>NC_063359.1:25682926-25788586 GCF_021869965.1 Rhincodon typus | reverse complement strand
GTTGGATATACTTTGGAGAGGCAGTTCAGACTCAATGGGCCAAATGGCCTCTATCTGCACTGTAGGGATTCTATGAAAATTAAAGGAAGACAAGAATTGTTAATCTTGCATTAGAAACAATAAGGGTGGAGTCATTTATAGGAACATACAATGTCAGTGCAGTAACAAGTGCAGAGTGTTTGAGACTGCTCTGCAGATAGTGATTTCCCTTTCACGCAGTTGGAAACATATAATTGGTTGTTTGCAGTCAAGAAAAGTGGTCCATAATAAGACACAAGCCACCTTAATAGGTGAGCACAAACAGAAACCGTACCCACTTGGAGGAAATTCCATTGAAAGTTACAGATTGGGAATTCAGAGAAGGCCTAGGAGACGTACCAAGTGCACAGAGTGAAAACGGATCTGGTTGGGTTTGTCCAATAATGCTTGCTTACAATAACAAATACAATAATCACCAATTATAAAACAATATAAAACGCATATACTGTTCATGCAATTGCAACCTGCATAGCAATACACTCACCATATGCCTCCTGTCATTCCACACAAAACCAGAAGACGTCAATCCCCATGGGCATCAAAGATTCAACATTCCGCCTCCCTCCCCATCCCCATCGTGCCACCAGTAAAATATGAAGCTGATAACTGTAAGATGATTCATTCTGTGTTTCATCAATATATTGCGTACAAGCTGGCTGTAATGCAAAGAGCAGAGATGTGGGATAAAAAGATGCAGAGATATATAGTGCCTCGGACTGCAGAACTTAAGAATAACTTGTACCTAACAAGTTGACACTTGCAACGAACTGACTGATCAAATCAGTGTCAAAACAAAGACAAACGAAGATGTGGTAGACAATGAATTAAGATTGATCGAATATGGTTCAGAGATAACAGATATGCATAAACCCCAGTAGGGGTACAACTGCAAGACGGAGTGAAAGGAGCGATCGGCACTCTGTGATTTGGAGAGAGTGGATGTGAGAGGAGGAAAGCTCCGTGTCTTGTGTTATATACGAAGCAAGCAGCAAGTATCGTTTTCCAGAACCAGAAAAAAGCTGTGCTGTCATCTGCAAATGGAAGCAACACTTTCCATGTTTGTTATTAATCTAAGTTTACGTGGCCAGCTTGAAGTAACTGCCTGCAGCTCATACTGAGGAGGAAGCATTTACCATGGATGCTGAAGAGATAGCGGGAGTGCTTGATAAAGGTCTAGTTGTTCATGAGCAGATTTCCACAATGACCATGGACCCTGCTGAGTTGCTTTGGCATTTCAACTTCATGGGTCCGGTAATAAAGCTGAACTAAAATATATTCCGACTGTGACTAGTAAATGATTCATGGTGTGAGTTGGAATTTAGTGTCATTGTATGGTTAACACGGTTGTCGAGCAACAGCTTCGTCAACACCAACTGAAGGAGAAACCTCGGACGTGCAAATGGCTACCGCAGTTACAACAGCTTCTATGAGTAGTCCCACTAATAGCTTCAAGACGTTGTTAAAGCGTCATAGAGTCATAGATTTGTGGTACAAGTAATAAGAAAAATGCCTTTGATTAGGGTGGCTCTGAGGAAACTTCACTTGTCTCTTAGAAATAGAGATTGCTAAATTGCTGTTCTTCTTGAGGCAAAAAAAAACCAGCCGTTTGGCACACAATATTTTAACTACATGATGTACTTTGTGGTTTTAGATGTGGTTACTCCATGTAGTACACACTGCAGAGGCATAGGCCCTTATTGAGACAGAGTGTTGAAGTTTACTTATAATATTAACATGGCTATGATACATGATCACCTGACCGCACTGACTCCATTACACAGAGAGAAAGACTGCAGGTGAGGTGAGTACCTTGAAAGTGAAATGTTGTCTATCATGATGTCATGTAACTACCTTAAAGTTACAGGCTTGTTTGGCTTGGATACTATGCAATAATTCAAGATCCTCCTTCTCCCTTTGAAATAATGGCAACCATTTTTCCAATAGATATGTACGAGGATGTATATAACAAAACTGTCAGGCACAGGTGGTTGAAGGGGAACAGTGTGTGAGGGAAGAACTGTCAACTGTAAGCAGGAAGGGTAAACTATTGCCTTTAGGATTTAACGTGGCGATCCAAAATTTTTGGCAGGTCATTTCATATTTAATGATTGTGGTTTTTAACAGTACAAATAGTGTGCCTTGTGAGACCATTCAACTGAGAATATTGTGAGGAGGTAATATATTGACAGCCCATTTCCTTCATTCACTTTCAAGAAGAGAAATCTGGAACTACATGAGACACCTCTCCTCAGGACTGAGTGTGAAAGAAAAACCCTAGAGGGACATAATAGGAAAACTGCAAGTTTAATGGTTGGTAGATAAGCTGCAGTTAGAGTATGAGATGAAAAGCTTTAAACTGGAAAAAGGTAGCCTTTAGGAAAGGTAGCTACCTTTTGGCAGTACAGTAGTGTAGTGATTAACACTGCTGCCTTGTAGCGTCAGGGACCTGGGTTCAATTACTGCCTTGGGCAACTGTCCGTGTTGAGCTTGTATGTTCTCCACGGGTGCTCCAGTTTCCGCTCACAGTCTAAAAATGAGCAGATTAGGTGGATTGGCCATGCTAAACTGCCCTGTTGTGTCCAGAGATGTACGGGCTAGGCAGACTAGCCATGGTAAATGCAGATTTATCGGATGGGGTGGGATGCTGTTTTGAAGGTCGGTGCAGATCGGAGGGTGAAATGGTCTTGATCTGCACTGTAGGGATTTTGTGATTCTACTCAGTTTTCAGTAAAGAACATTAGTAAAAAGGAGGTAAAGTTAAATGAATTCAAAATAGACTAAAATACAGTTAACATAAGTAAAGTTAGAGTACTTGTAAGATTTTATATGAGTTTATGTTTATTCTAAGCGTACAACTAGTTTTCAAAGTTAGAAGATGGTAAGTCAGCAGAGTGGAGTGTACATCCTGTGTGAAGTCATGAACATACCATTTGTCCAGACAAACACATCTGCAGGAAGTTTCACCAGCTGCACAAACTTGAACTCCAGGTTTCAGAACATGAGCAACAGCAGGAGTCACTGCTACATCTGTGATGCTGAGGACTACATGAACAGCACATATAGGGAGATGGCCACACCACAGGTTAGAAGTGTACAAACAGAGAGAAAATGGCCGTCTACCAGCCAGCCTAAGAAATCCAGACAGTTGGAGAAGTGACCTCTGAGCGTATTGGGCTTGTCAATGTGTATTCCATTTTGGAAACTAGTGAAGATGATGCTTCCTCATGGAAGTGTGACCAGTGACATCATTGGCACAAAGGGGTTCTCAGCTGTATAATGGGGAGAAAGAGGAACAGAAGGGCAATACCGATAGTGGATTTCACAGCCAGGCAATCAGACAGGTGTTTCTATGGCAACAAATGTGACTGCAGGATGGTATGTTGCCTTCCTAGTGCCAGAATCAAGGGTGACATGGAGTAGCTGTAGGACATCTTTCTAGGGGAGGAGGATCAGATTGAAGTCATGGTCTGCGCTGGTAGCTACAACACAGGTAGGAAGAGAGATGAGACCTTGAAAGCAGATTTCAGATATTCAGGAAGGAAATATAAAAGTAGGATCTCAAGAGCAGCAATTTCAGGTGATATGAAGGAGCTCTAGCAAAACAGGTGTCAGTGGCAATCAGGGGATTACTCTTCATTGGTTGGATATATAGGATTGATGGAATTCAGTTATCTCAGCTCCAGGGCATCACAGCAGGACAGCCTCAGGCTAGTATCCTAACATGACTTTCTCTCTATTGTAAGGTCAGACGTGGGGATGTTCACTAGCGATTGCACAACGTTCAGCACCATTTGTGATTCCTCAGATTCTGAAGCAGTCCGTGTTCAAATGTTGCAAAACCTAGACAATGGGCAGGAACAAAAACAAAGTTGCTGAAAATGCTCAGCAGGTCTGGCAACATCTATGAAGAAAAAAATCAGACTTAACATTTCTGGTGCGGTGACCCTTCTCCACTCGACAATAGGCAGGTTAGGCTTGGTAACATTAGTACCAAATGAGTACCAGGCATGACCATCTCAAACAAGAGAGTATCTAACTATCATTCCTTGACATTAAATACTATCATTGAATTCTCCACAATCAATAACCTGGAGCTACCATTGACCAGAAACTGACCTGGACTAACCATATAAATACAGTGACTACAGGAGCAGGTCAGACACTAGGAATACTGCAATGAGTAGCTCACCTCCTGACTTCACAGAGACAGTCAACCATCTGAAAGGCTCAAATCAAGAGTGTAATGGAATACTCCCAGAATAATGGATGGGTACAGCTCCAACAACAATCAAGAAGATTGACAGCATCCAGGGCAAAACAGCCTACTTGACTGGCACCACATCTACAAGCATCCAGTCCCACCACCAATGAGGTAGCAGCAGGGTGTGCTATCTACAAGATGCACTGCAGAAATTCACCAAAGCTCCTTAGACAGCACCTTCTAAAACCACAACCGCTACTATCAGAAGGACAAGGCCAGCAGATAAGTGGGAACACCCCTACCTGCAAGTCCCTTCCAAGCCACTTACTATTGTGACTTGGAAATATATCACTGCTTCTTCAGTGTCATTGGATCAAAATTCTGGAACTGCCTCCTTAATGGTGTTGTGGGTGTTCCTACAGCACATGGACTGCAGCAGTTCAAAAATGCAGCTCACCACTTCAGTCTCAGGATTTTTTTTCACATGTTTACAGTCAGGTCAAGTGCGGGAGGAGCCACCCACATAGTGACCTCTCAACATGAATCCAATCTTAAACTGGCATTATGGCCCATCTTGCATCGAAAGGAACCTAAGTGGACGAGGGTATCTCAATCTGGTGCTACTCAGACTTAAATGGGCTTTATTTCCCATTTGTATTCTAACTTGAACATACAGTGCAGTTTCATCATTTCTGAATATCCAACTTATAAAATATGAATATATTTCCAATATCATTAGCACCGTTACTAATGTAGGCACTAATTTATGTTCAATGACGATGCTACTTTAAGAATATGAACTTTTTACAGGTACTTCATTTTTTTCTTTCCATTCCCATGTCTACTGGCATATTAGGTAGAAAAGAACATGTACTTATCTCCATTTTCCTATGGTTGAGTTTCCTGGAACAGGTCACTGGGCTGTTGTTTAAGGGGCACCACATTGCATCAAACAGAGCTGACCAGGAGAGCCTTCCACTCCACCAGAGGCATATTGAAAGATTTGTAGATTGATAATGAACCTTCTCTGACCAAGTATTGGAGGGGGTCTTGAACCTGGAAGTTTTGGCTCAGAAACAGGGATGCTACCCACCATTTTTTTATTCTCCTGTGGGACATTGGTGTTGCTGGCTGGGCCAGCATTTACTGCCCATCCCTAGTTACCCCTGAGAAGTTGGTGGTGAGCTGCCTTCTTGAACTGCTGCAGTCAATTCCAGGATTTTGATCCAGAAAGAATGAAGGAACAGAAATATATTTCCAAGTTAGGATGGTGAATGGCTTTGAGGAGAACTTGCAGGTGGTGGTG
Organism: Rhincodon typus; assembly: GCF_021869965.1. NCBI lineage: Eukaryota > Metazoa > Chordata > Chondrichthyes > Orectolobiformes > Rhincodontidae > Rhincodon > Rhincodon typus. The sequence goes on along the minus strand of NC_063359.1, from coordinate 25,783,040 downwards.
TTCCTATGTAGCTGCTGCCATATCCTTCTGGATAAAAGTGGTCCTGGGTTTGGAAGGCACTGTCTGACAATCTTTGGTGAATTTCTGCAGTGCATCTTGTAGATAGGACACACTGCTGCTACTGAGTGTCGGTGGTGGAGGCAGTGGATATTTGTGGATGTGGTGCTAATCAGGCCCACTGCATTGTACTGGATAGTGTCAAGCTACATGAATGTTGCTGGATCTGCACTCATCCAAGCAAGTGAGGAATATTCCATCACATTTCAGATCTGTGCCTTGTAGTTAGTGGACAGGTTTCGAGGAGTCAGGAGGTGAGTTAAACGCTGCATTATTCCAAGCCTCTGACCTGCTCTTGTAGCCACTATATTTATATGGCAGGTCCAGTTGAGTTTCTGGCCAATGGTAACCCCTAAGATGTTGACATTGGGGGAATTCAGTGATAGTAATGCCATTGAATATCAAGAGGCAGTGGTTAGATTGTCTCTTATTGGATGTGGTCATTGCCGGTATTTGCATGGTGCCAACATTATTTGCCACATGTTAGCCCAAGCCTGGATATTGTGCAGATCTTGTTGCATTTGAACATGGACTGTTTGAGAATCTGAGGAGTTGCAAATGGTGCTGATTATAGTGCAGTCCTCGGCAAACATTCACACTTGTGATCTTATGATAGAGGGAAGGCCATTGGTGAGGCAGCTAAAGATGGCTGTGCCTAGGACACGACCCTGAGGAACTCCTGCAGAGATATCCTGGAGATGACTGAGCACAACCATCTTCCAATGTGCTAGGTATGACACCAGCCAGCAAAAGAGTTTTCCCCTGATACTCATTGATTCCAGTTTTTCTAGGACTCCTTGATGCAGCACTTGGTCAAATGCAGCCTTGATGTCAAGGGCTGTCACTTTCACTCAACTCTAGAATTTAGCTCTTTTGTCCACGTTTGAACCAAGGCTGTAGTGAAGTCAGCAGCTGAGAGACTGTGCTGGAACCCAAACTGAGTGCCGGTGAGCAGGTTGATGTAAAGCAAGTGTTGCTTGATAGCACTGTTGTTAACACCTTCTGTCATTTTACTGATGATCAAGAGTAGACTGATTGATAATTGGCCAGGGTAGATTTGTCCTGCTTTTTCAGTACAGGACATATCTGGACAATTTTCCACATTGTCGGATAGATGCCAGTTTTGTAACTTACTGGAACAGCTTGGCTAGGGGACCGGCATGTTCTGGAGCACAAGTCTTCAGTGCTATTGCTGTAATGTTGTCAGGGCCCATAGCCTTTGCAGTATCCATTGTCTCCATTTCTTGAAATGATGTGGAGTGAATCAAATTGGTTCAAGACTGGCATCTTGATGCTGGGGACCACTGGAGGAGGCTGGGATGGATCATTCACTTAGAACCTCTGTCTGAAGATTGTTGTAAATGCTTCAGTCTTATCTTTTGTTATGTCCTGTGATCTTACTTGCGGAAAGTGAGACTGCATAAAAAGAACAGGATAAAAGATCATGAATATTTGCAGCAGATTATGAAGGCATGCCTCAAAAATCATCAAGGATGACAAGATGTAATGAGAAAGAATGAAAAAGAACAACTAATAGTGTACTCTTAAGAAAAAACTGCTCTGAAATAAGGATAATTTCAGCTTGAGGCATAGGTTAACTTTCTCATTATTGTCACATGCCCTTCCTTTCAGCTATTTGCACAAGTAAATGACTGCTATTTTGAACAGCTAGATGGGAAATTCCCATGGCTTTATTCGTTTCTTTGACCAGTGAACTGCATACATGTGAATCTACGCTGTCATTCAATGCATAAACAAATAAAACATTGAATCAGTGGGTTGCATGCAAAGCCCTTACACCTCTCAGCTTTCCTGAAAATGTTTTAGTGTGAAAGAGTTTGGACTTCTGCAAAGTACTTCTAATAAAATTATGTTTTTCTCTGATTTTGGCTTCACAATGCTTTCAGTATAAGTAGTCTTGCACTTGGAAGGTCTGCATCTTTTCAGTTCTCTGGTATAACTACATACTTTTTGTGGTGAAAAAGAAAGAGTTACTTTTATAGACTGCCTTTTATATTATGAGGAGGTTCCAAATGCTTTACAGGCAATTAATAATTTTGAAAAATACTTGCTGTTGTTTAGGCAATGAAGCCAGCCAAACTGCTCAAAGCAACAATCCACCCCAGCAATGATATAAATGACAAATATTATGCTTGGTTTACATAAATTGAGGGTTAAATATTGTATAGTACACCAGCAGAACTCCCTTGATCTTCTTCATCCAACTGAACTGACAAATATTTCAATTCCATATTTTATGCAAAAGGCAGCATTTCTAACAATGCAGTGCACCTCCAGTATTGACGTGTCATCTCAGATTATTTACTTAAGTCAGAAACAAAAATCATAATTTGCTGGGAAAACTCAGCAGGTCTGGCAGTATCTATGGAGAGAAAAAAAACAAGTTCTGAAGAAGGGTCACTGGTTCTGAAACATTAACTCTGGTTTTTCTCCACAGATGCTGCCAGACTTGCTGAGCTTTTCCAGCAATTTCTGTTCTTGTCTCTGATTTACAGCATCCACTGTTCTTTCAGTTTTTATTTGGTTTCTACTGGAATGGACAGTATTAAAGTAGCCTGTTTTTTTTAATATGAATTGAAATGAAGACCTGTTAAAAAATATAATTAAACAACTCAGTCAGTGCAATGACAAAGACAGAAGAGTCTATGGCTGGAGCAATATCACTTTTCATTGATCTGTGAGCAACGTTCTATTGCTTCTTACAAAACAATAAAAGAATAGCACATTGATTTTCATGAGAAGAGTGAGCTTATTTCTTTACAACAGCACCATATTCCATTCATCCATTGACATAGTTGAATTGCTACATAACAAGAACTTCCCACAATACAACTAGCAAACCAGCCTCCTCCTCTGCAGACAAAGGCCCATCCTGTCAGCTGATTGTAGAGCAATGTGACAATGATTTACAAGCTCCATAAAGTTACAGATATCGATGCTATCTCTTTCAATAAAAAGAACATGATAACATGAAATGGACAAACTCTACTGTATGGGACTGATTTAACAGTCAATGTTAACTGAGCATGTGAGAACTCTGGAACATTTTTTGCAACCAACTTGTCACACAGTTTTCCTAAATGCCTGAGAAATTACTGTTAAACAATATATTTGAACTTAAAAAAATTAACTATGGGGGGATATTCTAAATTGGGAAGAAGTACAAATGTCAGCTTATTGCATGACATAATATAGGGGTAACTGGTTGTTCATTTAACACAGTAACACTGTGCTGTACATGGGGTTGACAATCTTTCCACTGCCACTCTATGCACTTTCTCCCAAAATGTACCAGTACACTGCCATTGTATGATGTAACTTCAGCCAACACACTCTGGAGATATTTTCTAATCAACCTGTCCAGAGGTGTTATTACAGAGCTCTGGAGCAGGTGGAACATTCCCTCCCCTCAGTCAAAAGAAAGTTTAAGTCCAGCTCTAGGACCTAAATCTAGACTAAGTACGGAGAGATCCATTGAAGGTGCTGCCTTTCAGAAGAAAGAATAAGCCAAGGCGATATCCATCCTCTCAGATTGATGTAAAACGTCCCTTAGCAATATATTGAAGAAGAGTAGTACTCACTCATGACCTAGCCTAGCTAATATTTATTTCTGGATCAACATTACTAAAAAGATTTTCTAATTGCTGTTTGGGGGATCCTGCTATGCTCAATCTGGTTGAAGTATTTATCATCCACTTGGTTGTTAGCAGATTATATCGGCAGAGACTGCGTCAATTGTGTGACACAGAGAAGCTAAATGATGAGGAAAATAGTTTTTAATAAGGGAAGATAAAATAGAAAAGATAAATAATTCATACTGATTTCAATTAAATCTGGCAGAGACTTGATTTATTTGAGAACAATTAAAATTGTCTAGAATATGATAGACAAGACAAAACTCCTGCAATGTTCATTAAATCTGCCTCTGTACTTGGTTTTTCTTTATCTCAGGGATGCTAGTCAAGAACATAAAGCATTATCATAATGGAGAGCACTTTTACAAATCTGCAATGTCCTCATTTTAAATGATTTACAGCATTCTTGAGATTGACAATGGTAACATATTCTTTATTTCCTTAAACAGAATGGATAAGTTACACAGTTTACTTAATTAATGGTTAAACAATTAGTTAATTTGATGTTTCTCAGGGATTAATTTGATAATTCTTGCCACTTTTCATTCTTTTTGAATCAAGTGTTGAGGTATATGTGCCCTGTGGACCAATCAGTGCCTAAAATCTTTAGGTTAAACACCATCATAACAAGGACTGTGGGTTGAAAGAGTGACAGAATTTGATTTGATTTGAATGATTTATTGTCACTTGCATTTTACAGTGAATAATACAGTAAAATACCATGAAAAACTTCAACTGTCGCCACAATCCAGTGTCATTTTGAATAGTTTAAGAATAAAATTTGAAACATACCCTATCTATTTTGCATGAGTTTCACATACTCCAGCCCCCTAATCCATCAAGAATTAGTTTAGATCCTTTTAGATATTATTTTTCATTGTATTTTGAGGTGAGAAAATATCAGCTGATACTATTCACAGATGTGGGCACAAATTTAACTCTCAGCCCCCTTCTCTCTACATGAAAAGGGTAGCTAATATGGAGTTTTTTTTTTCTTTGTTTTATTTTTCTGGGCAGGAAGAGGAAGCGGGAGTATCCCACAAGAAACCTGGGTCTTCACAGTGCTAGGTTTTCTTACTTTGCTCTTGCAGAGCACCTATAACTGGTGCTGGGGTTGTGCTTGTCTGATTTTACTGATTAAGAATGTGCATCACACTGACTTCCTCATCAGGATTTCAGCAACCACCATATTAATGAGTGCCTACCTACTCCACACCAGCAGCCACTTGCTTTATCTCACTCTCACCTGGCTAACAACATTGAGTCCACACTTCTATAATTTTCCTACAAATGATTTTCTTTTTGAAAGGGATGTAATTTCATTCAACCATTAACTATAAATAAAATCTATCAATACAGAAGACCAATGCAATTTTTCAGTCTCAGAGAAGTTAACATATCGACCCCAATCTTTGTTCCAGGACTTTTACAATACTTTCCCAATTGTTTCAAAAGCTGTCAATTGCATTTCCTCATGTATTCAAAATTAGTCCAGTTGGACTGAGTAAATTCCACAAAGCTTGTCTGCAAATATTAATATTTATATCTCTAGATTTAAATTAATGCTACAAGGTATTTATTCTCACCTGTGCAGGTGACTAATTTTAAAGTTAAAGTTAAGGATGATTTGTCAGTTCAAATTTTCTTAATTTTACTTCTGTTCATGACACATTACATTTATAATATGCATTTCTAATATAATATTCACAAGAGATATGAATCTATCTTTTATTTAACATCCAGGGTATAGCATTTATTCCCTCAGGCATAAATATGCAAAGACTAAACAATTTCATTGAAAATTACTTTTTAGTCACAAAGCCACATTATTAAAAATAAACGTCAGACAATAATGTTTGCATTTAAGTGCCGGTATTCCTGAATAGTTTTAGTACAGGCATAACCAGAGACATATTTTTCACAACCCGCAATGTGTGACATAAGGATAAAGCTGCAGTATAGTATGTGATATGTGAACAGAGCAAAGCACATCTCAGTTTGCCATTTGATAAATAATTAGTGCCACTCATGCTTTATTTTACTCTAGCCTAGACAAAAGTGAACAATCTAGTGCTATTTAAGGAAGACAAAGACATTTAAAATAAGTTTTTAACACTTCCACTGACAAAGTCGGAGATATTTTGGAGACAGCAGATCAATGAGAAGTGATTTTCTACTGGACTTGAGAGGAACTGAACACATTTCCCCAATGTTTTCTCACCAAAGTTCACTTTGAACATGCAAGCATGTTATATATGTAAGATGGAGAGATGTTGAAGGACCTTGAATACAACCACAGCAATGCCATTAACAAAATGGATGCACTACATAAAAGGGCAGTGATACACAGGAAAATTAGATTTCAGCATCAACTATTTAACAGCTCTGATAGATTTATAAATATTTGTGCTTCATAATGCTATGATGATCACATGCTATTTTAAACATTTATTTTAGCAGTCAGCATTTTGTTGTGCAAAGTCCATCCAAATACTATTAATATATTTTATTGCTCAAATATCTTGATGGTATTTTATGATCATGGAGCCTTATATTACTTTTGGAAGTGTCACTGCAGCCCATAAAAGTGGAGACTGTAAGCTGTGCAAATAATTGTTCTTTCTCATTTATTTAACTGTTTCTGGTTGGCGTCTTTCACCTTTTCTTGAAGTACAATGGCGTTCAACATAAAACAGATTTTTTCCAAGTTTATATTTTCTGGGCATTAATTTTGTTCGTTTGTTTTTTGTTGCTAAAAATAAACCTTCATAATGCCCCTCAAAAAAATGAGATTCTGAATCATTTGATTAAAAACTGATTTCCAAGCTATTTAATTAGAGAGCAAAAAGGCAATCTTGACAATATACAGCATGTGAAATAGTGGGCCACATATTGTTGAAGTGGAGCTTCTCATGGCCTGCAGGATATTGCTAGACATTTCCCTGCACCTTTTGACTTGAATATAATTTGTACTGTGACTTACTAAAAGTATGAGCAGATAAGGGCAAGACAAAGGTAACAGGGCATTTCAAACCTTAGTGAATGATGGGACCAACAGTGTATCTTTCTCCTTATTGTTCTAGGATTTAAGAGAAACAAGGAGCGATGGAGAAAGAATGAGACTTAAAATCAAATAAAGTCCAGACAAAAAAAATTAGAGAGGTAAGAAGGATTGCTTTGTGTGGAGATAGAAAAAAAAGGAACAGGAAAGTAAGCAACAAGTTGACGACTTAGAAATCTCTAATTTTCTTTCTGCAAGAATGAGACTCAAATAGTTTCTAACAATCAACCTGCCCAAAGCAGGCACGTATATGAAGCTGGACCCTTTGACCCAGAGGTTGGACAACGCCAGTGTGCCCACAAAATAGTTTACATTTTTGTCCTCCAGGGCTGAATAAGTTGAATGGTGTTGCATTAATAGTGGCTGCTACTCAAGTTGTTAATTATAAGACCCAAGATTTTGCAATAAGTTTAATGACCATTAAAGACCATCTACAGCAGATTCTTTGGAATAAGGGGGAGACTGAGGGCAATATTGGGAGAGCAAAGCAGTGCAAATTAGCCTGCAACTTCCATGGATTTCTAAGTTTCAGCAATTTTCTTAATGAACAATTTACACTTATCAGTCCCATTAATATTATAAAACATTCCAAGCTGCTCAAATCTTGTGACAGGAAGATTGTCCTTGCTGAAGCAAAGACAGAAGTTCCATCTTGGGACAATGCAGAAGCCTGATGCAGCTGACTTTTTGAGAATTCCCCAGGATATTGATACTTGCAATGCGTAATTGTCCAGCATTTGGAACTTTCCAAAACAGTCCTCTGTGTTAGAGTCAGAGGCCTGAAAGTGACCTGATTTATTTAACGTAATAGTTATCCTGGAAAAATTAGAGGAGTTAAAACTTGTTCTAACCCCTGGCTTACTATAAAATTGCAATACCCCCATCCACCACCCATCTCAGCACTGACTTCTCCCCCCACATGCACCCCCCCAACCCTCCATTCCCTGCTGAACCCCAATAGGCAATCCTTGTGATGAAGGAGTTCAGGAACTGATCAATTTGGACATTATTTTGCCAGCAACATTTGACCTAATGTAATTCCAACATGGAATTCTTTTTTAAAGCATCGTCCAATTTTTAACTGCACATCTCACATTTTTTTAATTGATTAGTTGGCAGCTTGAAAGGAAACTTGGGATATAGTTAAACTGGAAGGTGATAAGGCCTAAAATGTATTTAGACATACCATGTATTAGTCTAAGTATATTAAAGCTGCATATGATGTGTGAGTACCACTAGGAATAACTAAGGTTTGCTGAGAACAGTCTGATTGTTCTGGCACTCGAAATCTGACGTAGAATTTCTACCACATGGACTGTAGAGATGCCCGAGCATTTTTACCATTTCGAAGATTATTAGTGCAAGTGAGTAGGTTACTGGAGTAGTACACAGCCCCAGGGTTATGAATCATTCTGGTAGATTTAAGCCAAGGGAAGCACTGAAATCATTAAAGATTTTCATTACGTTAGTTTTACTGGTTGCCAAACACAGGGAAGACTTCAACATTACTTTTACACATTCCGTAATGCAAAAAAAGTGAACTAATACCTTGATGGATATTTCAAGGCTGCAATTGGTAGCTGGTCAGATAGCAGGCGAATTTCGCCCATTCATAGAGATATGTTTTCGCTGCTGCATGGAAAACACAGGTACTTAATTCAATTCTAAGAAAAAGATAATATAACATCATATTACAATGCTCTGCATTATTGTTCCCTTGTTCATCCTTCATTTGAATTTTGTATTAAAATACTGCAAGCACAAAATGTACTTTTTTAATGTAAGTAACAACATTGCAAGAAACTAAATTCTTTGAATGGTTATCAGATTTGATTATTGTTGTGAAAACATTTTTGTTTCTTGTTCTTGTTTATTCACTCTCAGAATGTGGATTTATTTCCTGTACCATGTGCCCAAAGATGATGATGGCAAGCCTTCGTTTTGAATTGATGTAGTCTGTATGATGATGGTACTCACACAGAGCGATTGATTAATAAGTTCAAGGATTTTGATCATGAAGGAATGCTGAATGATATACCTCCATGTAAAATTGTGCATGACCTAGAGGGAAACTTGAAGTTAATGATGTTCCCATGCTCTTGCCAGCACTGTCTTTTCATGCTTCTCCATTATCGTCCAGCTGGGTACTTGGCTTCTTCTATTTTTATGTATCTAGCTGCAGCTAAAGAATCACTTGCAATAATTTCTCTTCCCATTACTCCACAGTGACCCCAAATGAATCTGTCCTTGTCCCCCTCACATTTTTAAACCCTTGGGCTATGTACTACTCCAGTAACCTATTCACTTGTACTTATGCCCTCTCCCATTTTTGATCTGTACCTCAGCGACGTCATATGAAGTACAGTGTTTGTTTTAGTGTGTGCACTGACCAGCAGCTCTCACAGTTCTTGTACATTTGCTAAATTGTCAGATTGTCTATCCAATGTCCAACTTTGGATAAGCAGAAATTTCTTCTAATTAAATACTGCCAAAACTGAAGCCATTGTCTTCTGTCACTGTTTCCTGCTTGGTGCCTTCATATCATATTTCAGCCAAAGATGACCTTCCAATATTCATTAAGACTACTCATTTCCACAATATTGCCCAACTGCCCCTCCCTGCCTCAGCCCATCTGTTGCTGATACCCCCATTTGTACTTACGTTAATTCTCAGCTCGATTATACCAAAACTGTGCTGGCCACTCTCCCACATTCTACCCTTTGTAACTTCAAGGTCATCCAAGACTCTTCTGCCTTGAGATTGTTCACACAAGTCCTACTCATCTATATGACTGCTATGCTGACCTAGATTGCCTATAAGTTAGCAATGCCTCAATTTAAAAATCTTATCCTTGTTTCAAATCCTTCATTGAGCTTTGTACTCACCTTCACTCTAATCTCCTCCAACCTTACAGTCCTGTGAGGTATCTGCATTCATCTAATTCCCGATCATCATCATCCTGATTTTAATCACTCCACTCTGCCTAGGTTCTGGAATTTGCTCTCTAAACCTCTCTGCCTCACTTTCCCACTTTAACACCTACCTCTTTGTTTCAGCTTTTGGCCTTAACATTTCCTTAGGTGGCTTGATATCACGATTTATTCTATGCTGCAAAGCACCTTGGAATGTTTTAATACTTTAAAGGCGCCATATAAATACAAATTGTTGTTATTGCTCCTCTGGGTGGCTAGGGGCAAGGTTTTGAGAGATCATACTAAAGAAACCTTGGCAAATTGCAGCAGTCCATTATGTAGATAATGCACTTCTATAGCCATGATATGCCAATGGTGGATGATGCTGCCCATTTAAGGAATAGTCACTTGGGTGAGGATAAGGCAGTACTTACAGCACTGGCATATCAAAGCTATAGAAGGACATTATGTACATGATGGAAAACACTAAAAGAACTAAATGAGAGCCTTGATTTAATGAGTGATTTATATTCAATCTGTAGATTTATTAATTTGTGAGAGAACATTTCAGATTTAATCAATCTTGAATTTTACGGTTTAAATTTAGTAAACCTTCAACAATCCAATTTATGGCTCGATTGTGCCTGTTAATCCAAAACTAATGGAATCTCATAAGCAGAAACAGAAATTGCTGGAGAAACTCAACAATTTCTTCAGAACTCTGAAGAAGGGTTACAGGACTCGAAACATTATCTCTGCTATCTCTCCACAGATGCAGCCAGACCTGCTGAGTTTCTCCAGCAATATCTGTTTTTCAAATCTCCAGCATCTGCAGTTCTTTGTTTGTTGAATGAAATGTAAATTTGGGCAGAGAGCAGCTACACTTAATTTCCATCTATTATGTACTTAAGATGCACTTCTGTTCAGGTTACCAGCAGGTGCAGAAATGGTATGCTAATACAAGGGAAATTATGTTATTTAGATGTCAGTGAACTCTGCTGTCTTTTACAATGGAAGTACACACTAACGTACAGAGTTGGGGCAGGGAACAATCAGTGTGTCAAGTAAGCTTCTGCCATGGTTACACGATTTCTTTACTCTGCCCCAAGTACATTTTGCATTTTGTCTTTGAATTATTTTGTTTAAAGAAATTCACCAAAGATCCTCAGACAACACTTTCCAAACCCATGACCACTTCCATCCAGAAGGACAAGGGCAGCAGATACGTGGGAACACCACCACCTTCAAGTTCCCCTCCAAGCCACTCAACATCCTGAGTTGGAAAATATATCGCCGTTCCTTCACTGTCGCCGGGTCAAAATCCTGGAATTCCCTCCCTCATGGCATTGTGGGTCAACCCACAGCAGGAGGACTGCAGCGGTTCAAGAAGGCAGCTCACCACCACCTTCTCAAGGGCACCTAGGGATGGGCAATAAATGCTGGCCAGCCAGTGACATCCACATCTCACAAATTGAATTTTTAAAAAAATAGGAGTAATGGATGCTTTTAAATTGAGTTTTGAATTCTGTTCGTTGACCGCATTTTCCATTTTTTGCTAATTCAGAAGATGAAGATGGTTTCTGACCAGTCCAACTTGTGTTTCAGACCTTACAAATTGGGATGGCTAGTACTTCATACAAATGTATGAATTAAGAGTGGAAGTAGGCTGCTTGGCCCTTTGAGCCTGTTGCACCATTCCATGAAATAAATGCTAATCTGTATCTGTTTAGAGGAGGAGGCAGAGGAGGCATAGACAGATAAATACAGAAGCAAAATACTGTGGATGGTGGAATTTAAAAATTGGATGAGTGGAAGGATACCTGGCACATATGTGTTTGCACCAGGAGAAGACTTTGCCTGTTGATTCATTCTCTCCAAACACTTGATAAACCTCACTGTGAGTGGCCGTTACAGTCATTGGCACAGGATGTCAATACATGGAGACAATTTATCACTCTCAAATGTATCAAGCTGGTGTCTGATGCAACATTTTCCAAAACAAGCAATGACATTTGTTTCCCCTGTGAAAACTAACGATTCCTAAATTATTGATTGCACCCAAAAGCACAACATGTTCTTTCACACAAAAGCTGCACATTCATGAACCACAATCAATCAATCAACACGCATCAGCAAAAATATGTCAATGCAGCCTTTTGAGGATTGGGATCCAACAGGGATGCTGCAGTCAAATGTTTGCCAAGGATTTACAACTCTCTACAGACAACTGTTTCAATCAGAATATGTATTTTATTCCAAAATGTTACTTTTTTCATAAGCTTCTGACTATTATTTACTTTGTTATATTCACAGATAATGGAAAAATCAAGATGGCGGCTTAAGGTTCAAACCTATTTGGCTAGCTGATCTCTGTAACTTGACAGCTTCAAATGGGTAAACTTAAAACTAAAGTGTAATAATTAGATGGTCTGTGACCAAGCTAACTCTTCAATGACTGATCTTTTTTCCTGATCTTCATATTTAATCAATACTTGATTGAAGCACAATGGTTGGGAGTTCTTGTGGTGCTACAGTAGCATTGCTACCTCTGCACCAGAAGATCTGCATTAGAATCCCATGCTAGGATCTTGCTGATTGTGGAAGCTGACCAGGATTTATTACCAGCTTTTATATCCTTCCAATATGACCGATAGCATGGCAGTACAAGTGGGAGAGTCTCCTGGCCAGCCATCCTGCAGAAGGCAATGGCATATCATTGCAGTACAATGCACATATGGATGAACTAATCCAATGCAATTCAATGGTCCAACCCTCGGAAACGAGAACAGGAGAAAATGGAGACAGACACATCAGAGGTAAGTACACTTTTCAGCCAATTGTTAACTTCTGGCCAATGGGTAAGATGTAGTTTGAGTTGAGACAATGTGATGTTTGATGCTCTGAATTGCAAATCTTTGCAGGTATTGATGACCCTGAGATCACACCTTCAAATGTGACATCTTTGGTAGGGCGTGGATTTTATGCTACAGTTTTCTACTGAATACATGCTTCAGGTTAGGATTCATCCCAAAATGTTCAAAATAGAAAGGGAGCTGATCAAGCATTTCTATTCAAAACACCAACCTACTTTTTTCATCATCGGATACTGATGGACTTGCTGTTTTTTTCCAGCATTTTCATGCTTTTAATTCATATCTGTAGATTTTTAAGGCATTATATGATTTCCAAAGTATGACACTGTAAAATTTTGTGTTCTACAAATGCCTCTTTTTTAGATTTGTTCTTTAAAAATACAAGCAAGCCATTGATTTTCTTTTCCATGAGGTGACTCATACTAATCAGACATGGGATACTAACAGTAACAGAACTGATTATATTCAGTGATAATTCTCCTGCTATTTCCATTGGCTATAACTAAAGCTGTCTGCACATGATCTGCTTCTGTGGATATTTATTGAGCATTTGCTCTTTTTAAACTTTATTCATACCTGACTTATAACCTAATATGATGAGATAACTCTACGGAATTGAGCACATTTACCTTACACAATATGATAATATCTGTAGAGAGCAAGTGACAAAAATTAACAATGAACATTCTTGTTGAGCTCCAAACTTACTCAAACCTTTTTCAAAAAAAAATTCAGATTTTTGCAGGCTAGTAAATCAGAAATCCAAATCAGATATAAAATTTAGATTTTCTAATAATAGATATTTGTTTATTTGGCACCCTGTATTTGATGGTCAACATCTTTTTGGCTTAACGTTCCACATCTAACACATTTTTGCATAATTTTGGTCACGCTTTTAATGCAATGATCAAGAGGTTTTTTTTAACTCTTTTGTTTTAAAAAAGAAGTTAATAGCTCTTGACTTGTAACTGTGGCTCAGTAGGGAAACATTTCAGAATTCCTCAGCTTGTACTTTCGAAGTTGTGTGCTGATAATAACAGGCTCTCAAACAGAGCCGGATGAAGTCTCATTCTGTTGCGGCAGGAGTGGATAGCAATCATTGGCATTTATAGGAGTAGATAGAGTTCCCTGGTTAGTATAATTAGTAAGTAATTGCTATGTCTATAGTTCAGAGCTTGGGCCCTTAATTAGCATTAGATCTGGCTTCAAGATCTGCCAAAATAATTGCAACTGGTTTTCAGGCATTGTTTCCTGAAAATAACTAATACATTTATTAGTTATTTTTTAACCTGTTTAGCAATTTTATTCCCCCCAGTAAAGCACTTGCAGCCATGTGACTTCATTCAAGAGAGGGGTAAGTCACATCAATGCTAAAACTATGCATTATCGTTGCTACATGAATCTTTGACCAACTTGACACCATGATGTTGTGCAGTAAGGAGATCATCCCATTCTGGTTTAGAGCCACATTGAGTTGTAACAGTTAATTATCACTCCGGGTTTAGCATTGGTACAAAATGATTTTGGATTTGCACCAAGTTGTTGTGAATGCAATAAACTCATTAGGTTAGTGCACAGCCATTCCAATTTGAAACTATGACTGGATAACAGGGAAGTAGGAAGTTGAGATTTTCACATATACAAAGTCAAGTCTTTGTTGGAACCAGGTCCACCTAGTGGTTAGTATGAGAATGAGTAAACTCAACAAAACCATTTTCCTGCCTCTTAAGGGAGAAATATACTCAGCTGATATAATCACTATATATTGTACCCTCTTCCTTCTGGAAGTTTCTTTGTGAATTTTATTAGTTCCCACCAGTAGTCCACATCCACATGCAGCAAAACCTGACAACATTCAGGCTTGAGCTCCTAAGTTACAAGTAAATGTGGCAGACAAGTGTCAAACAATGACCATCTCTAAAAAGAGGGAGTATAACCATCATCCTTAGATACTCAATAGCATCTCCATTGCTGTATTTCAACCATAATGTCCTGAGAGTCACCATTGACAAGAAACTTAACTGGACCAGTCACTGAGGCTGTAAAGGCATTTTGGGCTGTGATTCCTCACTGAGCAACTCAATTCCTGACTTTCCAGAACCTGTTCATCATCTGCAAGACACAAGTCAGGAGTGTCATGGAGTATCCTTCGCTTGTCTGGATAAGCGCAGATCCAACAACACCTAAGAAGCTCAATACCATTTAAAACAAAACAGTCTGTAGGATTAGCACCTCATCCGTGACTTCAAAAGTTCGTCGCCTCCACCTTTAATGCACAATGGTAGTTTTCCGAGATGCACTGCTGCAATTTGATAAGGCATCCTTAACACTATTTTCCAAACCTACAAGGTCAATCATCAAGATTAACCAAGGCAGCAGGTCCATGGGAACACCACCAGCTGCAACATCCCATAATATTCACAAAGCTGCGGACTCTCGGGGTAAATTCTAGTATGGCTAAACAGGGTGGATGCAGGAGGATGTTCCTGATGATTGGGGAGTCCAGAACCAGGGGTCACAGTGTAAGGATAGAGGGTAGGCCATTTAGGACTAAGATGAGGAGAAATTTCTTCACTCAGAGAGTGGTGAGCCTGAGGAATTCTGTGCCATTGAAAGAAACTGAAGCCATGTTTTTAAGAAGGAGATAGATGCAGTTCTTGGGGCTAACGGGATCAAAGGGTTTGGGAGAAATCAGGGACAGGCAACTGAGTTGGATGTTCAGCCATGATCATATTGAATGGCAGAGCAGGCTCATGGGGCTGGATGGCCTACTCCTGCTCCTACTTTCTATGTTTCTATATTGTGGACATTAGCAGTTATATAAAAGGGCTGAAAGGAAATGAGGGAATACTGATAGATCATAGGGGATGCAGGGACAGCAACACCAAAGGGAACATGAAGAATGGGGGGGAGTCGTCATTCATCTCAGGCAGAGCCTGCACATCACTGACAAGGAGACAAAATTCAAACCTTCCCATGCTCGGTCCCAGGTTGAGTGTGCAATAATGAGGCAAAATGGCTGTCGCCCCATGCGGAGTGGGCAGATTGAGTGCTGTTTCTGTTTCAGAGATGGAATACAATTCTTTGAGCTTGAGGCCTTGATAAGGACAATTGCATTTATTGTGAATCCACTGATTCAATAATGCCAACCATCTGGCGTCAAATTGCACTTCTTCGACAGGCCATTCATTGTCCAAGGCTGGACAGTTACAAATTATAGCCTCATACAATCATGAACATTACATTGTTTGCACTTCTTGCCCCTTGTCATATTCGCTAACTTAAAAGTATCTGCTGTCTTTCTGAATCCCATTTGAGAGCTAACATTGGAAGACAACACTTCAGAGCAGCCACATTCTCCCACTGAATTGGAATTATGCAAGAGCATGGTCTGTGATGTTCAATGGTAGCTTTTTTCTTTAGGAGTGGGGACTATCATGGTGTCTTACTGTCAGAATTTCACTCCCCTAGTGAAAAATGAACAGCTCGGTTCTGCAATAAATATTTGGACACCTTGACAAGGTTATGCATTTCATAGCTCCTTATCGAGACATAACATTGACTTCCTTGTGAGACCTCCATGGCACTTTGTGTCAGGGCATAATGTGATGCTTTGTGTGATTTATGTGAGGTCTCTAGAGTACCGTTAATGAAGTGGCTAGTTCTTTGTGACATTTCACACACATCATCAGCTCACACCCCTGATGCGGACATTACTGCTGCTGGACTCCTTGTGGCCTTGGTTCACAGACAGACAGCACCGAAAGGGAGAGCAATTACAACTTTATCAGCAAACCTCACAGGCAAGGACGACAGATAACAATCCACCAAGGGCAGGAGGATTTGATGACACCCCAGATATAAAGATCTTGCTGTCATTTTCTACAGCCCGCAGAAACATAATCCAGGCACAGACTAAAAGTGTCCCAGGTCAACGTCACTGTGTCAGTTCTGGAGCAGGAACTGTGCTCAGAAGGTCTGCCTGAACATTCTATTCGGAAGACCATTGAAGTCACAGTTGTCATGCGCTTTTATGGCAGTGGCTCATTTCAAGGGCCAACCAGGGACCTGTGTTTCATTTCCAAAACGTTGACCGACAAACTCATCCATGATATCACTAAGCCATTTTTCCCAGACTATACCAGTTTTATGAGGAGAGTCAAGTGCTCCGGGCAGAGGGATTCTCCAATTTTGCTGGCAACTTCTAGGTACAGGGCACTACAGACTGCATCACATTGCTTTGAGAGAATGCTGTCACTAACCTGCACGGCTCTTCAACTGAAAAAGCTTCCACTCTATTGATGTTCCATTTACCTGCGACTATCGAAAACAGATTTTGGAGGTTTGTACCAGAAATCCTGGGAACGGGCATGACATGCTCATACTAGAGAACTCGCAGATTCCTGGAAAATAAAACAAAGAGCTGCAGATACTGAAGATCTGAAACAAAAACAGAAAGCGCGATAGAAATTCAGCAGGTCTGGTAGAACTGTGGAGAGAAAGCAGAGTTAACGCCTCGATCCAATGGCCCTTCTTCAGGACTGGAAGTAGGGCCACTGAACTCAAATGTTAACTCTGTTTTTTTTTCTCTACAGATGCTTTCCATCATGCTTGATCCAAATAGGGATGGCTGATGGGAGACAAGGGGTACCCCTATTAAACATGGCTGCTCACACCTCAGGTTAGCACAGAATGAAGATGCAAGGCTGCCCACACTTCCATCAGTGTGTCATTACCCTGAAATCGAACTCGAGTATTCCACAGCTTGTCACAAATGCATTAATATCCACTTCCAGGATGAAAGAGTTGGGTTTGGCCTTCCTTTAAATGGTAATGTTCTGTCGCTTGCATGACAACTCCACTTTCCTGCCTTTTTCTGAAAACACTTAATTCCCTTACTGACTAAAAATCTGCCTATTTCAGCTGTGAATATACTTTATCACAGAGAGCAGGCAAGACTGGGTCATTAAGATGTCCATAGATTTACCACCCTCTAAGAGAAGAAATTCCTCCTCACTATGATCTTAAAATGGGTGAGCCTTTACTCTGCAATTATGCTGTCTTATCCTAGATTTTCCCACAAAGGGAAACAACCTCTCCATATCTACGCTATCAAGCTCCTAAGAATTCTTTGTGTTTCAATCAGGTCACCTCTCATTCTTCTAAACTCCATTGAGTATAGGCCCAACTACTCAACATCTTCTCATAAGAAAATCTCTCCATATCCAGGATCAACTGATTGAATCTTCTCTGGATTGCTTCCAATGCTGGTATATATTCCCTTAGATAAGGGAACCAAAGTGTTCTCGGTATTCCAGGTGTGGCCTACGTGGAATAGTTTCAGCTAGACTTCCCTGTTTTATACTCCCTTCCCTTTGAAATAAAGACCAACATTCAGTTTGCCGTTCCTATCATCCCTATCCCGTGAACTTGAATGTCAGCTTTTTGTGATTCATGCATAAGAACTCCCAAATCCTTCTGTCTTCGGCTTTCTGCGGTCATTCTCCATTTAAGTAATATTCAGCTCTTCTATTCGTCCCACCCAAGTACAAAACCTGACATTTTCCCACATTTTATTCCATCTGCCAAGTTTTTTCCCCACTTGCTTAACTGTCTATGTCCCTCTATAGACTCTTTGCATCATCTTCACCACTTGTCTTCCCACCTATTTTTGTGTCATCCACAAACTTGATGATCATGCATTGGCTTCCGTTATTCAAGTCAATAATATCTGTTGTAAATAATTGTGACCCCAGCACGGATCCCTGTGGCACTCCATTAGTTACAGGTTGCCATCCTAAAAATGACCCCTTCTCACAGTTCTCTTCTATTAGTTAGCCAATTCTCTATCATGCTAATCTAATACCCTCAACACGATGGGCTCTAATCTTACCAATTATCCTTATATTACAATTTCTTTCATCCTTGGGATGTTTGAAGAGGCTCTTCATTGATAAAATGGACTTCACCAGGTCTAACAGTGACAGAGATACTAGAGCAGACGTTTTAAGAGTGCAAGAGCATATATGCTTCCAATTGTACAAGGACCTTTACAATGTCATGTCATCTGTGCCACTTAAGTGTCTTCAAGGGATTTTCTCTTCTTTTCATTCCCAGTACATTGAAGTCCAGTCCCAATATCCACAACGGGGGTAGAGGAAACCAGTAGATGACCATTGCCCTAAAACCGGGCTGGGCCAAGAGGACCCACGCCTGCCAAGAGTGTCCTGCCCCAATACAGGCTCACCCTTCACAGCTTGGATTTCTGAAAACTTTGGCACCACAGGCAGGAGGAGATGGAGGGCCGAGCCCCTTTGGAGTGTCCTGAAAGGAAGCTTCTGGGGGTCTTTTGTGTGGCTCCTCCTACATATGGGTGCCTGCTACAAAGGAAGGGGCACCTGGATTGATGTTGAGTTTCCCCGTTCCCCTCTTGCAGATTTTTTTCAACATATTCAATGAAAACAAGCTGCATTTGTTTGGGATTTAGAGTCAAACTTGGGTAGAAAACACAAACAAAACATAGTCACCTCAGGTCTTTGTTATGCATCTCTGGTACCAAGTTTGGGAAGAATTCACAAGTAAATGTTGAAATACAATATAATTGAAAAGGTAACGTATAATGAGAAGTAGAGCATATTTGGAAACAATATGTAAAAAGAATATTGGTTATTTTGTTTTGCTTTTTTTCACAATTTTCTACCCACCTCTCCTCATAATTGTGATGTATACTGGGGTACAGCTCCATGCACATTAGCAACCCCCTAGCTCCTCACAGAAATGGGCATTCCCTATATATGTGTCTCCATGCTGTGATGTCTGCAGCTATAGGAATCATAAGTGAGCTTACTTCTCCTCTGTCTGATCTTGCCCTAACTTTCATACATGTATGCTTTCTAGTACTGGCGAAGAAGAGTGATTATTTTTGTCTTGGTCACACTCTGATGCCATCACTGTTCGGATGCTTCCATCCCCAGGGCCATTCATTCACTTAGCCACCTTATTTTTCCCAGGTGAGTAGATGGTCAAGGATCCCTGAATGGAGCCAGTGATGAGGGCAATCAAGAGCCTTGATGACAGGAGTTTCAGCCACAAAAAATATAAATGACTTTCAGCTTCTCTGATGTTTGATCCTCTCACATTCCAGATGATACACTTTAAGGAAATTGAATTGTTCGTTGTCTCTGGGTGTAGACCCTACAAACAAAGCGTTATGAAGCATTTTTCTTAATCAGAGCATTGTTGGGTCTGATTTTATCCAAAATTTTGAACTGCAGTGAACCACAATATTGACTACGCTAACAATCAAAATAATTCCACTTACCATGATAATCATCAGATCTGCCAATATTTATGTCAATCTGGGAAATCTGTCTAAGTCTCAGCTTTCAACAGCAAGAGAATGCAACTGTCACCTCATCTAAAGTCATCTTCAATTCCCCACACATAACTTGCTGACAGTCTGAGTGCTTGCATTCTGTAGAATAACTGAAATACTCCACTTACAATGTATCTAGAGACTCTTTAAACATTAAAATTGCAGAACTATTCTTTTAACAAATGATCTTCTTAAAACATGCTGTCGTACCATGATATATCAAAAAGTGACACTCAAAATTATTATTGTGGTAACTTTTATACCATTACTGCTCTAAGCAAAATGGATTCAAGCATGTGTTCTACATTAACAACTTGGCTACTACCTTTAAGGTAATTCCCTTCTCCACCATACGTGGGCACTCAAAATATTCCTTATCCCGACATATGTGTTTTATATATTTGGGAGAGAATAGTAATTGTGGATTCAAAACCATCCTGGCAAAAATTGGTGAATGACATTTGACAAGCTTGTTATAATGTTTCCTAGACCTGAAGTTGTTTCTGGCGACAGATATTTTAATCATACAGACTCTTTCACATAGACAGCATTGTCTAACTGTTGGAAAGCTGCCTACAGTTTGTAGAGAAATGTAATCTACTTTCAAAGTTAGTTTTCAGCTTCTTATTTGTAATGTTTCTATTCCTTTATCTCAACATTGCTTATAATTATCCAAATAAATGAGTGTCATGGCTACAGACATACAGACACACTGCATAAAGCTTTACCTGTAGTATTTAAGCATTAAACAATTTTTTGAAAAGCTGCTGTGAGTTAATTTTCCATTACATTTCTCTGTCTCAATTTTTATATCATAGAACTGATTTGGATCTCAAACATTTATTTAAAAGTTAGGGCAAACACCACAAATAATATTAAAATTCTGTGAAAAATATCTATTTGTACTGCATACATTGAGATTTCTAGCAAGCAGTTCTTCATATTTCTCCTTTTGGCTGAGTTGTTGACCTGCTACTGTACGCTGAATTTCAGTTTTATTTGGAATTAATACCATCTGTCGTCCCACTTTCACACAGATCCAAATAATGTTGAAGGCAAGAGACCAGTATGCAAGTAGTTAAAGCATTTGCCTAAATTTTTCATCCCTGGGGTTGTGAGCTCTCTTGGCACATGATTCGACCAGCCACACACTGTCTGGACTTAATCAATTCTCAACAGAACCACCAGTTGGTCTGTCTCCCTGGGGAGTCAAGCATTCTCTCCTCAAGGGAAAGACTGGTATGTTCCTTCGAGCAAAGTGCACCTCCTGGCAATTGAATGAGTCCCAGAATTGATGATGGCACTTGTGGAAGAACTCAATTGGCTGAAGAAGAATGGGAAGAGAGGGAAAAATATCCACAGAAAGAAATAAATGATAGGAAAAGTATACTGTTAGCAATATGCATCATGGTCCTGGAAAGAAAAATGTGCACATTCCACTGTAAAGAACGGAAACAAAAATCAGAAAGAGCTGGAAACACTCAACAGGTCAGCATCTATGGAGAAATAAGTGCAAGGTCAATATTTCAAGTCGATGACTTCTCATCAGCCTTATTTGCGGCAGGAGGCTGTAGTCAGGGAGTCATGAAAACATCGGAAAGGAAGAGGGATTTGGCAGAATCAGTAATTCCCATTATTTCACCAGACCCCTCACCTATAACCAGTTTTTTCAGCCATTTAATGAATAATTAAAATCAGGTTCAGAATATTTTCTTTTGTGAGTCATTGAGGATAAATTCCATTAAACTTGTTGACATAGGAATGAATTTGACCATCCAGCCAGTTCCCTTGTTACAACATCAGCAATTTCCACAGCCTGAACATCAGATTACGTGAAGAGTTAGGCTCTTGTTAACTTTGAAATTCTGTTAGAATTAGCAGCTGCCAGCTGACACCCAAAGTGCATGGTCTGCCTTTTACAGATGTGTTAAAAGGAACTTTGTTTGTGCTACTTATAGCATTTTAATAACACTGGGAACATGGAGAAGCTGAAGCTGATAAATACGTAGGCGGTTTTTCCGCTCTCGTGACTTGCCGCTGTCATTACCATTAAATGTGAGTTGTCTGAGTTTCTGAAAAAGTGTGAAGTATGCTGAAAATATCCAAATAATTAACATACTCATGGTGAAAAAAAACTTGTAACTGAGCTTAAATTTGGGACTTTTGCAAATGCAGCTTTTTCTTTGTAAAATATATATGCCAGAGAAATGCGCACATTTATCAAGCCGATTAATGACCTGTAATTCATATTAATGTTCTTAATAAGGCAATAAAAGGGGGCAACAACAATTACTCATTAAAGGAGTTATTGTAAAAAATGGAGGATGCACTCGATGGGTGCCTCAGAACTTGGGTTGCCAGCTAAGGTTGGATGTCCTCCTGGATCTTCTTTCATATGACCTCCTGTCACCTGCTGTCTTGGCCCCACAATTTCCCCAAGAGTCTCCCATCAGAGTATCCCTTCTTGTGGTGTTCTACCTTCTTACTGTACATAGAAAGCAGACTAATGTTTGTCCAGTTGAATAATCCTTAACATTTTCTTCCAGTTCATTTATACCATTAAACAAAGAGAAGAGAGATGCACAAATAATTTTTAATGCCTTAATCAATTCTCCTTCCAATAGCTTCTCTTAGGTTAGTTCACAATCACTGCAGGTTCCAATGCAATTCTGGAGGATTGGCATCCCTAAAGGGGGCTCATTACAAGAGTAACTGATGTAAATGATCTAATTTCGGAAACTCAGTGCAAAGTGTCAGATTTCAAGATGATATTAAGCTAGATGGGACAGGCAGCAACACATGGGTTCTTTCTCGTCCATTGGCCAAAACAACACAAGTCAGAGGTGCTAATGATCAAACTTTCCAGTGCTATCATCAGATTGCACCTTGCTGCATCTGGGTCTGGTTGCCAAGGAACAAGAGAAATGTTCAAGTACTAAAGGCAATACAGAGAAGAAACTAATCCCTTGTGTCAGGGCAATGAGTAATGAGAAATGACTGGAGCAACTGTGGCTCTTCAGCCTAGAATGGACATACCTAAGAGGCGATCTCTAAGAGAGATATACAGGATTGTTAAGGGCATAGAATAAGTTAACTTCAAAATATGACATTAAATTAAAGTGTTGCTGTAGAACTAGCTGAGGCAAGTTCAAACTGGAGAAAGGTTCGTGAAAGTATTAGCCTGAGTCTGTGTTTATAGGCAGGACATTCACTGGCCAAATACCAGCGAAAATTATTTATTATCTCGAAGATTTATTAACATTTGCTCATCATCCACTACAGATTGTATCATCCAACCATCAATGCAATTGGTCATTTGTTGCTCCAATATGTTCTGGATATGGGAGGTAAGTGGAAGAAGGAAAGGTAAAGTCAATTTTTGATCTTCATCAAAATATTTTCTCAAATTTCCAACTTTTTCAAAAAATATCTTCCAATTCATAACCATAACTACAAAATATCTATCCTCATCTGCAGTAAAGTGATGGAAGGTGTCATCAACAGTGCTATCAGCAACATCTGCTTAGCAATAACCTGCTCAGTTTGGGTTCCACCGGGGACACTCAGCTCCTGACCTTATTTTTTAGCCTTGATTCCGACTTGGACAAAAGAGCTGAATTCGAGAGGTGAGGTCAGAGAAATAGTCCTTGACATCAAGGCTGCATTCAACCATGTGTGGCATCAAGGATCCCTAGCAAAATTGGAATCAATGGGTAACAGAGGGAGAACTCTCCAATGGTTGGAGTCATACCTGACACATAGGAAGATGGTCACGGTTGTTGGAGGGCAGTCATCTCAGCTCCAGGACATCTCTGCTGTAGTTCCTCTGGGTAGTGTCCTCGACCCAACCATCTTCAGCTGCTTCATCATTGACCTTCCCTCTATCAAACAAATGGGGGTGTTCTCGGATAATTGCACAATGTTCATCACCATTCGCAATTCGTCAGACCCTGAAGCAGTCCATGTTCAAATGCAACAAGGTCTGGACAATATCCAGGCTTGGGCTGACAAATGTAACATGCAACATTTGCGCCACCAGATGCCAGCAATGACTATTTCCAATTAGAGTCAATCTAATACCACCCCTTGACAGTAGTGTTACTATCACTGAATCCTCCACTATCTACAACATGGTGGTTACCATTGAGTAGAAAATCAACTGAACTCACCACATAAACACAATGGCTACAACAACAGGTCAGAGGCTAGGAATACCGCAGTAATTCACCAGCTGATTCCCCAAAGCCTGTCCACCATCTACAGGGAACAAGTCGGGAGTGTGATGGAATACATCCCACTTGCCTGGATGAGTGCATCTCCAACAATACTCAAGAAGCTTGAGTGACACCATCCAAGACAAAGCAGCCCGCTTGATCGGTACCACATTCACAAGCATCCACTCCCTCCACTAACAACGCTCAGTAACAGCAGTATGTGTTATCTATAAGATGCACTGCAGAAATTCACTAAAGATCCTCAGACAGCACCTTCCAAACCCACAACCACTTCCATCTAGAAGGACAAGGACAGCAGAAGGCTATATTGAGGTCAGGAGGGTAAATTTCATGTTGTAAGTTTTTAGTTTAGTATATAGCATAATTTTTAAAGAAATAGTGACTGACCTCAAAAATAAGGGAGATTACAAATTCTATCCTGAACTTGTTGAAAATGTAATGAGGTTAACATCAGGCAAATCTGTGATGATGACATGATAATGACGTAGGAGTCACATGAGGAGAGAGCAAGAACAGAAAGGAAGCAGAAGCAGGTGTGAAGAGAATGCATGCAGAAGGTCCGCTGTAAATAAAGATGTTTTGCATTATAAAGGCCATGGACTCAAGCAGGTACTAAACACTAAACACTTCCAAAGATAGAATATAAAACAAAATATGGTGGCAATGGAACAAACAGAAAGAATTGACAAAGGCAGCAGTTGAAGTCAAGGAGATCAGGAAACAAAACCTGAAAGATTTATCAAGACATTGGACGCGTCATGGAAACAACAGCAGATGGGGGCAAACTGCTGAAACACCAGAGCAGTGGAGTGGACAGCAAGGGCACACAGACAGTTCCAAAGTTCAGAAGAAGCACAGAAGCCAAACTACCACTCCCAGAAACATTCCAGGCAATTGTGGGACAAAACCAAGTCCGGGAATGAGAAAATTGGAAGAAAAGGTTCACCATACACGACTGCTTCAAATTTGGATAAGAAATGCCAGATAGATGAGGACAGTACCTGAGTTTATGCTAAGGGAGCAGTCGGTAATGACATTTCAACAAAACAGGCCATTGATGATGTTACAAGTTCATATAAAGATACACAATAGGCATTCAACTCATTTGAGTTCTGAGGAAGGGTCACCGGACCCGAAACGTTAACTCTGTTTTCTCCTCCACAGATGCTGCCAGACCTGTTGAGCTTTTCCAGCAACTTTGTTTTTGAGGCATTCAACTCATTTGTGAAAGCAAAGGCCAGCTGACAGCACAGATGTATTTATTAAGAATCTCTATAGGCTGAGAAAGAATTGCACTTATGAAGGGTTGAGGCAAATAGTAAGCTTCAAGTTATTATTACCACCTCTGATTAAAACCTTATATTTATGAGCATCTTTTGCTGTGGTGAGCTGTTAACTTAGTAGAGCTGTTGGCCTCTCAGCTTGAGGGGGGCTGTAACTTATGGAGCAAGACAAATATAATTTTAAAGCATTCCACTGTGCCAGATTCAACAAACTTACGTTCCATTTTACAATAAAGAGACCAATCCTGCAGCCATATGCAATGATCAAAATGTACTCAAAGGTCAGAAAGGATTTACAATATTGCATGTGTACAAATAACAGACTTAACATTTGCTGACAGCATTCAATATTAGCACTGTCGCCACCTGAAGTGTAATTCCACAATTATTAAGGTTTGAGGGACAATATTACTCCAACCTATTAATGATTTATCAGCATAGACTTATAGTACTTCATTTGAAGAGCAAATATTTGCAGCAGCAGTTCCCACCAGAAACAGTAAACTAAACGGAAGTGTTCTACATTAGCCAAATTTCCAACATTCTGGAAAGGACAACATGTGCACATTTATGGTCTTACATCAAGTTCCTTGACAGCTCGAAAGTTCTCCTTTTGTGCTTCAGAATGCCTGAATGACATAATATTATTGATATGGTCACAAATTTGGAAGAAGCATGTTGCGATTTCTAGACCTTAACATTGAGATTACCTCATCCCTTTCTAGTACTCTCTGACAATCCTTTATCCCTGCCAAGGCTCCCTGACAATCCTCTGAGGACTCTGACAATCACTTATCCCCTCTCAGGCTCTATAACAATCCTTATCCCCTCTCAGTCTCCCTAATAATCTGCTATTCCCTCCCAGCAGTCCTTGAAAATGTCATATCCCATCCACCGCTCCCTAACAATCCTTCTCCCCTCCCAGGCTCCCTAATAATTCTCTATCCCGTCCCAGGACTCCCAAACAAGGCATCATCCTCTCCTCGGGTCCCTAAAATCCTCTTTCCCCTCCAGGACTCACTGACAATCCTTCGCTGTCTCCACAACTCGCTGACAATATCTTATGCCCTCCTGCACTCAACAATCATCCTTCATCCCACACTACACTTTCCCTTTGTCTGCTCCACCAATTGCCTATCATGTCTACATGTCTGTAAAAGGTGTTCATATGCAAATTGCAACAAGCAGGTGACTTTGCAAAACACAAATATCTGAATCTTATTTTGAAATACAAAGGGAGTCCCAGACTGGGACTTGCTTTGTCCCCAGCTTCAATCCTCTCTATGACACTGTTTAGGGTTGTTAGAAACTGGCAGGGCTGACAGGGTATTATTCCCATGATAGCCAGTTGTTGCTGGAAGAATGCAACAGAATAGGTTTCTTCGCAGAGTGAAACATTACATGTATGTGTCTCCAGAACTCCTGCATCAGTAAAAGTTTATATATGCTCAAGTAATCATCCAAGCAATGTCCTTCACCTATATATGCTTACCTCAGTTGGTACAGGTAACACTGGAGGGGACCTCTTGTGGCACAGAGATAGAGTCCCTACCTCTGGACCAGGAGGCCTGGGTTCAAGTTCCACCTGCTCCAAACGTGTGTAATAACATATCTGAGACAGGTTGATTAGGAAAATAGGTTTAATAATAAAAAAAAGACTGGAGAGGGCTCTTGTGATGCAGTGGTAGTGTCCTTATCTCTGAACTAGGAGACCTTAGTTCAAGTCTCATCTGCTCCAGAGGTGTGTAATAACAGAAAAAAATCTACACATAACACTGGAACTTATGGTAACTCAAATCTCCTAAAAGACCTACAATAAAGGGCACAGCAGTGGTGTCCTTGCCTCTAAGACAGAAGGTCCAGTCCCACTCATGCTGCAAATATGTCATAACATCTCTGAACAGGTTGAATAAAATAATTACATTTGTGTTACCCTGTTGGTCTCTGAGGTTTGCACATTGTTATGTAGTGGTATAATCATTAGTAAATGCCTGGTTCAAAACCGGACAGAAATTCTATCCATAGTGTTCATCTAAATTTGTGGAAGAGTTATGTAACTGTAAGTATGGACTCTTGTGATAGTGTCCCCTATCTACGAGCCAGAAGTTCGGGTTCAAGCTTGACCTTCTCCAGGGGCGTGTCATAACAAAAGGAGACTTTCTATACCAGCTTTGACACACTGTTGTCAACTTCCCCAAGGAGGACGAGATAATTCTTCTTGGCGATTTCAATGCTGCGGTTGGTCAAGGCCACAACTTTTGGAATGGCACCATGGAAAGGGAAGGTATTAGCAACATCATCTCCAATGGAGCCCACCTTCTCACAAAATGCTCTGAGTACAATCTCACTATCACAAACACATTCTTCCTTCAGCAAAACAAATTTAAGCATCTTGAAGGCACCCACATTCGAAACAATGGCATTTCATTGATAATGTAATTGTTCACTGCGGGGACCGTCGGGATGTAAATGTCACCACGGCCATGATTGGCTCAGGTCACTGCTGGACTGATCAGTGCCTTATCCATTTACATCTATCAGACTACACAGAACGAGGAGGGTTTCAGAAGAAGCAGACCCGGCCAAGATTCAACATCAGGAGCCTGGGTGACGCAGTCACTATGTACCATCTACAGGACTCACTTGCTAAAATCCGAACTCAAGAATACCCAGAGGCTATAGGAGAACACTGGAGTCTGCTTAAATCAACCATTCTTAGTCCCTGCAATTACACCCTCAGGTACAAGCCCTGAAACCACCAGGTCTGGTACAATGAGAATGACACGGATATTGAACAGCCCATCTCTAAGAAAAGGACAGCCTTCTGTAACTAGTAAAATGACATCAGTTGCATGGCCAAAAGAAAGGCCTATGCCACCACCTCCATCTTGGAGCTTCAATATGCTGACAACAGCACCATTGCAGCACACTCTGCAGAAGATCTTTGGCAAGGCATATTAGCTCCTAGGCCTTACCATTAACATAAAAGAGACTCTAGTACTCCATGAACCACCACCCAACAGTCCCTCCATTCCTCCTACAATAAGGGTCAACAATCACCCCGTCCCCGAAAATGTGGGTCACTTCCCATACCTCGGCAGCCTTCTCTCCTCCAAGGCCAACATCGATGCAGAAATACAACACGTCTGAGCTGTGCCTATGCCCAACTCAGAAGAAGGGTGTTTGAAGACCATGACTTACAGGGTCAGAATAAACTTCTGGTTTACAAAGCTGTTGTCCTTCCCACACTGCTATGTGGAGCTGAAATATGGACTGTTACACTAGGTGCCTTAAAGCACTGGAACAACACCACCAGAGATCCCCACAAAACATCCTGCAGACAACCTGGGAAGACAAGCGCACTAATACCAGTGTCTTGGAGGAGGCCACCGCAGCCAGCGTCACCACCATTGTAATTCAACAGCAAGTCTGACAGTCCAGTCATGTCATCCAAATGCCCAACTCAAGTCTCCCGAATAGATCATGCGCTCCAAGCTGAAGAAAGGTCAGTGTGCCCCATGGTGGCCAAAGGAAGTGCTTCAAAGATAACATCTGGATCAACCTCAAGAAATTCCATATCAACATCAACAACTGGGAGGACATGGCTACAAACTGGATTCATTGGAGAGACATCATTCAGCAGGGAAATAAATGCCACGGAAATGATCTCCACCGTGCTACTGAACAGAAGCAACTCTTGCACAAGGAGACCCAGAACATCAGCAAGGCCCATCCACTACCACCTCCAACCAGCATTACCCACCAACACCCACACTGCAATAGAATCTGTGGATCTCAGATTGGCCTCTTCAGCCTTCTGAAGACCCACAAGTAGATGCCTTTATGGAGGACAACCATACTTGACACGATTGACGATGATGATGTCATAATATGTCTGAACAGATCAATTTAAGAACATCTAAAGGCCTTCACATTGTTAGCTCTACAATGTATGTCAATTATGAGGAATTTTTGGAATCTAATATATCTATGCCATCAATTAGATGTGGCAGTCAATGTCACATTACAGAGCCATTTTACACTTTGACTCATTTTTTGAAGGAAAGGAATCATCATCACCTTCCTGAAAAAAACCTTTGATCCTTCCAGCCACTCCAATATACTGCCCTATCTTAGACATAGCCTGGTGATTGCATTTTTATCCCTGAGTTAGGCAATCATGGGTTACGAGCCCAAGAGCTCAATACAGGGGTTTCTGCTATAACGCAGCAGTCGCATTCCTGTGCAACATTGCGTTATTGAAAATCGCGCTATAGAAATAACAGGGGAAGAGCAGGGTTAGGGGCAGACCACCAAAAAATATCACTCAAAAGCCTGACAAAAAAGGATAGCACAGTTTGAATAAATGTTTAATTCATATCTAATAATGAAATAAAAGTAAATTTAACACCTTACATTGAAAAAAATGTCAAGATAACTTGATGGGGGAGGAGGTTTTGAGGTTGCTCTACAGTTAATGCAGGGGCTGAGGGTCGTCATTGTCATCATCATCATCTTCAGGTACAGTTGGGGTTGCAGGGTTAGGGCGAAAAATGGTTAATCCAGAAGTGAATGGCTGTGGTTATTGTCTTTTGACTGTTTCTTGCGGGGGTTGGCTTAAAAAAGATATCCAGTTTTTGCCATTTTTCTTCTTTCATGAAGAAGCTGTTCATAGGGTACCAAATAAGATCTTATTCCAGAAACTGCTACCCTGCTGCATTCTGCGTTGTAATCGTTGGCCTCTAAGAGCTACAACTGCTTCTTAGTTTCCCTCAGGAGAGAAGACAAAACAGAAGTGGAAAACTCTCGTGGTGCTACATCCTGGATTTCATCTTCTTCATCTCCAGCTTCCACTTCCCCCTCAATGACAAGTCTTTATTGACATCACCCCAGGCCTCCACGATAATGTCAATTGCATTCTTGATGTTAACGCTCATCCAAAATTGAAGAACACTGTCTTTATCCCACTCAGTGGCTGCAATCAGCCTGTTAAATATGCGTCTTAAACAAGAAGCTTTAAAAGCTACTATTGCACTCTGGTCCATGGGTTGAAGGAGACAGGTTGTGTTTGGGGGTAGAAATAGCACTTTGATGTTTTCAGAAAGCTCACCAATGGTGGGAGGGTGGCTAGGCGCATTATCCAGGATGAGGAGAATCTTGAAATCCAAATTTCTTTTCCTGCAATACTTTCTAAAAACATCTTTCAAAACATCAACAATAAGGTCAGAAAAAATTTGCCCCCTCATCCAACCTCTTTTGCTTGCCCTAAAGTAGATGCCTCGAGTAGATTAAGGTAGCCTTTCAAGGCTCACGGGTTGGTAGAGTGGTACACCACCACAGGCTTAAGGTTTAAGTCTCCGCTGGCATTGACACCCAGCAGCGCAGTCATATAATCCATTGCCACCTTAAAGCCTGGAGCATGTGCTTCATTCATAGAAATATAGGTTCTTGATGGCATCGCTTCCAGTTTAAACTTCTTTCATCCAAATTGAAAATTTGATTTAAGTTGTAGCCTTCTTTGTCAATTAATGTTTTACTATGAGAGGAAATGCCATCGCATGCCCCTAGTTTGCACTGACAGCTTCGCCAAATAACTTTACATTATGAAAAGCATTGCGGTTCTTAAAACCAGCAAACCAGCCACTGCTAGCACTAAAGGCATACACATTTGCAGGATTTTCAGCTTTTTTTGTAAGATCTTCATAAATTGATAAGGCTTTCTCTCTTATGGTGAGAAGGGTGGTCCCAGATCGCTTTTTCATTTGATCTTCTATCCATACACTTAGAAGCTGCTCCATCTCCTCAAGTTCCTTTGTCTGTGACCTCACAGATTTGCTCGCACTCAGACTTGTTCCAGCAATACAGCTTGCTTTAATATTTTCTGCATTGTTTCTAATGGTGCGTAAGGTAGACTCCTTTATTTCTGTTACATGCACTATATCGCATGTTCTCTCATTACGCTCAAAATGTTTTGTAACATCTAGCTTCTCTTCCAGTGTTATAGCCTTTCTTTTATGTTCACCACCCATAATTTTACCATCAGGACGCTTCTTGCTAACAATCTGATCACTTTGTCCTCGCATTTTTGTGGGTAACATGGCAGAATTTGCAATAAAAAAGGAGTATATATTCTCACAGAAAGCGTGTTGATTCCATTATGCTGTTGCGGAGACTGTTTCAGCACTAAACCGTTGCGCATGCTCAGGATAAAGTCTGCGAATTGCTCATGTGATGTTGACACACACAGATGGAATGCTGTTATAGCCAACACAAGTTCACATTTTAGACATAGCGTTCCCCTATTCATTAGTTACATTATAGCCAATTTGTGTTGCTGGAACATGCGTATGGCAGGACCCATTGCACTGCAAGAAACTGAGAAGAATATAGATTATCAAGGGTGAAATTAAAAGGGAAATTAGGGAAGCAAAGGAAAGGTACGAAAGTCAAGTAAAACTCAAAGAGTTTTATTACAAGTATGAAATAAAATCGAGTCACGTAGGAAACAGTGGAGCTAATCAGAGATGAAGAAAGTAATGTGTGTGGAGGGGTTAGATGTGGGTTTGGTACTTCATGAATACATTCACAAAAAAGGGAGAAATTGTGGTAAGGGAGGAGGAGTGTGAAATATTGGCTGGAATAAATGGTGGGGGAGAAAATATTAAGGTGCATAGCAACCTTGAAATTAGATAAAAGAACCAGACCCAGATTATATGCTGCAGGGGGAAAAAAAAGAGGCTTTGTCATTTCCCAAATTTCTTTGGACAATTGTGCAGGACTGTAAATGTTGTAGCTATTTTAGTAAGGAAGAATTGATAGCCTAGGTAATTACATGTTGAGGTGCCAGTGTTGGACTGGGTGGACAAAGCCAGAAGTCACACCACACCAGGTTCTCGTCCAACAGGTTTATTTGAAATCACAAGCCTTCGCTCCACCTGATGAAGGAATAGTTCTCTGAATGCTTGGGATTTCAAATAAACGTGTTCGACTATGACCTGGTGTCTTGTGACTTCTGACTAGGTGGTTACAAGCCAGTCATCTTAACCTCAGTGGTCAGCAATTATTGCAAAAAAATCTGAGAGACAATAAAAATTGAAATTTAAAGAGGATTATTCAAGGATTAGAGGATGGATGTTTTGAAAGGTTAACATGGAACATTTGTGATAGTTGTGGATTAGTTGTAGTCTACGCAGATTTCAACCATGCTTTTGACAAAGTTCTACAAGACAACATGGTCAAAAAATTTAAAAATCATGAGAACTTAGGGAAAGTAGCAAATTGAACCCAGAATTTGTGAAGGGTCAGGAAGTGAAGGGTTATGGGTGACTGTGTTTCTGTGACTGGAAAGCTGTTTCCACTGGATCCTACAGGGCTCTGTTCTGGGTGCTTTGCTTTGCCTTATAATTTAAACTTAAATATTGTGGTCAAGATTTATATGAAATTGTGTTTGGTCGTGTGGAAGAAAGATGTAACCTGCAGGAAGATATCTCCTGGACAGCTCTGGTTGGCAGGAAAGTGGAAAAGGAAATTCAGTTCAGAGAATTGAGAGCAAATGCAGTTGGAGAGGACAACTAAAGCAAGGGAATACACAATTTCTGAGGAGTACTGTGGAACAAAAAGAGCTTTGTGCATATTTCCATACATTCCTGAATTTAGCAAGGCAGGTAGAAATGAGAATCAAGGAGGCAAATGAAATTTTCTTTCTCTGTTGGCTGAGGACTAGCATTTAAGAGCAGGGAGGTCATGCTAGAGCTGTATAAAACACTGGTTAGATTGCAACTAGATCACAATGTCCAGAGAGGGTACAGAATAGATTCACATAAATTTTGCTAGGAATAGAGAAATTTGCATATGATTGCCTAGACAGGAATTGATTTCTTTCTCACAGTGGAGGTTGAAGGGACACTTAATTAAAGTTTATACAATTGTAAATGAATGGATAGAGTGGATAAGAAGGATCTGTTTCCATTGGATGAGGGTCAATAAACAGAGCATAGATTGAAAGTAATTGGTCGACGGATTAGAGAGGAGTTGTGGAGTAATTTTATTACAAATTGGATGTTGGAGGTCTGGAAATTATTGCATAACAGGGTGGTCAACACAGGAACATTTATTATAGTTTAAAGATACTTAGACATGCACTTGACGTGCTGCAAGTTGCAAAGGGCACAGATGAAGAGATGGAAGATGTCATCAGGTCAGATGAATCTTTATTGGTCAGCACAGGCACAAGAGACTGTCACCTCCTCCAGTACCGTATATCTGTGCATTTTTCTAAACCCTAATCAAGAGACATAAGCACAACATCTTGGTGGACTGTTCAGTGCAGCAATAAGGAGGAAAATGAAAATGCCATTTTTGATGGTTTCTATTAAAAAAAGGGCATTTTGCAACATCAGATTTGCACATAGAAAATACGAGCAGGAGTAGGCCATTTGGCTCTTCAAGCCTGCTCCACCATTCATTATCATCATGGCTGATCATGCAACTCAATATCCTGTTACTGCCTTTCCTTCTATCCTTTTATGCCATTAGTTTAAATGCTATATCCAACTCCTTTTTAAAATCATACAATGCTTTGGCCTTGACTTCTTCAATGGTAGCAAATTCCACATTTCTGTGTAAAGAAATTTCTCCTCATCTCGGTCCTAATTGGTATACACCATATCCTAAGTCTTTGTTCTCTTGTTCTGGACTCCCCTGTCATTGGGAACATAATTCCTGCATCTAGCCTGGCTAACCATGTTAAAATTTTATGTTTCTATGAGATCCCAGCCCCCCCACCACAGCCCCCCAAATTCTTCTGAAATACAGTAAATATAATCCCAACTGAATCAATTTCTTCTCATTCGTCAGTCCTGTCACCCCAGGAAAGAGTCTGGTAAACCTTTGCTGCACTCCTTCTATCGTAAGAACATCCTTCTTCTAATTAGGAGAGGAAAATCGCACACAATATTCGAGGTGTAGTCTCACCAAGGTCCTTTTTTAATTGCAGCAAGACATCCCTGCTCCCGTACTCAAATACTTTCACTATGAAGGCCAACATACCTTTTGCATTCTTGAATGCCTGCTGCACCTGTTGGCTTACCTTCAGTGACTGGTGTATGAGGACATGGAGGTCTTGTTGCATGTTCCCCTTTCTCAATTTATATTCATTCAGATATTAATCTGCCTTTTTGTTTTTTCTCCAAAAATGGGTAACCTCACATTTATCCACATTATACTGCATCTCCCAAGTGCACCAATAAAATTCCTCTTTGAGATTTCTTGCTTCTAAACACGCACAAGTTATTGTGTTGATGAGAATGAGAATTGTGATTTTAGTTTTACATCGGAACCATGATTACCTTCTTTAAAATTAAGCCAATTAGTGTTTGTTTCCTTCCACTTCATGGAAGTGATGCTGCCAACAAAATAAAGTGTTTTTATTAGCCTCCACTTATTTGCCTTTTAGCTATGCATAAGTATTGGTGAAAACATTCGCAAACAATTATCTATGCCCCCAAAAGAAGTTTCTGCAAGGCTGTGCCTAGGGTTTATATGGAACTTATCCTTCCAATACTAATGCAGCCAAGTTGGTAATGATGGGGATTTCACTGCCTAACTCTCCTCTGCCTAACAGATTCCAGTACAGATTCCCTGTTCTAATATACAATGAGCTCAGTGCAGAACCAGATCACTGCCAATATCCAGTAAATAAAAATCCCCCAAATGGCTAATTTTAATAACTGGCAGCAAAGCTGTACTTAACAATGATGTACAGTTCAAAATCCTAAGTACCTGTAATTGGTTATAAAATGAGAAAATAAAACCAGTGTGACTGCTGGAACCATCTCATGCTGCTATTGGGACTTGGTGCAAGGGCATTTGCAAGTCTTCTTGAATGTCTGTTCAGGGGATGGTAATTAAGATTAGTATGCATTCTATTAATCCATTCTGATTTATTTTTCCATAATAAAATGATGAATGCCAAAATACAGAAATATATTGCTGTGGTTTATTGTCCATAGAAAGTGAAATACTGATCAGATATGGTTTTAATGGCAAAAATATGTTGCACATGGGATATTTGCTGTTCTGTTGGTCACCACAAGAAAATTATGTTATATGGTGGCTCTGAAAACCAACAATGCATCCAGATGAAATCAGGCTAGCATTATCGCATGCATAGCCCACATTATATTACAACATAGAAGGAGCTAAAATCAGGCTGTGAAGCACCCACTTCATAGGTGCTCGATGGTCAACAAAGACTCAAAAATAGGATCAACAAAGTGAGAACAATAGTAAATAGAAAATCCATATTTATCTACACTAAGGAAGGAGCACATGATGCATCCAGATATGGATCTGCCAGAGATTGTTCGTTAGAAGTGAATGTGTGTCCAAGAGGAATGATTCATTGAATGTATGGTCTCGCTTCAGCATCTCAGCCATCAGAAGTGCAGGAAATCCAATTAATTTTGACAAATAGAAAATTATGGGGCAAAATGTATTCTATGTCCCATCAAGTGAGGCTTCACTCCATGTGAGGAGCGAGCATTTGAAAGATTACACCCAAGATGTTCGTACGTTTTTGCTAAGAGAGGAGACAACTAATTAGGTATTTTGTACCTAAGTGCAGAGACAATCCTATTTAACATAAACAAATCTTGTGTTTTCAAATGTGAAATGGCCCTAATGGTGTGGTGAAGTTATCACAAATTATAATCAGTTTATTTCATCAGGTACTTCAGAAACTCCCCATTTTGATCAAACTATCATGAGACTGTTAAAGAGGAACGTACTTAGTCTGGCATTAATTTTCCAGAGTGCTTGGATTCCTGTCTAAATGATAAATGCTAAAATCCCGAGGCATCAAATGACTAGTCTGACATCAAGTTTTGATTACTTCTTCTGTTAACTTCATAAAGAATCTTTTTGCTTTCTTCAGTCTAAAGAAGACTCATCTTTATGAATACATGGCTGCACAAAAGACTTTTTTTTTATTTGCCAAACAATCCAAATCAATAACAGAAGTCACATCACATTGTTGGCATGCCATGAAATGTAAATCTTCCATTTGGACACAACCACTTTTGTTTTCCTCCTTCCTCAGCACCCATCACAATGTGTCTTTACAGTATTTATTGGCTGGCTGACTGCTTAGCAACTTGACAGAACAGAACAGAACCTGAATTTCTGGTTGTTCATATTTCCAATGGCAGTGACTGGTGGCCTTTTGGAGAGGTGACATGTCAGCTGGATCCCATGGTAATGGACACTTTAGTCATGGCGCAATATTTTGTGCCACAGTACAATATAGGAGTAAATAGGCTGCCTGCCATTTTCAGGTGGGTTTCACAATGAAAAAGCAAGGAAGAAAAAACAAATAAAGAACTGATGGCACTGGGGTCTACCTGGGTACTAAGTCAGAAGTCACAAGATGCCAGGTTATAGTCCAACAGGTTTATTTGAAATCACAAGCCTTTGGAGCACTGCACCTGACAAAGGAGCAGCACTCTGAAAGCTTGTGATTTCAAATAAACCTGTTGGACTCCAACCTGGTGTCATGTGACTTCTGACCTTGTCCACCCCAGTCCAACACCGACACCTCTGCATCATAGGTACTGAGTGACAGAAGAACATCTGCTGCTCCCAGTTTAACATAAAACTACAAATTACACATTGGAAATTTGGTAAGGTGATACTTTGCTGTCATGCAGCCTCTGAATATTCTGTGTCTAGGCAGTACGTTGTCAACCTGCCCCTAACATCACCCCAGATCATGACAATACCCACAAACTACTAAATGGAAGCAGGAGGCACTCTAATGACCATGTTGCCAGATGACTATTTTTAATTATTCATTCATATAATGTAGATTTTGTTGGGATTTATTGTCCATCCTTAATTCCCTTTGAGAAGGCTGTAGTGAGCTGTCTTTTTGGAAACACTGCAATCCATGTGGTGAAAGCATTCCCACTGTGCTGATAAGTAGGGAATTCCAGAACTTTGACCGAGTGACGATGAAGGATCAGTGATGTACTGGGAATGGAAGGAAAGTTTCATTCGTTTTCATGTCTAAAAGAGTTAGGAGAAAAAAAAAGCCACAATAATTCTGTTTGATATCATGTCACAAAGATACAGCTTTCCATTATTTGTAACATTTAATAATTTTCCATTCCTTTACGATAAAAAAAATTATACAGGAATGTAATTAAATTCTTATCTTCTTCTTTGATGCAAAAAACAATTGGCACATATGGAGCTCACCTGTTTATCATTCCAAACACATTTAGTTAGTGCTCTTCAGAAGCCAAGAATTCACAAAGATAGAGGCAAAGAAAATTAAAGTGCTTATTCTTAATTTCATTCAGCAAACCCAGGAGAGAAAAGAAAAGCTCAAATAATGCAAAAGCCCCTAAAACCCATGAAACACCTAAAGAGTTAATGCACTAGAATGTAGGTGCTGTGCTCCAGCTGCCTCGCAATGCTGCCCTTGTGCAGTTGTTTGCCAGTTGTGTCTGCGGATTGCTGTGAATGCCACCATCTGTTGTGCCACGTGGACATCATAATCTTTTCTTAATTACATTAGCAGCGCAATCAGTTATTGCATTACAAGGCCGGGGATGAGCTTCTAAATCTTGGTGGAAATCATAAATAATTGCACTAAGTACCTAGCACCAGATGTGAGTGCCAACTTTGGTTGCGTTAGATGAATAGTAACCTTAGAACAGAGTTCAGTATTAGTAAACCTACTGTTTTCTATCAAAGACTGTTTGTTTGGGCTTCCTTTCAAACAATGCCAACCAAATTAAAGACATCTTCAAAATACGACATAAAACAACATTTGCACCAACACGTTTTGAAATGCACTTATTGTAACACAAACAAGGGGAGAAAATATCTCTTTAACAAAGGTTAATTCACTTTATTGTTCAATGTCGTGTTTGGAGTGGATTATGGGAAATACTGTGATTAATTGCTTCAAATCTCTCGGTTTCTGCAATTATTTGGATGTTGTGAACAAATAAAGGACTGTGGTATTCATCATATTCAAATGAGGCAGTAAAATAAATGATGATGTGTGCTTCACATTGCTTTGCAAACAAAACAAACCGGCATCCTTGTACAATATGAAAACATAGTATATAAAAAAACACAGGCAGTCTCCAAATGGACTACAATCACTGTGCAAGGTCCATCGTTTAGACTGTGTACATGGGAAACCTATGATGCTGACCTATCAGTTACCTGGTTTTGAATCATATTATGGCTTCTACCTTCGGATTGCATGATTTATGAAAATTAAGAGGCAATTTGTAATGAAGACTGTCAGTCAATAAACTTCTTGTTTGGATTTTTTTTTCTTCCTTCTATTAGTGCCTGTTTGACTGAGACTGCAGAAGAATGCAGTAGAGTCTAAAAATGTAAGGTCATTTATCAAAATTTTTCTTTACACTTTTGTGCAGCTTGGGTATTTAAGGAAGATAAATGATACAAGATGTTGTCTTCTTTTCAAGCTCTTTATGCTCTGGTAAGTGTGTCCAATGCAAAATTATTTTGCCAGTTTATTATTTCCTAGTAACCGTTTGTCAAATCAGCGTGCTGCTCAGTATGCTGCAGTTGTTTTCTGCCACTCATGAAAATTCCCACTGACTGCATAAACCAAGAGCTTTTACAGCACTGTGTTTCATCAACATCTCAAGCAAGAAACAACTGCATGAGAGGAAAAGGACTTCCAGTTAACTCTTTCTAAACAAGCTTCCTGTAGAAACCATTTATATCTTTAGACAGGTTTTGAGACCTTTTTATTCAGTTCCCAAGGGCAGCCACATAACAAAGGCACTGCTGCATTGTTTGCTATTTTTAAACTAGTTCCAATCTTTGCCCAGCTCTGCTTTAAATTAAGGGCCAGTGGCTTTAGTGAATGTACTCTTCCAATTTCAATATCTGGTCAAGCTCTGCGTATTAAAGGGCTATGTGAGCTTCGTTTTATTTAGTTATGGGGCTAAGTGAGCAAGCTATTTTTCCTGCTAACAGAGCATCCAAGACCAATGGTGCAGGACATCATCAAAAGGAGGAAGAAGGTAGATGTTGAATTATTATAGCCTCTTTCGTGACTCAGGATGTTCTAATTGCTTTAGGGCTAATGTAGTACTGTTGAACGGCAGCTATTATAATGGAAAGAGTTATGACATCCAATTTACACGCAGCAAGGTCCCAGAAACATCAATGAGAAGGAATGGTCATAATTTTGTTTTGGTGGTGTTTGGTTGAAAAATAAATGGTTATAGAGACACTCTCAAATAGTGGATCCTTTAAGTCGATCTGAGATGACGCACAGTGATAAAAAAATAAGAACTCTAAAAGTGGAGCACTCTTTTGGTTTAGCTCTGAATTGGCTGCCTAGAGTATGTGCACAAGTCTCTGGAGTGGACCTTGACATCAAAGTGAATTAAGTCCAGTAAATTAAGTGTTGATTATATGATGCT
Organism: Rhincodon typus; assembly: GCF_021869965.1. NCBI lineage: Eukaryota > Metazoa > Chordata > Chondrichthyes > Orectolobiformes > Rhincodontidae > Rhincodon > Rhincodon typus. The sequence continues at coordinate 25,743,111 of NC_063359.1, read as the reverse complement.
AAGCGATTCATCCAACAGGAGAATGAGGAAGTTGAGGAACACTCTCTCCCACTTCATTGAAAAGGTTTCATTATCACCATCACCAACCAGAATGCCCCACTCCACCATCTCTGTTCCCACTCAAGGAGCCAGAGAAGGTCCAGAGCAACATGAAAGAGGCAAAGACCTGTCATTTGGGTTGCTGCCCTTTGTCCTGCATTTGTGACTATAACACTAAATATTCCCTGGTGGGGAAAGGTCAGGAAAATTATCCTGCCAGCTGCAACAGTGAGAATGCAGTGAGGTGGACAGGCAGGTAGGACTTGTAAGTTAATTGATGGATGAAAGTAATTGCAATTTTTAATCAAATATCCTATGTATTCTATTACATTATTCTATTGCAATATTGTATATTATCATACGTAATATATTGAAAACCCAGATATAGTTTATGACATTAAAGAAAGCATAAATTTACAGGCATTTCCTGTTAAGACTTGCCATTATAAATTCTCATGCCCACATTTATAATGGGAACTGCTCCTGCAAACTTGTGACATGGGAGTGTTACACTTTCACCAGTGGAGACACCATACTGTCATACACTGAGTTTAGTTTCTGTTGTAAATGTAGATGTAGGAATTCCCATGGGAATACAAATTCAAGGACAGAATGCCCAACATGATAATTGGAATGGTCCCATTGTCTTTTGTTTTCTAACCCTGATTCAGCTCAAGATTACATCTTAATTTTTTTGTGCAAATGTCATAGGAGGCCAGCTCAGGTATGTATATACTTCCTGTTGGCCATGCCTATTTCCTGTTGCAACCCCCTTCTACAATGTTTAGTGCTGTTTCTAGGCATTGTCAAATGGTAACAGTACTATATGCATCTGCTCTTTCTAAAAGCTAACATTAATATCTACTATTGACTTCTCCCACTACTGGTAGCTCAGTTCTATTTTGTTTGTTACCATATGCATATAGAAAGAGTTTATACTTACATCTACTTAAATATGCATCTTCCACATTCTCAAGATGTTTTAAAGTTCTTCAAAGCTAACCTAACTTTATTTTTGAAGTAAAGTCACTGCTGTTTTACACACACACAGCAGCCTAATTTGTACGTAGTAAGGCTCAATAACTATCAATGAGATGAATGATCAGTTAATTAGCTTTTAGTCTTGTTGGTTTAGGGATAGATATTGGCCAAGACAATTCACTTGTGATTCTTCAGTTCTCATTCTGATAATAAGGCACTACGTCAGGGCTGTACTAAAACTTTGGCCCTGATTATATCCTGAAATCCTAGTGGTTGCCTTTGTAAGGAGAGGCCAAAGAACTGGTGTGTGTGTATATGTGCATATGCGTTAAGAAAGCTGTCAGTCAGGAAAATATATTGAGTATAAGGAGTTTAATTGAGACTGCATTGAACACATTGTTCATTGCAAATGGGATAAGATGGAGCTCTGCCAACACCTTTGAATTAATCAAAGTTCATTGCAATCATCAATCATACACTCTATTGTCCAAGGCTCACACATAAGGTTTCACAAAGGACGTTAAGGTTGTATGAATTCTGGATACTCCCTATCTGGTGCAGCACCAAGAAAGGTATCAAAGACAAGGGAAAGTCTTGGTGAATCAGTCAAGAAGATCTCCATCAAGATCACTCCAAAGTGGCCCATAGGCTGGTCATTTGAAGGGACTATTAAAATTGTTTGAACCTTAAATGTTTAATAAAGGTAATTTATTTGCCCACAGTGTTGTCAACTAATTCTACTAAACAAAAATCCTACAGTCTTAAACTAACCCTCTTTCACCTCTGAGGTGGGAGTGCTACTGCTGTGATAAACAGGGGAGCTTTGCACCTTTGCTAAAAAAAACCTTTACTTTGCACCTTTACTATCTAGGCACACAATAAAAAGCCACAAAATAGTGGAATGTTTGAGGAACCCTGGAGTACCCAACAAAAGGGCAAGAAGATAAATGTCAATGTACAGTGTCATTCACAAATCCAAATTGAGTTTATTTTTTGTTCAAAGTAAGCATCAAATTACAATTGTGTTCCCCAATTATATTTATAAACTGTGCATCTTGTCACTTTTTAATAACATTCAACAAACGATATTGTCTTGGGCACTGTATTCAAACTCAACAGCTCAAACTTTGTTGCAATATGAAGTGAATCATCCTGGCATACCATGGAATGTAAAGTCATCCTGTGATGTGCGACTGAGCCATTGCACTCTAGTAAACTTTCTGGTTTTTGTTAGATGCACAGGATCGCAAATGGGAAATGAAAATTGGTCCCAACATTTCCAACATTAGGTGTAAGATGACAGTCAGGAAAGGCTCCCAACCATGATCTTTGACCCTTGATCCTCTGAGCAGAATCTTCCAGACCTGGAGTGGGTGGGACTGGAGTTGGGAGATGAGTTAATGAAGAAGGATAATTGAAGAATGGAATGCAGTCACCTGCCCGAAATTCCCAGAATTAAGTTCTGGGTGGAAAGGTCCAACTCCTACCTTCCTGCCCAACTGCCAACTGAGGCCCTTAATAGTCAATTAATGACCATTTATCCCAAATGGGCTGCAATGACTTCAGCTCCAGGTTGGATGAGAAAGAGTCAGCCTAGCTGACCAATTAAACAGTGCAGGCAGGCTGTCACTTTGTTGTGGGGGCGGGGGTGTCAGGGTCTCTTGATCTGCACTAACAGAAGAAGATGGTACGAAGATTATGGAGATTATGATAAGAGCAGGAGATTCATAATTTGAACCACAGTGCAGGCAGGAAGAATTTATTAAGGACACAGGCACTAGGTGTTATTTGGGAATGACATGGAAAAGGATGAGCATTGTTAATTAGATGGTGAAGGTGGGAAATTATTTATTTTTCTCAGAAAGCAAGAAACCTCAATTTTTACTGCAACAGAGCAGTACAGAGATGTAGCATTACAATTGTGTACAACTGAGGGTCCACGCCTTGTGGTGGGAAGTGAGACGGCTGCTGACAGCCATCTCCTGTCCTCATACCCGGCCTCAGTGGCCTTCTCCACAAGAGCCCCTCTGTACAGTACTTAACATTCCCATGGACAGTCCTAGGAGTCCAGGGACTACAGCCCAGAGCAGCCAAGATCTTTAGTGTGGTTTGCCAACTTCCAGAGTGTTGGCCTCTGATTGGCTAACAGCTCTTGGCACCTGGGACTTAATGATTCAAGACCCTAATTCTGACAGAAAGTCAAGCAGCATCATAGGAGCAGGAAGGCTGACGTTTCGGGCCTAGACACTTCAACAGAAATGGGGGAGGGGAAGGGGGTTCTGAAATAAATAGGGCGAGAGGGGGAGGCGAATAGAAGATGGATAGAGGAGAAGATAGGTGGAGAGGAAACAGACAGGTCGAAGAGGCGGGGATGGAGCCAGTCATCTCCTACCTACTAACCTCATCCCGCCCCCTTGACCTGTCCGTCCTCCCTGGACTGACCTATCCCCTCCCTAACTCCCCACCTACACTCACCTTTACTGGCTCCATCCCCGCCTCTTCGACCTGTCTGTTTCCTCTCCACCTATCCTCTCCTCTATCCCTCTTCTATCCGCCTCCCACTCTCTCCCTATTTATTTCAGAACCCCCTTCCCCTCCCCCATTTCTTATGAAGGGTCTAGGCCCGAAACGTCAGCCTTCCTGCTCCTATGATGCTGCTTGGCCTGCTGTGTTCATCCAACTCTGCACCTTGTTATCTCGGATTCTCCAGCATCTGCAGTTCCTACTATCTCTGACAGAAAGTCAACTGGTAGCCAATCAACTGCCTGATCAACTGGAATTCTCATCATTGTTACCTTGTGGCAATAAGAATTGATTGTGGAAGATTGGGTAAACTTCCTTCTATGCGCTGCACATTTCCCTCTTAGAAACTCTCCCACTTTTGGACTCAATCCAAAAATGGGAAGATTCTGCCTTATGTGATGTTCATACACAAACACTGGATAGGGATATAGCATAGCCGAGCTCCAGATTGTTTCCCCTATTCCCCTCTACATTGTTGCTTATGGATAAATCATCTGATGAGATTAACTACCACGATCAGGCCTGAACAATGCCCAAGTGAGCAGGCAAACAAGTAACATGCAAGCCTTGGAATAAGCTTGAACTCTGTCTTTAAGCAAACTAATGAAATGTAAAGTAGATAAAGTGATTCAATTCTATCCGCTAGTTCTGCTAAATCAAGTGTCAGGTCATTTGTAGTAGTCCTACCTCTGAGTCATGAGGTCTCACTCCAGAGACTGTAAGCACAAAAATTGAGCCTGTTATACTCGTGCAGGACTGAGGGAGTATTGCACATGGAGGTGCTGCCTTTCAGAAAAGACACTGAACTGAGGTCTCCGATATTCTTTCTCATGGATGTAAAAGATCCCATGGCACTATTTCAAGGAAGAACAAAGGAGTAAGTGTTGTATAAGATAATGTTTCTGAAGGACCCAATGATAGAACCTGCACTCAATCTGATGATGTCATAAGGATTTGGGTGAGAATGACAGAACAGCTGAGTATCTTGAAGAGGACAGATCGGTTGCCCTAGGTCACATCTGCCTTAGATGTGTCAGAAAACTGTCCCAAGCACAAGATGCAACACATAAAACATAGTAGCAGCGGTGGCCATTATTGCTTGGCACCAGGAGGTAACAATGGTAAGAATTCCAGTAGACCCAAGAGCAGAGAATTCCAGTGGATCCAGGAACAGTATGGAACTTTATGGCTTTAGGAACTAATCATATAGACAGTCAGCAGGTAAACAGTGAAAAAGCCTTCAGAGAAATTCCTGAAAAGGTCACCAAGGGAGAATCAGTATTTAATGGTAGCACCCTTCAATTTAGACCACATAAGAATCATAGAAGCAAGTTGAGCCATAAGCTAGTCATACCCAATGGTTACAGATTCCACCGGGATGTGAGGATATGTAGGAGCAGTCCCAATTAGAGTCTCAGATAAGAAGCAAACAGACATTGGAACTCCACGAATAAAGTTAAAAATCCCAAATGGACAAGGGAAAACTTTGAACTAATGATGCAGAATAAGCTGAGAAGGTTAGAAGTTAAAAGTGAACAGCTCACAACAAGCACTGCCACCATTATGATTGGACACTACAAGGCATGGCTACAGGAGGGATATGGGGGCCATAGCAGTAACTTAAACTGAAACCATAGCACCAGTAATGCCATGCAGCCACAATCCATGCAACAAAGGGGCGACTTAAAACCTAAACATACTGAGTCTAACAGAAGAAGATGGAATGAAGATTATGGAGGTCATGATAAGAGCAGGAGATTCATTATTTGAACCAGTGTTCAGGCAGGAAGAATTTGTTAAGGACACAGGCTTATTTGGGAATGACATGGAAAAGGATGAGCATTTTTAATTAGGTGGTGGAAGGGTAAAAGGCTAAAAGCCTTTAAGACAAGGAAAACAAAATAGCAGGGCAATATTGAAGAAGTCAGCATCTACTTTGGAAAGAGAATAAAACTATCATTAAGAAACTGCAGGATTTTTAAAAAGCTTTAAAGAAAGAAAATAATCATATTAGGAAGAAATGGCACAAGAAGTAATAATTCCTGACATATTTCATTTTAGAAATGGGCCAAATAGAACAGAAAATTGGATATCTTCAGATACAGAACTGCTTTCAAACTAAACAATAAATCACAAGTTGAACAAGTAAATGTACTATTGTATTCAATTGGACTTACAACTCTTGATGTCATAGCTTGTCTCAAGATTAAAAAAAAGGCATTTATGGTATTAATGAAGTTTTACAAACATTTGATAATTTGAGAACAAACAATAGTCTTGAAAGGGCAAAGTTTACTGGATAATTTACCAGTTGCCTCTTGACCATTTGTTCAGCACCAAGTGTTCTCTCCCCGGCTTGTCTTTGGGCAGACCTGGTCTTTCTTGACCTGTTCACTGTCAATTGGGTGTTAATTTAAACTTCTTCCGCTACATCATTTCAGCATCCAGGGGAACTGCAGTTAAGTTCATTAAAGATGTCGAAGGATGAGTGGATAGCAATGAAAATGGACCTCTGAAATCAGAATTCTTAAGCAACATAACTGTTGTTGGAATTCCTTTCTTTCAGTCCAAAGGAGATATGACTTTGGTGAAGGCTTTTCAGATTGTGCCTGAAAGCAGAAAGCAGGAAGAATCACAGGGAAATCCCGACAGGAGAAAGACGACACAACAGAATCCATTCCGTTTATAAAGTAGAAAAACCCTAAGACACACATCATAAGCTAACATAGAGAGCTGGTCAAACAGCAGATACTAACACTCAGTGTCAAAGCTGTGGAATGAGGAAGGCTCACAGGCATAAGCAGTGCCTGGATTAAAAAGAACGCTACATCTGTAAAACTTCCAGTGGGTGTGTAGAACTAGGACACAGTTATAGAGTAACAAAACGTTAAATGGCTATCCATACAAATGTGGCAGACCCACTGATATCAGAAAATATACTCATGCATTTCTAGGGGAAAATTGATGTTCTAAACTGCATGTTTTTGAGAGATGTATGTAGGATAGTTGAGAATGTCTACATTATCCACAATCAAGAAATCTCAATGTTGAGAATGCTCACATGCTGTGACCACAGCCTTTTTAATGTAGCGGAAGATAGTTAAATTAATACCCAATTGACAATGGGTCAAGAAAGACCAGGGAGAGAAGACTTGGTCCAAGAACAAACAAGTGCTGAACTTATGGTCAAGAGGCAGTTGGTAAAGCATTTAATTAGACATCGAAGATACGTGGTAGAACTCAAGAAGAAAAAGATAACCTATGGAGATAAACTATTATGGCAAAAGAAATATGTTTCCTCGATCCAAGAATAACGAGTAACCAGAAAGTCAAAATATATTCAAGCAAATTTGACAAGAACGAAGACTTAATTAGAATACACTACCATTCACTGGTATTGTGTTGTAGAATATCCAAACCAGAAGTCCAGTGAGTTGACCGAGAACTATACATTGAGCACTGAGAGCATTTCACATAGACAATGTATAATGTGTGACAAGACCAGTTTTTCCGGTTTCCTGTTGGGCAGCTTTCCTGAAAAGGATATATTGGATACATTTAAGGATTACTGGTAGTACAGCCAGGGCTCAGTCAGCAGTGTGATGGCTAGATATCGCAAGAAAGATTGAAGATCCAGTAACCTGGTGTGAAATCTGTGAATATACAGGAATATGGTCTTATTGTCACTGAAGCAAATTGTAACAAGATGCAGAGGAGGAGAAAGGGAATGAACAGTACAGCCCTTTTAATTTCATTGATCAATCTTTAACTGAAAGTGTTGTGGTGAACAAACTGTAATAGCAGATTCAAAATTGATGTCAGTTAACGAAATTAGCTTGAGGAATATTTTAATTCTTCGCCTCTGAAGGAAGAATTTCAGCACCAGTGACCGAAAACTAGGTTAGCAGCAATACTCAAGTAGCATAACTGAGAATGTGAACATGTTAGCTTCACCAGTAAGAGAACCATAGAGGACAAATGAAGACAAAACCTAATTAGCCTAATCTACAATTTGAAATAAAGAGTTTACAGACTTTAACACAAATGTAGCAGCAGATTGAAAATAAATATTTGTTTATACAGTTTGAAGATCGGCTGCAGATGAATCTGTGGGAGCCAACACTGAGATGGGAGAACCAATGTCCACAGATTCAGGACATAGTCCAGAAGAAATTGTCTGGATCAGAATTTTCATATGCAGCAGAAAACGATCAGGGCAGCTGTATTCCATGATGGAAATTGATGAGTTTAAAGCTTCCCGAATGATATTATGGGGCAATTACCTCTTTCAACAGGAAAAAGTCACCGTGCAAACTAAATTCGGGAGATTAACAGTCATCCAGATGAGGAAATGGACCAATTGCTTGATTCAGCAGGAACATCCTCAACGAAGGACATGAGAGAGATAAATGGACTTCCAGTGTAAACAGAGTGAACAGACCACTCAAGGTCAAGAACAGAATGAAGGACAACAGTCCTAGAGCCAAAGACCTTACCATTCTTCAAATCCAAAGAGAAAGAATTGTGAAACTTCCCAACTCCCTGAATTTGCGATGTCGGAGACTCGGTGGAGATGGGGTACTAGCAGTGTTATTGGATATATGAATGTAAATAGGTTAACAGTGGGGGGAAAGCATGAGGGGAAATGTTGTGTAAGGAAATTGTTCAGAAAAGCTTAATGTTGGAGACAGCATTAATCTGCACCCAATCTGATAATATCGTAAGTGATATTCTCTCCAAGCTGTGTAGTTGCGTGTGCATGCAGCCACTCCAAGTTCTGCGCACATTGACTGGTGTGAGCATACCAATCATGGCATTGACAGAGGTCACAGCCCATACAGTTGGTAGGAAAATTAGTCATAAGCTGTTCTTAAGTACTTGGGTGGGGAAAAACAGAATATTTTAGCATCTTGAAGAGAACAGAACTGTTAACCTAGATCTCCCAATAGTCTATCTTACAAATGTTACTTAGCCTTGATCACTATATAAGCAATATCTTGTTTGAGTCAAGAGCCTCTTCTCATTTTAAGGCTCGTTAGTAGTTTGAATTTATCACTGGAGTAGGGCCATAGACGTAATCAAAGTGAGAGGATGGTGGCAGCAAATATCCTAAATGTGATTATAATAACTCAGAAAGCCCAACTGGAAAGGAACATTGTTTCATGCTGAACACCAAAATAGATCCACTGCTCATAGCATTACATAGGCTAGTCCCAGCTTGGGACAGACAGCTCTCTTTGGATGAGAGCAAGGGTTGCAGGGTGGATAAACAAATTGACCATGGCAGCATGGTACAGGAAACCATTTAAATGGGGAAGAGTAACAAAGAATAAAGCAGTAGTAGCAGATATTATAGTGAGGGGAGTTGACACCATTCTCTGCTATAAGTGAGTGACAGGCAACTGTGTTAACTGCCCGGTGCCAGAGTTTGAGACATATACTTAGGGCTGGAAAGGAACTTGCAGTGGGAGAAGGGTCCATATCGATGTCAATGATATAAGTAGAACCAGGATAGAGTTCTGCATTGGGAGGGTGAAGAGCTGGGCACTGAACTAAAAAGCAGAGCACAAAGGTTATAATCTCTGGATTATTACTTAAGGTGTGTGTGCAAATTGGTATAGAGTACATAAAATTAGAGAATTGCATACGTGGCTTAAAGCCCCACGTGGGAGAATTGAGTTCCAATTTGTAGACCATTAGCACTTGTACTTGGGAAAGTAAGCACTGTACCATTGGGATGGTGTATACCTGCACCATACTGGGGTCAATGTTCTTGCAAACTGCATAACTAGGGAAGTAGAGAAGGTTTGAAACTAGAGTAGTGAGGGGCAAGGGTACAAATGTGGAAAGATGTAATATATCAAAGAGTAGAGACAAAGTAATAGAGGAAAATTGTAAAATGGGAAAGAACGATCAGAGAATGGTGGGAGGGACAAAGAGAAAAAAAGCGAGGAATATACCAAGGAAGACTAGATATTACAAAGGTAACAAAAAGAGAAATGCTGTTTATCTGAAAGCACATATCATTCATAACAAAGTAAACAATTTGGTAGAGCACATTGAAGCAAATGAATATAAATCTGATAGTCATCAAGGAGATGTGGCTGCAAGATGACAAGGATTGGATGCTGAATATTCAGTGGTAAATGACATTCAAGAAGAATTAGAAAGCTCGGTAAAAGTGGAAGGGTAGTGCTGTAAAATCGACGATGACACTTGAGCAATTGGTAGAAATTATCTTGGCTCAGGAGATCAGGATGTAGAAGCAGTTTGGTTGGAGATGAGGAATAGTAGAGGAAACAAGTCACTAGTTGGAGTGGTCTACAGGAAAATATGGTGTGAAGAAGACATAAGGAGGTTGCTGACAGATATAGATAGGTTGAGTGACTCATCTGGCAGATTGACTAAATGTGGAAAATGCAAAGTTATACAGTTTAGCAGGAAGAATGAAAATGTACTGTATTATTTAAATGGAGAATGACTGTAGAATTCTGTGGTACAGGGGAGTTAGGTGAATGAGTCACAAAAAAAAAATATGCAGACACTGCACGTAATCTAGAGGGCTAATGAGATTGCTATCCTTTATTACAAGAGGAGTTAAACATAAATGTAAGGATGTTACACTTCCATTTAACAAGTCTTTCGTGAGATTGCACCTCAAATGCATTGTGCAATTTTAGGCTCCTTATTTCAAGAAAGGATGTATAGTTGTTCTCCTATAATGTGTTAGTTGTGTTCTTGTGTGACCTTGTGCTATAGAAAGTCTCAGTAGAAAATCGTGTTATAGGGAAATCACTATAGAAAATCGCTATAGAATATCACTATACTTGTATAGCAGAAAGTTTATGTTATCCAAACAGCGTCCACTATTCATCAATTGTGTTACAGCCAATTTACAACACGTAATAGTAGAACCACCTGTAAATCTATTGGAGGCAGTTGAGAGGTGGTTTACGAGATTGTCACCTGGATTGAGTGGGGTGTCTTATAAGGATAGATTGGACAGGTTGAGCTTGTTTCCATTGGAGTTTGGAGGATGAGGCGTGTCTTGATTGGAGTGTATAAGATTCTGAATAGTCTTGAGAAGGTGGAACAAATATTTCACCTTGTGGGTTAGCCCAGAACAAGGATCACTGTTATGAAATTAGGGACCATGTTTTTAGGACAGAGACGAAGGGAATTCTTTTTTCACAGAGGGCTGTGCAACTTTGGAAATCTGCCTCAGAAGACAGTAGAGCTGGAGCCATTAAATGTTTTAAGGCAGATGCAGATGGGTGTTTGTTAGGCAGGGTAATCAAAGGTTATTGAGGGTAGATGGGAATGTGGAACTTGAAATACAAATTGATCAGCTATAATAATCAGCTACTGTTTTTCTGACATTACAGCTGTGATGACACTTCATAAATGCTTCACTCACCATAAAATGCTTTGGAATATCCTCAGGTTTCAAAAGGCGTGAGTTAAATGCAAATGTTTCTTAAATTCGTATAAGTCAGTGTGAGATACCATCCACAGTATTGCAACCAATTACGGGCTTAGGAAGGGTTTCGAGGTTTTGGAAACATTTTTGAATGGTACCAGGCATTGGAATGGTGCACATTATTCATGAAACTGGGATTGTTCTCCCCAGAGCACAGAAAGTTCAGGGAAGATTTAATAGCAGTGTTTCAGAGAGGTCAGTAACCACAGGCCACAGATTTAAGCTAATTTACGAAAGAACCCAAGGTGACATGAAGCACTATAATTAATACAGCAGGTTGTTAGATCTGAAATATGCAACCTGAGCAGGCAATGGAAGCAGATTCAATAACTTTCAAGAGGAAAATAGATGAAGGAGAAAGTATTGCTGGGCAGTGAGGAAAGAGCAGAAAATGATACAAAATGGATGGTTCTTTCGGAATGCTAGCATTTTGCACAATGGGCCAAATAGCCTTCTTCATTGCTGGATCATTTTATGATTCATATGGTGGGATAGAAAGGTATTTTGTATGCTGCTGACGGTCACTGCAGTGGATTCCATTTTCCCAGATCATGCCTCACTTAACAAATTGAGGATGAGTGATTGCAGGAAGTGAAGAGGAAATGAATCTCAAGTTAGCTCTCATTTTATCCGCATTTAATTTTTGACCTATACTCAGATATTATCCCAACAATGAGTGTTGTGTTTGCAGAAGTTGCTTTATATATTTGAAAACAAATTGAAATATTTACTAGAAATCATCCACATACTGTCCAAAATACCGGAAAAGGAAACCTCACAGATGAAAATAATGGAATTTTTCCTGGCAGGAATTTTTCAGAGAATGAAGGAAAGAAGGAACAAAGGAGAAAGAGAGGGAGAGAAAATGTACAGGGAACAATCAAAAAAATAAGTCAAGTAAATTACCATTTATTCAATTGCAACCATTCATTCAATGATCAATTCCCTGCAATCATCTATGGTTATATTTGAGTAAACTTCCAACAGTCACATCCTCAGATACCCTTCTTTGAATGTCCTCCTGCCGTATTTTCAGCTTTCAGTTTACACACAAGGGACTGAAAAAACAGCAATGCTTCAAAATGCAGGTGAGCAACAAAATTAGCTCAGATATCCTTTTTTTAAGCCATCTCTCTATTTGACAGGGAGAAACTTTTTCTTTCTTTACAAGTGTTAGGACAAAGGCAGCCCTGGTTCATTTTGAATTAACAATTTGGGTGGATGGCTCTTGTAGTGCAGTGATAGTGCCACTGCCTCTGAGCCAGGAGACCCAGGTTCAAGTCCCACTTCCTCCAGAGATGTGTCATAACATCTCTGAACAGGGTGAATAGGAATATTGGGACCAAGTGATGAAGAACCAGTGCTGACAGGGTAACTGTGGTGATTGTAACAAGGTCAGCCTGGTGGGCCTCATAGAATATGAGTTCCCTGATTGGGGCTGTTAACCTGGTCCAATCAGGGAGCCCTGGGTGACAGACACAAACAGGAGTATCAGAGGTTCTGTTCACTCTGAGGAAACTGGACCAGTGTCAAGTACTATGCATGTGTAAACAAAGGGTGACTTGGTGACGGGGTACTGGCCTTAGTGGAGTTATTTCAGAAACCGTACCTCAGTATTGGTAACCATCCTTGGAAGGGAACACAGGAGAGAACTGCCAATGTGAAAGAAGCCCACTGCTTCCATGCCTCCCGTATAGCAGGCTCTGAGGAGACTTAAGGGCATGAAATGTTCAAGATCTCCCAAAATAAAAGGAAGCTGTAAAAATTGAAATCATTATTTATTGTGCAATTGAATGCTATGAGTTTGCTGATAATTACAGGCTGCAAAACATCTCAGCTGCTATGTGATTTCATTTAACAATACATTAAATTCATATATCCATATTTACAAGTAATAGAAGATGGATGGGATCCTGAACCTCTCAATTAACTTACAGACCTGGTTATTGCATTTAATGAAATCTCTCGATTGAGTTACAGCCCAGTATTTACTCCCTGCTATCTATATAAGCCACATGCATCCTTCCCCTCCAACATACCAATCACACAAAGGTGATATGCCAGAAACAAAAATTAAAAATTAACTCAGTGATATTTGCAACTTTAATTTTAAAGGGCAAATAAGTTTGAGCCTTAGAGATTCAAATGCATGACACTGGGGTAAATATAAGTTATAGTGTAAGGAAAGGAGAAGAATAGAGTAGCTTTGGACCTCCCAGAACATCTCAAAGCACTTCCAGCCAACTAATTGCTTTTGAAATGAGGTCATTCTGATCATGCAAGGAAACACATCAGTCAAGTTGGGTGCAGCAAGATCCCACAAACAGCATTAAAAAAGCACAAACTGTTCCAGTGGTGTTGACTGAGGGATAAATTGTGACCCGGAAAACTCACCTACTCTTCTTCACTTATGTGCATTTGAGAAAGTAGACCGGACTGCACGCAAGTGTCTAACCCAAATGACAGCACCTGTCACAGTGCAGCACTTCCTCATTCTGGAGTGTCAACTCAGTTCAATTTATGGAATGGAGCTTCAACATGATGTCTTCTGGCTCAAATATAAGAATGTTTTCCTGAGCTATGGCTAATATATATGATGATACATAAAAGAAAATTGATCACAGGATATGTGGAATCTTGCTGATGTTATATTAACTTGTTGATGACATGAAGAATCAATAATGCATACAATGCTATTCAATTAGTGCATGATGAACGAGGGCCATTGTAAAACTAAGAATTAAGATATTATGAAAAAGTAGATTTCCAGCAGCAAGTTAATCTGTACTGTTAATTCTAAGCATTTTTAAATGTGTTCTTACAAATTTCCAATGAATTTGTCATGAAAGGTCACACACTCAGCTCATTGAAGCATTATTTGTGCATTCAGTAAGTAACAACATGGCAGCAATACTCAGATGAACTGAATGTGAACTTAAAAGAGATTGAATTTGATGGGTGTAATGCATTTATGTGGGCATCCCGTCACTAGTCGAACTATTCAGATTTGTTTTTCATTATCATCAGAACCCCTTAACTTAAAAGCTGCAAAATCCTTCTCACTTAAAAACAAAATCTGGATGTACAGAATGTAGGTGTACGTGTGTATGTGTCTGGACACAAAGACAGATAATAACAGCTGGGTTGTGCTGCAAGCCAATAAGGGGGAAAGACAGTATGTTTGAATATCCCATTATTCAACCAGCTAATAATAATTATTAACAATACTTAGATTTTTATGGCTTTATTTCAAGTATGAAGTGTTTCAAAGTGTTTTTATTCAATTATTTTTATAAAGTGCAGTAGGTTACACATGGAAACAAGCTGCTGAAAAAGTAGTTAAAAAGTATTAGCAAAAGAAACTGAAATGCTCAGGTTTTCTTCGATATTATTCATATGAATAAATATACAGTCGGCTCTGCTGTAACGTGATAGTTGCATTCCTACGCAACATCACGTTATAGAAAATTGCACTATAGAAATAACGGGGCCTATGGGAAATGCGAGGTTAGGGGCAGACCACCAAAAAAAATCACTCAAAATCGCTCAAAAATCACTCAAATGCCTAACACAAAGGATAGCACCATTTGAATAAATGTGTAATTCATATCTAATAATGAAATACCTTGAACAAAAATGTAAGTTGACTTGATGGAGGAGGAGGGTTGGGGTTGCTCTACAGGTAATGCGGGGGATAAGGGTCGTCATCATCATCACCATCATCACCTTCAGATGCAGTTGTGGTTGCAGGGTTAGGATGAAAATTAATTATTCTAGAAGTTGATTGCTGGGGTTCATCATCTTCTGACTATTTCTTGGGCGTTGACTTAAAATTAGACACCCAGTTTTTTCTGCTTTGCCCTTTTTCTTTTATCATGAAAAAGCTGTTCATAGGGTGCCAAATAAGATTTTATTCCACAAACTGCTCCCCAGCTGTGTTCTGCATTGTAATCATTGTCCTCTAAGAGCTGCAACTGCTTCTCAGTTTTCCTCAGGATAGAAGACAAAATAGAAGTGGAAAGCTCTCGTGGCGCTGCATCCTGGACTTCATCTTCTTCATCTCCAGCTTCCACTGTCCCCTCAGCGACAAGTTGTTGTAGATCAGCCGTAGAAACGTCTTCAAAGTGGTACTCAAGCGGCTTTTCAACCTCCTCATTCTCCGCTTCTTCAAATCCAACTTGCTTTGCAAGATCAACACAACGTCCCTTGATTCCTGGGAGCTTCTCTGATGAACCAAAGACTTTAAAATCTTGAAAAACATCTGGAAGAAGCTTCCACCAAACTGCAGGTCCTTATTGACATCACCCCAGGCCTTCATGATAATGTCAATTACATTCTTGATGTTAAAGCCTTCCAAAATTGAAGAACACTGTCCTTATACCCATCAGTGACTGCAATCAGCCTCTTAAACGTGTGCCTTAAATAATAAGCTTTAAAAGCTGCTATTGCACCCTGGTCCATGGGTTGAAGGAGAGAGAGATTGTGTTTGGGGGTAGAAATAGCACTTTGGATCGCGTTATTGCCAACACAAGTTCGTGTTTTAGAAGTAGTGTCCCCCATCAGTCGCGTTATAGCCAATTTGCATTGCTGGAATACGCGTTATAGCAGAATTGATTGTCTTCATAAATTCTCATAGGACTGATTTTCCCAAGTGCTTTGGGAAGAGATCTAAGTGTTTACATTTACACTGGTATTATCTTCTTTTTTTGTTGCCCTAAGTAGGCCTAATTCAAAACTATCAAAGAAAAAAAATCCTTTCTCTAAACATAACCCAGAGTCCTTACATTATTCAAAGTAGTTTTTGATATGTTTCAAACACAGTATGCGATTCTAATGGCTTATATAACTGGCAAACCTATTAAACGTTATTTAAGCTTACCAGTGCTCAAAAAGCAGCTTTTAAGTTTCTTTAAGATAATTGTATATTCATAATATAAGACCTGTTTTAGCATGAAATGAAATTATTTGTATTAACACTTTGCAATTCCCTATTCACACAATGAAACAAAATCATGATCCTGTAAGTATGGTATTTAGTTTCTCACACATTGAGAACAATAATGTCCTCCCCTGAATGTTTCAAAGCAATCATGGAGATTTTTCTGTTACATAGTCAATAGCTCAACATAAATTGAAGCTCTTTCCCTATTTAGCTTTCAATTATAACAAAGACTGCTACCAAAATTGGTGGTGGTTGTTGGGAGGGGAGGGGAGGTAGGGAGGGGAGATTTGGATCTGTCAATTGCAAAAGTTAATGTTTGTTTTAAGTTTGAATTGATATTCAACAGAATCATGCCAAAATAATTTCTCTGTTACTTCAACAAAGATGCTAACAACAACCTGCATTTATATACTGTCTTTAATGTAGCAAAATCATCCTAAAATGCTTCGCAGATACATAATGAGAGACTTGCATTTATATTATGCACTTTACGACCTCAAGTTATTTCATCAGTACGTCAGAAGATGCAATCAGATGAAA
Source organism: Rhincodon typus (assembly GCF_021869965.1). Classification (NCBI taxonomy): domain Eukaryota; kingdom Metazoa; phylum Chordata; class Chondrichthyes; order Orectolobiformes; family Rhincodontidae; genus Rhincodon; species Rhincodon typus. The sequence goes on along the minus strand of NC_063359.1, from coordinate 25,726,606 downwards.
ATAAGCACCAAGTAGAAGTGTATTTGGACAGGTGAGCACTCGTTTGTTCAAAGAGGTATGTTTTAAACAGAATCTAAACGGCAGAAAGGAGATGAGGTTCGGAGAAGGAATTCTTGAGCTCAGTCCCCAGACAGCTAAAGATACAATTTAAAATCCTTGGATGAATTCCCTCTTTAAACAGTGAAGAGGAAATCAGTATGCGCGCATTAAACAATTATTATCCTAACATCACTTGGAATAACTTTCAATCTAATGGTTTTTTTTAAAAGATTAATAGAAAGGAAAAATAATGCAATGCCTATTTATCTTTTCAGCTCACCCATTTCAAGATAAGAAATGAAGCTCTGTGATTATTTGTATTTCTCGATCTGCAATACAACTCCCTTTTCTCCAAAGCTGATATTGAATGGCAATGTTGTCTGTATGTACGTGTTAAACTACATCGTATGCTGAACAAGAAATGCATTGCACATTCAATATGCCATGGTGCTAACTTTGTAATGAAGTAATGCTGTCGTTCTGGATTTAATAATGTAGTTTGGACATGTTGTTAAAGCCCTTTGAAAGGTTATACTTTTTCTGTTGTCTAACTGTAATGAAAGGTACTTACGAAAGAACTGGATGACAAATGAAGTCACATCTTGAATTTATGATGTGGAACTGAATTAACTCTACACCTGCACTTAAAGAGATGAAGTATAGGCTACAATCACATGAAGATTTATTGACTGATTACAAATCTTTTAACTAATTGATGCTATACTGAACTACCAGTAACAAACTGTAAAATTATTCTATTTTGTCTTAATGTTGTGTGACAATCTTTTGGAAACTGATTTAATTTTTTTATATTTGTCCTAAAATTGAAAAGATGCATATTGGTAATCTTTTCAATTGGTCTCCTAGAATATAGCTGTTCACAAAACATTTTTATTTTTCCTTCTCACTATATTGTGATCGCTCCCTTCATTGTTTCTGCTTCATACCTTACTATCTCTCAACATTCTTTCCCCTATTTTAGTGTTAAACAAAAAGAGAAAATATGGTTTGCTCCTTTTATTTTAAAACTTTCTTCTTATAGAATCATTTCAAATGTATTTTATTTTGATGCCTATATTACAGCTGTTGGCTTTTAACGTTTTATACACTTCTTGGTAATCTCAGACACTTGACTGACAGCAGTGGTATTTTTCACTACATTTCACAAATAGTATAGAACTTTCATTGTCTTTAAAGTGTCCTATAAATAGCAATATGCTTCACATTACAGAATCTCTCCAATGTTCTGTAATATTCAAATCTTTCCTCAACAAGAAACAATTGGGAAGCATTGACTGATAGAAAACCTGTGAACAGTTCAGAAACTAAAGATAGACTTTGTTTTTTTTAAAAGAATAAATGATCCAGCAACCCGACCACACATCCAAGTAATTGATGAATTAACATTCCTAGTAGAAATGCCACAAAAATTCACCTAGGTTCCAAGCATCGCATAGATATTATTGTTCAATTTTTATGACACAGCTTTCTGCTATTACAATGAATGCTGCAGGAGTTTTTATTTACCTGACATTGCCAGACGGGTGGAGTTGCCCTGGACTTAAAGCACATCATGGAGAACAGACAAGCCTTTAAAACCATTTAATTGAGGAGCCCAAAGGCACTTGCTTCATTCCTCGGTTGCAGGTTTCAGTCTCAAGGAGGGCAGGACTTTTAACAGTGCGCCAGTATTAGTATTGCGACTGCATTGGCAGTTGTCATTTAGGGCTGCATTGGGGATAGGAATGACAGAAGGGGGAAGAGAGCACACACTTTGTTCTTCTGTCCTTTGGCTCCTTTTTGCTGGTCAGCTCACTGAATGGGTGCAACTACCTTTTTTCCCCATGCTCCTGGCTGAAGGTGTGTGACATGATTGTGAGCCACAGCAAAGGAAGACAATACGAAGAGGAGAAAATGGGTTTAAAGATAAATAAATAGAACAACTATCATCTCTTCAGGATACAATATTAACATACCTCACTGCTTTAAGAAACAGACACAAAATCTCAACATCATCAAATTTTTAAAAAGTCTGTAATGTTTCCATGGAACATTGTTACAGGTTAACATAAATTTTTAAGAGCAATAAATGGAAAATTCTCCAGAAAATATTGCACCTCGTTGTGTGAAGATATTGTTGCAGGAGTGAAATCTATGGTTTTTTTGTGCCTACCTTGCGGGTAGTAAGTCAGGGGAGGTCTCAATCACTTACACTGTTTAATTATTCCACAGCAGAAAAAAGCTCTCTCTAAAGGCATCTACAGGCAATTAGAATAATCATTCATGATAGCATCTGGAGCGAGTCTTTGGGCTGCTGTTTTGAGAGTCAGGATTTTTGTTGGTGACCTACGACTAAAGGCAAAGGTTTGTTGAAATATTAGTTTAATAAGAGATGAGAATGATATTAGGAATATGAGTCTGTGTTATTTATTATTAATTTTTGTTTTGATTTACAGAAGCTGCTAGGAATAAAAACAAGGCCGTGCCGAATGGCAATATCTGCCTGGAGATTTCCCCTCACCGTATTCTGCGATCCTTGATTTAACATGGATCATGTTAACATCGAAATAAATAATCCATATATGGGGCAGCCTTAAATTATAAATAATATGGGTTTTGTAGCTGTGATGTTTCAAAGCAAAACATAAAAAAGCCTTAAAGTTGTGCAAAAAAATGACAGAAGTGCAGCTCTGGAATAAATGTGGAAAACAAACCATTTTTAATGCCTTTTTTTCAGGCTGTTGCTGCAGCATTTTTTAACAAGACACAGCTTTCGATCTTTAAATTAGAGGAACATTAAATAAATTAGCATGCACTTAAGAGATAGGCCTGCTTGCTTAGGCTTGGTACTGCATCTGATCATCCAGCAAAAGGTGGCAGTTCATTCCAGAGGACACCTGAAGTGCAAATGTTGACTGAGGTGAGGCCTCAAACACCGTCTCTAATTATTGTTAATCTTTCACTAAAACTGTCAGAATATATTTCTAAGTAATATGAGAATTGAAAATGCAAGAGTTTCTTCAATATGTGTGGTTTATGCACACATGTAATTTGTCTGGAATTACTGACACAATTTATTGATTTAATGGAGATGCACAAAATTGTGAAAGGTTTGTATAAGAGAATATGGAAAGAAAATGCTCACGTTGGCAGAAAAGACAATAACCAGAAGTCACAGTTTCAAGTCATTGGCAAACGAAGCAGTGATGGGATATGTAAAACAAAAACAGACCAATATGTTATGATCTGGAAACACATTGCCTGACAGGGTGGTTTGAACAGAATTCACAGTAGCTTGAAAAGCGAATTGAATAAGGAAAGATTTGAAGGACTACAGAGAAAGAGAAGGAAAGGGCAACTAGCTGGAGAGCTCTTTAAACGAGCGGCACAATCACGATAGGCATAATGGCTGTATGATTCTGAGATTCCATAATAACTGTTCGACTTCAGTGGAATTAGTGCTGACACAATGTGACATTTATGGTTCATTAGTTGTGAGTGAAGCTGATGGATTGAGTTAGGATATCTGATCCAAATATGGCCATTCACTCAATCATATGTTTTCACCCACTCAGGCTGTAAATGGGCAAATGCAAAACTGAGATGAAAATCTATGACAGTCAATAACAAAGTCCCTATCAAAGGTTGCACTCATTCACTCCCCAGTTATCCATATGGGCATCACAGTAAACCATGCAGTAATGTTGTGGGATGCATAATGAATGTGTCCGTTTGGATTGCATCAAATCTTGGTGCATAATTGTTTCAGTTGCTCCACCAGAAAATGCCACTCGAAATAACATTAGGTTTATAGACAGATGAATTAGATGATCTGCTCATATTCTTCTATTCCTGCCCATTCTGCTCTATAATATTGAAATACAACTAAAGTCAAAAAGATCTACAACACAGGACAAGACCCTTTGGCCTATCAAATCTACCCCAGTTAAAAACCAATTAAAAACCCAGCCAATAGATCTTGGTTTTCTAATAATCAATTAGCTCCTCATGGGCTCTCTATAGTGTTTTCATCCATGGAATGTGAGTGTTGCTGGTTGGACCAGCATTTATTGGTCCTCCCTAGTTTTCCTGGAGAAGGTCGTAGTGAGCTGTTTTCTTGAACCGCTGCATTCCTGGAGTGGAGGGATGCCCACAATGCATTTGAGGATTGTGACTTGGTGACAGTGAGGGAATAGTGATATATTTCCAAGTCAGGTTGGTAAGTGGCTTGAAGGGGAACCTCCATGCATCTACCACCTTTGACGTTCTAGGTGTTAGTGGTCAAGGGTTTGGAAGGTGCTGTTGAAGGAGGCTTAGTGAGTTACTCACTTTCCCAAGGAACTTTCATTCACATTGGGGTAAAGTTCTGACCAAAACTAAAACAAAGCAATCACATATTTTTCATGCGCAGTGACAAGGAGTTAACATGCAGCAGGAATGTACGGCTACCATCAGCTTAAGACACACCATTAGAAAGCAGGTGGCTAACAAATTACTGTATTAATGACAGACATATAAAGGATGAGCATGTCAGCTCCACACAAGGCAGCACATACTCAACACAAAGAACAACTATTAACAATTCACCCACGTGTATGTATGTATTGTAATTTGTGGCGACTGCTTGTTTCAGTGTTAAAGCTTGTACAAAATGCAGATGCAGGTTTTGAGATAAGCTGAGCTCTGTTATAAGAGACAGAAACAGAGGAAGTGTGAACTTTGAGATGTGAAGCCTATTTGGGTGGTAATGGAATCCATATTTATTCTTTTAATGTTTCATGTGGTATATTTTTTGTCCTGTGTGTCATTGTTGTCACTCTTGTCTATAGGAGTATGAAACTGCTGTATCTAATGTTAAGGACAAGTAATTGTGGCTGTTTACATTGTCTATTCTGTTCATATTTTAGTCTCAGGTACAATAGAATTTGATCTTTGTTAAATGCTGCAAGCTGCAAATTCCTTCAATTTGATTATAAAGCAGTTTTGTTTTTTGTGTTTTTGCCTAACTGACTTCCAAGTGCTTCCAGCATTTTCTACTTTTGATTCAAATTTTCAGACAATAATGTACTTTGGTTTCATTTGTATTGTACTTGTCTCATTCGAAGTAATAGCATCATACAACAGTTACAGCACAGAATGAGGCTATTCAGCCTGTCTTATTCATGCTAGTTTTACAAGAGCAACTCAGCTGTCATTGGAATATTATTACATCAACACAATGCCAGTTAAAAGAGTTTTAGAAAATTGCAGCAATTTATTTTTCTTTCCTATGATTGTATTGTAAAGTGACAAGCTCATCATCATTCTAAAGGCTAAAATGATTTCAGTGGACAGGATTCACAGTGAACCGCTTGAAGGGAAAGTAGTAGTAAAGATTTGCTTCAAACTTCTCAAGATTTCTGCTCTCATCTTTTATTCAATGTTTTCGATGAAAAGTGATAGACTCCAAACCACGAATTCTGTTTGTCACCCCACAGTTCCGACCTCACCTGCTGACTTTTCCTTGCATTTTCTTTTCTTATTTATTTAATACTGTTCACTACATCTTCAGCTTCTTAAAAAATGTGTAAAAGTATTTATTAAATGTTCATTTTCTCAATTGAAAGATACAATTCTACAAATTTTGCAGCTACTTTGAGGGAAATCAGTTATTTACTTGTTTACTATCTACATATGGAATATTTTGATTTAGCTTCTGAATTGTTATTTATTTCAGTAATGCACTGCGAGCGATAAAGATAAAGACCTATGAAACATAAAGCGGAGGTGGAGTGCAGACTCATGGAAATAGTGAAATACAGCTACAACATAGTGACTTCAAAGTGGCTGAATGAAATATTTACAACTGTGCAATCATGAATAGCTTCTGGAAAGAAAGCACTACTTCAGCCTCTTTAAATTTGATCGCAGGTTGAAATCATTTAAAATGTAAACTTTATAAATGGAGAATAGAATTCATAATTTACCATCTATACAAACATTTCACATAAAATCAAGTTGCAGATGCACAAGCACCATCTTCTATGTATAGCTGTAGACAATACCTCTTGTATCTTATTCATTTTAAAAATGCAGGTTGCGTGTTGAGATTCCTTGCAAATTAAAATTACTAAATAAAACTGATATTTTTCCTTCATGCATCATTGCAATGTTTGCTACTTAATTATATTCCAATTTGCAAGCCCAGTGCAGATTGGCTATGGGTCTTCACATCGTCTGCTAGATGCTTCATGGTTATGCCTGCACCACATTTGGAAGACTTTTCTGAGTGAACGAGAATACAGTCCTACCTTGCCCCCTTTTCCTTGCTTAACACCAAAGTTAATTGAACTCAACATCCTCAATCCATTCCTTTACTCACCTCACAGTGTGACTATTAGGTATCACTGAAAGTTGCTGACCGTGTTAGCACAATGTTGTAGCCATACAGAATTTGATAAATCATTGTGAGGAAACAACATTGAATTACATAACTATTTTAAAAATTCTGTCCTGGATTAATTTGCTTTTATTTCCTGCCCCTTTCCTTCCTTTTTCCTCAGATCCACTGGATTGCTTTCTACATTTCTGAATGCAATAAAGAGGTCACTGTCAAAACATAATCATAATGGACATAGTATCATTTTGCTTGGCATGGATAAACAGCTATTTGCATGCTTATTATTTATGCATATACAAATATGAATCTGAACAGTGTTTATGTACACACGTGTATAAACACATTTGTATTGTGTATAAGTGCAATCAGCATATTAGAGATGAGCAATAAATGCAGCCCTAGCCAGTGACACCCACATCCCATGAATGAAAACAAATTATAACAAACACTACTGGAAATTACGGCATTTTAGTCCAATCTATTTTTCCTTCACTCTTTTTGGTGAATGTTAGAAGTACTCATTAAAATGAGTTTAAACTCATTAAAATTGGTTTAAGCTAATATGCCAGGGGGATGGGACCGTGTTAAAAGTCAGAGAAGAAGGCAGCAAGGACAAAAACAAAAGCTAGAAAATGGAATAAGAAAGGTGATAGGCTGATAAACCAAGGACAAGATTCAAATAGGGCTATTGAGAAAAATAAGGAGGAGACAAACAGTGTTAAAAAGACAAGCTTAAAGGCTTTATATCTTAATGCGCACAGCATCTGCAATGACGTGGATGAACTAATCATGCAGACAGATATAAATGGGTACGATATAATTGGGATTACGGAGACATGGCTGCAGGATGACCAGGGATAGGAACTGAATGCACCAGGGTATTCAGTATTTAGGAAGGACAGGCAAAAAAGAAAAGGTGGCGGAGTGGAATTACTGGTTAAAGAGGAAATTAACACAATAGTGAGAAAGGATATTAGCTCTGACAATGTGGAGTCTGTATGGGCAGAGCTGAGAAATACCAAGGGGCAAAACACATTCGTAGGTGTCATATATAGACACCCAAACTGCAGTGGTGATGTCGAGGATGCCATTAAACAGGAAATTAGAGATGCATGTGATAAGAGAATACTCGTGATCATGGTGATTTTAATCTGCACATAGATTGGGCAAATCAAATGAGTCACAATGCCGTAGAGAAGGAATTCCTGGAGTGTGTACGGGATGGTTTTCTTGACCAATATGTGGAGGAACCAACTAGAGAGCAGGACATCTTAGACTGGGTACTGTGTAATGAGAAGGGGATCATTGCCAATCCAGCTGCGAGAGACCCCGTTGGGGAAGAGCGACCATAACTTTTTATCAAGATGGAGAGTGAAGTTGTTGATTCAGAGACTAGGGTGCTGAACCGTCATCAAGGAAACTATGAGGACATGAGGCGTGAGTTTGGCTTGATAGATTGGAGAGAGTTACTTAAAGGGATGACAATGGATAGGCAACGGCAAACGTTCAAAGAATGCATGGGGGAACTGCAACAACTGTTTATTCCTGCCTGTCGCAAAAGCAAAATGGATAAGAGGGCCAATCCATGGCAAACAAAGGAAATAAGAGATAGTATCCGATCCAAGGAAGTAGCATATACAGATTGGCCAAGAAAAATAATAAATCTGAGGATTGGGAGCAGTTTAGAATTCAGCAAAGAAGGACCAAGGGATTGATTAAGAAGGGGAAAATAGAGTACAAAAGTAAGCTTGCAGGAAACATAAAGACTGACGCTAAGAGTTTCTATAGGTACGTGAAGAGAAAGAGATTGGTAAAGACAAATGTAGGTCCCCTACAGACAGACACAGGGGAATGTATAATAGGAGACAAAGAAATGGCTGAGGAACTGCATACATGCTTTGGTTTTGTCTTTATAAAGAGGGTACAAATCAGATACCAGAATTGTTAGAGGGTGCAAGATATAGTGAGAGGGAAGAACTGAGAGAGATCAATATTAGTAGCGAAATGGTGCTGGGAAAATTGTTGGGATTGAATGCCGATAAATCCCCAAGTCCTGATTATTTACATCCCAGAGTACTTAAGGAAGTAGTTCTAGAAATAGTGGATGCATTGGTGGTCATCTTCCAGGGTTCTATAGACTCTCGAACAGTCCCTGCAGATTGGAGGGTGGCTAATGTCACTCCAATATTCAAAAAGGGACGTAGAGAGAAAACAGTGAATTATAGACCAGTGAGCCTAACATTGGTAGTGGGGAAAATTCTCAAATCCATTGTCAAGGATTTTATAGCAGAGCATTTAGAAAGCAGTGGCAGGATCAGACAGAGTCAGCATGGATTTCTGAAGGGGAAATCATGCTTGACAAATCTGTTGGAATTCTATGAAGAAGAAACGAGTAGAGTTGACAAGCGGGAGCCAGTTGATGTAGTATATTTGGACTTTCAGAAAGCGTTTGACAAAGTCTCAATAAGAGATTAATGTGCAAGATTAAAGCGCATGGGAAAGGGGGAAGTGTGTATAGAGATAGATAGGAAACTGGTTGGCAGAGATGACACAAACAGTGGGAATTAATGGGTCCTTTTCAAATTGGCATGGAGTAACTAGTAGGGTGCCACAGGGATCGATGCTGGGACACCAGCTATCCACAATATATATGAAAGATTTGGATCAGGGAACAAAATGTAACATCTTCAAGTTTGCAGATGATACCAAGTTGGGTGAGAGGATGAACTGCGATGAGGATGCAGAGATCCTTCAGCACAATCTCGACAGGTTGGGTGAGTGGGCAAATCAATGGCAGATGCAGTATAATTTGGATAAATGTGAGGTTATTCACTTCGGAGGCAAAAACTAAAAAGCAGATTACTACTTGAATGGATGTAAATTGGGAGAGGGGAATGTACAGCGGGACCTGGGTGTCCTCATGCACCAGTCACTGTAGGTAAGTATGCAGGTGCAGCAGGCAGTAAAGAAGGAAAATGGTATGTTGGCCTTCATTGCGAGAGGTTTCGAGTACAGGAACAGGGATGTGTTGCTGCAGTTATACAGGGCCTCAGTGAGACCACACCTGAAATATTGTTGCAATTTTGGTCTCCTTTTCTGAGGAAGGATGCTGTTGCTCTCGAGGGAATGCAGCGAAGGTTTACCAGGCTGATTCCAGGGATGGTGGGTCTGACGTATGAGGAGAGATTGACTAGGCTGGAGGCAACACAGTGTTCAGCTGGAGGAACACAGTAGGTCAGGCAGCATCAGAGGAGCAGGAAAGTTGACATTTCGGATCAGGACCCTTCTTCAGAAATGACAGAATTCAGAATTCAGAAATGACTAGGTTGGAATTGTTCTCGCTAGAGTTCAGATGAATGAGGGGGAATGTCATAGAGACATAAAATTCTAACAGGACTGGACAGGGTAGATACAGGGAGGATGTTCCCGATGGTAAGTGTACCGAGTACCAGGGGTCACAGTATGAGGATTTGGGGTAGACGATTTAGGAAGGAGATGAGGAGACATTTCTTCACTCAAAGAGTGGTGAGCCTGTGGAATTCATTACCACAGGAAGTAGTCGATGCCAAAACGTTGAATGTATTCAAAAGACAACTAGATTTAGCACTTGTGGTCGAAGGTTATAGGGAGGATGCAGGATTTGGCTATTGAGTTGGACAATAAGCCATGATGGTGAGGAATGGTAGAGCAGGCTCGAAGGGCTGAATGGCCTCCTCCTGCTCATCTATGTTTCTCTGTTAACCAAAGCAAAATATTGCAGATGCTGGAAGTCTGAAATCAAAGCAAAAGATGCCTGAGAAGGTGATCAGGTCTGGCAGCATCTGCGGCGAGAGAGAGAGACAGAATTAACAATCTGAGTCCAACAGAACTCTCCTTAAAATGAATGTCCTCCAAAAGCTTTAAGAAATATATATGTAATTTCCTTCTCAAATTGAGAGGTAGCTTGCTATATTTGGTCACAGCTCTTCCTTCATCTGCTATTTTCAGAAATTAATTATTACATGATCACAAACTAATATTGAAATTGATTAGACACTAAAATAAAACAAGGACTGCAGATGCTGGAAATTCAAAACAAAAATAGAAATCGCTGGAGAAACTCAGCAGGCCCGGCACCATCTGTAGTGAGAAAGCACAGTCAATGTTTAGAGTCCTTCTTAAGATGGCTTTAGAAGGGTCATTGTACTCAAAACATTAATTCTGCTTCCTCCTCACAGAAGCTGCCAGACCTGCTGAGCTTCTCCAGCAATCTGTTTTGTTTGAAATGGATCATAACTGTTTTAATATCTCCTGAATCGTTGGCGTGTGCATAGGACGATAAAAAGCAGACAAGGGAGAGTTTCACTGTAGAGTGGCTACTAGTATGCAATTTGCTAAAATATTGCAGAAAAGAGGAGAAATGTATATCCTGAAGGCAAGCTCCATCAGGATATAGTGACAAGATTAGTCCAAGGCTGACACCATTTGCCTGAAAGGGATTTTAACAAGCAGTCAGCAGGCAAATTGTGTACAGAGAGTCTGGGGAGAGATATTTAGAGGAATCTACACAGGAGCTTGCACAGTATTCAGACTAACAATTGCACTTTTATTTTAACACTCTGGCACTTTTCAAATACTGACTGGCAATGTCCCTACGATGTGCCAATCTCCATGTCAATCAAGTTGCTCTTGCATGGGTCAGGAGGACAGGGTATTCCATCTGCTCTTCCTGTCCCAGATGCTGCAGCAAACAGCGGCAGGTCACCCAGGAGCTTTTACGCATTGAACTGATTCATCAATGTCATGGAAACAATAGACTTTGTAAAATTGCGCACACCTTAAAAGCTCGGCAGAGTGAAACATTTCCTGGATCTGAAGAAGTTAAATCTGGAGAGACATCCAAACTCCTGCACAATGTAACACATTGAATCGTAAATAGTGTTACAAAGCTTCCAGAGTCTTGAAGTATTTGAATGGTGGTTTGACTGGTGCTTCCAGGGACACACTTTCAAAGGAGCTATATTGTGTTTACTGTTCCTAGCATCGCTACAATGGTCATTCACAATCATATCCCTCAGAGGTAGTCAGTACCCAACTCCTGAATGTCAAATATTTGAACATTTTCATTTATAGGATATTAACAACCTTTACGTGTTGTTCAAAGAAAGATCTATATTTATCTCGCAACTTTCGCAACCTCGGACATCAAGCAATGAAGCACACATGTAGCACACACAAAATGAGCATCTTAAACATCTAAAGGATGACTTGAACTTGCATGGTGCCGCTTACACCTTCAGAATGCCCCATGACACTTCATAACCAATTAATTATTTTTGAAATGCAGTCCCTATGGCTATGTAAGGAATTGTTGCAACCAATGTGTACTCAACAAGGTCCCACAAATAATAAAACATCTCTTCATTTCCCTAACTTCTTTCCTTGACTTCTCTATCCCTATTTCTGGGATAGGTGTTCAACCAATATTTACCCAATGCTCACTGACTCTTGCAACTGCTTTGATTACACTTCATCAAAGCCTGTTCTTTTAAAAAAGCTATTCCTTTTTCACAGTAACTCTGTCTCCTTTGCACCTGTTCTGATAATGCAACCTTCCAAACTTTCAACATCATCGTCAACTGAGGAATTTCCACCTCACTCTGATTGACAGGACCATTCCATCTCACACACTTCTACTCTCATGTCTTTCCCTTCTTCCAAATCCACGAAAGGATTCTCCTCATCCTCCCTTTCCAGCCTAGCAGCTTCCATATTTAATGGCTCATCCTCTGCCATTTCTACCAGCTCCAGTGTGATGCCACCAGCAAATACATCTTCCCCTCTTCTCCCCTTTCATGATTATGAAGAGATTGTAACGGCCCTGGTCCACTCCTAATTAGCGTCACCATTGGATCTTGCCACACAAACATTACCTCCCCTTTTAGATCCTCTGTTTTCAGTGCCAAGGCTTCAAACACTCCAGCTAAGCAAAATAGTGATTTGCACGTTTATGTTTAATTTACAATATAGGGGGTTCCTTATTCACAAATATCTGAATGCTCATACTTATGGACGTGATCCCATATAAGGGTGTCATTTTAAAGACCCAACATACAAACATTTCCTGTACTTATGAACAGCTGCTTCATATTCTCCCACATTGTGCTCCAAACTTGTGAATAAATCAACTTGTGATCAGTCTCCAGAATGGAACCCATTTGTAACCTGAGGACTGCCTATATCCTGTATTTGCTGCTTACATACAGTCTGCCCAGGTCGAATACATTCTGGGTAACTGTTTTGTGAACAACTCCATTTAGCCCACAAGTGTGACACTGAACCTCCTGTCACTTGTCTTTTTAATTCTGCACTGTGCTCGCACGCTGTCCTTGTATTTCTGGCCTCCTGCATTGTTCAAACGAAGCTCAATATGAGCTTGAAGAGCAGCTCCATATTTTTTGGTTAAGGCCTTTACAGTCTTCTGGACTTATCACCGAATTCAACAATTTCAGACCACAACATAGAAACATGGCAGATAGGAGCAGGAGTAGGCCATTCTACCCCTCAAGCCTGCTCCACCATTCAATATGATCATGGCCAATCATTGAACTCAATATCCTAATCCCGGCATCCTCCATGTCCCTTGATCCCTTTAGCCACAAGAGTTATATCTACCTCCTTCTTGAAAACATATTATTTTGGCCTCAATCAATGTCTGTGGTAGTGAATTCCAAAGGCGCACCACTCTCTTCATGAAGAAATTTCTCCTCATCTCAGTCCTAAAAGGTTTACCCCTTATCCTTAAACTATGACCCTTGGTTCTGGACTCCCCCCTATCGAGAACAACCTTCCTGCATCTACCTGTCCTGTCCTATTAGAATAGCCATCCTCAGACAAGGAGACAAAAACTGCATCCGATATTCCAGCTGTGGCCTCACCAACGCCCTGTATATAACCACTTGTATCCTTTCACTTTGATGGTTTTTGTTCTCCTATGTTTATTTCTGTTTGCTTTTGGATGGTCACTGTTCATCAGTCTGCCATTCACACCTCCTCTGTACACTTTCTTTGTTTCTTCACTTGTCTAAATTGTCATCTCCAGCAGAGGTCAAGCTCAACAATAAAGATGCAGTTTTTCTTTTCACATGGACTCGTGAAAAGTCACAGCAATTGGCATTGGTAGAACAACTTTCAGGAACCTTCTATTGGCAACCTTCTATGTGTACGACCATATTGCAAATGGGTAGCCATCACAGACACCGGATTTAGGAATTAGACCATCTGTTATCGTAAGAATAAGTTGTCAAATGTTAAAGGCTGTACTATGTGAGGAACCAGAGTTGTCATTCCTGAAAGGTACAGGTAAATCATAGTTGCTATGTAATTTACATGATCAACACTTCGGGATGAGTTTGACAAAGAGCCTAGTGAGAAGCTACCTTTGGCAGCCAGAGTTAAATAAGGCCACTAAAGACAAACTGAAACAATACAGAGTATGTCAAGCTATCAAGACAAAGCAATGATTGGTATCTTTGCTACATGGAAATTGCCAGCTCGAGTGTGGCAGGGCTGTACATTGACTCGGCAGGACTTGAAGGCAACAGCTATTCATTGTCATAAATAGCAATTTGAAGCGGGTCGGAGGTTTCCAATGAATTGTACAACAACTTGCAAAACTCTAGACATTTTGTGTAATTTATTTGCTGCCTGTGTGTTCCCAGAAGAAATCATGTCTGACAACAGACCTTAGTTTTGTTCAGAAGAATTTATAAAATTCATGAAAATGAGCAGGGTAAAACAGACTTGCATCCCACTGTATTATTTTATTTCGAATAGAGCAGCAACCTACACAGCACAAGTTATTACGCGTGCTCTATGCTACATACAAACTGGAAGACACATCAGTTGTAATTGAATTGCAAACTGTTTTAATTTGTTTATTATCACACGTCTTATGCTACCACCAGCAAAATGCCAGTTGAATTGATTCTTCAAAGGCAACCTGGAAGAAGAATTTCTTACCTGAAGTCTGATTTTGCACAGCCAGTAGAAGATAAACAGTTCAGGCAGCCAGAGAATTGAGAGAGGAGAAGAGTGAGAGTAAGAAGGTTGCAGTGAAAGAATATCATCCTCAATGGTTGAAATCACTACCAGGAAAAGCCATGAAATGACATAGTTCTCACACATATTTGGCCAAAATGTTTGGTTGTGGAAAAATTGGATTTGTATATTTGATCAGGCGTTACATCCACAGGTTCACAAAGAAGAAGGGAGTTGGGAAGAATCAACTGATTTACTGCATTGGATAATTGGGATACAAGCAGAGTTCCAAGAGATACTCCACCATAAGTTGGGCCAGAAACTAATTCAGATCGAAGTCGGAATCAGATGGATGTATCTGAAAGGGAAAATTTCAATTGAAGGTCAAGGACAAAATCAATCCTTGGTAGAGAAAACTTCTCTTGAGTCTCAGGCCTTGATGGGTCAAGGTCATCACCCATGTTCTGAAAGTTTAGGTCAAGAAAGGAGGTTGACAAGAAACCAGTAGTTGACATATTTAGTAAATAAAAGGAAAGCCATGGAGTTTGTGTAAGTTGAGTGGAATTTGATATTTGTGTAACTTTTCAATCATGGAGAGAGAGGTTTATAGGTTTCTTCAGGCCTTGATCCACTTTGCCACTGATTTGGATGAAAGGAGCCTTACTGCAGCGTCCCACTCTGGTGCTTAAACTACAATTACAATCAGGTCCTGATGATCATCATCAGGCTAGCTCAAGTGATAAAGGATCCCATTTGCTTTGGCCTTGCTGCACGTTAAGTACAGGAAGTTAAACTTGATAACAAGCAATTCCCTATGGCCCTGAGTTGCTTAAACAACCGACAAATTTTACTTTTCTACCCAGCTTCGTAGGGTTAAAATCATCATTTGTGTTTATTTTGCAACTAAGAATTGGGAAATTGACATCGGCTCAGACAAATAATTCCATTAAATAGTTAGGGAGTTCAAATGTGTTACTTACAGAACACTAAGTGCTTAGACTAAATTCTAGCCAATAAAATATTCATCCATAATCAGTGAGATGCCTACACAAGTATGCCAAGGAATATGAAGCCAATACAACTTTTAGATGGACACCTGAACCCACCGTGAAGGCAGACTGTTAATCTATAATTTGCACTTAAATCAATTAACCAGTATTTTGTTACCATTTGACCAATTCTCTAAGATGTTAGGAATGAAGATCGCTGGAATTTTCCACATTGTGTAATTCGGATTGTAGTAGGGGTTCCAGTGTGGAAATTGACTGATTTTCTTGGATCATTATTGAGACAACTCTTATCATCTGGAAAAGGTGAATAGCAAAGGTCTTTTCCCTAGGTTAGTGGAGTTCAAAACTTGATGGCATATTTTTAAGGTGAGAGGAGAAAGATTTAAAAGGGATCTGAGGGGCAACTTCTTCACACAGAGCATGGTGCTTATGTGGAATGAACTATCATAGGAAGTGATAGATGCTGGTACAGTTACAACATTTAAAAGACATTTGGCAAGGTACACGAATAGGAAAGATTTAGAGAGATATTAGCCAAATGTACGTAAGTGGGACTAGTTTAGTTTGGAAAACTTGCTAAGGATGAAGTTGGATTGAAGAGTCTGTTTCCATGTTGTACGACTCTATGATTCTATATCCCGACCAGCCTAAGATTCTTTCATTTAAGATCTCTCTCTGACCCATTCTGGCTGTATTGCTATGATTACAGAAGGTAAAATGGTAGGTGTTTCCAAAAACAGCTGGCTCAAGGGATTGAATCGTCTACTTCTCGTCCCATGTCCCAATGTTGAGTTAAATCTTATATATGGGGAACTATTACATTCCATTATTGAAGCTTAACAGTTGGAGACAGTATGATGTGCGTATTAAAAAGTGCAGTTCAGCAACTGGAGCTCTTTGTTTATTGATAGGAAACATATCCTTTGTTTCCATTAGAAAAGATGTCTTCTGGGAACATTATTTCCAGGTGGGCTGAAGAGGACAGAATACCTTATTCTGTAGTGCACATGCTAAAAGCTGAAACAACATTTCAATAGAAGGAAATTAAGAATGCAATATGAGATCCAAAATTCATGTTTTCCCCCCAGTATGTGATTTTTCTTTATTGTACACTATATAGAATACACTGGTGAAATTTAGATAACTTATTACATTCCTGTGTTGGATAGATCGTAGCCTGGTGTTGAAGAAACAACACACAGAACATTTCCTCGATAGTAGGTTTATTCACAGAATGCAGTCTTATAGACATCTAACTCCTAACTACTGACCCCCCATGTGTGAGCATTCCTTTTATGTATTCCCTTACAAACTAAAACAAAATTAATTGAACAAAGTTGCCTTGTGATAACTCTTTAAATGGTAAACAAAATATGAAAGGAATCTTAGCAAATTGAAATTAAAATTTGATTTTGGAGGAGATTATGCCCTCCGGTACCTACGGTATTCACTGGTCTTGGAAAACCTCAGGTGTGCCAGCGTGTGGTGGATCCTAGAATTTGTGAAAAAAACAGGAAATGGAAAGAAAGGAGAAGCAAGGGATATAATGACCAGAGAAGTAAATTGTTGGAGCTATGAGCTGACAAATGCTTGGGTCCTGATGGTCTTCATCCCAGAGTCTTAAAAATGGCTTATGAGATAGTTGAAGCATTCGGTTTTAATTTTCCAAAACTCCCTTTGATTTGTGAATGGTCCCATTAGATTGGAAGGTAGGAAATATAACTGCTTTATAGAGAACGTGAGGCAGAAAGCAGGCCAGTTTGTTAAATACCTGTCATAGGGAAAATGTTTTAAGCTAATGTTAACAATGTTATAGCAGGACACTTTGATAAATTCAAGGTCATCAGGTAGAAGCAATATGGCTTTATGCAAGGAAAATCAGGTTTGACTAATCTGTTGGTGTTCTTTTAGGGTGTGAAGTCTTCTATGGATAAAGGAACTGGCAGATGTACTGTGCTTAGATGTTCAGGGGACATTTGCTAATGTGCCACACCAAAAGTTGCATGTAGTATAACTGGTGTAGAGGTAGAATATTGGCATGGATAGAAGATTGACTGGCAAATAGGATGTAGAAAGCAGGCATAAATTGATCTTTTTCAGCTTAGCAAGATATAATGAGTGGTGTACCACATGGATCGACACTGGGACCTCAACTTTTCACAACTTGTATACCCTGGTTCAGCCATATCTGGAGTATTGTGTCCAGTTCTGGTCGCCTCATTACAGGAAAGATGTGGAAGTGTTAGAAAAGGTGCAGAGGAGATTTACCAGGATGTTGCCTGGAATGGAGGGAAGGTCTTACGAGGAAAGGTTGAGAGACCTAGGGCTTTTCTCTTTAGAACGACGAAGGATGAGAGGTGACGTGATAGAGGTGTACAAAATGATCAGAGGTATAGATAGAGTGGACAGCCAGAGACTTTTTCCTAGAGTGGAGGTAGCTATTAAGAGGGGTCATAGTTTTAAAGTGAGTGGAGGTAGATATAGGGGAGACGTTAGAGTAGGTTTTTTACTCAGAGAGAGATAGGGGCGTGGAATGCATTGCCGGAGAGGGTAGTGGAGTCGGCCTCATTAGGGGCATTTAAGCGGCTATTAGATAGGCATATGGATGATAGTATAAGGTAGGGGTGGAGGTTAGATAGACCTTAGGTTTAGGGTAAAAGTTCGGCACAACATCGTGGGCTGAAGGGCCTGTACTGTGCTGTACTATTCTATGTTCTATGTTCTAAATGACTTAGCTGAAGGCATAGGAGATATTGTTGCCAAGTTTGCTGAGAACAAAGGATAGGTGGGAAATTAAGTGAGAGTGGTAAACGGAGCACAATGTGGGAAATGTGAAATTGTCAATTGTGGCAGGAAGAATAAAAAAGAAGCATAATATTTAAATAGTGACAAATTGCAGAACTCTTAGTTGCAGACAGATCTAGCGCATAAACTGCAAAAGGTGAGTATGTGGGATCAGCAAGAAAGCTAATAAAATATTGTCATTTATTGCAAATGAATTTGAATACAGAAGTATCAAGGTTATCCTTCATTTATACAGGGGACTAGTAGGCCACAACTGGAACACTGGAAAGATGTAAAATATGTTGGAGGCAGGTTGGAGAAAGTTTACCAGACTAAAAACTGGAATGATCAGGTTGCCTTATGAGGAAAGGTTAGACAGGATAGGTTTGTATCCACTGGAGTTTAGAAGAGTAAGAAGGAACTTGATTGAAACATATAAGATCCTGAGCAGCCTTGACAGGGTAGATGCAGAAAATTGTGAGAGATGTGGGTTGTAAATCTTAAGAATTCTCTTCCTGAAAAGGCCATGGAAGCAGACTAAGAATATTTTTAAGGCAGAGGTAGATAGATTCTCAGTAAGCAATGGGTGAAAGGTTAGAATGGGTCAGCAGAATACAATTTGACATTGCAGTTAGATCAGCCATGATCTTATTGAATGGTTGAACAGATTCAAGGGCATGAAAGG
Organism: Rhincodon typus; assembly: GCF_021869965.1. Classification (NCBI taxonomy): domain Eukaryota; kingdom Metazoa; phylum Chordata; class Chondrichthyes; order Orectolobiformes; family Rhincodontidae; genus Rhincodon; species Rhincodon typus. The sequence goes on along the minus strand of NC_063359.1, from coordinate 25,707,690 downwards.
GTTCCTAATTTATATGATCAATGAAATGTGGTAAATCAAATTGAGGTGTTTATGATTAAAGGAGTTGATAGAGTAGGTAAAGAGAAACTATTTGTCTGGTGGGGAAGTCCAAAACACAGGAACTTAAGGTTAACATTAGAGCTTGCCCATTCAGGGGTGACGGGAAGAAGCATTTCTTCACGAAAAGGGTTGGAGATCTCTCTCCAAAAAAGCAATGAGTATTTAAAATGTTCATTACTATGATTGATGGTTCGAGTGAGCCAAGAGCATTAAGGGTTATGCAACCAGTTTGGGTAGGTGGAATTAAGATACAGATGCACCATAATCTGACTGAATGACAGAACTAGCTCATTTTCTGTGTAGGGTTCTGGTTTGCAATCAGTAATTTTCTGATTTTTAATCACCATCAGTAAAAATTACCCTCAGATCTCTAGTTCTAGAAAACTGGACTTATTTAGGGAATGTGAAATGAAGAAGGCAGTAGACAGGGCAAAAGAATCTCTGTGTTTATTCAACATACAAAAGGTAAATATAATACAAGAAATAAAGGTAAATGCAATAAACAAGGAAATGGTGTAAAATGAGTCTCAGTCATGGTGTATAAGTAACATCCTGAGCCTCATGTGGACCCCAGAACTCACAATCCAAAATTGGGATTGGGAGATTTCTCAGACATCTGGCACCCTCACTTATGACAGGTCATATCGTCACTCCCCAATGTGCTAATAATGGCCCCGACAACTAATGGAGGAGGTGTCAGAAAGGTAACTTAGTTGGGGATAACAAGGTGTAGAGCTGGATGAACACAGCAGGCCAAGCAGCATCATAGGAGCAGGAAGGCTGACGTTTCAGGCCTAGACCCTTCAAGAGTATTCTTCCTGCACTTCAGACTTCCCCTACCAAAGGCATTTGGCAGCCCCACCATGCCAACCTCTGCAGTCCCTCTGCCCTGATGCTTATTCGAATGTCAATGCCAGAAAGGCGGAATTCAGTTCTCCAGTCAGATGAGGTAGCTTTGGATACAAGACAAGCTGCTGTGATTATTTAGATGCAAAGTGTTTGTGTAACTCAATGAGCATTGGAGTTAAAAGTTGCTTGATGTGCTCCACAAATTCACACACATGGATTAGGGAAGGAAGTGCATTACGAATTCTTTGAGTTTTCGACTTCGGCAGTCAGCTTTATTTGCCGAGAGTGCACTGCAGAAATTCAGGAGTCCGTGAATCATGGTTTACTGATTACCCAGTTTCATAGTCAGAAAATCATAGGCAGTGCTTATAAATTTCTGATACATGCTCCCAGGGCATGAGGATGCCCACTTGGAGTCTGGACCGATAAAGTTACTAGTATCATGTATTTATTATACTGCCAGAATCAACTTAGATGACCTACAACCTTGCAGCTCTCTATCAGCCATCCATTCTGCTAGATGTTATTCAATAATTGCTTAAAAATGCTCTTTGTGATGTTCACGATAGCATATCTGATTGCTTAACAGCTGCTTATTACCATAAAGAAGCTGAATTGCCTTCAGTGTCATTGTTTTTATGAAACCAAAGGACCTGTAATACAGCAGCAGCAGAACTGAAGATGTGGACATATTTAGTCCAATCTGGACTGTCTCAAATTTATCTTGCTGTGTTCGTTACCATTATTAAAAACCTTGCGGCTATAAAGTATGCTTGCAGAGTGTGGGGAGATAGGGGTCACATCAAAGTGACATTCGTGCAGGTGGTCTGACACATTTACCTGACTGGCTCAGTCACTACTTTCTGTCAAGGTAACCATACTGATTGGCTCTTATATAAACAGGAAGGATAGCTCACCAATTACACACTTGGAGAGTTTATCAATCACACACCACCAACCCACAGGGGGAAAGAACTGCCATTCAAATCACTCAAATATTTTTCAAAGCTGTCAATCAGAAGCCAGCAGCCTTTGCAAAACAAACAAATCAAATGATTCCAACAATGCTTCAGATTTCCTTTAGTTGTCAGATTCTTTACCCAGCCAACAACTAGGTAGAGCTAAAGCAGTATACGTTACAACAAAAAAAATCCAAAATAAAAGTCTCTGTCTTAAATTCTATCTGCCATGTGCTTGCCCCTTTTTTCAACAGAATACAAGATGAAACCATGTACATAACAAGATCAAAGTCTGCAAAAGCGTGTTGGGAGAAAGGCGAACAAAACAATTGGGAAGGATTCAGCAACCTCCCTAATAGACTGTAAAAAAAGGACAGAGGTTTCAAAAAATTAAAAAGAAACCAACTGTAGTTGAGAAAATTCTGAAGAAGGGTCCAGACCCGAAACGTCAGCTTTCCTGCTCCTCTGATGCTGCTTGGCCTGCTGTGTTCATCCAGCTCTACACCTTGTTATCTTAGCTCTTCAAGTATTACAGCTTTAGAAGGGACTGCAACAATTTTTTAAAGACCCCTGAGACTGATGGATTTAACCCAAAGAATTATGGGATGTGAGGCAAAGATAGGTAGGTGGATCTAAATTGCTGATTGGCATAATCACATCGAATGGCAGAACAGGCTCAACCAGTTAAATTGCCTGTTCCAGTTCCAATGTTCCCTTAAGAGTTCAATTGATATGAAGATCTTGATAGACTAGCAGGTAATGAATATGCTAAGCTGTTAAATCTTTAAATTAGCTATTGTAATTGTTACTATTGGCTTAGAAGCACATACAGAAACCCTTCATAGGGTTAAATAAATCCCAACGTGCTAACCTTTGTGCCCAAGGATGTTGAGGGAGATTAGAAATTAATTCAGTGGCAATACTGATGGTCATCATGAAGGAGGTAATATTAACACAGGAAGTTCTAATAGATTAGTAACAAGCAAAATGGTACTGTGATGAACTCTGTACTTTGCATAAAGCTTTTAATTGTGAGATATCCCTTCAAAGCAAAGTTTGACTAAGTAAAGTTATGGAAAAAGATACAATTGGAATTTTTGGTTGTGATATCATTTTTGAGAAGTTAGATTCTGGATGGAGTTGCTTAGAGGGTGAAATTTTTGTTTAAAATAAGGATAATGAAAGCTCATCTTAAGAGGTTATTTTTCCAACTCTTGTGGTACAGCAATACTTGGTCACAGGACAGGATGCATGTTCTGTTCAGGACAAGCAGGCAAAGCCCTCTATGAAAGGTTAATTTTCTCATTTAGCAGCAAGAGAAATGAAGAGTTTTTGGGGAAGTAATATACAAATGAGCTACAACAATGTTCAGAAATCTAAAAACAGTGTAAGTAGCTCAGGCATACTAGAGAATTGAGCACTTGTATCAAAGATGACTAAAACATGAACAGAAGGTTGTCCCTTAGTTGGCTGTAAAAGAACTCTGGAAATTTACATCATCATAACTGTTGTGACCCAAGGGCCAGAGAGTTTGTGGGTGCATAGCCTATAGGTGTTAACTGTAACTGGGGGCCTTGAATGGAAAAAGATTGCAAGTGAAAAATGTTCAAGGGCCAAATCTGTGGAGTGGAAAGAAGTGAGATTACACATGGTGCCACATATTTCCAGCACGTGGTGCAAATGCTTGTAATTTCTTAATACGTATTTTTGTTGAATTGTCTATTTAACATGAAATTCATCATTTTCATTTGAGATACATTTATTTCTTAATGCATACTTCATTTTATATCAGTTTAACTGTGACAGTAAAAGTTCTGAAAAGTGAAATCTCATCCATTGTATCCTTTTATTTGGGATCTTTAGAGATTTCTTCCTTTTCAGGTAATTGGTCTCTGTGGGGATTGTAACAGTACTTAACGGACAAAGGCAACAAACCACCCTTGAGGTAACTACTACACCCATTAGACTTGTAACAATAACTGTCAGAATAATGGAAATGGTCCTTAAGAACAAACTTCAGGATGTCAATCTTTTTAGCACATGGAATGGATGAGGTGGTTAGCTTAGATGCTATTAAGGGGAAGCTGGACAAATAAATGGAGAAAGGAATACAAAGCTGTTTTGATTGATTGAGATGAAGTTGTATACGAGAAGCCACACCAGTAGCATAAACACTTCTATAGACCAGTCAGGCAGAATGACCTGTTAATAAACTGTTAATTCTTTGTAATAAAAACTCCAATAATTCACCAAGGTATTTAACTCATGAAATTGTCCAAGAATTGTTGGAAATCTATGCAAACTAATTTACTTCCAGAAGCCCACTATTACTCAGGGGTATGGCAATTGAGTTCTGCTCATCTCTGCCTTGTCAGATAGTTTTTCTTAACTTTGAGCATGTTTCTGTTGGGCCTCCCTTTGAAGTTTGATGGCATGAGCATTTCAGTGTACGATCATCGGAAATATATTAGAAAACCAATCTCAGATGATTCAAGGACCGTAACCTGAGATTTTCATCACTTTTCTTTATTTGACTAATGTAAGTGAGGTTGCATTCATTGTGACCTCTCCAGTCTCTGAGGCATTGACAGCACAGGCAGATGGCACCTGGATTTAACATCTGATTTGAAGGGCAACCGTTCTAATAATATGACCCTCTGTCTTATAGTTTGATAATTTGCCTAAACCTACATGGTTTCCAGCACAAACAGAACTGAATCTCCAAACTGGTGACCCAATTAACTGGATAAATTATAGAAATTGGGATATTCTCAATATTTAAATTTCTGACAGTCCTTTTTTCAGTTGTCAAAAGCAGCATATTGTTATTATTCTTGCTCCGAGTGGCAATGCAATAAACAATTAGGTATAGATCCAATCTAAATTAAGAACTGTTGAAAATTCTGTGAGGATACATTATGCTTCACGATCATGCAAATTAAATGGCTAAGAATATCTAATAAATTAATAAATTAGATAATTTATAGTTATACAGTTTCCATAGTTGAAAGCTAGAAGGATAAAGGGTACAAATGAAAGAAGAATAGGATGGAATGGGGGCTAGAGTGTTACAAACAATTGCATTCTTTGATTCATTAATGTGAATGTATTTCAGTGGCTGTAAAATGTTCTGGAACATCCTGAAGTTCAAAAAGGCGATATGTGAATATACATCTTGTACTTCCTGTTGGGAGGAATTGACTCTGGATGGAACCATGGGACCAGCCTGGCAACTGGACCAGCCTGTCTGAGGCTGCAATACAATGTGAAGACTGTCCAACAGAATTGGACAAGACCTCCCACAGACCTTTGCACTTCACGAACTCGTTCCCCACAGTCTAAAATACACTCTGCTATTAGTAAAATGATATCTGTCAGCAGTACCATGCATTGGCTGCACACTTACTGCACATTAAAAGTTTATTACCATTGAGAGATGAATTTAGTGAAAAGTTGATTTTTTATTTATTCCAGACCCTTCACTTTATTTTTGAGTGGAAGAGAAACGGATCTGTGACTGACGGCATTAACACAATTATCACTAAACCAATTTCATAATATTGGTCTGGATTTTGAAATCACTGCTGACCTTATAGTAAGTTGCTAGAGGGAACGTCCAAGGACTAGCAAATATGATATCATCAAGCAGAATAGGCAACCAATAACATTAAAGAATTCTTATCGACAGCAAACCCAGAATTTTTTAAAAAACCCACTGATTATCCTCCACTTTTAAATCATTTTACAACGAACAAAATAAAGATTGGGATATATAGTCACCAGGATTAAGGTACAAAGTATAACATCATTAACATGAAAAACAAGTTATCATAAAATTTATGGAGCTTTAAAACCATTAGTGAGGCATTTGGTATTCCACAAAAATAAGATTTGTTTTCAGCCAGAGAGGTTGTTGATAACAAGCTATGACTCTACATCATTAAAAATCCAGTTGCACCTCATTCAACAAGGCATAATGTTTACACGGGTTTTTACAGAACTAATGATACAATGTTGCTGCGGTGGAACTAACACTGTGAGAAGTGCAAGTCAATTATTGCAAAGGTTCAAGTATTTTTCGTTCCAGTATTTTTATCTATGAGAACTTCAACAATGCAACCAATGGAGGCTTGGGGAATCAGAGACAGCAACTGCTGGATTTCTATGTTAACTGTGCAGGTGCCATAAATTGTTGTCAGTTTCACAGATCAATGATGGTGCAGTTCTGCTGTAATTACAACCACAAAATCTGGGCCACTAAACTGGTTTTTCAATAGCATTTCCTCCTCATTTGTGTTGTGAACGCAGGAGCTGATTATATTTCTGAATGTCACAGCATTGCAACATATGGACTATTAATCTTCAATCCTATTGATTGATTTTAATACCTGGGACTTCTGTTTCAAGGAAAACGTAGTTAAATGAGCCAGGATTCTGTATTTTAAAATGGTTGCAGAAGTCACCTGGGCTACAAGAAAGACCAAATTTCTAAAAACCTATGATGCTGATTAATAGGAGACATGTCTGGGTCATTCCCCTGCTGAATTCACACATGCCATTGCTTGAACTATCTGCTAAAGAAAATCCTAAAGGTAATAATCAAAGGCCAATTGATCTACAGAGACAAAGAAAATCCAGCAGAGACCATTATGGGCACCCATATCTTTTTCAATGACATCTTGATAGCTTTGACAACAGGAAACTGATCCTTTCTTAACATGGATTGCCCCCATTGTGTACCACTGGCCAGTGTTCACATGGCCACAACTCCCGCTTGTGAAAAGATTTGTCCATAAGCTTCTCTGTTTGTCAAAAGGGGTCATAACATAAGATTGAACAGTAACCACAGCTCTCTCTGTCAACAGCTTTTCTTCAAGGTCAGATTCTTTCTCTGCTACAAGTTGGAATATATCACAGAAGCAAAGAATGTAAGAATAAAAGGATCTTGAAATGGCAGAGCACCCAATCTGGAAAAGGACAGAATGCAGTTTAAAAGAGACTGTGATCAGAAGGACAACCAGTTTATTTTGGCCACAACCTCATTGACTCTTCAAAGGAGATTTGGAATGTAGAATGCTTTTTGCTTATGAATGTTAAATTGTCATGTTTTGCATATCAACATGTATGTTGCAAGATTTGGATTGGTTTTACCTTTTTGATAAGTTACATACTTTACTCATAATGACTTAATTTCATGCACTCAAAACATCAGTCTGGCTTACTTCCACATAACATTTTGTGTATGATCATATGCATATACTGAAATGAAAAAAATGCATCAGTTAGAAAAGAATTGAACTCTGTTATAATCAACATTAGGAGTGAAAAGAGACAAATTTATTCATCCCCCTCCCACAAAAAATTCAATGCTGTTGCCATTGTTCCATAACAAAACCATTCTAGCCTCTTCTCAGGAGACTCTCCAGTAGTGTATCCCTGTGAGGACACCTAACATTTCAGAAATCACTTTTTCCTTCCTCGACAATGAATGGCTAGGAGAGTGGAAAAGAAGATGTCACTTAATCTCCTACATTGAATTGCGTTCGTAATCTGCTTCAAGTGCACTTTAATGTCTTATAAAATGATGGGAGTCCCTTAATTAAAGCATGTCCTCTGTTATTTAATCCCAGTCATCCATTTTTCTCAATACCGTCTCCAAGATGTGAAATGCAATAAGTGCTTTTTAACTGGCTACCCAATTTATTTAGGATAACATCGTATTGGAGAAGTGAATACATTTCTCCTCATTTTGTACAGTACACAGTCAGCATATGCCTCACGCAACTGGCGAAATTACACAAAGAAAGCATCCAGGCATTACGATATTTCGTACTTTACTGTTAAATAGCCAACTTAAATATCGGCAACCTGGAAGAGAATGGAGTGTCATTTGAAAATATTTGGTAACTTTTCTGTGTGCTTTCACAGTGCAGACAAAATGTGAAGCAAATATGAATGAAACAAATGAGTAAAAATGACAAGAGACAGATTTCCACCGAATGCAGCATTCATGCTTTTGTCCGCCAGTATAAAAATGACAAGTACCTGTGGGTCTTGGAGCCAAATCAGCACTGTATCACAGAGTCACAGTGTTGATTTCCATTAGTATTAATTTCTGTCTATTTAATTTTACTGGTGTCACTGCTTCCCACTAAACTGCAAGAGACAATTCCTTATTGATTGCTTTCTTGCTCGTCAAAGCATCCCTGGCTGATCATATTTTACCCTGAAGACAACTTATACATTTCAGATAATAAGTCGGCGCTCAGAGTAGGAAATGGATTACATGTGCAGTCACTAACTGTCCAAGTGAATCATGTTACTGTGTGTCAATATACTGCATCTGCCTATCATTTCACCTGGACTTGATGCGAGGAGAAATTTGCTTTGCATTTCAGGAGCTGCACAGCCCAGGAATCAATCGCCACTACAAGCTCAACTGCTGCAAAATCAATTGCTAGCACAGGATGGATTGATCCCATCGCTTTGCCTTATCATTGTCCACATCATATTTGATTTGCATGAACCGGGAAGGTTCCAGTAATGTGGAGCTTTTAAATTTGTTTTCCCAAATGAATTTACCAGAGGTTGAATTCAGGCATTTTAACAGAACTGACTGATGCTGAAAGGTGGAAAAAAAATCCATGGCAGGTCCTGGTGGTAATAAAGGCTGCATTTTTCTCTCTGTGATATGATAGAAGTGTTGTTGTCATGGCAACAGTGTCTCCAGAAAATGGCCTTGCCCATGCTGTCTTGCATTGTGCTCCCTTGAGGGCTGTGCTCAGTGCCCCCTGTTGGCTCTTGGTTTATACAATTACAGTGCTTGAAGTACACTGTCTATCACCTCTCACATAAACCCATGGCAGGCCATCGCAGAAAAGAACTGCTTTTAAGGTTAAAAAAGGGCCGCTCCAGTACAGTTAATAGGTCAGAGATTTAGTTGTAGGCCTTGAAGCTTAACTCCATTGGCCACGCATTCCAGCACTGCTAAGAAACTGATATTGTGCCCTTAACACTCTCTCAGTAGGCTACTTGTCATCTGTACCAGGCAGTGTATAAAACCACAGGAGCCTGTGCGCTCCAAGACAGTCATATTATTTTTCAAAGTGCTTTCTTAGGAGTCAGTTGCTAAGGTGCTTTCCAGCGGAGGTGTCTGGTATTTAACTTTCCTTGACTTATGACAGTTCTGGCTTTCTGCACAAAATGAGAAACAAAGAGCAGTTGCTTTCCATTGGCCTGTGTTTAATGTCACTTTACTCAACATTCAAACAGGTAAGGACATCAAGACATAACAGACCAGACTCTCAAACTCCCTTATCTTCCTGTGCCTGTTAAAATGTTTCTTATTTCACTTTGGTTGGTTGGAATTATTTTTTGTTATTTTGCATGGAACAACAGTAAAAATTAGATTTTAGATTTTGGTCGTTTATACTGTAGGTGATATTTAAATTTTCCTCCATGGTATCTGAAAGAATAAGTGCTCATTTTAATAGCATACAGCTCCAAATACCTAAATTTTGTTTTAAAGTTCAAATCCTTTTCATTGATGCTGAGTTAATATATATCGTACCTTTGTGATATCATTAAAATCTGGGTAATAACTTGCTTCTACTTTACTAAAATCAGTTGAAGAATGTAACAGTTTTCACAAAGATTACATTCAAATCAAAATTAACCTGAGGTCAACATTGTGATTTTTTTAAGGATTTGACATCAAAACAGTGTATGTACTGTGGACTGCACACATGTTCTCTGCCAAAGAGATGACATTTGAAGGATTTGTGACTTTGACAGCTTGTGTGTTCTGCCTTACATACATGTCAATATAATCCTACAAATATAATGTGGTCTTTTAATTCCAAGGGGCATATTGTGACAAATATCTTTCAATGCAGCCATGAATTTTAAGTGCTCATCTTACAAACTTGGAAGGAAAACGGAGGTATGTCAAGGACAGTTCTCTTCTACGACAGTACTCTCTGCTATGCCATGCCTCTCCTATATCATGCCATGCTCATCAATTTCTCTGTAATAAAGAACCCACATGACATACCCTTCCTTGCCATTCATCCCCCATTCTTCTTTTCTGCCAGGTGAATACATGTTTGCTTGTAGCACTGTTGTCCACAATCCTTTCCACTCAATATTTTGTGACAGTCCAGTGTTTGAGACAGGAAAGAGTACAAATAGGCTGCGAACTGGAACTAAAATGGTTGAGGTGAAAGTAAGTCACCAGTAACGTCCTGTATCTTTCAGCCATTAGATTCAGCTACACACATCCAATACCAATGACACCTTCAGCTATTGTAAAAATGGGCAATAGATGGAAAACCACGATTGTCTGCTGTGAACCCTGCACCGGTCATCACCTTTTCACTGATTCTCTGGTTTGCCTGGCGTGCCTTCTTCAATGTTACCAATACTGACTTTGATAATCTGACTGAGGATTTCTTTGCAATCCATGTGGGTGCTGCTACAAGGAACTGTGGTGTTTTGAAGTGGTTTGGAAGACTTTTGAAACGCTTTAACAGTTCAGGAAAGGACTGCTGAGAAACACAGTGAAATGGGTAAACTTTCAAGGTCACAGGCTCTGTTAGCATGACTGAATTAGCGTCGCAGCACCATTCTTATTATCTTGGGGAAGGTTCATTAAATCAGCCAACTATCGATCAAAGCATGTGGATTGTTGGGTTTCCCTCAACACTACAAGAGGAGAACAGGTTGGGGAGGATTCGGGGGTGCTGAGGAGTGGTGATGCTGTTGGTGGTAGTGGTGGTGGTGGGGAGAATGTCAGTCAAATATATCTGAATTTTATTGCCAGGGGATCAATATATTTAATGACGACTTGCTTTTAAATCAGCCCTAGCATGCAGATATCACCGCTTGCTTTGAATCTGTGGGACAGCCTCAAAAATGCATCACTCAGGACCATTCAAACATTTGGAGAAGGGTGTCCTTGAAGCACAGAATGAAATTCTTTTGTACAGATATTGGCCATTCTCATGAATGTGACCGAAGGAGACAACAGAAATCACTGCAGTATAGGCTGCAACAATGTATCCATAGGGCTTTAATAATAGCTTTTTGTTCAGCTTAATTTGAATTAATAAAGAAAAGTCACTTTCTGAACTATCAACTTCTTATGGCAACCAGTCTGAGAGTTCACAGAATTTCACTCTTTCTCTTCTCAACAATTAGAGACTAATAGCAAAGTTTCAAGAATGTAAATTTGCCTAGTATGAAAGTTATATTTAAATTGGGAGAATGAGTATTTCTTTATTTGAAAAATATACTTTATTCTTAAAGAAGTCCTTATACACATATGTTCTGTACAGTAGCATATCAAGAAAACAAACAGTCATTGAAGTTTGACTCTATTCAAACAAACCAAAGACATCTCTTACACATACAAGACTATATTTGCATGCATTTGAGGCACTTGGAGGGTCTGATAACCTTACGGACCCCCATTTAACTTCAGCAGAAAGACGTCACAGGTTGGTCTTTCTCCACTACGCCTTGGCAACAGTTGCCCCAAGCTTTAGGGCATCCCTTAGCACATAGTCCTGGACCCTCGAGCCTGCTCTGCCTTAAGATTATGGCTGATCAGAATACTCCACCATCCCGCCTTCCCCTGATAACCTCTCACCTGCCCTTGCTTATCAAGAATCTATCAACCTCTGCCTTAAAAACATGCAAAGATTCTACATCCACTGCCTTTTGAGCAGGAGTTCCAAAGACTCATGACACTGTGAGAAAAAGATTCTCTTCAGCTCTGTATTAAATGGGTGACCCCTTATTTTTAAACAATGACCTTTTGCTCTAGATTCTTGCAGTTTTAATCCAGTAAACCTTCTCTGAACTGTTTCCAATGCATTTAAACTTTAGTTAAATAAGGAGACCAATACAGTACATGGTATGCCAGATGTCATCTCAAGAAGCACAACTTCCCTACTTTCATATTCAATCCCCCTCGCAATAAGTGACAACATTGTAATAGCTTGCCTCAGCATTTGCTGTATCTGGATTGCAATTCATGCACTAGGAAACCCAGATTCCTCTGCATCTTAGAGTTTTGCAATTTCTTGCCATTTAGATAATATGCTTTCTTTTTTATTATTATTCCTGCCAAAATGGACAATTTTACATTTTGCCACATTGAACTCTATTTGCCAGATCTTTATGTACCTACTTAAGCATCAACATCGCTTTACAGCCTTCTTATGTTCTCCTCTTAAACAGCTTTCCCACCTATCACCGTGTCCTCAAAAGATTTAGTAACCATAACTCAGTTCCTTCATTCAAGCCATTTATATAAATTGTAAAATGTTCAGGTCACAACACTGGTCCCTGTGGCACCATGTTCACCTGAAAATGACCCGTGTCATTTGTATGCCTAATCTCTGTTTCCTGTTAGCTAGGCAATTTTCTATCATGCTGATATGTTAACCTGCACCATGAACTTTTATATTCTGCAATAAACTTTGGTGTGGCCCTGATTCATCTTACAGTGAATAATAATGCAAATCTACATTGTTAAAGGTACCTTACATACTTCTCACACCAACCTTTAGATCTCAAAAGGTGTTGGATTTTTTTGGATGCTGTTAATTTTCTGGACTACTTCTATTGTTAGCTTTGGAAAACTTTGATACCTGGAAAAGCAAGACCAGTTTGTAATGTATGTCACTTGAGCAATTTTATGCTGTGTCATACTGTGGAGTGCAATTTTCCTCAAACATATTAATTTGCTGCTTTCTTCAAATATTGGGTGGCTCAGTAACTCAGTGGTTAGCACTACTACCTCAAAGTACCAGGGGCCCAGGTTTGATTCAAGCCTTGGGCAACTGTCTGTGTGGAATTTGCACACTTTCCCTGTATCTTCCTCCCACAGACCAAAGATGGGCAGATTGGCCATGGTAAATTGTACATAGCGTCCAGGGATGTGCAGGCTAGGTGGGTTAGGATGGAGTAGGTCTAGGTGGGATGCTCTTTGGAGGGTCAGTGTGGACTCAAACTGCTTCCACACTGCAGCGATTCTGTGATTATTTTTGGAAAATTCTGCAAGTTAAAGATGGTCTGAACTAAACCAGAAGGAGAAAGCTGACGTCAATAAAAAGCAAATTAAATTGTTGAATGGTCCCATCAGTTTTACTTGGTGGCTTAGGATGAATTCACTCCTAGGAATAAACATAAAACAGTGTTTCAGTCCCTGCACCTGTATCCCTCACCTGGACAACTACAATCAAATCATTTCAACATTTCAATTAAGTCACCCCTCAGTCTTTATCCTTCAAGGAAACACAAATTACATCTACGCAACATGTCCTGAAAATTAAGAACAAGTTTGAATTTAAGCAAAACAATGGTTCACATAATATGAGATTTAGTTTCCTTATTCAACTTAGCAGAGGCAGCATATGTATCTACCATCGGAGAGGCAGTGCCCATATCCATAATGCTCGAGCCAGTGCCCATACCCACCATGCTAGAGCCAGTGCCCATACCCACCATGCTAGAGCCAGTGCTCATATCCACCATGGGAGCCTGTGCCCATACTTACTATAGGAGAGCCAGTGCCCGTATCCATCATGGGAGAGCTAGTGCCCATACCCGCCATCAGATACTAGTGCCTATATCCACCATAGGAGAGTGAGTGCCCATACCCATCAAAGGAGAGATAGTGTGATTTTCCACCATAAGAGAGGGAGTGCACATATCTATCTTGGGAGAGGCAACGGATGTGTCAGTTTACCACAGCAGCTGAGTTAATGGGAGTGTGGGAGCAGATTATTTGAATCAGGCTGCCCCTGACTGTTCAAGAATTAAACCTTTTGTAAAAAGCCTCTTATAGAGAGACTAATGGCCTTTTAATATCTTCATTTGACAAATGTGTGCAATATAGTAATATGCACCACCTATGGATCCCACAGAGCCTCTTTCTTCAGGTGCTGCAGTGTATGAGCATTCACTGTCATTTAAACAGTATGTGAGCTTGCTGAGATAGCCATTAGTGAGGCAACATGAATTGTTTAATGCAACACATGAGCATTTAAACTAATAATGGCAGGTGACAATGCTTCCAGAGTGGGTGACAAACTCTGCATTCTTATTCGGTTGCCCACACTCACCTGCACATGCCTTCTCAGCAAAACCTGCTTGGGCTACAAAACAATCTTGTCGATCTACTATAGCTAACAAGGTGTAGAGCTGGATGAACACAGCAGGCCAAGCAGCATCAGAGGAGCAGGAAGGCTGACGTTTCGGGCCTAGACCCTTCTTCAGAAATGTCGATCTATTCACTACTGAAGTATCACTAGGGAACAATGCCATGGAGAAAGCAGTGCCTTGACATGGAAGACCCACCTCCTCCCTTCTACAAGAGTTGTAAATTTCTCACACAACCAAAGCAATGAAATAAAAATAAAATGTATTGTGCAGCTGTCAGTCAACCAATGGGATGTATGATACATGGGATGGTTTGTTGCAAAAATTACAAAATTGCACTACTTCCTATTTGAATAACCTCAAATAGTTCATATACTTAAGAGCAACCTTAAAAACCCAACACACTTTATAAATTACAGCTTCTAATGCCTTGCATCACTCACAAGCATTGGTGAGTCTAAAATCTTATTTCATACATTAGTAGAGAAATCCTACTTTAATAAGTCTGAACTAATATTAGAATATTAGTTTCTCCAGGTGCACCATGACAACAATGTGCAATTTCTACACAATACACTGCAGCAACTCACCGGCACCTTTTTGACAACACTTATCAAACTCATTATGTCTACCACCTGGAAGTACAAGGGCAGCAAACACATGGGAACACCACCAGCTGTAAATACCCTTTCAAGTCACGTACCTCCTGATTTGAAACTATACTGTTATTCATTCTTTGATGCTGGATTAAAATCCTGGAACTCCCTTCCAAACAGCACTGTGGGTGTTCCTAAACCAGATGGACACCAGTGGTTCCAGAAATGAACTCTTCCCCAATTTCTTGAGGACAATTAGGGATCGGTGTCAAATGCTCCCCTTGCCAACAATGCCCTCACCCCATGAACAAATGGATAAAGATGGATTTTTTTTCCACTGTATAACAGAAACCTTTCTGCAATGAGAGAATATTGTGACCAAAAGCCACCAGAGTTAAGAAATAATATTAAAACGATATGATGGGATGATAATAAACTCTTCCTCATCAGTTGGCAAATATTGCAGAACTCACTACCTAACAGCACTGTGGGACGATTGTAATGGTTCAATGAGAAGATTCACTGTCTGTCTCTCAGGGCTACCAAGAATGGGCAATAAATGTGACCTTGCTAGTAACACCCAGTTTCTGAGAACAAATCAGTTACAAACTGTTGCAGCCGATGTTGCTTTGGCACTGGCTATTGTTAAATATGTCTCAAATATGCAAATACTGATTTAATATACAACTGCAAACAATGAATAAGCTACACAATAATAAGGCCTCTTGGGATTGAAGTTTTCAAGGTGTTGTATATCATTGGATGAATGTTTGTACTGCAATTTGTGCCTGGCCTAATCCCGCAGCAGTTATTCAGAAGCTTATTTCGGTGGTTATTCAGCAACTAATTTGAGAGAAGATACAACAAAAGTGATGCAGTGGTGCTGACAGTAAACATCAAGGAAATGCAAGCTGACATGAAAGTTCCTCCGAGTCAGACACGGTTCACAGGTCTATCATCATGCACACTTCTACATTGATCAGTTTGGTTCTCCTGGCTTAGTCAAGAATGTTCCCATCACTATACAACCTGTACAGCTCACCTTACATAAGAAAGTAGGAAATTTTCTTATCTGTAAGGAGGATCACTCCTCATTTGTTGTTATTGTGCTAGCTTACTCTAGCATGTGAATAATTACCTGCATCAATTTATAACAACCAACACAACCTTTAAAGAGACAATCCATCACTTTAACCTGAGATAATTTTCACTAGAAAATTCAAGGGTTCTTTCAGGACTATCAGACCTGACAGCAGTCAGAGCACTCCGTGAATTTCATAATTTTATTTCTGAGCAGTGCTTCACTCAAGACAGTGGCACACAATTTTCAAACAATTTTAAGTCACAATTTACATCATCATAAACATCTATTTCTCAAAAAGACCAACAAAGCATCATCAATATATGCGGTGTCAGTGCAGAAACAAAAACGAAAGAAAGCAGTATTTTGTATCCTTTTTCAAAGGTACTGGATCAGTGGCCATTTCAATTGTAAATAAGAATTTTAATTGGACATGATGGAATCTTATGAGGAACAATAAATTGGAGGATTCTTCTTGTAAGAACAGAAAGTGCTGCAAATACTCAGCAGGTCTGATAGCATTTGAGGAGAGAGAAAAACAAATGTTCATCGGAAATGTTACACAGCAGGTCTGGCAGTGTGCAGCATTCATCAGGAAAATGATGTACCTGAAACATTAACTTGGTTTCCTCTCTCCACAGATTTTTTTTTATAGTCTACCATGCGATATAAGTGTCATGGTCAAGTCCAGCATTTTTTGTCTCTCCCAGTTGTCCTTGAGCTGAGTGTTGCTCGGCCATTTCAATCACATTACTATGTGTCTGGAGCCACATGTAGGCTGGATAAGGATGACAGATGGATTGTCATGGTCACTATTACTGAGACTGGCTTTATATTCCAGATTTTTTAATTAAAGTTCTACCAGCTGTGGCGGTGGGATTTGAACTACTCTCGCCACAGCATTAACCTGGACCTCTGGATTATGTGTCCAGTGACATTACTGCTGCATCACCATGTGTCCTGTAAACCCAGCACCCCCCACCCCACCCTCCCACCAATCCTGTCATTCTTGCTGACCAATTTCAGCATTTTCTGTTTTTATTTGAGATTTCTATCATTTGCAATATTTTACGTTTAAATTCCTTTAGGCAATTTGCTGAACATACGATCTTGCTTAAGTCTGAAACTGCATTATGATTTTCCATGTTCATTCTGATTGTAGCTGACTGCTTGGACCATGTTTGGTGAGGAGAGGCTGGGACAGTGGGGGGCTTTTAAGTTGATGAAAATAAAGAAAATTAAAATCTCTTCCCTGTGCTAAAACAAAGGAAGACCAGATCACTGGATAAATTGGGGTTTGCAGATACCCAATGGGAATCTGACCACAAATAAAAAACTACTTCAATGAAGGATGTGGTATTCTTTTTTGTAAAGTGCTGCTGAGTTTGCAGCATATGATCTAACTTTCAATTAACCAAGAAATCAAAGAGGAAGGGACTGACAGAAAAATGAGTCAAGGGCACAATTGGCTCAGCCATGAGATCGTTGTACGGCAGAGAAGGCTGAAAGGACCAAATGGCATATTCCTGTTCCTAATTATATGTTTGCAACTCATATCAGTACTACATTTTTTAGTATATTTATTCATGGGATGTGTGTGTTACTCATTAGGCCAGCAATTATTGTCCATTGTTGTCCTCATTACCCTTGAGAAAGTGATTGCGAGCTGCCTTCTTAAACCACTGCTGTGCACTTGATGTAGATCGACCCAATATACAGTTGAATCATAGAATCATAGAATCTCTACAGTGTGGAAACAGGCCCTTCGGCCCAACAAGTCCACACCGATCCACAGAGCATCCCACCCAGACCCATCCCTCTAATCTATACATCCCTGAACACCTTGGGCAATTTAGCATGGCCAATCCACCTAGCCTGCACAACTTTGGACTGTATGACCCAGTGATACTGATGGAATGTCAATATATATTCAAGTCGGGATGGTATGTGGCTCGGAGACGAACTTGCAGGTGGTGGTGCTCTCATGTAATTGCTGTTCTTGTCCGCTTTCATGGGTTTGGAGGATGTTTTCTAGGGAACTTTGGTGAATTCCTCCAGTGCACCTAGTAGATGGTACACACTGTTGTTACTAAGTGTAGATGGTGGATGGAGTGAATTTTTGTGGGTGTGATGCCAATCTAGTGGCTGTTTTGCCCTGGTTGGTGTCAAGTTTCTTGAGTGCTGTTGGAGCTGCAACCATCCAGGCATTTGAGAAGTAAACCGTCACACTCTTGACTTGTGCCTTGCAGATGGTGGACAGGCTTTGGGGAATCAGGGAGTGAGTTACTCAGCGCAGGATTCCTAGCTGCTGACCTGCTCTTTCTAAAAAAAATAGGAATGGGAGAAGGCCATTTAGCCCCTTGAGCCCTGCTCTATCATTCAATAGGATCAAGACTGATCTCCCCCAAAAATGGCCAGTCCAGTTCAATTTCTGGTCAATGGTAATCCCCAGGATGTTGATGGTTGGGTATTTAGTGATGGTAATACCATATCAATGGTCCAATGATTAGACTGTCATTTATTGGAGATGGTCTTTCCCTGGCAATTGTGTGGTGTTGCAGTTGGTTTGGACAGCTTCAGTATCTGATGAGTAATGAAAGGAGCTGAACATTGTGGAATCATCAGAGAACATCTCCACTTTTGACCTTATGTACATCTGATGTAAACAAAGATTCCAGGAGATGACAAAGACATGAGGTCATTGGTGGTTTAGACTGGATCTTCCAATGCCACTCACAATATCATTCGTCCATCCCCGGTGAACAAATGGCTGCAGAACCCCCAAGCAAATTGATTTCGCCCCAAACTGGGACCATGGCTACCCCTTCAGCTAGTCCCTAATACTGGGCAAAAATATCAGCAGAGTGAACATTTAACTGTGGCTGTTACAATTAATTGCCAAAACGATTCAACGCCCTCTGGGTTGGTAGTTGATTTTGATGAATTATTTTCATCATTCTCAAGAACAAGACAGTGTCTGTGCATTCTGGAATAACAAACGCTGCCATCCAAGTCTCTTGCTTGTGAAAGGGGTTGTGCTGGAGTTGCTGGCGTACAATCAGTAACCGTGGTGCTGGTGTCAGTTTCCTGGAGAGGTGCACTGCCACCGTCAGTTCTTCTGGTCACAAGGGGGTAGCATTGGTACAGCTCTGTGCTCCCGTCAGTTTCTGTCAATGCTATTGGACAGAACAGCGAGATATAATTGAGGTCTGGGCCCTGGCAGGCTACCGCATGCGAATCTTTGCATGAAAAGCCAAAGATGCAACAATGGATCACACGGGCAGGGAGAAAATGTCTCCAAAGCTTGTCGGTCAATTTAGATTAGACGCGAGCGGTATGGAGGAGGAGGAGGAGGAGGATGCTGGGGTGGGGGGGCGAAGTTGCTTGCATCTTGTCACAAGGCATTTCCTGACCTTTTGTAAAATGTTTATTGGGAAAGGCTAAATGCCTGGGTCAGTTTGGAGCGTACTCAGCTTTGATCAGTGTTTAGCTCCAGGCTTGAAACTGCAGCTCCTCTTGACAAACAGCAACCGACCTGAGTAACTTCAGGCGCAGAAAGTCACATTGACCGACAAGGCACAAGCAGCAACAACATAGCAGGATGCACGCACGCCAAACGTGTATGAATTGTTTTTTTTTGCAAAAAAAAAACAGTTTTCGTCTTAATGAAACACAACTGAGCGAGATCACAGTAGGCAGCTATCTGATCCTTTTATGAAATTATTGCCAGTTATCAGTAACAGCGCATGATGAATTACAGCCAGCTCCCTGGATGAAACGGCAACAAAAAAAACCATCAGAGGAAATGATTTCGTCTTTTTTTTTGAAAAACATCAAGATTCTTTCAAGCTTTGTGAGTTTTACTTCAGTTTAGAGATGTGCTTTTTTGTCTCCCCTCTCCTGGCATTAGGTAACGCCTTTTGTAAAGCACTCTGTCAGAAATATCTTTTCCGCTTTATTGTATTAGAATGATGTGATCTTTTCACTGCCCTTTGTCTTGGAAGAAAATTAATTCTCATTTGCATTACCGCATCTAAATGTCACCCAGAGATATTTTGTTAGACATTGGTAATGCTGGCAGAGAAGGGAGCAGGATAATTGCATTCTGCCTAGCAGAGGGATTTACATAATTTCAGACAGCAATTAAAGATTCCCTGGGATTTTTTTCTATTCTGAACCTCCACTACAAAGACACTGTTCGTTTACATTTAGCTCTCGGATCCTTGCTGTTCATTTGCATAAAATTAAAGGTTTTTGTGATCTGGAACAGCAGGCTAACATTTAAAATTCTGTTTTGAAAAGCTTACCTTGGAATAATAAAATGTTAATACCATTTTATAAACTCCGAGTGCTAGCCACCTGTCTTTCAGCTCTTAAGCTATTTTGTTTTGGGATTCAAAGCCAATTGAGGGACTTTACTGAAAGACTCAGTGAACTAACTCAATCTACAAAGACACGAGCACGGGGTGGGGGTGGGGGAGAAGGATCCAACCAGACTGGAAAGGCATTCCCAATTTCATACAACCTTAGAAAGAGCCATGTGCTTACTTAGTACTTGGGGAAAAAAACCTAAAAGTTAGAGGTTCATGAGTATTACAGCATCATTCAAGAGACCCCACTGCTTTTGGAATTGTTATTTGATCAAAATGCTTTGCATAATCCTAGGAACCGCTGGGTATCCATACTAAGTGTATTAAATCAATCCAGCCACTGTTAATCCCACCTAACCCAACATAACTAGCTATTAAGTGAGTAAATTTGGTGTCAATTTCTGTTAACTGAATAAAATAGGTTATTCACTTTAATATACACTGACCGGTCTCTCTGAAGGTCAAAATCAAATAACAAAATGTTCACGCAAAATGTAATCTTTTATTTTGTTCTGGCTCAGGCATAATAAAAGCTGTACCCCATACTGGTTAGTGTAAAAAGATGATTCCTCTATGATAGCCTATTATTTACAGACTGATTTTATATCTTTGCAGGACACAGTAAAATGCAGCCTGTTATAAACATTTAATTCAACCCCTCACACTCTAATCTCACAAAAAGCAGGCACCACTTTATAGCAGTGTTTTAATGGGTTTTTTTGTTTCAGTAAATATAGCTGACAATTTTATCACATACAGCTGGGCATTTATATGGTCAGTGTTTACATGCTCAAAAAATTTTAAAAACAGTAATTTTCTTGATTATTTTTGCTCGATACTTTATGAAGCTCTTATTCTCTTGACTTGAACTCACATTTTCACAGCTTAAAACTGGTTCCTTAGGGATTTTATTTCTCCAACAATTTTTCCCTTCTGATTTTTGCTTTCAAATTGCACTGCACACAAAGGCAAAAGAAATGACACTTGATAAGACAGCAAGAACTTCCATTTATATAGAGCTATTACCATGGTTAAATGTACCAAGACACTTTACAGAAGCATTATCAGACAAAAATTAATGCCAAACTATACAAGAAGGTACTGGGACGACTGAACAAATACTTGCCTTGATAGGTTTTAAGAAACATCTTAGATGAGAAAGGGTGTATAAAGCTTTAAGGAAGGCATCACAGATCTTAAGCCCTAGAAATCTGAGTACAGCCCCCAATGATTCAGTGATTATTCCCAGAAACGCACACATGGCCAATAGTTAAGCAATGAAATGACCCAAAATGTTCATCGAGCTTGAGGAGTTAAAAATAGGGAGGGCAAGACTTTAGAAAGATTTGAAAACAAAGGTGCGAATTTTAAAATCAGGGTATTGCTTGACCAGGAGCCAGCTCAGATTAGCAAGTAAAGGGCTGAAGGGGGCATGATGAGAATTTGGATACTTGCAGCAGAGGCTGTAATGACCTCAAGTTTAGGCAGGCTACAGATTAGGAGGATAGCCAGAACAGCATTGCAACAGTGAAATCTAGAAGATAAGAAATGCAGAGATGAGGTGGACCATGTTTTGATGTTGGATATAGTTGGTCTTTTGAGATCGAATGGATGCATTTAAAGCCTTCAACTAAAACTCTTGCAGGTCCCAAGCCCAGCAGAAACCCCACGGTACTCAAATATTATTCACTTAGGTATAAAGCACTCACTGATACAGGGACATCTTTGCTAGATCCTTTAGCAGTATTTAGAAATGAATTATGGTGACTGAGCCATGGAGCTAATCTATGAAGGATTCTCTTGTGTCTTCTTTTCCCAGTGAGTGCCAAGCCTCTGGAATACATTGTTTGCGGATATAGTTGATGTTGACTCTGTGTGTCCTCAACAGGGAGCTACTCTCTGGGTAACATCTGTGATGTCTTGGACTAGTGTCAATTTTTCATACTTCTTTTCAAACCCTTCCATGGCCTCTCCCCTTTCGAGACTGCACAACCCTCCAAGATCTCTGCATTCCTCCATTTCAGACCTCGTGTGCATTGACCAAACTTTATGTTATCTGTCTCAATATCTCCTCGCGCAGCTCAGTATGAAATTTTGCTGCAAAATGATCCTCTGGAGCACTATGGGAAATTTTATTAAATTAAGCGTGCTTTATCAATGTAAACTATTGTTGCTTCGATTTCAAGAGTCTTTAATTTGCTCATTGGTCCTATCCCAGGTGAATGCTCAAGGAAGAGAGGGAGGAAGTGAATAGTTCTGATGCCAAAGTCATCATGATTTCGGGCAGTCTGAGTAGTCGTTTCCTTGTCTATCATTTTCAATTGTTGGTATGTCAATGCTGTCACACCAATTGGAAGAAGGGCATGAGCGACTGAATCTTAATGATTTAATAGAATGATGTTCCATGTTTATTCTTAGTCATTTCATCCACTAATGAGCCCACACTGACACCAGTATCGAAGACTCCAGCATTGAGTTAGATCCATCAGTGGGAGTCTCTTTTACTCATAGCTTGCCATTTGTGCAAGGAGCCATTTACCAGTGTTAATCCTTCAAATAAGGGAATCTGTGGAGGTGCACTTTAACCAGGAATAGGTTTCGGGTGAATGAGGCAGGACATGGGTTGGGAGAGTGCAAAATTTATTATGCCACAATTTGCAATGTGTTAGCCATCCAACTAACCCCACACCTAGCTCTCACCCCTTCCTCCTGGCCAGGCTGCATTTCAATTCTGTTGAGTAGTTGCCTGCTCAAAACAGATGGAAAGAGACAGCTGGCTGGCAGCCAACTGGTTAAAACGTGCAGCTTGAGGCCATCTGCTGGCAGAATGGTAAGCGGTGGGGAGGGGGATTTAGCAGGGTCTCACAGGTTGAGGGGACAGTGCGGTGTGCAAGCAGAATCTGGAGCGTTCGAACTGGAGACGATCTTTGCTGCCTGGATGAGCATGCCAACATTCCATGTAACATATACTTGTATTGTTTCATTATAAACTGACTCCTGTTTCTGTTTGTAAGGTCCCTGTGACATTGAAGATAGTTGGCAACCCCTTCACTGACAACACATTTGCAGATACCCCTGACTGCCCCTGCAAGTCTTTATGATGCTGCTGGCAAACTGGGATCTAAACCTCCCTGGTGAGCCCAAATTTCATCATGGAGTTCATCTGTATGTCCAGATACTAGACCTTACCACTACCAAGTCACATGATTTGGGCAAGCCCCACTGGAGATGGGTTAAGCATTTTGATTTTGCATTTGCTGGCTTTATGTTGTGAATGTGGCGACAAATTTATACCAACATCAATGTGAGTGTGGTGCCAGCTTGAAGTGCATCAACAACCTATGGAGCAGCCTTCCACAGCTCAGACACATAAACCATGTCTAGCCAGGCTTTTTCATTGTCTCCCCTCTTGGAACACAAAATCTGTCTCTGTACTTAAGGGAGATCAAGAACACAATTTTTTTTTTCTTAAGCTTCCATGTAAGAACAAATTGTGTTCTTGCACCTGAACACCATATTCCCAAACAGAAATCTGCAATAAAGTAAAAGGTCCCTGAAGAACATTGGTGACCTTGATGATTTATTCCATTCTCACTAGTTTGCTCCTTGTCAGTAGATACCTAACATTCACAAAGTGCCCTGGGATACTGCTTGTTCATCACATCGCAAAAGAATGCTGCTGGAAATTAAACCAGGTGAACAATACTACTTTTCCTCTGATTTGAACAACATATTTTAGATACTTTGTTTTCTTCTAGTCTCTGGCATTGTCATTCATTACACTTTTTTAATGACTATCTTTTATATCAATGTACACTGTAACTGCTGGTTATAACTGTAACTGGTTATATCACTGCATACTTTACCTGCTGGTTATGTGACTGATTGCTTTACCTGCATTATCAAATACTACTTATTTTATTCCCACTTATAACACCGCTTATTGTACCTTCTGGTAATAACAGAGCTTCTTGTACATGCTTGCTGCAACAGCAAACTCACTGCTTACTGTATCTCTCAGTTACATGCCTGCTTCTTTTATCTAATGGTTACACCACTGGCAAGAGTGCCTGATGATTATTGCACTGTTTGGTTGTAACATGGCTTATTATGTCTCCCAGTCATGGCACTTCCTATGGCAGTTGCTGGTTGTAACCAAGTTTAATTGACAGGATGTTTATGATGCTGTCTATTGTAGCAGTTGTATAAAAGATTTGTAACCCAAAGAATAAGTGCATGAACTTAATATTTTCCCTTTCTCTAACCTCAACTTTTCCTCAGTACTCTTTGCTCTGGAAGTTCTTTACTCCTTTCTGTGGCCTGTTGCTCTCTTCTACCTTTTGGAAGAGACCAAATCCATGCCTGAGGGGCTCTATGAAGTCCCCATGTCCTGGACATATTTCTCCATGCCCACTGCTGTCATTCTCCAGTTTTATTTTCCATTTTGGGAACAAAGGTCTTCAGGTCTGCAGGTTTAACTTGGCTGTGATTACTATCTCCACAATGACACGACAGTCCTCATGGCTTAAAGGCTACAATATGATGAAGCTCCTTGGATTCACGAGACTTTGAACTAAATGGGAAACAAAATGCCAATCTCACCTATTCAAAGATCAATCTCACCCTGGCTCCTAGACAACAAGGTGCAGAGCTGGATGAACACAGCAGGCCAAGCAGCATC
>NC_063359.1:25661334-25682526 GCF_021869965.1 Rhincodon typus | reverse complement strand
GGGTCTAGGCCCGAAACGTCAGCCTTCCTGCTCCTCTGATGCTGCTTGGCCTGCTGTGTTCATCCAGCTCTACACCTTGTTATCTCAGATTCTCCAGCATCTGCAGTTCCTGCTATCTCTGATACAAATCTATAACCTTTGTGAAAGGTTTTTTTGCCATCAATCATTAACTTGTTCCAAACAGTGCGATCATGATCCTTGAATAGCTTGTCGAGGCACACATCTAGTCTTCCATTAGAATCCCTCACATAATTCGATGTTATTTTGTTGCAGGCGCCTGTTACCCTTGTCAGTTATATGGGATCTGAATATGCCTTGCTGTCAAGAAAAAGTGGAAGTCAGGCCATAAGAGTGCGCTGCCACACCAATGCCACTCACCCCTTCCCACAACCACTTTGTGCCCCAGGTGTAACAGAGCCTGTGGTAGCTACATCGGTCTGTATAGCCACCTACAGACTCCCCTGAGAGTGGAATAAAGTCATCCTCGTCTGCGAGGGACTGCCAATGATAATGATGATGAAACATGCCTCCCACAAAGAAGGTGCATTCTTCAAGTAAGCCATCAAGATGTCTATTCCATATATCATCAATTCCCAATTTCACTCCATTCTCATCTATCCAATTATTGTGATGCATATGCACAAAATCTCTTGATCTTCAGCATGGCTTTACATCTGAAAATTACCATAGGCATTAATTTTGATACATTGGCCATATAGCCAAGTACCACTATGAATCTTGTCTTCTTATATCCTATGGTTTTCACTAGAAATCTTTTGAATTTTTCCATTCCACAGTTCAGTTCCTGGGCATATTAGAACTCGTGGATGTTTCATGTTGTCAATGTAACATAAACAGATACTCATATTTGTCATTTTCTGATGATGAAGCACTGGAAACTGGTAATTTTGGCTTTGAGATCTTTTGGTCAACTCTGAGTAGTCATGGTCATACATAGGGATAGGAGTAGGCCACTCAACCCACCAAGCCTGCTCTGCCATTTAATATGATCAAAGCAGATCGAACACTTCAATGCATTTTACCCATATAATCTACTTAACTCGTCATGCAATAGCCAATCAGGAATCTATCAATCTCTTGTCATCAAAGACTACGTTTCAATAGCCCTCTGGGATAGAGAATTCCAAAAATTCATAACCATTTGAGTAAAAATGTTTCTCCTCATCTTGGTCCTAAAAAGCATTCCCCCCCGCCTCCAATTTTGAAATTGTGCCCCTGGTTCTGGACTTCCTAACCAGGGGAAACATCTTACCTGCATCTACCCTGTGTATCTGTCCCTGCAAGTATTTCATAGGTTTAAATGAGATCACTTCTTCTTCATAGCTGCAGAGAATACAGGCATAGTTTGCCCATTCTCTCTTCATAATACGATGCAGCTATTCCAGAAACAAGCCGGGTTAACTTTTGTTGCAGTTTCTTTATGCCAATAATATCTTCCCTGAGGTGAGAAGGCCAAAACTGAACCAAAACTACTCCAGGTGCGGTCTAACCAAGCTCCAATACAATTGAAGCAAGATTTTACTATCCTTGTACTTAAATTCTCTTTCAAATAACTGTAGCATTCTATTAGCCTTCCTAATAGTTTGTTGCACTTGTATGTTAGCCTTAAGTGACTTAATGGCAAGGCCCCTTTGCACATCAGGTGGCACTGCTGCCTCATAGCGCCAGGGACCCAGGTTTGATGCCATGCTCAGGCGACTGTCTGCGTGGAGTTTGCACATTCTCCCCGTGTCCGCATGGGTTCCCATTGGGTGCTCCGGTTTCCTCCCCCAGTCCAAAGATGTGCAGGTTAGGTGGATTGGCCATGCTAAACTACCCCATAGTGTCCAAAGATGTGGAAATTAGGTGCATTAGCCATGGGAAATGCAGGGTTACAGTGAAAGGGTAGTGGGATGGGTCTGGGTGGGATGCTCTTCAGAGGGGCGGTGTGGACTTGTGGAGCCAATTGGCCTGTTTCCACACTGTAGGGATTCTGTGATCTACACTTGCCAATCTCTTACCTTTAAGAAAATCTCTGCACATCTGTTCTTCCTACCAAAATGGATAACCTCACAGTTTTCCCTTTCTATTCCATCTGTCTTGCTGTTGCCCACTCATTGAGCTTGTCCAAATCCTTGGGAAGTCATTTGACAACTTCCTGGCAACTCACCTTCCCACTTAGCTTTGCATCATCTGCACATTTGGAATATTATATTTCATTCCCACATCCAAATCATCGATATATATTGTGAACAGCTGGGATCGGGGCCCGGATCCTGCTGTTACCCCACTAGTCACAGCTTGTCAATGACTCATTTATTTGTACTCTCTGCTCACTGTCCATTAGTCAATAATTAATCCATGACAGGACATTGCCTCGTATCCCGTATGCTTCAACTTTGCTAATCAAACTCTTGTGGGGGACCTTATCAAAAGTCATCTGAAATCCCATGTATACCATGTCCACTGATTCCTTTTTATCAATTTTGTTAGTAAAATCCTCAAAAAAGCTCTAACACATTTGTTAGACATGATTTCCCATTCACAAGCCCATGTTGACTGTGACCAATTAGGCTGTTACCATCCAAATGCTCATTCGTCACATCCTATATAATGGAATCTAGCATTTTCCCTGCTGGTGATGTAAGGCCAACAGTTCTGTTTTCTCCCTTCTTAAACAGTGGAGTGACATTTTCTAGTTTCCAAACTCCAGATAGATGATCATCATTGCATCATCTATCTCTACAGCCACCTCCTTCAACATTCTGAGATGTACTATCAGGTCCTAGGGACTTAACAACTTGTAGCCCCATCAATTTCGGAGTAACAATAGACATGAACTAGCCTCATCAACTTGCTATTGTTCTAAGATCTTGACTGGACTCAGGAATTAATTTGGCCCACTTACATACTTACATTCACATTGCAGTTGAGGTGACAATGTGACTATGCTGATAGTTTTTCAGGTACCCATTCTAAAACATGTGCTATTCAAGTTCAAGCCAGTGGCTGGTCTCTGTTGTCATGATGCATGTTGTCTTGGGCCTCACTGTCAGGGTGTATTCCTTCTTCCACTCTCACCCCAGTTTCTCACTAACATTGAATTCCCTTTGACAAGTTGGCAAATGTTACGACTTAGGTTGAAACTAACTTTGTATTTCATTCTTTTTGGGAGATGATTTTTTTTTTGTCATTCACCATATGCGGTTTGCTCTGTGTGGGCATGTCTTAAACTCCCACACATCCTTTTGGCAACATGGCCTGTGTTACCTGCTTAATCCCACACGCTGACTTGCAAGGTGAGTATATATACCTTTCTAAAGTGGAAAATTGAGGCTGACTCCTAAAATGAGTGTAAGCATTTCTTCGCGGGAAGGAAGTTAACTTATACACCCTGACGTATAGTAGCTGAGGTGAATAACAAGAATGTATTTCAGGAAATTAGATAAGTAGATGAAGCAGACGGGAGTAGAAAAGTGTGTCGACAGTGTGAGTGAAGTATGGTGCGACAAGACTTGTCCAAACTGTGAATAGCCAGTTTCTGTCCTGAATCTCAATGTTTAATGTTGACATATTTTACTTTCCCTCGTGAGGATGATTTTAATTGTAATTCTAACACATAGTTTGCACGTTCGAAAGCATCAACTGCTTCCGGGTCAGATTCATGCTTCCTTTTAAACTACTGTACCAGCCTGACATTTCCATTTCCCAAGGCAGCCATCCTTATAACCTCTGAACAATCCTACCCCAATTAGTGCCAAATAATGGGCCATTTGCGCCATAGATTCCAGTCCATTGGGACATAGATAAAGACTGCCCAAGCTCATTTCACTTAATACCCCAGTGCTAGATCTCTAAGTGAAAATACTGTACCCAGCACACCAGCCAACATACCCTTGCCCCCAGTGCATCTGTCGTAGCCCACTGTGCCATGCATTCTGTTAACAGTTTGCACCTTCTTCAAAATATTACAAACATGAAAATGTGATAATCAGGAAAGTTACTGCAGTCCTGGCCCTGCTTGAAGCATTTGTCATTTATCACAAATGCTCATTATGAAGATTTGTAAAACAACATTGTTTTACAATGCAAGAAAGGCTGTGTGGATTTGAGTAGATGGAGTACCAATGGTATCTACAAAGTGTCTGCACAGTTTTACAATAGGAAGTCACAGGGTGATAAATAGCAATTTCCAAGTAAATTTCATGCATTTGCCCTTTGGTTAAACCTTTTTTTTCTCTCAGCACTGTGCCTCAGCCTCACAGAGCTAATAGTATTCCAGAACAAGTGCTTTCCAATGTGACAGCTGATTGCACTTTTTTTTACCAGTCAAATGCTGATTTTATAATTGCTATAATTTTTCACAAGTACCTAAATGTCATATGGATAAAGAATAAAACAACCTGGTCGTAATGCAGTAGTCTTCCATTGCAAAAAAAAATCAATAATGTATTTAAAAACCCCCTAAGAGCTGAAAAGAATATGATGCTTGATTTCAGAGATCTATGGGAGAGACAACTGCCTATTGTTTGGAGGCTGATTCTTAAATGCCAATCAATGGTGGCAATTATTAAATGTATAGGATTTAAATATGTGATTTTCAATTTTAAAAGGGTGAGTTTTTAAGGAGAAGCTCCTAATTACCAGCCACAATCTATTCACGGGATATACTTGGTGCTTTTTCAATCTTTGCTATTCGTTTGAGGAATTCTTGTGCCTTTATGTTGGAGAAAATGCGGAAACAGAAATGTGACTGATATGTAATTTCCACGCATTCTAACGATGAAAGACACTGCATTTCATCTTGATATTATTTAGTACTGTCTTGTGAAAATAAAAATCCGAGCGTGTTAATGTTGGCCCTTGTTTTTATTCTCATACACTGACAATTTCCAATCATTATTGCAAACATCACTTCTCATTCTTGCCTGTATCGTGGCAGTTAAAGGTTAATTCCTTAACCCCGATTCCTGATACATTTTAACCTGGCCTACATGCACCATTATATTTTACAAGACTGTGCTGCAAATAATTTGGGGGATTTCCTGCAAATACCTTATAAGATTTGATAAATAAGGACATCCTTGTTTTATTTTAGGCTCCTGTGATATAATGAATTTGCTGAGTGGAAATCGGTGGGTTTGTATGGGAGGGGGGGAAGCAAAATAATAAAAAAAAGACTGACAGCCTGTTCCTCCTATGAACCAGCCGCGATGGCATTAAACAGACAAGACATCCTCGCAAGTCAGTTATCAGCCGAAAAATAATGAAGAACAAGCCGACAGAGCAAGCGAGTCACCCTAACCATCCAAGTGAAGAATTTAATTTCTTGCAGGTTTTCTCTGCAGTGAAGCGTTCAAATATCTGGACCCACTCAGCGATGGCTCATGACCCAGGCAGCGATGTACGAGCTCATATCTGTCAGGAAGGTGAACTGAGGGAGACACGCGGAAGGAGCTCGAAAGAGTGATCGCTCTTGTTTCTCATTTTACGGAGCAGGGATTTATGATTAAATAAAACACAGTGAAATGGTTCTTGTCTGACCTGGGAGTCGGGGGAAGGTAATAATATTGTCAGTAGTTAATGTTTTTTTTCCACAATAGTGAATGCAAAATGCATATCCCTTGGTAAGGTATTCACTCAGATTTCCGAACTCACATCTAACCCCAGGATTAATATGTTGCCTGTTAATTTCCAGGTTTAGCCCCCTTGATCATTCCCAACGCCTCCAGATTAACTCTTACATGCGTATGGGGAGCAGTATGATCCGGACGCTGTAAAGGAGCCCACATTAAAACCACATTGTTTTATTCATGATTTGTCTGTTTCAGTGAATACACCCTGCCTCCATTTGTATGAGATGCCCAGCACTGAGTGCACTTTGGATTCCTGGAGACACTCGTTCCATTAAAAAAAGAGCGCCACTTAATACAATAATCATTCAATTAAAATCTTCTCTGAGCAGCTGCCATTGCCGATTTGTATCACCGTAATATTTTAATTGTGGAAAAAAAATGTACGCCGAGCGACTGACTGAGAATGTTGGT
The DNA here is from genome assembly GCF_021869965.1 of Rhincodon typus. Lineage (NCBI taxonomy): Eukaryota > Metazoa > Chordata > Chondrichthyes > Orectolobiformes > Rhincodontidae > Rhincodon > Rhincodon typus. The sequence goes on along the minus strand of NC_063359.1, from coordinate 25,676,479 downwards.
AAATTACAGTGACTCGGATTAGGAAATTGACACTGGATCCCAGCAATCAACACAGTCGGTCCCCCCCAGCAAACCCACCATTCCCAATTAACCTGCAAAGTCCACGTGTAAACGAGAGAGAACGTATCTGAGATTTGCTTCCAATATATGGACGAGAGAGGTAACGGCTTGGAGTCTTCCCACTCTAAAATTCAACCAAGTACTGAGGATGCTGGAAATTTGAAACAAAAACAGAAATTGCTAGAGAAACTCAGCAGGTCTGGCAGCATCTGTGAAGAGACGGCAGAGCTAACGTTTCAAGTAACTGCCTTCTCCCCACAGATGCTGTCAGACCTGCTGAGTTTCTCCAATTATTTCAGCTTTTGTGCTCCCCTGGTTTATCGGTTCTGACCAGGGCTTATTCAGTAACAGAGCTCTGTTTCTGTTAAAAATTAATTCCTGCCAATGTTAGGAATATGTGGAAGAAGGGGAGATATCTTCCGCAGCACAAAATGTTTAGCAAAATCGTGATTTTGTATCTGAAATAACAGGAGGACATGGAGCAAATGGTCAATATCCCTGCCTCTGAGCTAGAAGCTCCGGGTCTGAATTGCACTCCAGGACTTGATGGTCAGGGAAAGTTCATTCAGAACGTGGCCAGACTGGTTAAATATCACCCTGCAGTATGGATTGCAGCAGTTCAAGAAGGCAGCTCACCATCGCCTGCTCAAGGGCAATTAGGGATGGCAGTAAACATAACCCAGCCAGCAATGTCCACCTCCGGCAAGTGAATAAAACAAAATACATGCAAGAAGAGCCACTACCATCCTTATCTGTAGCTGCCAAACTACAACGTTGCCACAGCAGTTTGAACTCCACCGTCTGGGTCTGAATTAGAATGATGATGACAGCATAGAGTTCAAACCCTACTCCAGCTGGGATGGATTTGGGATCTCCCTCCTTGCCTAATGATGGTGGTTCAGTGGGTTGGATCTGAATTTGGTCATACAATTAGATGGGGCAATGTTGCATCCCATAATGGGATGTCTAAACTCCACTAGATTCTAGTGTCTTGGCAAAATAAAACTGGTAGGTTACTATTTACAATGATGCCAATCAGATTAGTACTTTCAAAATGATGCACTTCAAATAATAGGCCTATTTTTGTACTTGTCTGCCACACATTGAACTAAATGGGAAGTGCTGGGCTGAAAGAAACTCCATTTATGGATAAAGAAACAGTCAAACTGGAACCTGTTGCCCATTAGCACAAGGAATTCAAAGTATTTCAAGGACCAAGTAGCTTCCATGTTGCAAGTAATGTTGAACAAGGTCAATGTTTAATGATATGAAGTGTTAAATGACTCTCTTGTGACTGACCCCTTCTCTCTGTCACTGAGCATAAAAGCATAAACCTGGCAGAATATTTAACTACTTTTCCAGAGCTTGAAATTAATGTGAAACTCATTGGAGATTAAAGACAGATTTACAATAAATATGCTTACGTTTTGCATTAAAACAAAATGTTATTGGAACAAAGTTGCATAATCAGATCTTAAACCATTAACAATGATTTAAAGCTCAACATCAAAGACTTGACTCTAGGTTATGCATTGAGATGGCAGGGATATCACCTATCACGTTGAATTCCAGCTAACACTGGGGAAGGAGAAGAGGAGAAAGAAGGAAAATAATTATTTATGGATACATTGAAGCTGGTGGGTATAAGACACTTCATGACTCTTTTCTTGTTGAAGGAGTTCTAAGAGTGAGAGGAAGATTGAAACATAAGAAGAAAATAAGCAAAAGCATTGCTGTCACAAATCTATACATTCCAATGGTTGTCACAGTCTGAAACACTGAAATTCACAACATCAAGTTTCAAAGGCTGAGCAGTGAGCCTTACCAATGAGCCACAAGATAAAGTGCAAATGTCAAGTGACTGGAAATGAGCCAGTTCAAGCTAATTCAATTATGCAAACTGGTCCCATTCAAATTAATGGCATGGCACCTTTACAGAGGTTCCTATTTCACTATAGTTTAGAGTGACTATGTGGACCATAACTGACATCAAAGCCTGTCCAAGGAGATTTTGTCTTATTAAATGTAGACTGAAATTGAGATGAATAATTTTGAAAGAATCAATGACAAAAAGTACTGAACAAACAAAAAGTAGCAAATGGGGTCTTTAGGCAAGACTGACCGATTCATTAAACAGGAGTTATAGTTGATTGTTAAACAAGTAATTCTTCCTCTTACTTATTAATTTGCATCTACAATTCTTATTCTTCAGCCAGAAGCAATTTAATCATTGTTCAGTGATGGGACTGGCAGGACGTTTGGCTCTCATTAGCCTTGGGTTGAAATTGTGGTATCAGTGGTGGCTTCCCATCAGAACTATGGGACACTGCTTATCATCAAAAGAGCTTAAATTCAGCCTGCTGGTCATGTATGAGTAAGAGCTGTCAGGTTAGCAAACCCATAATTAATGCACAAAACTTACAACATGGAAACAGGCCATTCAACTCAAATGGCTAGTGCTGGTGTATATGTCCTCCCACCCCACTCCATCTCACTGTTTCCACATAATCTTCACTTCCTTAGTCCCTCATGCGATTAGCTTGCTTTCCCTTCAATGCGTCTCTGCTATTTGGCTTGACTTCTACTTGCAATAGGGTGTTCCATCTTTTTAACATGCTCTATCGATTTAGAATCAAAGCCTTCTTATAAAGATAGGATAAGATTCAAATGCGCTCACAAACTCCTCACGTGTGATTGCAGGCTGCTCCAATCTCTGCCTACAAAGAGAAACATTCCATCAGCCTCTGCAGGCAGGGCCGTGGTGTTTTATCAGGATACAGAACAATTTTTCAGTTTAAAATATTTTTTCAGTGGGTAATACAAATACAAAGACTGACCTCACAGAACGTCAATTATTATGGACAGAACAGCCAAGACAGTAGCACTGAAATGTTCCCACTTTCCTGAAAAGCGTAGGAATTATTTACTTTTTATTCTAAAGCATCAAAAAATAAGAATTGAACCGATATCTGAAGTTTTACTTATTTTTTAACAGAAGCATTCATATAAGTATTGCCTGGATGAATATTGGATCATTACAGATAATGGAATGAATACAGACAGAAGGACAGAAGCACAAATGTATATAAAGAGTCAGGCACAAAATGGTAAAGATGCATATATACATAAATACCTATAGAGGCATATTGTCTGATCCAGCTGCTTACATCCATCTCCTTGTCTCTATTTCCTGGATGAAAGTTGTATAAATTGAAATGTAAGAGCCTCATATATTGTCATATTTGTGTATAAATTCTACATCTGTGCAGCTAGAATCCAGGCAGGAATGAAAACACAAACTCATTTTATTTCTAAAGGTTACAGATCAGAGTGTTGAAACAGTTAAAACATAAAGGCGTTAAACTGTTTCATGATGTCACAAACTAGTTGCACTGATATTGCAGAGATTATTGTGACATCAAAAAGAGTGATTGCAGGAGCAGTTATTGTGGCATAACTTAGTAATATCATCACTGCAGACAGCTCCGAATGTGGAATCAATTTTTGTTATCCGACATATGTTGAGTAACAAAACTTTATTGCATTGTTTGCAGCCCCCACACCTGGTATAACTGTATATCTTATGAATTGTGACCCACTCTGTGCTCAATGTTGTTCAGTTTTACTGCACTGCCCCACTGACGACTTGACAGTGTTAGAAGCAGGCACTTTAAACAAGATATACTGGAATGGACTTGGAGAAGTGGCTACTCTCGATTATTCAGAAAAACTGAATACAAATATATCACAAAGTAACGGTGATTTCTGCAAAATAAATAATAGCAACAATCCATTAATACAAATATGGTACAGTGCACATTTAGTAATTCAAAGCAAAATAAGTGAAAAATAGTTTAACTATGCTGCTACTGTTAGCAATTGATTTTTTTCAAATCCTCTTAATAACAGTAGCGGCTGCACTCGTAATATCAAGTGAGCACTTGCAGTTTGGAACATCATTGCTAGAGCCTTGCACAATAAACATGTCAGCCTCATGCATCTGAGCAACCTAATAAAATCACATCTTACACAGTGTGCTTAAAGCATCCTTAATCCAATGGCTATATAACTAAGAGACAACAGGAGCCTTTCTAATGCTGTTGCTTTCCTAATTTAATTTACGTGCTATTCACACTAGGCTTTTTAAACTGGTTCACATAAATCTGTTATTGGTTTTCTCCATTGTACTTGAAGCAGAAACTGCGTCAGATTGATCTGCTTATACCCATTCTCAGCAAGAAGCAGTAGGAATGGAGCAATTGCTTTAATTAACCTGTTCAGAGCCAACTTCTCATATTACTTTCCGCTTCATACACCAGCTTCTTTAGTGTTGCACCCATAGAAATTGTATTTTACAAATTCCAAATAAATTAAGTAATGACAGGTCTATAATACAAATCCTATTAGGGTTACAATTTGTATTTTGATCCAAATATACCTTGGCATCCCTGAAAATTTAGACAACCAGCATTTCTATTATTTAAAATATTTCAAAGTTTTATTTTGTTAAAAAAGTGCAAAATTGAAAACATTGCTAGACCAACCGTAGTCTTTCAATCATCTGCATTCAATGTTCTTTGAAGTAAATCAGCTTAAGATAACTTTGATTTGAATATAGATTACATTAATGGAAAAACACTGCACTAATCTTAATTCACAGATTTCACAGATTGATTTCTGCTTTGTGTCAAATATGAAGTTGAGCTGACAGAAATATAAGAGTTCAGGCAATCAGTATCTTGTGTTTCTCATGACCGGCTGTGTCAGCTGCACCAGGGCAGGTACACCAGACAGCAGGTGACTTAAGAAGGTTAAGTTAACCAAATGTAACTGTTCCACTAGTTTTTTTGCCCCTCCGTATTGTGATTTTGTATTTCAACGTCAGTCATCAGGGTGAAATTGGTGGTAGAATGCCTTTTTCCCTCCTTCACATAAAGCACAATGTTTAATATCTTGATGCTTTGAGGCAGCTTAAAAAGAGAGGTTACTTCAAAATGACCTAATTTCTTTACTTGTGGGTGATCAAGGAAGCATGTCGAAACTGCTCATCCAATGTATGCCCACAAGAGGAAGCCATCGTTAACGGTGCTGAACTAGCAGAAACTTGCAATCTTCTGCTCATCCAAACCCATTTCAACTGAACCTTAAAGGATGATAATCTCAACTGCTCCCTGTTTAAGGTGCAATCAGGAAGTCTGTTAGCTGCAGCATTTTAAGCAATGAACAAAGGTGAAAGTTATTCTAAACAAATTGATTATATGAATACTGAAAGAGATGGCATCAGGAATAATTGTCCTTTCATCATTATGACACTGCTGGATAAGCCCTTGAGCACTGTTCAGATTTCTCAGTTATGTTGTGGATATGAAGTTTTACCATTCTAAATATTTATACATCAATTTAAATTTATCTATTGACCAGAAACAAAAAAAAAAGTCCTTCTAGACACTTTCTCCAAACAACCCAATAAAACTCTGGATCTCAGTGCTAAAAGCACAAGAACCCTTAATTCATATTCTGTTAGGCACAGAACATTAATAAATGGTAATAACCTTACAGTTCTTCAAAATACCGGCAACAATTCTAATTTAGGAAAGATTACGTATGCTCAAAGATATGAATCTGAGAAGTTCCTGTCATTTGAGCACAACTTGACAGCAAATCTCACTCCTCACCAGGTTTTGGCTAGGTCTTTCCTTCCTGCACTCCCAATTAACTTGGGCTGCATCTTTTTGGAGGGTCAATAGGCATAGGCTGGTTCTCCCTGTTGCAAGTTTACCTCCAACCAACCAAAGCCAAATGCAGAGATATTCAAAGGTAGCCTACTGACAGCCAAACTGCATCAGAAAAATGCAAGGTGGAAAAGCAGCAAGTATCTGCCCTCCTACCTCTGAGTCACAAGTTTCAAGTCCCACTCCAGGACTCATGCATAAAAATTAAGAATGACTGGCCAATATATTTTCCAGGAGATGGTGAAAACTGAGGCCCTATTTGCAGGGCCTGGGACAGCAATGGGACTCAATGACCAGGGTTCAAGGTTCCAGGGGGCCCACTGTGCTTGGGTTGGGAGCAGAACCATAGCCAGTGATGTCTGTACTGCCCATGCCCTTCTGTGCTCTCAGGTGGACGTGAAAGATCTAATGGCACTCTATGGAAAAGTTTGCACTGGTGTCCTGGCCAATATTGATCCATCAATCAACATTACAATTAGGTCACCATGAAGGTTCTGCCTTCTCAACCTCGGCCCTTTGCCTGAGTCATTGTGTCCCTGGGGTTAATCAGTCACCTGATGTGGGAACTTCCTGGATATAAATTGACTGTTGCATTTCCTACATTCCGACACTGACTACACTTCAAAAATGCACCATTGGCTTTAAAACTCTTTAAGGTATCCAGTGGTCGTGAGAAGTACTTTATTTCTGTGAAAGAAACTAACAGGGATTTCAACAATCTAGCTTCCTTTACAATGTGGAACTGGGAAACATTATCGCCTGCAACGTATAAATTAAAATATTTTGCATGTGCTGAAATGATACAAGCAATGCATCAGATAAAATAAAGCCAGTTTCACTTGTAAAACAGGCAATATTTCAGAAAGCACCAGCTTGTAGCACAACTCTGAGCTTCAGTAACTCGGTGACTGTCATTGGCATATATCAACCAACCAATAGTTTGCAACATGTTAAAATATAAACAAAAACTGAGCACCAATTGATCACAGTAATGTGACACTTGTTTCCATTGATACATTCCTCCACTTGATGCTTGTTATTCACCAAAGTTCCAATTGTGATCTTCAGCCTTTGAGTTTGCTGCAATGATGGTGTCAAATGGTCTACTGTACTATTTACTTCACTATTGCGTTTGAAATGCCACAACTGAAACATTGAGTTGGTTGCATTCTCACCTCTAATTCATAAGATTCAAGTCACATTCTAGGGCTGGAACACAAAACTAAGGCTGGCACTTCAGTGCAGTATCTATAGAGTACTGCGCTGTCTAAGATTTGGTCCTTGAGTGAAGACATTAAACTGAAGTCCCAATCTGCCTAAAATAAGAACAGAAAGTGCTCAAGAAACTCAGCAGGTCTGGCAGCATCTGTGGAGAGAGAAACAAAACAATGATATGATTCAAGTGCCATGACTCTTCTTTGGAACCCCATTTACTTTTTCTGGTGGAGACAAACAATCCCATGGCATGACTTCCAAGAAGATGCTGTCCTGGCCAATATTTATCCCTCAACCAACATCACACAGAAAAAAAATGCTTGGTCATTACCACATTGCTGTTGTGAGAGACAAATTAGCTGCTGGATTTCCTACATTACAGCAAAAAGTATTTCATTTGAGATAAAGGGTTTTTGAGAGGTTCTATACTGGTGAAAATTGAGTATTATAAATGCAAGTTTCTGCTTATCCTCTCAGGTTGAAGGTTCTACTGTTATTGGCCCCAGGCATGTAGACAATGTACTCAGAAGCAAAATATGTGAGTGCTCAAAAATTCAGGCAGAGGATGAGTTTTGTATCATCAGACTGCAGCAATGCACAGCACTGCAGGACAATGTCCTATGGCATAAAGCTGAACGCAGGGTCAGCGAGGAGATGCAGTATCTTTTTGTGTGGTATTAGGCCAGAAGATCTCAGTTGGGATTCGCAATGGATGCTGAGTTAGCTCATCCAAGGCTGAGAAGAAGATCAACAAGGATGCTTGTTCCCAATTGCTAGCCTACCAGAAATTGTGAACAGGATATGTGGATCAAGACATTCTGAATTGAATTCAGCCAATGATGCATGTTTATTTTTAGAGGTGGGGTGGAGTTGAGGCATCCTAAGTTACATATATGGACTGAAATATTCATGGCAAACAGAGACACTCTTCATCCAAAATCTCACTGTGAATATCTAACACATTTACTAATCAACCTTTTTCAGAGATGTTATTACATGTCTCGAGAGCAGCTGGGACTTGAACCCAGGGCTTCTTGGCTCAGAGGTAGGGACACTACCGGTATGTCGCAAGAGCCACTCACAAGCTGCCATTATTGTATCGCTGATTTTAATTAGTTTGAACAGATTAGTGTTAAAGTAGGGGACAGAACAACTTCACACACAGGCAAAAATGTGACAGTTATGAATAGCACATTGTTCAACTCATTGTTCTGCTGACAGTGAGTTGTCCAAATTATCCACTTCAATAATGAAGCAGTTGCACATGTTCGGACCACTTTATTGTTTATGGGTGGTCAATTTGTTAGGCCTTAATGGAGTGACGGGTGGCTTGCTTGATGTTTGGGGCTGACCAACACTGTGCATGTACCTAAAGAGTTTTCACTGCATATTCCCTGCACACACCCTGCACATCACTTGTTCAATGCCAGCAGTAACTGAAAAAGCAGCCAGTCGAGTTCAGCAATTCACATGTTCCTTGTTAATCTCAGTAGGTCCAGTGTAGATCACTAAGGCATGGGGAAGGGAGGAAAACAATAGATTATTCCATTACAACACTTTTCTTGACAAATTAAACAGAACACGCTTTTGAAAAATGTTGCAGTGAAAAAACCAGGATCATTTTAGTTCTCAAATGATGTAGGAATCTTGGAGATAGCAAGAACTGCAGATGCTGGAAGTCAGAGTCAATACAGTATGGAACTGGAGGAACATAACAGGCCTGGCAGCATCAGAGGAGCAGGAAAGTCAACGTTTTGGGTCCAGACCCTTCATCAGGACTGGGGAGGGGGAAGAAATAAGGGGGGGATGGGGCTGGGCGAAGGTAGATGGGGTGGTGATAGGTGGATGTCATTAGGGGGTTATGGAGATTGGTCTATAGGAAAGGTGGGGTGGATAGGTGAGAAGGAAGATGGACAGGTTGTGTCAGGTCAAGGAGGCATGGATGAGAGGAAGGCCTGGAGATGGGATGAGGTCGGGGGCGGGGAGATTTTGAAGTGAGTGAATTCTACATTGAGATCATTGGACTGTAAGCTCCTGAGGTGGAATATAAGGTGTTGTTTCTTCATTTTCGTGCGGCCTCATTGTGTCAGTGGAGAAGGCCCAGGGTGGACGTGTTGCCAAGGGAGTGGGCGGGGGAGTTGAAATAGCTGGCAACTGAAAGGTGATGTTGATTGGAGAGGAGAGAGCACAGATGCTCTGCGAATCTGTCACGGAGTCTGTGCTTGGTCTGTTCGATGAAGAGGAGACCACATCAGGGGCAACGGATACAGTAGACCAGGTTAGAAGACGAGCAGGTGAATCCCTGTCAGATACAGAATGATTGTTTGGTTCCTTGGATGGAGGTGAGGGGGGGAGGTGTAGCACTTCCTGCGGTTGCAGGGAACGGTGCCAGGTGTGGTAGGGTTGGTGGGGATGAGGGAGTCGTGGAGAGAGCGGTCCCTACAGAAAGCAGATAGGGGTGGGGAGGGGAATATCTCTGGTGGTGGGGTCTGATTGCAGGTGGAAAAAGTGGTGGAGGATGATGTGTTGGAAGCGGAGGTTGGTGGGGTGGTATGTGAGGACCAGGGGGCCTCCAGACTTATTGTTGTTGGGGGGAGGGGGTTTGAGGGCAGAAGTGCAGGAAATGCAGGAGATGTGGTTGAGGCATTATGAATCATGGGAGAGGGGACGGTATGGTCCTTGAAGTAGGAGGACATCTGGAATGTCCGGGAGTGGAACACCTCATCCCGGGAACAGAAGCAGCGGAGGCAGAGGAATTGGGAGTATGGGATAGCATTTTTGCAGGAGGGTGGGTGAGAGAAGGTGCAGTCAAAGTAGCTATGGGAGTCAGTGAGTTTGAAATAGATGTTAGTGCTGAGTCAGTTGCCGAAGATGGAGACAGAGAGGTCCAGGAAGGGGAGGGAAGTGTCAGAGATGGTCGAGGTGAATTTGAGGTTGGGGTGAAAGGTGTTGGAGAAGTGATTAAACTGTTTGAGCTCCTCATGGGAGCATGAGGCAGCACTGATACATTCATCGACCAGCCAGCATCTCCTGGATCCTGGGCCTCCTGCGGTGCCACAACGCTGATACCCGAAGGTTGCAGGAACAGTAACTCACATTCCGCTTGGGAACCCTGCAGCCCAATGGTATCAATGTGGACTTCACAAGCTTCAAAATCTCCCCTCCCCCAAACCAGCCCAGCTCATCCCCGCCTCCCTAACCTGTCCTTCCTCCCACCTATCCCCTCCTCCCACCTCAAGCCCCACCCCCATCTCCTATCTACTAACCTCATTCCGCCCCCTTGACATGTCCGTCCTCCCTGGACTGACCTATCTCCTCCCTACCTCTCCACCTACACTCACCTTTACTGGCTCCATCCCCGCCTCTTTGACCGGTCTGTCTCCTCTCCACCTACCTTCTCCTCTATCCATCTGCTATTCGCCTCCCCCTCTCTCCCTATTTATTTCAGAACCCCCTTCCCCTCCCCCATTTCTGAAGAAGGGTCTAGGCCCGAAACGTCAGCCTTCCTGCTCCTCTGATGCTGCTTGGCCTGCTGTGTTCACCAGCTCTACACCTTGTTATCTCAGGGTTCTTTCTGTACTGTTTGACTCTCTGACTGATTTGTAGCCAACACAAAATAACCATTTTATTGCTGGGTAGCATCAAAGAATCTTACAACTCAGTAAGAGGTTGCTTTCGTAGGGCTGTTCTACCGTTAAAAGAAAGATTCTGTACGAAGCCAGTCAGCACATTGTGTCTGTGCTGGCCCTTCGAAAGAGCGATCCAAATTGTGCCAATCCTTGTTCTTTCCTTGTTTTTTTTTTTCCCTTTCTATATTTTTATCCGACTGCCTTTTGAATTTTACTGTTCGATCCTCTCCAATCGTTTCAGATTTCCTATCTTAACAACTCTTTGTAAAGAAAACTCCATCTTACTCCTCTCACCCAACTTCATTTAGCTCCTGACCCTTCTGCCAGTGGAAAGCTTTTTTTCCTGACTTGCCCTATCAAAGTTAAGCTGCTGTTTTATTTCCTTTAGGTTATTTTTATGGTTTAAAGAGTCGCCTGCAATACCCCTTTCCCTCCATTTTCCAAATAATTTCCCCACCATTTATGACTCTGTTCTTACCCAGAGAGCACCCTAGGAAGGGTTTATTCATGATACCCTCCCTGGTATCGAATAATTCTTTGAGATCAGGAGCCTACTGTTATGTTTTAAGATCCTTGGACACAACCACATCTTAAGGTAAATGTCACGTATTAAACAACATTGGCAAAACAATGGATGTGATAGGAAGTGTGGCATTGCTGGGAGAAAGTAATATCCAATGGTTTGTCTGCGTTCAGTGCTGATCTAAGCAATTATTACCTTCCAACAAAAAAAATGCCAGGGAACGGAAGAGAAAGAGAAAGGCCAATTTAACTGGTCAAAGGCATTTTAAGCTCATTAGTGTTGAACTCCTGAAACACTCCACAGATCTGGGGTCAAATCAGAGTGTGAGTATTTTACTATGGGGTCAGGCATGCTGTTAGTAAATGCAACGAAGGCAAAGATTTCAAACTGTGGAACATCAGTGAAGGAAATGTGTATTACACAGTAGTTTTCTGTGTGGAAAAAAAAACAGAGCAGCTCTCGGAGGATATTTCACTTTGAAAGAAGAGAAATGCAAGGAAAAACCAAAATCTTAGAAGGCACTGGAGCTGAACAAATTGCATTCAATACTTCCTCTGGCAGGGCATGTACTGTAACAGAGTCAGCCACCTAGGCATGTCAGTGTTGTATTATACTAACCCATGATGGCCTGTCAGTATAGCAAATCATTCTTACAGCACTATTGGTATCAGTGAACATTCATTTTCTTCAGCTTCATACTATGAGGATCTTTGGGACATTCAGAAGAGGACTCTCATCCTCATTGTCCTGTACTGCTACTTGAAATCCGCTCTCACCATACAATGTCAATTTGTGGGCACTGTATTAGAACATGACACACAGCACTACCTGGACAGCTCTTAGTGTAGCCAAGTTTCTGCAAAAAAATCACACTCATATCAAGCAGCCAATATCTACATTTGCATAAAACATGAGAAATATTCCTTTGTACGAAATGGAAAACAGAGCTTTCTGGGAAGCTTCTTGTTATCTGCCAGACAGGAGGTATGTCAGAAATTCCTCAAGTCTTTGCGTGGAATTGGCTGCAAGAATGTTAGTAATGAACACATAAATATGCTCATTTGTATTTCCTTTGGCTGCTTTTTAACTGCTTTATAAAGGCACCTTCAAAACAACAGACTAAAATATTTCATAAGTTAACAAGTCTCATTGGTTCCTTCTCTTCAAGTACCAGCTTCAATATTTTCTTAAGAACAAATACTGGTGAATGTCCTGTCCTTACAAACTACCACCCTGTCTCCAAAACTCCAAACTCCTTGACTCCCAAACCTGTGCCTGTGGTTCCTATGACTCTCTCTTTGAATTTCTCCAACAATGTTTCTGCCTCTGGGGCAGCACTAAAATGTTCAAAGCAAAAGTGCCAACAACATTCTGAAACATAGAATCCCTACAGTGCAGACAGAGGCCATTCAGTCCATTGAGTCTGTACTGACCCTTCAAAGAGCATCCCACACTATCCCCCTAACACCACACTTACCATAGCTAACCCACTTAACCTGTACATCCGTGGACACCACAGGCAATTTAGCATGACCAACTGACCTAACCTGCACACCTTGGGACTGAGAGTGTGGCCATCGTTGTGCTGAACCTCCCCATGATCTTCAAATTCCCCTCAGCCTTTGACACAGTTAGCCACACCATCACTAAAACCTTTCCTTAATGGAATTACCCTTACCTGGATCCACTATTAGCACCTCTGAGCAGAGCCTAAGCATCTTCTTAGACTATATTTGTCCTCAAAGGAATTTGTTCAAAGTCTGTCATTGTGCCCTACTTCTCTCCTCTTGCTCAGTGACACATTGTGGGCTTGAGAGACATGATTTGGAGACAGGGCTTAACCTGACACACGTGCATTACTGACATCCAGCTTCGCTTTGTCAACACGTTTTTCATGCTATCCATCGCTCGTTTCCTCCAACTGAACAAAGGAAGATCAGGAAAAGCTGTGGTTGGGGATGAGCACAAACCCTACTTCAGTGGGCAATGACTCAATCAGTCTCAGCAGAATCACCATAAATGATTGCTGCTGCAGGGGCTGCTTATGGAAGATAAGGGTGCATTGATGGCCAGTTGTGTACACTCAATACCAGCACCATCTCTAGTTGCCAAAGCCAGCCAGGTCCGGAGGGTGGTTCCAGGGATAGGATTTATCCACTGAGGGCAGCTTGCTATCTGGGCAGTGGTATCCAATGGCCAGAGAGTGCCCATAGGAAAGGGTCCCTCTTCTGGAGCCTTCAGTGAGTCTGTAAGCTCTGATCAGACAGTTTCCCCACACAGCAATGCCAACCCACCACCCCCCAGCAGCTGGTAAAATGTCAGTAGAGGCAAGATGACATCCTTATTAGGCCATATAAGTGGCTCCATTGGGGTGTTGGCAGGATGCCCAATGCTACCAGTTCTGAGGAAGGGTCACTGGGCCCAAAACGTTAACGCTGTTTTTTCCTTCACAGATGCTGCCAGACCTGCTGAGTTTTTCCAGCAAGTTTGTTTTTGTGCCCAATGCCTTCTCACTGCCATGCCATTTTGTCAGTGGGGCTTTACCCTCCAATTTTGCCATCGTTCCCCTGCCCAGCCCATCCCCAGAGGGATTATAAAATGCAGCACCAACACCAGCATTTCATACTTTAAAGAATGCCTGTAAATCAGAATTCAAAGGAACAAAGTATAACCATTCTGGCATCAGGGCATATACTCTGGGCTGATAATCAATCACCACTGATGACAAGGGTAGAGAAGTCCAGCAGGTCTTCCATCCCACCTTCTTAACTGACAATGGGATAGTCGACAGCTCCCTCCAGCATGTAAAAATAAAACTGAAAGAAACTTTATTGATGTTTACCTGAAGAACAGCGGAGATTGCACATCTGATTTTGAAAAGTCGAGTATGTGATGGATACTCCAAGGGCTTGCCCAAAAAGATATTGGAATGGGCTTGACACAGCCATAGAGACTTCAATGGTCAAGATCCTCCTAGCCATTTGGTGGAAAGACAAAAATAAAAGTACACAGAGGCAGTATTAAGAACCAACAGGGAAATAAATTAGGAATTCAAGCGAACAGATAAGATTAACTAATATGCTGTTAAACAGATTTTGTTTGAATAACGTTCAGTCTTGTTATTTAATCCATGCAAGAGTGGGAAGATTCAGGCTGAGGATGGTACCAGTGTTGATTAAAATAGAATGTGATTGTCTCTGTGCAAGTGTCTTTAGTTTACAGGCTGTCTGTACATTACTGAGTGACCTTTAGCATTACGCTCAAGCTGTTGTATGGTGAAAAGGCCTTTGGGAACCCAAGAGCCAAATGAGATTTTAGCGTTAACATGTGCCTCGACCTTTACTTTTAACCATATCTGGGTGAATTCAGAAAACGTGTTTCAAGATATAAAAGTAAAAGTCAAGGCACTTGTTCAAAAGATTAATTAAATATTTGTCCATAGATGCCCTTATGGAACTTTTCTCCATGGTACAAAATAAACACTTTAAAACTAAAATTGATATCTGAAAAAGTCATGTCAGGAGAACTGCTCACTCCTTGAAAGAAATGAGTTTGAGATAGTTTAGAATGATATACTGCTCTGTGTACACGACAGCGCTTTCTTTCCTTTTTCTAATATGGAAACCATTTATTTCACTTTCAAGCACCATAAGGCAATGACAAACTCTAACACAACACTCTCAGATTCTTACCCTGCCAGTCCTGTTAAAGGGCATCAGAACAACTAGAATCAAAATTGCTATTTTGGACAGCATCTTATCCACCTGCTCGTAAAGGTCAACTCAAAAGAAGACCCAGTGTTTACAAGAACTGTTCAACCGGACTTTGTATTTTACACAGATGAGTGGCCAATCCCAGACCCAGGGGTATATCATTCTTATCACTGACATTAGGAGCTTTTGTCCTGTGGCTGAAACTGGGTGTATCACTCCTGCTGCATACACTGGGTGTATCACTCCAGCTGCATACACTGGGTGTATCACTCC
>NC_063359.1:25601988-25661324 GCF_021869965.1 Rhincodon typus | reverse complement strand
GTCCTGCTGCATGCACTGGGTGTATCACTCCTGCTGCATACACTAGGTGTATCACTCCTGCTGCATACACTGGGTGTATCACTCCTGCTGCATACAGTCCTGCTGCATACACTGGGTGTATCACTCCAGCTGCATACACCGGATGTATCACTCCTGCTGCATGCACTGGGTGTATCACTCCTGCTGCATACAGTCCTGCTGCACACACTGGGTGTATCACTCCTGCTGCATACACTGGATGTATCACTCCTGCTGCATACACTGGATGTATCACTCCTGCTGCATACACTTGGGTGTTTCACTCCTGTTGCTGACACTGGGTGGAGTGCACGATTCTCCGGCTTATTTGTACTTTTATCAACTTCAGATTTTCGTCTGCCTTGTAAACAGGTGAATTCATCAGCAATGGAACTCTTCTCCTCTAACATAGGACCAATAACTGTTCCCAGACAGTAGGACTCATGATTCCTGGTGCAAGCTCGAGAAATGTTGCATGAGCAGAGAAAGAGTCATTCAATCATGTTTCTGATACCTCCTGTTGAAGGCCAGCCCTGCAGCTGTGTATGGGCTCTTGCCATGGGGCAGACTTCCTTCTTGCGAGACAATAGTTTGCATTCTGGTGATCAACTCTGTGTTATGCATTGCCTGATGCAGCTTAGGAGCCCTAGACTAGCTTGCTGCATTTGCTGCAATGGAAAACAATGGCGTGACAAGTTATATAAATCACTAGCCTCTGTTTTCTCTGGGCCCTCATCTCATCATATTTTTGTTTGTGCTCACTTCTTCCAATGTCCTTTCTGTCAGTTTCCAGAGGTCACAGTTGTCAGTGTCAATGCTTGCCATCTTCAAAACTCTCTTGTAGAGGTCCTTTGTACGGATGTATGAATGCCAACGAGGTTGTGACCAGTGACCAATTCACTATGCCGAAGGTCCTTTGGCATATGGCTATCATCTACTCAATGATCATGGCTGAACCAGTGCAGACATCATTAGCTTAGCTGTGTCTGTGATGTAACTAATATGCTCAAGGACGTCTGAATTGGTGACCTGGTCCTGCCAATATGGCAAGGATACATCAGCGATGCAGAGCCTTATCGCCGGCCTCACGAATGTTGTCCAGGTTTCACCCCTGTGAATGAATGCACTGAAGATACAGACTGGAGTGCCTCGCAGTTTTTTGCTCTTAATCAGATTACAGTCATTTCATATTCTCTTACTCAGCTTGGATAAAATTGCTGAAGCTTTTGAGATGCATTTGCAGATTTCAGCATCAAGAGACACATTGCTGGAGATTGTGGAGTCTAGACATGCGAAGCCATCAACAACTTCCAGCAACATATTGTCAATGCTGATAGATGGTACGATGCCAACATCCAGGACAATGAAATTTGTTTTCCTGATGCTGATAGTCAAAACAAACTCTGTGCAGATATAATAGTCTGTCTATTTTCCACGGTAGGTGTTTCTCAATATCAGCCAGAGAAACTCTCAGATGAGGACTCAGTGCATCTCTATTTTGGATCTCAGGCATGTACAGCTGAGTAGCTTTCCTTCAATCTTGGCATGTGTGTAGGCACCCTCTCGGGATGACCTGAAGGTATATGACGACAGCAAAGAGAAGAATATGCCAAAGAGTTTTGGTGTCTGTTTGCCCATTGTGGATTTCAGACGGTTTCGATGTTGCCCCATCACAGCTGACCTTACCCAATGTTGTCATGGAAAGAGGGGAAAACTTGGAGCAACATCAGTAGGTGGATAATTTTGTCCAGTGGCTTAAATAGATCCCGTGAGCAAATGTCCAGTTGAGATGGATCAAGGCAATACAATATGGATTCCTTTTGTTCTCAGAATTTCTCTTGCAGCTGACAGACTGAGAAAATCGTATTGGTTGTGGATCTTCTGCTTCTGCAACCACATTGGGATTCTGGTCAGATGCACCTCGAATCTAATAAGAGCAATACAAGCAAATAGCTTTTCTCTGATTTTCAACAGGGAAATGCCTCAACAATCTTTGTGATTATTGCATAGGATCTAAGTCTTTACATTACTTAAATCCTGGGGCACCATGCCCTCCCTTCAGCAAAGACAGTGATGGTTGCGATGTGTTGGTGTGCTGGATTCCCATTCTTGATGAGATAAGGCCATATTGCATTAACACCTATAGCTTTGCCCATTGAACACAGGTCAATAGTTTTTCTCGGTTTCATCACTGTAGAGCTGTCCAGCTCTGCCATGATTTCTTTCTAAGGTGCATGGAATTTTCTTAGTGACAGTGTTCTCTATGGAGTACAACTGAAGACAGTTTTCCACCCACTCCAAGTGTTTACTGCAGTCGATGGTGATCTCCCACACCTTTGTTTTCAAAGCAGCCATTTTCTTTGCGGATGTACCTGTTGTCTGTTTTATCCCTTCACTCATGCCCCTGGCATTCTCTGTGTCAGGGGACATCTGGAGGTTTTGGCAGAGTTGTAACAGTAATCATTGGTGCACCATCTAGTAATTGATAGACTTTATGGTGAGCGGCTTAGTATATTCAAGAGTTTTGTTTCTCAGATTTCTCTTGTGGATAATGAAAACAGATCACTTGGCTTCAATGACAGGTTTTGTTACGATGATGTTAACCTCAAACCAATCAACAATTTTTCCTTCCTTCTTTCCTTTCATTGAGAATATGGTAATGTGTATTATGTGTCATACAATGTCCTATTTTGCTTCTACACTCTGTATGGAATACTCTACAATACCAAGTCAATCAAGTGACAAAACAAATTGTTTTTTATTTGGGCAACCAGAAAAATGGGCATTGATACAAGAGCAGCATTTCTGCTTTCAATGGAAAGAACTTCAAGAGTTGCACTCTCACCCCAGTGCACACAAGTGATCTTCATCATCGTCATGTGTTGAAAATGCTGTTCAATCAGCCTTAACTGATATGGATCAGATTCAGGTGAAACCAATGCCCTGATCTTGAACAGCTCCTGAATGTCTCCTTGTTGCGTGTTTGTTCTGAAAGAAGGTACTTGTTACACAGCTCATGGAAGCAGTAAAGCTCACAAAGTCTCTGTCCACACTCATTTTCTTTCACAGACATGTCTCTTAAGAAAAGAAGGGCCATGACTCTAGATCCACATCCACTTCTCTGTTGAAGTTCCTCAGTAGGTTCAAGATGATTTGGGTAATCTGCTGATAGCAAAGTCAAACTCGTCATAGAATTGATCTTTCACCTATCCAATGAAGCATAGTTATGTATGGAGATTAACTGGCCTTGCTGAAGTTGAGACGTAAATGGAGAGAACACATTCTGAACCGTGTGGGTGTTTCTATCAATGAGAGTGGGGAGTTCCTTATAGTGAAGCTGCACATTCTTCATGGTTTCCTTAGAATTCTTCTCCTGATAGGTGAATGGGTAATGAGTTTCCTTTCAGTGATCCACTGAGCCTGATTTCTTGTAGGAATGCTATGTCAATGTTCAACCTGGCAAGTTCCACGTCAATCACAGCTGTCTTTTGCACATTACTGACCAACTGCAAGTCACCTGTCATTCCCTTACACATCACCCTGATGTCCAGTTTATCCCACCTGGTTCAAAGAATTCCATCCACTTGCAAAGCAGATTTTTGAAGCACCCATTGAGCAGATGTACCACAGCATGTCAGCACCTTACTAGTCAAAAGCTGCATGACTTGAGGTAGGTGACGGCTGACCAGTACAACATAATTATTCTTCACACCAGAAATAGCAATATTTGCACTCATCCTTTAAACTAATTGAGTTGGACATCACTTACAATGCAGTTATGTTAATATTTTGTAGTGAAACTGGAATGCTCCCTCCAGGTGCAAATGTTTAGAGGCCCTTGACTGGCCAGACATCAGGGTACCCCTGATGAAAGCCCTAGTTGAGTCCAAAGGAATACAGTGCTCTACATTGGT
The DNA here is from genome assembly GCF_021869965.1 of Rhincodon typus. Taxonomy (NCBI): domain Eukaryota; kingdom Metazoa; phylum Chordata; class Chondrichthyes; order Orectolobiformes; family Rhincodontidae; genus Rhincodon; species Rhincodon typus. The sequence continues at coordinate 25,657,392 of NC_063359.1, read as the reverse complement.
TCTGTCTTTGTTACAGCAAGTTGCCTGACAGATGATATATTTAGACACCAGTGGGCCTTTGGATTCCACTCCAGGTATTTAGTCAGGGTTTACTCCCTTGCTCTTCAAATCTCCAGAGGCATCAACAAGGCAATGGGACTGTTCCCCCTGTTTGACTTATGAGTGACTAGAGATGTCCACATTCCAGTGAGCCGACAAGCTGCATGTCTGGGGCCAACCCTGAGTTCCCCTGAAGCATTAGACAGGGACCCAGGCAAATTTCTGTGTGTTATCATGAAAGGGCACAGTACATGGCTTGCCAATGGAGACATTGTGCTGACAAGAGACTTAACACATTTAACACTCTTACTCACATGGCTGCGAGCAAGTGGTGTGAACTAAACGCCAGCTCTCTTCACCCACACACTAGAGGCAGTGACCTGTTGAACATGCAAACCTAAAGGGGATAGAATTTCCTTTAGTTGCCAGGTTACAAGCAGATAGCCTGGTTGGAATAAAGGTTCTGCAAACAATTGGCAGAGGGTGACTCAATCTTGACTGTTTCTGGGAAACTGGCAATAGATTTGCTGATGTACTGAATGCTTTCTCAGACCAGCTATGGTCTAACCAGTGTTCTTTGCAGCTCTAACATGTCCTTCCTGCTCTTGTAATCTGTGCCATGACTGATAAAAGGCAAGCTTCCATTATGTCTTAACCACCCTATTAATGTGTCCTATCATCCTTTGGGGATCTGTAGACAAGCACCCCAGGATCCCTCTATGCTTCATGGTATCTTGCCATTCATTGAGTGCTCCCTTACCTTGTTCCTTTTTCCAAAATGCATCACCTCACATTTATCCAGAAGGCAGTAGATTCTGGGGCCTTCGGAACTATCAAGAATGAGATTGATCAATTTGTTTTGAGTATCACCATGGAGAATATGGAGCAAGGCCACATAAATGGATTGGAGGTGGAGGTCAGTCCCAATCTAATTGAATGATGGAGCAGGCTTAAGGAACTTAATGGCTGACTCCTGTTTTCCGTTTTGTGCATTCTGACATGCCCTCTGGTATGTCTCCCAATGGTTATCATTCAGGTGCGAGTCTCAGTAATAAATCTCAATGAGCTATTCGAATGTAGGGTCACCACACCCGTCCTCATCTTGTCCTCACCTAACAGGCATGTGCAGACACAGTTAATCGCTGGATCATGTTCAGAGGATCCTGCCTGATCTTCTCAATTCTAAAGTGAAGGTAACTGTAGCATTCTTGCTTGTCTCCCAACTGTCTAATGATATTAACAAGGTGTTGTGCTCTTCCTGGTATTAAACCCTATTATTTCATGTTTGCCTGATCTTATGTAGAAATGTACATAACAAAATGTAAAGGCTTAGAATGCTACCAAACTATGCCATACATTACATTTGTAAGAGGAAATAGACAGACACTTGCAATGTTGGCTCAGAGAATGCTTGCTGTTTTAAAACGAGGGTTTACATAGAAACATGGCAGCTGCAGAGGTAGGGTACTTGACCCGTCAAGCCTGTTCTGTATTCAATATAATCATAGGTGATCATTGACCTCAATACCCTAATCTCATCCTCCCTGCATATCCCTTGATCCCTTTAGCCACAGGAGCTATGTATATCTCCTTTTTGAAAACATAATGTTTTCAACCACTTTCTGTGATAGTGACTTCCACAAGCTCACCCCTCTCTGGGTGAAGAAATTCCTCATCTCAGTCCTAACAGGTTGATCCCTTATCCCTAATTTGTGACCCTTGATTCTGGGCTCACCCACCATCGAAAAAAATCCTTCCTGTATCTAACCTATCTTGTCCTGTTGGAACTTTATCCCCCCTCATTCTTCTAAACTCCAGTGAGTACAATTCTAACCAACTCAATCTCTTCTCATACATCAGTCCTGCCATCCTAGGAATAAATTTGGTAAACCTTCACTGCACTCCTTCTATAGCAAGAACATCTTTCCTCAGATAAGAAGACCAATACTGCACACAATATTCCAGCTATGGCTTCATCAATGTCCTGTACAATTACAGCAAAACATCCTTGATCCTGTGCTTGAATCTTCTTGCTATGAAGCCCAACATACACAGTTTGCCTTCCTTACTGCCCGCTGCACTTGCGCACTTACTTTCAATAACCTTCCTTTCAATAATCTGCCTTCCTATTATTGCTATCAAAGTGGATAATCTCACATTTATCTACATTTTACTGTATTTGCCCACTAACATAGCCTGTCCAAATCACACTGCAACATCTCTGCATCCTCCTCACAGCTCACCTTTCCATGCAGCTTTGCGTCATTTGCAAGTTTTGAGATACATTTAGTTTTGATTTTGATTACATTTAGTTTCCACATCTAAATCATTAATATATACTGTAAATAGCTGGGGTCCTAATACCAATCCCTGCTGTATCCCACTAGTCAGTGCCTGCCATTCAGGAAGGAACACATTTATTTCTACTCTTTGTTTTCTGTCTGTTCACCAATTTTCTATTCATCTAAATGCATTATCCCGAATCCGATGCACTTTAGCTTTACACATTAATCTCTTACATTGGACTTTGTCAAAAGCCTTCTGAAAGACCGCATAATCCACATCCAATGGCTCCCTCTGGTTCCTGTAGCGCCAACAGCAGAAGGCAAAAGGCAAGAAAACTCTGCCCGAATCAATGCCTTCAACCTTGAAACCTCAGGAAAACATACATGTTTAAAACCTGAAAGGGGTATGTGACAGCTTCTGAACAGCCCATTAAAATTTAAAAACCAACTTACAATCATACAATCCCTACAGTGCAGATAGAGGCCATTCAGCCCACCATATCTGCACTGACTGTCTAAACAGCATCCCACCCAGACCCATTCCCCCACCTTGCATTTCCCATGGCTATTCCACCTAGCCGGCATATCCCTGGACCCTACGGGGCAATTTTCCATGGCCAATCCACCTAACCTGCACATCTTTGGACTGTAGGAGGAAACTGCAGCTCCCGTTGGAAAACTACACAGGCAGAGGGAGAATGTGCAAACTCTATCCAAGGCTGGAATCAAACCCAGGTCCCTAACAGTGTGAGGTGGTAGTGCTAACCACTGTGCCACTGTACAGACATGCCTTTAACGTGATGAACTGTCCCAATTATGGCACAATCACAGAATATCAGAAAGCAAGCTGCATATGGAAATATTAGGACTGGAGAACAAAACTTGGTCAGAGGAGGGTTTTACAGGAGAGTCTTAAAAGGAGACAGAGGAGTGGAGATACAGGGAGGATTAGGAAAGGAATTCCTAGCACAGTGCTTCCCGCTGCGATCCCATTTTGAGGCTTGAAAATTGACGTGACCACCTCTCAGTCAGAACTGAGAGCTTGAGCTTTGGGGATTGTGAGAACAGGGAACCGTTGAAGTGGGGGCATGGCTATAACAACCGATATAGAGTTCCATGGCAGCCATTGCTGCAAAGCTTGTGATGCCAGACGTATAGCTCAAGACCAGACTTGGGATCACGGCAATCACTTTGGGAAGACTTGTCCCAAATCCTAAACTGCTGAAGGTATGCCCAAAGAGTATAGAGATCTAGGAAGATTGCAATCTTTTGCAACATAGTGACAGTATTATTTAAAAGACTATTATTATATCGTAGAAATGGAGAATTGCTTTCCTATTACTAGAATTATACGTCATAATCTAATAATAGACACCGAGCAGTTCTGTTCAGAATTGCTGTGACTCAGGTTACAGATTACTTTGAGGAAAGGATTGGCACAGCTCAACTCAGTTAAGTTTCTAAAACTTTATTCTGCACAACATGACCTGAACCTTAGAGCAAAGAAGAAAATAATGAAAACATGATGGTTTCATATCTTCTAGCTGTCAGAAGTAATTGCAAACCAACATTGAACAACATTCAGTGATATTGATGCAGTGCAAAACTCGGGGAGGGGGTGCGGAGAAGCTAATATCAAACATAGTGTATTGGTGTAGTTGCTGGAGGCAGGGGGGTGGAGTCCACAGTGATTTGACAAATTGACCCAAAGCTTATGAATTTTATTTAATTTGTAAAGACCATCTCCTTTTATTTTGGTGCAAAAACTGTGGACTGCAATAAGAACTGCTTTTAAAAGCATGAATTTACCAGACAGCTACATACTGTCACAGCAAGGGATTCGGTACTTATTGGGAACTGTTTTTGTTGCTGTATGTTCCTGCAATATGCAAACAATTAAGAGCCGAGGAGTTGTTTACAAGTGAAGCTGATTGGTTCACGGCTAACTGAACAGTTTGGAACTGGAAACAAGATACAAAGACTCAGACAGAGAGAGAGAAGACACAGAAGTGTGTGCTGTTGTTCACTACAAGAGAAGCTGCTTGTTCTCTGTAGTAAAAAAAGCTCAGTTAAACCATTTATCTTCAGAGACATTTTCCAAATTAATCAGCCACTCTGTACTTCTTAGAAACCAGTGGAAACTTTCAGAAAAAGACAAAGGAACACCAAGGGCCAGGCTGGGCCAGGCTAGCCAAAGAAGGGTATCTCAACGTAAGAATTGGGAGGCAAAGACCATTAAATTGATTTTCCAGTTTTTCTTCCAGTTCCACCAATAATCTATTTCTTTATGCTTGCCTGTTTGTTTGTGTAAGGGAGACCTTATAAGGGGACTAGACTTTTCTTTAGCAGTGCGATGTGCCAGTGGTGTATATCTGTTTGCCTGTAGCTTTATTAATTACCTATAATAAATTATCATCCCGTTAAGCACAGAAATTTAGTCTGTGCTTTCTATCTACCTCAGTCTGAAAGTCAGGTAAATTGGGGAACTGTGCATACCTTAAAAAAAGTTAACATTTCAAGAATAGTGGGGCTCAATTTATGCCATGCCACCCTGATGGGTCATAACATGCTCCCATTGTAAATTCACATATTTTGTCTTCACTTTGCTAAAAATGCATTTGTATTATGTTATCCTCCACAGCTACGTGGCAAAGTTGATGGGATGTTGAGAAGCAGCAACACAGGAAGTTCTTTAGTGACTGGCTGAGGAACCAGGAAATATGGAGCTGAGGCATCACAGCACCACCACTGGCAGAAAGATGAAACTTCAGGACGACACTTTACATTAGCAAATTCCCTTATCACTGTGGGTAGTGGAATTTACAAGAGAAGCGCATAAAGGCAGAACATTGTTTCATATATTAGAGATAATACTTTTCCATGACACTTCAAATGTCAGCTCCACTCAGAGAGATGAAGAAATGTTGTTATAAAATGGTACATTTAGCACCCATTTTTGTTCATCGTACCTCAGGCATTAAAGTTTAGAAGTATCCGTGGTTACGTCCTCAATTGTTTCATTCAAATTTTACACTTAAACAACAGTGACAAATGAGAACTCAATGACAATGAGCACTGAGAACATTTACCAATAATAGAAGCAGAAAGGGAACAGAAGAAATCACTCAAAATGACATGTCAAGACCCTCTTGGCCTCAACAAATCAAATTGAGCAGGAAAACCATTATCAGTGCTTAATTTCTAACTTCAGAGAAAGTAACACCATAAGAGACATAGGCAAGGCTAGTTTTTCATTTTTAATGCGCTTATATATGAAAGTTCTGTTTTATTCAGTGAAAAAATTCAGTCATCATTCACAGTATCATATTTTTTCCCAAATGATTTGATAAAAGGAAGTTGAATTTTAGAATATGTTTAAGTTAAACTTTTGCAAGAAAATGATCAGCTGTCACTTCAGAAAGAGATTGTTCCAGAGAAGGAAGCAGGCAGACAGACTGTGTGAAATGGTTGCAGTGCCTGAGTTTCAATATCTTTATAATGAGAATTCAAAAACAATCTGTATTTAAATCCTAACTGATGTATGTAGCTTCAGTAAGGAATGGAAATGATAATTATTTATCCTCCAGGGACTAGAGAGGACTTACTTCACCATTTCGAGACAGACGCCTGAGAGACAGAAAGTGCTGGAGAAATTCAGTAGGTTTTCAAAGTTTTGGCAAAGATCTGTTGCATGGGTTGTGCGTGAGGTTGTTGACTTGCTCGCTGAGCTGGCTTGTTCTCGTTGATGTCACCACACGAACAATGGAGCCTCTAATGAAGCAGTGTTATTCTACCCCAGTTGGATTTTATACTGTCCGGTCCGTTAAGGTGAGCAGCCTCATTTCTGGTTTTGATCTGTATGGGTTTGTATATGGGGTCCAATTCTATGTGTTTGTTGATAGCATTACAGGTGGAGAACCATGCCTCTAGGAATTCCCGTGCGTGTCTATGTTTGGCTTGGGCTACTATGGTTACCTTGTCGCAGTTAAACTGATGGCCTTCATTGTCTGCATGTACCAATATTAAGGAGAGTTCGTTGTGCCATTTTACTGCTAGTTGATGTTCATGTATTCTGATGGCTAGTTTCCTTCCTGTCTGTCCGATGTAACATTTGGGCAGTCATTGCATGGTATTTTGTAAACCATGCTGGTTCTGCATGTTGTGGGAATGGGGTCTTTATACAAATGATGTCACCTAGCATGGTGACGAAACCTCTTTACGAGAACAATTCAGCTTGGTAAGCAAGTCAACAGTCTCAAATTCAGTAGGTCTGGCAGCATCTGCAGAAAGAGAAACAGTTAACATTTTGAGTCCAGCATGACGTTTCTTCTTCAGATGCTGCCAGATCTGCTGTGTTTCTTTTTTATTTTTAGATCTTCAGCATCTGCAGTACTTTGCTTTAATCATAGATATCCTATAATCCTTTTTCCAGATCCTTTCACTTGGAGATCCACATTTTTCTTATACTTCAATCCCGGTATCTAACTTATAAAACCAAAACATCCTCTGCCTCATCCTAGGCAGTGCCACAGGAAGTTGGCTAGTAAGATATAAACTACCTTGTATTTTATAAAATACTGGATGATCTTGATCTGCAGCCCCAAACTGACAAATACATCTTGAGCTGCAAAAAAATTGTAAAATGGGCCAACAAGGAAAAAGAATATCCAATGAATAGCAGGATATTAAAATTGTGGAAGAAATAAGTGACCATGGATTACATCTCAACAGATGCCTAGAGGTAGTAGGTCAAGTAAATGTGGTAGTTCTAAAGGCAGAAGGGGCACTTATTAGCCAAGCCATAGCATATCAAAGCACAGACATTGTGCTTGAACTGAATAAAACACTTGATAGGCCACACCGAGAGTATTGTAGACAGTTCTGGTTACTACATTGTAGGAAAGCTGTAATTGCACTGAAGAGGATACAGGGGAAATTTCTGAAGAAGTGGTCAGGACTTGAGAATTTAACTTGCACAGAAAGGTTAAATAGAAGGGGTGGAACAGAAAAGGCTGAGATGTGTAAAAGGTATGAAAAAGAGTCATGCCAAACGCAAAGCATCAACACTATTTCTCTGTCCACAGATGCTGCCAGATCTGTTGAGTTTCTCCAGAATTCCCTGTTTTTGTTTCGGATTTCCAGCATCTGCAGCGTTTTGCTATTATTCAAGTGTATGGCGACCTGAGATCAAATGGACAGCAAAGCCCAATAATGAGGTGGACTGGATTTAAATTAATTGGTAGAAAGATTTAAGGTGAGTTGTGGAGAAATATTTTCATCCAGAGGGTAGTAAGGGTTTGGAATTCAGTACCTGATACAGGTGATAACAACAGAAACACTCATCCTATTTAAAAAGCACTTGGCTATGCACTTTAAGAGCTGTAACTTACAAAGCTATAGATTAGGAACCAAGAAGATGGGATTAGACTGGATAGTCTTTCTTATCTAGAACAGACATGCTGGGCCAAATAACTTATGTCTTTGATGGAAATTTCTATGATTCTATTGACTGTCAAATAACAATAAACTCTATTTAACCTAAGCCCGTGTTAAATAAACAATAGTTAAAATTTATGGCCTTAATGGTACCACAGCTTGATTTTGTAAGAACAATATATTTTATTTTACATGATATGATGCTCTGCCCTTAGAAAACAATGTATTATCTGACCTTTTGCAAACAATGCTTGGAGAAATATTGCATAAGATACATGTGTATCTCAACAACGAATGAACACATTCATTAAAATCATGCAATTACTATGCAGCCATGATATTCCAGATTTAAGTTGCACCAAATCCAACAAATAAAGACACAGAACTTCAGTCTGAAATCAGAATTTATTGCAACTGTCCTCTAATTAATCATAGGAATTTATAAATAGCTAATAATTGTCTGACTTAGTCTATTTAGAGGAACAGCCAGGAGTAGATGCTAAACATCATTACCCAAACTACATGTTAACAATGCCCTCAGACACCTGTGCTCTGTTTAAAACTGCTTATACATTGCCTTCCATAGTCAAATATTATGTGATGAATGTTACAGCAAACACAAAACATATCTTTGTTCAGAAGAGTGTTACAGAGAAGGGAAGGTTAAATAAAAGAAAATCCCTAATATTTGCTTTATAAGGAAGAAGTAACAATTTATTTATTTAACCCTAACAGTGAAAAAGTTAACAGAATTACTGACAAACTGAACAATTCCTCCCTAACTCCTAACTATTCCCCAGCTGAACAAAATTCTACAGGAATGCTATTCCAATAAACACAAGTCCCACTTACATAACCCAAGTAATAAGAAAAAAGATACTAAATTAAAACTTAGTCTCTGAAAGTCCACACAGAATGTGTCTTCCAGAATACACTGCCTTCTCCACTGTCTTTCCAGTCATAAAAGCCTTTCTTCTTCTGCTGATCCTGCTTCGAGGGATGCTTTCTCTGTGAAGACTGTTAGCCAGAAGTGCCATGGTACCTTTTATGGATAAAATGGTGTTTTCTTAGAGAGCTTAGCGATTTCTTGTGAGAGCTAGGTGCTTATTTCTCAGATAGCGGTTCACTCTCACACCAATTTTCAAAAACCCTCTCCTTATATACCTTGGATGACATATCAATTTTTTTACAATAGCATTGGTCTGAGGTTGTCCAAACCATCAGATTTAAATTCAATTGGCTTTCAATCGCTTAGTGCTCGGTTTAAATTAATTGGCTGATTCCAGCTTGTTCCTAAATATCAAAACACTCCTAAGGTTGCCAATTGCACAGCCAATTGATACACGTTTCCAATTTAGAACTGGCTGTATATCTACAGCTACAAACAGATACTTTCTTTTTCTGTACAAATCTCCAAGCTTAGAAAGGCACTTTATCTCCTAAAGGAACCACACACTGTTCTCCCTTATCAGTTTTTACAAATTCTAGCTTCTTGCCTTCCAATTCACAATTACTCTACTCAACTTTGTAACAAGAGGCAATTCTGCAATCTTAAATATTTAGCAAATAGAAACCATAAATTAAAGCTATATATCTATTGGAAAAAGAAATATGCAAATTAGAAAAGTTTCATTTAACCCTACTTCAGTATGGCAGCTTTACTATCGCTGATGAGGCAAGGAAGAAATACAGAATGAAGGCTCAGTGTAATAAAGAATAAAAATTGATCGTATCATTCAACTTGAAAATTTATTGATCCAGTATCAAATACCATTGCTATTTATTGCACTCTACCAAATTCCAATGTTCTCAATTCCTTACCATTTAGTTCTATTACATAGCATTTATATTCACTAGAATCACATTTCATGCATTTCTATACTCAAACACAGTCCTAGGATTTAAAATGATGATGTTACTGAATTCTGAGGTTGGTTCGCTCGCTGAGCTGGTTCATTAGTTTGCAGATGTTTCATTACCCTGCTGGGTAACATCATCAGTGCAGCTTCCGATAAAGCACTGTTGTGTTTTCCCGCCTGTTATTTAAACTCTGGGGTCTGTTGGAATTGGTTACCTCATTTCCAGTTTGTCTTTGCAGTGGTGTATATATAGCTTCTAATTCTACGTGTTTATTTGTGGCCTTCTTGGTGGAGAACTAAGTCTCTAGAAATTCCCATGCTTGTCTCTGTTTGGCCTGTCCTAGGATCCTGATGTTTTCCCAATCGAACTGGTGGTTCTCCTTATCCGTGTGAATGGAGATGAGTGAGTACTGGTCGTGCCAGTTGGTGTTCATGTATTCTTGTGGCCAGTTTCCTTCCTGTCTGTCTAATGTAATGTTTGTCACAGCCTTCGCATGTAATCTTGTATATCACGTTGGTTCTGTCCATAGTGAGTAAGGGGTCTCTGGTTCAAGTTAGTAGTTGGCGTAGGGTTGACATCGGTTTGTGTGCCACTCTGATGCCCAATGGTTGTAGGAGTCTTGCGGTCAGTTCGTATATGTTCTTGATGCATGGTAATGTGACAAGTGTGTCAGGGTGCACTGTATCTTCCTGTTGTTGTTTGTGTGATAGGCATCGTCGGACCCAGCTGTTCAGGTATCTGTTATTCTTAAATACTTGGTAGAGATATTCTTCTTCGTTTTGGCATAGTTCTGGGTTTCTGCAATGTGTTTTCGCTCGTTTAAATAGTGTTTTTACACAACTCCGTTTGAGGGTGTTGGGGTGGTTGCTGTTGAAGTTCAGGACTTGATCCGTGTGTGTGGCCTTTCCGTGTACCTTTGTCAGAAATTCCCCGTTGGCCCTGGGTTCTAGCATGACATCCAGGAATGGGAGCTGTTTGTTTTTTTCTTCTTCCCTGGTGAATTTGATGCCATTGACAGTATCATTTATTAGTTGGTTTGTTTCCTCTAGTTTAGTCCATTTGATGATGATGAAAGTGTTGTCCACGTATTGGATCCATAGTCTAGGTTGTATCTGTGGAACAGCCATGCTTTCAAGTCTCTGCATCATCGCTTCTGCTATTAGTCTGGAGATAGGTGACCCCATGGGTGTCCCTTTGATTTGTTCATAGATTTGGCCATTAGAAGTAAAGTGGGTCGTGAGGTATAGTTCCAGTAGTTTCATCATGTTGTGTGTGGGGATGGGTCTATATATATATGACCTAGAATAATCAAACATCTATCCCTAACCTCAACATCCATCATGCCCCTCTCCTCAGTGAATACTGACACAAAGTACTCATTAAGAATCTCACTCATTTTCTCTGACTCCTCACATAACTTCCCTCCTTTGTCCTTGAGTGGGCCAATCCTTTCTCCAGTTACCCTCTTGCTTTTTATGTATGAATAAAAGGCTTTGGGATTTTCCTTAACCCTGTTTGCTAAAGATATTTCATGACCCCTTTTAGCCCTCTTAATTCCTCGTTTCAGATTGGTCCTACTTTCCCGATATTCTTCCAAAGTTTCGTCTGTTTTCAGTTGCCTAGACCTTATGTATGCTTCCTTTTCCCTCTTTGCTAGTCTCACAATTTCACCTGTCATCCATGGTTCCCTAATCTTGCCCTTTCTATCCCTCATTTTCACAGGGACATGTCTGTCCTGCACTCTAATCAACCTCTCTTTAAAAGCCTCCCACATATCAAATGTGGATTTACCCTCAAACAGCTGCTCCCAATCCACATTCCCCAGTTCCTGTCGAATTTTGCTATAGTTGGCCTTCCCCCAATTCAGCACTCTTCCTTTAGGACCACTCTAGTCTTTGTCCATCAGTATTCTAAAACTTACGGAATTGTGATCACTATTCTCAAAGTAATCCCTTACTGAAACTTCAACCATCTGGCCGGGCTCATTCCCCAACACCAGGTCCAGTATGGCCCCTTCCCGAGTTGGACTATTTACATACTGCTCTAGAAAACCCTCCTGGATGCTCCTTACAAATTCTGCTCCATCTAAATCCCTAACACTAAGTGAATCCCAGTCAATGTTGGGAAAATTAAAATCTCCCATCATCACCACCCTGTTGCTCCTACATCTTTCCATAATCTGTCTACATATTTGTGCCTCTATCTCACGTTCACTGTTGGAGGCCTGTAGTACAGCCCCAACATTGTTACCGCACCCTTCCTATTTCTGAGCTCTGCCCATATTGCCTCACTGCTCGAGTTCTCCATAGTGCCCTCCTTCAGCACAGCTGTGATATCTCCTTTGACCAGTAACGCAACTCCTCCACCCCTTTTACCTCCCTCTCTATCCCGCCTGTAGCATCTATATCCTGGGATATTTAGTTGCCAATCTTGCCCTTCCCTCAACCAAGTCTCAGTAATAGCAATAACATCATATCCCCAGGTACTAATCCAAGCGCTAAGTTCATCTGCCTTACCTACTACACTTCTTGCATTAAAACAAATGCACCTTAGGCCACCCGTCCCTCTGCCTTCATCATCTGCTCTCTGCCTAGTCTTCCCCTTAGTCACACTGACTTCATTATCTAGTTCCTTACAGGCTTTGGTTACTACCTCCTTACTGTCCACTAACCTCCTCATTTGGTTCCCATCCCCCTGCCACATTCGTTTAAACCTTCCCCAACAGCGTTAGCAAAAGTAGCCCCTAGGACATTGATTCCAGTCCTGCCCAGGTGTAGACTGTCTGAGTTTGGGCGTTTCTGGCCCAAGTTTCTCATTCTCAAACTGAACACTAAATTCTACCAGGTTATTGTTATGGTTCCTTGGGGGATCTCTTCCTGAGATCATTTATGAAACCTGCCTCATTACAAGATCCAAAATAGCCTGATCCCTGGTTGGATACACAGCATATCGTTCCAGGAAACTGTCTTGATTACACTCTTTGAATGCTTCTTAGTGGCTACCTTTGTCAATTTTCCCAATCTACATTAAGATTAAAGACACCCATGATTAGCATAGTGCCATTTTTGTAATACCTTCCTCGTTATCTCATGATTTATCCTCTGTCCTGCAGAACAGCTATCGTTAGGAAGCCTAAAAACTACTCTGACCAGTGTCTTCTTACCCTTGTTATTTCTTACTTCCACCATTATGAATTTTATACCATCTGATCCTAGATTGTTTCTTGCTATCATACTTCATACTATCCAATTCGTATCTATCTCATACTAACAAGGCTACCCCACTAACTTTTCCTTCCTGCCTGTCCTTTCAAAAAGTCACATATCCCTCTAAATCTAGTTACCAGCTTTGATCTCTTTGTAACTATGTCTCCATTAGGTTACCAGTTATAGGTGCAATGGCATGCAGAAATGTCATCATATAATGAGTTTACACAAGCTTCTGATGTCTGACAATCTCTCTTTCAATAAGGTACCAGCATAACCATTTTAATTATTGTGAAGCAAAGGAATGACAATGCAAATTTTGTGCTGTTCCTCTAAATATATTCTCTTCAAAATATATTCTATTCACAAGATAGAAGTAACAGTTGTTTGTGGGAGGAAAATCTTTGACTTTTTTTTTAATCAATTGGTTCTCCCAAACAATAGCCCCTTCAAAACTGCTGAGAGAAGCATTAACAAGGGCAACATCTTTTTTATAATACATTTATAATATTGGTGGCTTCGTTAGAACATGTTGAGTTTAATCCTAAAGTGCAGAATACGAATTTCCTCAAAAATTTCAAAAATATCACCCATCACCTTTAACATGTCAACATACCCCACGGTAACACAAACAAAAAAAAATCAGTTATTTAATTTCACAGAATTTTGCTTCCTAAACTTACACTTCAACTTCCTGAAACCCTACCTAAGATACCCTCATAGATCCTTAAGAGACATTTGTATGTAGCTTTTTTTGTGTGTTTCAAACAAATGATGCATTATTAATGAAATAGGTTAATAGTACACAGATAAGTATATTTGATGTACGTATCAATTCCTGGGAACAAATTCCACTTGCATCATAGGAACAGCCTTTGTGAGCAATGTGGGTTTAGAAATAAAAGCTATTTACTGGACTTTTTCCGACCCAAGTACTTCACTGCCTTATGAGGCAACAAAGTTCAATGCTGAGTAACCATGCAACAGCAATGCCCATTGCACAGCTCTGTAATAAAACAATGTTCATTGACCGTGCTGGCATAGTTGTTGCAGAGGACCCTATTGAAGCCGTATTCCATTGAATTCTGAACTGAAAAGAGATTTAAATCAAAGCTTTTGTAGACCTGCAATTTACCATTTTAAGATGGTCCTGGAGTATTAAATGAAATTCTATTGATTTGTTACTGTATTTCAGTGAAGTAGAGATTTCAAAGAGGAATTTTCTTGGCAAAGGTTTACATTCAAGAAAACTTTGCAATGAGAAGCTCAGTGAGTACCATCATTTAGCCCACAGTGACGTAGCTGTTTCTAAATAACCTTGTACCACCCTGTGTCCTCACTGTTTACTCATAACTCACTACACCATATCCCATTCTAACATTATTGTCAAGTACTACACAATTGTCGCAAGTTAGGATTTTCCTGAATACTTTTGTTTACATTGCCAGGTAGAACTTTCAATATGTGTCATTAAAATTTAAATAGGCCCAGGTAGTGCAGGAGTTAGGTGTTGAGTCTTTCTACACTTCCAAACTTCCATTTATAGGAACACATGTTACATATCATGCACTTCCAGTCTACACCTGATTCAGTGAGGTCAGGTGGGTCTCCAATTAATGCCTAGCCTAAATATAACTAACCTCAATTGATATACTATTAACAAGTGTCTCCAGTGAACCAAAGCCTCCATCAGAATGTAAGAAGTCTTTTGGCACAATGCACGGTGTCCCTGGCTCTGAATCAAAAACTTGGGGTATACATCCCATCCCATTAGTTGATAGCCAAGAAATGTTCATCATGAATATCAACCTTCAAGCATTCCAACCTTCCAAGTCATGCCAATGGAAAATTGGGAATAGTGGGAGAAATTCCTGGGTAGATGTGTTACAGAAAGAACGAACACTGGAGCCTCTACCATCACTAACCGTAGGTCCAGATTACAACATTAATGTAAAAATGTATGTAGCCACAGAAACGTGGACTCTGAGTGACTGTAGCATGCCACCACCATGTGTTTTTGTACAACTGTTTAACCATTAGCCAATAATTGCAATATACAAAATAGTGAAGAATGTGTGGGATTGCCATCATATGGTCAGATGGCATCTGACAATGGGACATGATATCCACCTCTGATGAGTGTGGACACATTAAAGCTACTGGGACTGATTCATTAAAAGCTAATAATATACTTACAATAACATTAAAAGCAAAATACTGAACATGGCAGAACATAAAGAAAAATGAAGCTACACAGTACTTACAGCACAAAAACAGGCCTTTGGTTCAACTGGTCTCCAGCAGCATTGATGCTCTGTGTGGGCCAGGTTATCCTATGCGTCCTTCTATTCCTTTCTTCTTCATTTACTTACTTACTTTCCAAAACTGTGTTCAGTCCATGAGAGATTCATATAAACATTTTTTGAATTATGAAAACTGAGACAACCCACCCAGCAGAAATTGTACTGATGTTTTGAATATAAATCAGAAGGAACCTATTGCCCCATTCCTGCTGTTTCTGTTGGTCAAATATCTGCCCCTAACCAGAAACCTGATGGCTAAATACTGGCCTGTGTGGGTGATAGATGATTCTTACAATCGATGAGAATCTGAGCTCCATTTTAAGTCATGGCAATGCATGCATTGTCCATTGAAGCCAAGCTAAAAAAGGAACCTGCCAAAGATGTTACCCATATCTGAGTCAGAATGAACAGGAATCTTTCCCCAGACTGCTGCTGGTCTGTATGTTGAGCCATCACCACACTTCCCCAACACCCCTCCCAGCTTATCTTTACCAAGTCACAATAACATCTCCCCTTCTCTCACCCACCCACCACCAGGGCCAACCAGTTTGTAGCTCTGCTGCAAGCTGGTGCATACCAAGGTGCTTGTTTTCCACCCATAGTTCAGGGCACCTATGGAAAATGAGGACAGGCCCTCAAGGGTCTCCAGCGTGAATTATAAAATGACCAGTCAGTGGCCTGTAAACTACATGGAGGATATCTATACTGATGTTTCTTAAAAACTGAATAGTAAAGTGCTTCATGATATGCCATGTCCATCGGTAAATAATCAAGATGAAATGTTGCGTTCAACTTGTGCAACTTCTCGTTTCCTCATGAAACGTAAATCTATTGCCAGAATTAAATCTTAGTAATCTGAGCTATGATGTCTGCCCCGTGGTCTCTTTTGATGTTACAATCCTTTCCAAGTGAATAAACTAATTGGATTTTTAATAAATCTGGTCAACTTTCAGTTTTGTAGAATGACAGAATCGCAAGAGACTCCAACAGTGGCCAACACAGGTGACAGTGAGATACAATATTTCCTTTTACAAGTAAGAAAGGTCCATATTCCATTGACGGCTCTGATGAAACATAATTTACAAGGGTCGTTTATGGATGCAAAGGCACATCTGGATCATTTAGTATACGTCTCCCCATTCCCTCTCCCCCCTATACTTGCCACTGAACTTACCTGCTTTTCTTTGAGCCCATATCACTCAATTCAATATTAAACAGTTCTTGTCCTATTTTCTAATCGGTTCTCTTTGGAAGATTGCAAGAAACTCAACTGCAGTTCCACAGTTGTCTGCTCATTAGGGGAGACTCTAGCCATGTGTAAACAAGTTGATTCAATACACCAGGGGCAAGAAATGACAGTCAAATCTAATCTCTTTATCCAAGATCCATATAACTGCAGTCCAATAGTGGAAACCAGGAACAGGGTCCTGATCAAAATGTTCTCCTCACTAGCTTAGGAGCGCAGAAGCTAATTAGACAGAAGTTATTCTGTCCCCATTAAGATCAGCTAATTAAGCATAGTCCGACTTAAACTTGGAACAAAAAAACAGCACATGCTGGAAACGCTCAACAGGGCAGGCAGTCTCTGAGGGGAGAGCAAGTTAACGTGTCACGCTGATGGCCTTTCATCAGAACATACATACGGCTCAGTCCCAACCATGAAAGAGGTTATTTGTCACCAAGCCATTTATCACCCTATGACACTGCTCTTTTTAAACACGGAAAGCTGGCGTGTCAGGTTTGTTCTGGTGTAAAAGTGCCGGACAGCAAAGCAACAAGAAGATCAATTGTCTAAGTGGAAGCTCAGGTTTGGAAAGGTGTGACAGGGGCACTTAAGCAAGCAATGACTTGCCACAGGGCGACTTGATCTTGAACAAAGTGTTACTGTCCAAGGGACGTGTTTTTTTTTTAAGCAGGTGAGCAGCATTAAGCCTGGAACAACGAAATTACTGCCCTCAAAATAAAACACCCATCATTAATATAGCATAGATTTGACATCAAATGAATATCAGCAGATAAATAGAGACTGTACCAGTATCATTTAGCCCTATGGGGGAAAAGACAACTTGCATGGACACGGCAACTTTCGTGTGCATCAGAGTTTTGGAATTGCTTCTGAAGTGTTGTGAGGTAGGCAAACACAGTAGCCAATTTGCGCACAACACGATTTCACAAAGAATAAAGGAGATGAATGAATCTGGATTCGGTGGCATTAATTGAGGGAGGAATGTTGTTCCAAGTCAGTGACGGAACTCCCTGCTCATTCTCACACGGTGCCTTCTCGCCCTCCTGCACAGACTGCTTGGGTCGTAGTTTAACGCCTCATCTGAAGTCAGTGAGGTTTTCTTCTCCCCCAGAGGTTGGCAAAAGATTTCTCCTTGTTTAAACAGTCCAACAGAATTAAAACTTGGCAGCGCATCCCATGGAAGGTCTACCTAATTGCGCATTGGCTATGGGAACACTGTCAGGCTGAGTGAATGAAATGTACAGCAGTGTGTGTAAGCAGGACTTTGGTGCCACAGACATCTACGGCCTAAAATCAGACGAAATGCAACGGGGGGATCTGCCGAGCTGTCCCCTGTTTTCCAGCACAGCTTAAAATGAAAAATTCCATACTGTCTCTGTGTGTTTTACACAAACATAATCCTGAAAGTTATGCTTTCTTAAAGCCACTCTTGACATATTGCCACGCATTCTCCGCTAGTGCTGTCTGACAGCAAAAAGCCTCGGTTTCTTGTTTTAGGTCAATTTCATAAATTTTAAATCAACCAACCAGTTCTGGCTGCGTGCTGGGGTTGAATCAGAGGTGAGGCTCATCACTCAGCTGTTGACTGCAATACAATTTTTAAAAAATTTAAGAAAGCAAGACAAAGACGTAAAAATTATGGAAGTTCAGGCCATACACTTTCACAGCGTTCTGCCTTTATGCATCGAGGCCCCCGAAGAAAACAAAATCAAATCCAAAAAGAGATTGTGATTTACTGAATGGGAAGCTTTTTTTTCCCCCAGATTATTTCTTTGGCTCTCTCAGCAAGCAGTTTCTCAGGCTGATTGCTTAGATTCTAGCCAAAGCACAAGTCATTATTATTGCATTAGCTTAGCCTTTCAATGCCATCAGAACTTGGCCCAAATGAACTGAACATTTTGAGGGAAATGATACCTCTTATAAAGTGAAAAATAGATAATTGTTGATTCATGGCAACATTTGTGTATATTTAATGGAAGCCATCTCTCAAATTACCACCCAGTTTGGTGCGCGCACACATATTATTGAGCAAAAGCCTACTTTTTGTTTCCATTTAGCCTTACCCAAAACCAAACAAGATTTTAAAACCTACAAAAATTAATTGTCTCCCCTCCATCCCCATTAAAAAATTATAGATATCGATCTGGTTGCCGAACCTAAGTAACAAAAAGGTTAAAGTAGTGTTTGAAGTTGTCTTGACACCACCAATATCCGTATAGGCAGCAAGTATCCATTTTCCATAGTAATCAATAATATAAGCGCGTACCTTATCGAGGAATTACTGACAGCCGCCATTCCCCCCTGTTTTTTAATGCAAATTTGCTCCAGTGTGCTGTAATAATCCAACGCATCATAAATCAGACTTATAATAGGTACAATTACTAATTCAATGTGTTATTTAAACTGTAATAGGTTTCTCCACTGACTTCTTGGCTTCACATAAGTTTTCCACTGTATATGGGAATAACATCTTAATCGAAGATGAGGATATCTGACTGGGATTGCACAATTACATTTCAGCCCCTGAGTCTTGTCACATCACTCATGTGAAACCGAAGTATAATGTAATCCAATGTGATATAAAAAAAGGTTCACACACGTTCTTAAAGGGATATTGTCACCAGATAAAAGTCACACAGGAATCCAAAGTATATAGAAAAAGTGCACGAACTGTCCGTGCACCCATCCCCACATGCACAGACACATCCACACACTTTAGCAAGCGGGGTGATAAAGTGGCAGCAAAACTGCAGAGTAGCTCTTCCCAGGTGCAAATGTCACATCAAGATGTCAGCAAGCTCTTCAGGACCTGTTTGGGACAATGTAATGTATAAAATATTCCAAGTGAAGGATTAACACTGAAGGCTAAGCTGGGGAAGGACGAGGAAACAAAAAGACTAATCACTTGGTTTTCATCACTTCAACTACATTTCATTCCACTCGGCACAGCAAGGTGACACCAGTCATGGAAAAAAACGTATGGTCTGAAGAGTTACATTTTATTGGGGATCTTGGACGATGACTACCTCACAGCGCCAGGTACCTGGGTTCAATTCCACCCTCAGGTGACTGTCTGTGTGGAGTTTGCACATTCTCCCAGTGCCTGCTTGGGTTTCCTCCGGGTGCTCCGGTTTTCTCCAACAGTCCAAAGATGTGCAGGCTGGGTGCATTGGCCATGGAAAATTGCCCATAGTGTGCAGGGATGTGTAGATTAGATGGGTTATAGAGGGATGAGTCTGGGTGGGATGCTCTGAGAGTCAGTGTGGACTTGTTGGGCCAAAGGGCCTGTCTCCACACTATAGGGATCTTGTGATTGCCAGAAAAGAATATAAAACAGACAGCAGAGAGATAATGCAGGAGATAAATGAAGTAGGACAAAGCTTGTTTAAAAAAAACAAATCATGAATCTAACTTTCAGTGCAATCAAAAGTTCAGGTGTAGAATCATAGCTTGCAGCATAATAGAAATGTACAGTACAGAGGAGGCCTGCACTGACCAACAGGTAGCCAGACTAGTCCTATTTTCCAGCTTTTGCAGCACAGCCTTGTGGATGCTGATGCTTCAAGTGCACATACAAGCACTTTTGATTGATTGATTTATTGATTTATTGTTGTCACATGTACAGAGATACAGTGAAAAGTGTTGTTTTGCGTGCTCTGCAGGCAGATTGTACCATAGAAAATGCATCAGGGTAGCACAGCAGCTGCAGAGAACGTACTGAGAGAGAGAGAGAGAGAGCGAGAGAGAGATCAGAATTAGTACTTGAGAGGTCCAGTCAAAAGCCTGATAACAGTGGGGAAAAGGTTGTTTCTGAATCTATTTGTACATGTATTAAAACTTATATATCTTCTTGGAAGAGAGTATAACTGGGGTGGGAGGGATCTTTGATTATGTTGGTTGCTTTCCAGAGGCAGTGGGAAATATAGATGGAGTCAAAAGAAGGAAGGCTGTGTTCACAACTCTGTGGTTTCTTGCAGTCTTGGGAAGAGTAATTGCCAAACGACGCTGTGATGCATCCAGATAGGATGCTTTCTATGGTACATCTATAAAAATTGGTAAGATTGGTAACTTGGTAACTTGATAACGACCAAAACTTGTTAACTTATTTAACTTTATGGAGGCTTCTGCCTCTACCACATTTTCAGATGGTGAGTTCCAGATTCCCACTACACTTTGGATGAAAATAAAATTTCCCATTACCCATTCTAAACCTATAACCAAGAGGAATGGGGTTTTCCTGTTCAAATGGTGTCTTCCCTCTGTTCCAATACAAAGAATTCCAGCCTCTTCAATAATTCCTCAGGTGAGGTCACTTAACTCAAGTTAGTTCTCAAATACATTTGCAAATTATCAAATATAAAATCTCCTTAGAACCAGCATAGTTGAACAGTATTCTCGGAGAGCTATTAATAAATTTTGCAACAAAGATATTATTGGATATATTTAGGAATTACAACATGGCTCAGTTTTATTAATACAGCTGAAATCAAATTTATCACAACAACTAACTATGTTAATCAATGTCTGATCCACCACTTGTGAATCACCTGATATCAAATAATAGTAAAAGATTTTTTTAAAAATGTGCTCAGAACCATTTACAAGTTACACTGGTGCACAGAAGTCAGTGTGTTAATTTTCTTTTAAATACAGTAAGTGCTTTTGGTCATAAGCTTAATTTTAGGAGCCTCCTCAAAAGCTTGCAAATGAAATATTACATCTCTTATCTGAGGGTTTAGCCAACTTTGTGGGTAATACTGGCTTCACATTCGATATTTTTGAATCTAGCCCAAATATTACAGACAATTGATTTGCATTTAATGTCATGCGCGTTCGAACTTCAGCAAACTTTCATGTGGTTTGACTGAATCTGAGCAAATTATACTGGAAAGAAATTGTGCAACATTTGTCAGCACGTAAATATTCATAGACATCTAAACATATACACTCGGACAAGCTGCACACTGTGAACAATTCCTGCTAATTTTGAATTCAATTTTAAATTCTAATCCACGCACAGGTTTTGCACAATCCTGCAAAGATACACAATTTTGGAGTGTAATTTCTCAGAGTTTAACCCAAATTCTATTTGGTTTACTTCCTGTTTCTCTTTCTGTGACCTCAAATATCGCCAATGTACAACCAATACAAAAATCAATCAATGTCCTTAACTTTCAGCACAACTAGTAAGTGATTACATTTATATACTGGTGCAGGATACAGTAGAAACTGGAGTTCTCACAACCCAATGCATATTAGCATTCCTTGCACATGAATGCACAGGTGAATTGTCCTTTGCTTCCTGAGAATAAGGAGCACAGCGAAACGTCTTTTGTATTTTTATTTGTCAAGATATGGACCTGTTTAACTTGAAAAGCTGCAATTATTGTTTTTTTCTTACTTATTTTTCTTGAGCATCAACATTTTCTTGTTGCTTTAATGGTACCTATTCAAGTGTTAGTCACTGAACTATGAGCCACCTAGAATCCTGCTCCCACCATACCTACAAGTGGGTTCAGTCCACGTCCAGATTGGCAAGTCTGGTGTGGCTGCTGCTCTGAGGGAGACGGAATACTCCCCACTTGCCTGGATGGGTGCAGCTCCAACACTCAACAAGCTTGATACCATCCAGGACAAAGCAGCCTGCTTGATTGGCACCACATCTATAAACATCCACTCTCTCCATCACTGATGCTCAGCAGCAGTATGTACAATCTAAAAGATGCACTGCGAATATTCACCAAGGTTCCTTAGACAGTACCTTCCAAGCCCACAAGCTCTTCCATCTAGAAGGGCAAGGGCAGCAGATATATGCGAGTTCCCCTCCAAGACACTCATCATCCTGACTTGGAAATATATCCTCATTGCTTTGGTGCCACTGGGTTGAAACCATGGAATTCCCTCCCTAATGGCATTGTGGGTCTGCCTACACAAAATGGACTGCAGCAGTTCAATAAGGTGGCTTACCACCAAGTTCTTAAGGGCAACTCATTACAGACAATAATTACTGGCCTGGTCAGCAACTCATGGATAAATAGAAAAAACATTCAGCACAATGCAGCACATTATAGGTTAACAATTAGAATGTTTGGATATATTTTAAATTGACAAGATTTTCCTCTATTAAATCTAGTACCAAGGCACCTCCTGTCATCAATATACTAAAAGGAAAATATCGCAGGTGCTGGAAATCTGAAACAAAAATAGAGAAGGCTGGGTACACCTAGAAGACCTGTCATCTGTGAAAAGAGAAATGAAGTTAACATTTTGAGTCCAGTGTGATTCTTCTTCAGAACTCTTCTTCATCAGTCATTAGTTCAGCATCTTCAATTAAGGAAATTCCTACCAGCTTCTAACAAAAATATAGGAACAAGCTAGTATTTAGCAAAATAGAGAAATCTTCCAGTACCTGTCACTGATTTATTGGACGTAATGAATAAATTGATCAACGTACCTGCTGGGGAGGTAACAATTTGCCGATAATGGCAGCCAGTGTCAGTTGGTCAGTAATTGTGTCCTGACAACACCGTGTGCAACCTTGATAACATGAGAGTGCAGCAGACACCACGCTCATTTTACAACCTTCCACTCATGGTTACGTTTCTCAAAGGTGAAAGGGACTGGTGTGTTGAAAAGTGTGTTATTAGCTGTTGAATAGAAAACTTACTTGCTTGTGAAACTGTGTATTGGCAAAGTGCCAGGGTGAGGCTTATCCTGCAAAAAGAACTGCTCCTATTTGGCGGGACAGAATACCACTGGCATTGATATTGTGGGGTGAATTAGTGCTCTCTCAGAAAAAGCAAATTAGAGACAGTAACTAGAAAATTGGATAATGAATACATTCGATTTCAAGCCTCAGTCAGAAGTGAACCTTTCATCCATTTGCAGCAAAGAAAAGGCCTACAATCAATGAGTTGTTGTTGTTTTGGATAAATTTATTTCTCAAGGAAAAGAATGAACAACAAATTAATTCTTAGTACTGACAAATATCACCAGAAAACCAGGGACACATTCTTGTGGGTACATTCCCAAGGAACGTAATAGCAAAATACTTTTGAATGCTTTTGGAAAATCAGAGAACTGATACGTTAACCCTGATTTTCTCTCCACAGATGTTGCCTGACCATCTGAGTATCTTCAGAATTTTGCTTCTATTTAACACCCCCTTAATAACCAGGACTTTCCTAAATAGGGCAGGGGCATCCCCAAGTTATAGGAACTTATGTTGTAATTTGCAGTACTGTAACTTTTTTTTGTTAAAAACTATACTCTTTCTTTGGGAGTTCCACGTACCATTCCAGGATAATGGTTAATTTTGAGAAGAAACTGCCTCCTGACCTGCTCCTTTTTCTTTAACTGCCTGTTTAGAGTGTGTAGGAATGCCTGGGCATCAGATTTCCTTGAAGATTAGATCTCTCCTGTGGGGACAATATTGTGAAACCAGTATTTTGAGCTGTATTCATTGCCATTGAAACATCAAGATCTACTTGTCACACGCACCTTGACCAATTTATTATTTTTTGCACTACATCCAAAAGGAGTTGCTGCAACATCACTGCTTTGTGTTTGTAATCAGATGATTACTTTGAACACGGTGTTGTATACACTTGTATCAAGAGATATTAGACAGAAAGGTATCAACTGCTTTTGGCGTGCTTTATAGATGGCAATCAGAAAGTCTCCAGCTGCCATACAATAGAATGCAGTTCTGCTTGCCTGGGTGAAAAAGTAGATTCATTACAATTAAACCAAACAGAATATGTTAACATGGCAATAAAAGCTCCCACAACTTGCTCGTTGTGAGTAAAATAAATAGCAGATCTTCCACTAACAAACTTCAGATGATTACCAGACAAGAGTATTAAAAACTGAGAAATACAATGGTTGTTAAACTTAAAATAAAACACAAGTTAAAAAACAATTATTTCCATTACAGTCATTTTGCTCATGGTCTGCAGAAAAGAAAACAGGACTTTTTTCATATGTAAATACTTTTATAAACTTCAAAGTCCTTTCATGATTGTTCAAAAACACACATACACACACGCACAGAGAGCAGCAGTGCCAAAGTTGAGTGCTGGAAGATGATTAAAGAACCTTATTACAGATACGATGTAGAATTCTTTACATGAAAGAGAGCACATTATGAGGGCTTATCCTTTTAAATGACACAAGGTTTGAGAACACGCTGAAACCTGATTAGAGTGACAGCACTGAGTGATACTGCAAACCTGTTAATAACATGAAAATTAGAACAGCCTCATGCAAAGAGCGGAGATTAATTTAGCTCAAGTCCATCTCACGCAAATTGCGAAGTTGTGAATATGTTTCCAGATAATGAGACTTTGCAGTTGTCAGCTCACTTGTCATTTTCTGTAATTAATGTTAAGGAAGACTCCTTCCTGATGGTTCTTATTACTCATGTACCAAGAAAATTTCTTCAGAGAAATAATTTACATTTATTATCATCAGTCTGTTTGTGTGGTTTATTTCACTGCACAGTAATTTATTGCAGGAGCGTTTCTGTTGCGTTGATTAGTCACTCGTCTGCCTGAAATGTAATTTTTCTGATAGCGATGTTAGAAAATTGACAGCCTCACATTTCTCCCCTTTTTTCTTTTACTCTATGTTTTCTTCTGCAAGTCAACAGATACCTCTTTGTTTGAGATGGCGTCTTAGCAAAAGGCAGGTCTCCCACTGTGCCTCAGCTATAATTCAAGTAATATTCATCATAGACATATATTTAAATCATACCTGGGTTTGCTTTGTGTTCGAAAATTTATTAGCCAACTATTTAAATGTTTTATTCATTAGGCTATGTGTAAATAATGCATAGCTGTTACTGCAGTGTATTAACCAGTTCCTTACCACATAGTTGGTGCGACCGCTCTCGATAATTGCGTAATTTAATTATAAAGAAATCATTACAGTCCCCGTGTAAAACTGAATAAGCAAGTGGGGCAATTTAAATATCAACTTGCCAGGCCAGACTCCAAACAACAGCCATATCAATCGATAAATGCATTTACGGTAGAACATATGCAGTGTAAAGTCCAACTGATTTACATTCTACAGCTGGAGTACTCATTCTCCCATTAATTTGAGGATTAGGACCCATGTCTTTCAGAAAGCTTTCCCCTGGGGTAAAAAGCTGCTTGAAATAATCCCATATCACAAAAACATTTTACTGTTGTTTTTTTATGCGGGGAGGAGTAGATTCGAATATACTTTCAACTCTGGCATTGAGGGCTTTAATCCAGATCTGAGCAAGTGAGACAAACTGCACTCCCTTTCCTCCGCTGGTCAATTCTGAAGGTGGCCATCCCATCAGCGTTTAATCGAAGTGGAAAGACCAGATCTTCAAGAGGCTAGTTTCCCCCATCAGGAAGCCTCTTTAAAAAGCAAACCACTGGGATCCAACATTGACTTTGCAGCATTCTGGGGAATTCGGGAAAAACAGACGAACATTTGGGAAAAACGTTGCGTCTAAAGGCAGAGAGTGTGCAGAGTCGATGTTCCAGGACTGGTGAAAGGACTATTCCCTTTGCCTGAGCATTTCCAGCATGCTCTGTTTTTAATTGAACTTGAACATCCTTTATCTTGCACTCTTACCTGATGAGATTTGTTTTTGATGTGGCAAGCTCCTGTTTGTGGGCTTGAGGTGGGGAGGGGGATTGCTGACCTTCCTGATGGAATGACTGATTCTGACTGTGCCCAGGAGCTGGATTAAGAAATGCAATTGAAATGCCAACTCACCAAACCACAACAAGAAACCATCACCCTCTAATACTGCTCCCTCCAGTCATGGACTTTAACACATCTGAACATCACTGGGCTTTGTCCATTCCGGTTGTGGGAAAAGATTTCAGATATTGGCATGTTTGTGGATGGCAAAAAAGTAGGTGGGAAGCCGAGGAGTGAGGATGACTCCGTGTATCTATATAATTGATGACATAAAGTGTCTATAATTATGAACAGGTTAAGTAAGTGGCCAAAAACTTAGCAGATTGAATATAATATGGGAAAATGTGAAGTTATCATAGAATTCCTACAGTGTGGAAACAGGCCCTTTGGCTCAACAAGTCCACACTGGCCCTCAGAGTATCCCATGCAGACCTGTCCCCCTATAACCCATCTAATCTACACATCCCACAACACTATGGGCAATTTTCAATGGCCAAACCACCTAGCCTGCTTGTCTTTGGACTGTGGGAGGAAACTGGAGCATTTGGAGGAAACCCATGCAGACACGGGGAGAATGTGCAAATTCCACAGACAGTCGTCGAGGGTGGAATTGAACCGGGGTTCCTGGTGCTGTGAGGCAGCAGTGCTAACCACTGAGCCACCATGCCACCCCTTTTTCTTTTTCTGTGGAGATGATTTCATAATCCAAAGTTATGCACTTTGACAGGAAGAATACAAGTGCTGCAGGAAACTGCAGAATGGAGATGTTGGGGGTCCCAGTGCAAAAAGCTAGCATTCAAGTTCAGTGGGTCATAGTGAAGGCAAATGGGATGTTGGTCTTTATTTCAACGTGAATGGAATATAAAGATTAGGAGGTTTTGCTAAAACTGTGTAAGGCACTAGTCAGATCACAACTGGAATACTATGAGCAGTTTTGGATACCTTATCCAAGGAAAGGTAGATTGTCATTGGAGGCAGTTAAGAGAAGGTTCACAAGGCTGATCCCAGGCGAGGTGGGGAGAGGTTAAGTAGATTGGACCTGTACTCAATAGAGTTTAGAAGAAACAGAAATGACCTTATTGAAACATATGCGATGCCTAGGGGACTTGATAAGGTGGATGTGGAGAGATTGTTTCCCCTTGAGAGAGAATCCAGGATCAGCCGGCATAATCTCAGAGTACTGGGTCACCAATTTAAAACAGAGATTGGAAGGATCTTCTCTCTCTCAAAAGGATAATGATTATGTGGAATTCTTTACCGCAGCAGGGCTGCAGAGATTGATTGATTACGTTTCTTCGAGGCTGAGATATACATATTTTTAAATCAGGACAGGAATCAAGGGTTTTAGGAATGAGGCATGAAAGTGGAGTTGAGGACTACCAGATCAGCCGTAATTTCATTGAGCCAGGAGGTAATTACACTAGTAGTCATACTGGTTAGCGAGTGATTTTTTTTTTTCTTTATTCATTAATGGGATGAGGGTGTTGCTGGCCAGGCAGCATTTATTGCCCATCCCTAATTGCCCAGAGGGCAGTTGAGAGTCAACCATTGCTGATGCCAATGATAGAGAGAGTACAGCGGAAAATCATCAGAATGTTGCCTGGGCTGAGGATAAAGGCTAGATAGACTGGGGTTGTTTTCCATACAGCATTCTGGGGGAGGATCTGACTGAGGCATGCAAAGTTTGGAGAGGAATGGACAGGATAGGTCGAGAGCAATGTTTCCCCTTAGTGTAGCGGTCAATAACCGGGGGCACAGTTTCAAGGTAAGGGACAGTCAGTTTAGGTGGGATTTGAGAGGAAAAGAAAATCACGCAGTGGTTTGTGGATATCTGGAACTCACTGCCTAAATGGGTCTTAAAGGCAGGAGCTCTGAAGATACTTAATAACATTTTAGATGAACACTTGAAACATATAAGGCACAGGCCAAGTGCTGGAAAATAGGATTAAATTAATGGACGTTTGCTGACCAGTAAGAACTCAATGGGTCAAAGGGCCTCCTGCTGTGCTGTAAAAACTTGATGATTTGATGGGCTGGATGGTCTGCTTCTACTCTTACATCTCATGGTCTTATCTCAACCTCAGCCACAGGAAGTACCACAGCATCATCTACAATACCTTAATGTCTGAAAGAAAATATTCATTTAAGAAAAAGGTGACTGAAACAATATGCAAATGAATCACAAGCCAAAGGTTCAGTTTTTAAAGACAAAGACTGAAGATGAGACTCCATCTTTGGAAGCATTAAGACATTTGAACAATGCTGTTTGCAAAATTAAAGATGGGACAGGAAAGCCAGAAGAGGGACATTGGACATAAATATCTTACTAGTTTTGGATACTGCTCCTGCATTACAAATTGTTTGTGATAAAAAAATCTGAAAACATCTCAATAAGTTTACTTTTAAAAACATCCATTAAATATTTTTAAACAAGATATTTCACTTGATGTGAAAAGATGAAGACAACATAAATCCATAAAATATTTTATGAAGGTGGAAATAACTGGGCACTGAGAAACAAAAGAAGAAGTTTGGAATGATGACTACAAACTAGATGGAAGAGCAAGTTTTGGAGGGGGCAAGGCTAATAAGAAAAGTAATAGCTTAGTAAGGGGGCTTCAGAAGATAGTTTGAACATTGATCATAGAATCCCCACAGTGTGGAAACAGGCCCTTCAGCCCAACAAGTCCACACTGACCCTCAGAGCATCCCACCCAGACCCATCCCCCTAAAACCCACCTGATCTACACATCCCTGAACACTATGGGCAATTTAGCATGGCCAATCCACCTAGCCTGCACATCTTTGGACTGTGGGAGGAAACTGGAGCACCTGGAGGAAACCCACACAGACACAGGGCAAATGTGCAAACTCCTCACAGATAGTCACCTGAGGGTGGAATTGAACCCAGGTCCCTGGTGCTGTGAGGCAGCAGTGCTAACCACTGAGCCGGTCTGAGGCTAAATGTTCAGTGAAGAGAAGGAACAACATAAAGGTCAGCATTTGAGTATTGCTGAAAAAAGGCACATTCTGTCCTTTTATCTTTCACCCATTTGGATAATTTGCAGGAAATACCAATTTAAGGGAAAAATCAATATTTTTACTGTGTGAGAGGCTGATTGGTTGGCAAGTAGAAGGTGTATAAACATGAATGTAAATTTTGCAGAGGTGAGGACTCACAATGAGAGTTGAAGTGAAGGACAATGGCTTTGAAGTTAAAGCTTAAACAAATATGAAGCCAAAGTTAATGAAGACAGACGGTGAAAGGAGAACAAGATCAAGGCAGAATTGGAAACAGGCAAAGTTCTGGACAAGTTGCAAATTGAAAAGTGCAAAGTGCCAGAGCCTGACAAAGGGAACAGTGAAGTCATAATTTCAGGAGATAACAAAGATGTGGCTAAGCAACAGAAGTAGTTACTTAAGCAGTTAGCTTATTTTTGACACATGTTATTAGCTTACTCTGGTGAAACAAAGCTTTTCTTTTTACTGAAGTAAAAGCCATGATGTTAGCGTAAATATTCTTCAGCAGGTTCAATTGATTAAATGCAAACATCAGATTCAGTGCTATAAAATAGCTTAAACTGAATGACAAAACTCACGATTAGGAATACCCCAAATCCCACAAATCACATATAAATGTGAGATTGGTCTTTCTTACTGAAGTAGTGATGGAAGATTAAAACTTAGCTATTTTAATAAAAGTGCATTGGTGAAACAATAGTAAGAAATATGTCTTTCCTTAGCACAACAGTGGGAATTCTATTGTTAATTTTGCCTCCAGAGATGGAAGAGTTGACTTCCAGGTTAGGTACAAAATCCCAAATGATTTTTGCTGATCGGGATAAGAATGGGAGAGTCCCATTCTCCACAGTGTAACACGCAGCTGGAAGAGAAGCAGCTGCAAACTTTAAAGGGTGGAGTAGATTAACCATATGTAAAGAAGTACTTCCTGTCTGAAAATTAGACCAAACCTTTGTTGCAAATTTACTCAATGACAAATGACTGAAGGCATTTGGTTGCTTTCCTAAGAGGCCACTTGCAGTGCAGCTACTGGTGAGAAACTGATGGCTATAGGTGGGGTTCCAGCCAGGCAGAACCACACTCACAATATTTGACTCCTACCTGGCGAGAGCTCATGCTAACTTCCTTGTGAAAGAGCTGTGAGATTTGTGGTTTCTCCCATCAAGTAAAACTTCAGGCACTGGGGAAGAAATCACAGACAATTTGAACATTTATAACAAGTTGAGATATATTTGTAAAGTACAGAAGACTAGAGCAGGCACTGCTGTGGATTTACATTCCAGGTGATGTGAGGTAGGTACAGGATTATTGTATTTGAAAGTTGGTTGAGGTAAAACTCTGAATTTACACAACTAGTTAAAAATATGCAGTGTTTATAGACCCTAAAAAATTTTGGATTGGTGCCTGCTCATACCTTAACTATTCAAGCATTTTGAAATTCAAAGGCCATAATGACATAAAACAAAGAGCAATTTGGAGTACCTGACTAATGGCTATGTTGTGCAATAAGTGCTGATTACTTTGTTCTCAATGATGGACAGCTTTGAGCTTGAGACCCAAAACTTAGCTTTGTTAATTGTATTCGGCCCTGTCTCCTAACTATATTTTTCCTGGCTTTCCTATTCTCCACATGGCAGGGTTATAACTCTTAGATCCTGTCAGTGCTCAAAGAGCATGTAGTGATTGTAATGAGGTTAGAATATGAGTTCCCTGATTGGAGCAGATTAACAGTCCCAATCAGGGAGCCCTGTCTGACAGATAAGAACAGGAGTGTCAGACATCCTGGGTGACTTGGTGACAGGATACCAGCCTCTGTGGAGTTATATCGATGAGAGAAAAAAAGCATATTCCTGAAGAAATTCACTCACAACAGATGGCTTTGAGTTGGGGTAAGCTTTTCTGGAGTCACGCTATTATTTGGGAACCTTGACCTGTTTGACCATGCTGTTGAAGATTGGGCCCAATATGTGGATAGAATGCATTATATTTTCTGGGCAAATGACATTGGAGCAAACGAAAAGCAATGAGCAATTCTCCTGACAGCTTGTGGACCTGCAGCTTTTTCAGTTATTAGGAGCCTTACTTTCCCTGAGACACCAGTTACAAAAATCCCCTTCAAGAATTGACAGATTTATTTAGGAATATTACAACTCCAAGCCTCCTGTAACTTTGAAGTGCTATTGTTTTTGGCTTGGCAATTCGAGAACTGGGGAATTCCTATCGGGATTTTTGACTAGGAAAAGACGACTGGCAGAGGCATGTAGTTTTGGTTTAATTGTTAATGAGATGCTGAGAGACCAGTTGGTATATGGGATTAATGATGTAACCATGGAAGAGCACCTACTAGCTGAAGCACGGTGGATCAGTGGTTAGCACAGTACCATGGACACAAATTCATTTCCAGGCTTGGGTGACTGTCTGGATGGAGTTTGCACATTTTCCCAGTGTCTGCGTGGGTTTCCTCCGGGTGCGTCAGTTTCCTGCCACAGTCCAAAGATGTGCAGGTTAGGTGGATTGGCCATGTTAAATTGACCATACTGCCCAGGGATGTGCAGGTTAGGCTATTAGCAAAGGGAAATGCAGGGTTCCAGGGAAGGATGCTCTTTGGAGGGTCGGTGTGGACTCAATAGGCTGAATGGCCTGCTTCCACACTGTAGGGATTCTATGATTCTCTGAACTGGCTTTATCATTGGAAGATGTGGCAAGTAGAGTACATGAATTGCAGGGTATTCCAATGGAAATGTACACCCTCGCCAGTCCAACCGAGGATAGGGAACACCACTCAAGTGAAGGCAGTTGCATAGCCACACTCAGGACATATCCTGAACAGAGGGACTCTAGGTCAGCCCACAGCAAAACCCCAAAACAAAGCCAAGCCTCAACCAAACAGTTAAGATTTTGTTCAGGGTCCAGCCTGGCAAGCCATTGTAGTTGCTGCCAGTATTCAAACTCGGGAGCAAAGGAGACCTACTTGACCTAAATTGAGCAAGAGAA
Organism: Rhincodon typus; assembly: GCF_021869965.1. Classification (NCBI taxonomy): domain Eukaryota; kingdom Metazoa; phylum Chordata; class Chondrichthyes; order Orectolobiformes; family Rhincodontidae; genus Rhincodon; species Rhincodon typus. The sequence continues at coordinate 25,625,318 of NC_063359.1, read as the reverse complement.
CTCACAGGCTTGTATCCAGGAGAGTGCACCCCCGTGAAAACCCAACTACGTCTGGTTTGGAACAGTTAAATTGTTTAGCAAAAGCAAAATCAGAACCAGTCAAAATAAATGTCTGGCTAAATGGTCGTCTGGTTCAAATGGAGATCGATACCAGCACAACCGTTTCAGTGATCGCAGAACCAGTCTTTAACAAAATTTGGTTTGGACTCCAACTTTTAAGTTTATGCAAGACCTCGGCCCGACTGAGAACTTGTACTGGGGAACCTTTAAAAGGCTTTGATTCCAATGTCTTATGACAAGCAGCTGGTTCAGTTACCGCCGTTTATAGTAAAAGGCTTGGGCCCAAGCTTGATGGAGCGAAATTGGTTGAGAATGATTCACCTAGATTGGCTCAACATTTTTCGATTAGAAAATATCTACTTGAGTGAAGTGCTAATTAAATACCCGGAAGTTTCTCAGGAAGGTCTAGGGACTATCAAAGGAGCCAAGGCCACCTGACATGTTGACCAGGAAGCATTTCCACGATTCTGCAAGGCCCACCCAGTTCCATTTGCTTTACGGGCAAAAGTAAAGGTAGAAATCAGAATTTGCAGAATGGGCAGCACGGTCATACCGATTTTGAAGCCTGATGGGTCGGTTCGCATTTGTGGGGATTTTAAACAAACGGTAAAATGCTTTTCGCAGCTGGATAAATACCAATTCCTCACATAGAGGATTTATAAGCAAAGCTGGCATGGAGGCTGTCCTTCACGAAGCCGGATATGAGCCATGCGTACTTACAATTGTGATTAGATGAAGATTCCCAGAAGTATGCTGCAATTAATACCCGTAGGGATTTGTACCAAAATAGGAGACTGCCATTTGGGCTATAGTCAGCCTGTGCAATTTTTCAGCAGATGATGGAGAACATTTTGCAAGGTGTACACCAGGTCACCATTTATCTAGATGACTTGCTAATAACAGGGAAGACCAATGAGGAGCACTTAGAGAACTTGGACATAGTCCTTAGATGGTTTTCCCAGGCAGGTTTATGCCTTAAGTGTGTTCCAGGCACCCTAAGTGACCGACTTGGGCTACAGAGTCGACAAGACCAGGTTTCACCCGTTGGAAGATTAAAGGTGCCCCGGCTTCCACGTCTGTACCAGAGCTTAGCTCTTTCCTTGGGTTGGTGAATTATTACAGAAATTATTACATAACCTGGCCTCCATCCTGGCACGTTTGTATCAACTCTTAAAAAAGGATCAGCCTCAGAAATGGTCGTGTAGCTAAGCCATAAGAAAAAGCTAGCATCCTGTAAGGTGTTGGCACATTATGATCCCAATTGACATGCGATGCCTCCCTGTACAGCACCGAGGCAGTGTTAGCTCATAGGTGGCCGAATGGAGAGTAATACCCAATAGCACATGCATCAGGACTTAGGCTAATGCAGAGCGTAAATAGATAGAGAAGGAACGTTTGGTGGTCATATTGAAGTCAGGAAGTTCCACCAATACCTTTACGGATGTAAATTTATAATAATAATGGACAAAAACCCTCTGCTAGATCTACATAAAGAGAACAAGGAAGTACCAACCATGGCTTAAGGCCAAATTCAGGGGAGGGCTCTAATATTAAAGTACGTATAATTACAAGCTGGAACTCTGTCTGGGAAGCCAAATAGCAAAGGCAGCTGCATTGAGCTGCCTCTTGCTGGCAGATACACCACTGGTGGTACTGCCACCAAAACAGTCCGTAATGGTTTTAAATTTTCTGCACACACTTCCAGTAGCAACGGACAATATCAGACATTGGATGCAGAAAGCTCTGGTCCTGGGAAAAACTGAAACAGCTAGCAGTGATGGCGGGAGCCAAATGTTTGTCACAACCAGAATTGAAACGTTTTTAGACCCGGAGAGACCAGATCACAGTGGAGGATGGCATATTATCATGGGGAGGAGGTGTGACGGCCCCAAACAAAGGTCACTGCCAGATTCTGGCTGAAGTCCACCAACTGGAAGCCAGGACTGGATGCAGACATAGCTGAGTTGGTGGGGCAGTGCTGAGAATGCCAACTAGGACAAAAATTACTGCCATCAGCTCCCCCACATTCATGGGAATAGCCAGGTAAACCCTGGACTCAATTATACATCGACGATGCAGGTCCTTTCATTGGCTCAACATTCCTAGTCATTGCAGATTTCCACTCAAAGTGGCTGGACTTGTGCACAGTTCACTCATCAAACACAGGGATGGTGATAGAAAAACTGTGTGCATCTTTTGCAATACACGGTCTCCGGGAAGTTTGGTCATAGATAATGGGCCATTGTTTACCAGCAGGGAATTCAAGTATTTCCTAAATTCGAATAGCACTTGACGTATAAGGACAGCTCCAAACCATCCATCGTCCAGTGGTCTAGCAGAAACAGCAGCCCAAGCTTTGAAGGCAGGGCTTAAAGAAACAGCCTACAGCTTCACTAGATACCAAACTGTCCTGGTTTCTATTTAGTTATAGGACCACCCCTCTTGCAATGACAAGGATAGCTCCAGCAGAGTTGCTACCGGGGAGAAGATTCTGCAACAGGTTAAATCTGATCTTCCTGGACTGGGGAGAGGGTGAAATGGCATCAGGAGCACCAATACCAGATACAAGACTCCGATAAGCAACAGAGACGGTTTACTTCAGGGGGCGAAGTTTGGTGTAGGAACTGCAGGAATGGCCCTGCATGGGTAACAGGCGTAAGTTGATGTGAGGTCAGGACCAGTGACGTATAAAGTTCAGGTAGGTGTGACAGTCCTGAACAAGCAGGTGGACCATACAAAAGCTGCAAACTCGTAAACGGGTCAGGAGCAAAATGGGCAGATCCTTGGAACAGTCAGAAAGGCTGGAGGAACCTGTGGATTATCCCTCTCCATCAAGCGTTGAAGAGACTTTGGAATCTGAGATGGACACGGTGTATTTCACCGCCTCAATGCCTTTACTGCCTAAAGAAGGGAATGGATTTCTTCTTAGACACCCCAGGCGCAAGAGGCGAGCTACTTACATCCTGCCTGTATTAGAGGCAGCGTCAGAGGAACCTGACCAGGTGCTGAAACACCCAGAGGAGCCACAAAAAAGAAAGAAAGTGGGAGTGGGGAGAGAAGTGTAGTGACTGTAACGAATCAGCCAGGTGGTCCTCATGGAATATGAGTTCCCTGATTGGGGCTGTTAAATCTGGTCCAATCAGGGAGCCCTGGCTGACAGATAAGAATAGCAGTGTCAGACATCCTGACACACTGAGACCTGGCTCTGAGGAAGTTGGGTCAGTATCAAGGGCAGTCACGTGTAAATAAAGGGTGACTTGGTGATGGGATATCGGCCTGTGTGAAGTTATTTCAGACCATTCCACAGCAATCTCTTCTTTTCGAAAGGCAGTTCCCTTCTCTTTACAAAAATATATCATTTACCCTTCATGAAAATATTTGGAATGATGAGATAATGGGACTTAGATAATACAGAGAACTGTGGACGCTGGAAATCTGAATCAAAAACAGAAATTGCTGGAAAAACTCAGCAGGTCTGGCAGCATCTGTGGAGAGAAAACAGAATAACATTTCAAGTCCAGTGGCCCTTCTTCAGAACTCACTTGATCATATGATCACACCAATCTTTAGAATGGGGGCTTCTTCATTAGAATGGACTTGGTGAGAGTTAGGATATGGGCAGCAAAGCTGTGGATGAGTTTGTTTATGCACAGCATATTAATGCACACAATCCAGGAACATAGTTCTGCAATTTTTGGAGGGAGGTAGAATTTGGTGTGGTTCTGGTGTAGGAGATCTGCATTTTGAAGGATCAGATATAGACAATGTGCTGAAATACACACTAAAATCCAGTAGAACTAGACCTTGAACTATCATTCACATTATTACATCTGTAGAAAGCATGAGGTAATGAGGGTGGCTTTAAGCAATCCACACATGAACTATCTGTGACCTCAATTAAACCTATGGAAAAACAGGCTAAGCGAGCTGCTTCACTTGTCCCACCGGGTAGAGGTTGGCTTTGATCGATGAGCAAATTCGACTGAGATGTCAATTTTCACTGAAGAAATTAGAAAATATCCATTCATTATTACAACTAATGGAAGAGTCTACAAACAGCCTTGCAGCTGTTTCAGGCTAGAAGATCTTTTTCTTCCAATCCTTTGATCATGGAGCATTCATCACAGGAACTGACTGTGAGCATTCCTGTAAACATTCTTCTGATAAGGAAGAAAAAAGAACAGAGAGAGCAGCAAGGTCTGAAAGGTCCATGCCAAAAGAGATCAACTCGGATCTACCAACTACGTTGTTTTCCCAAAGAATGTGACACAGAAAAAGTTTCAGTAAAGTGTGTTGAGAATCAAAAACGTGATTTCCAAAGCTTAACTGTTGGCAGGTGCACTTTCAACCAATGGAACCCAAAAGCTTTGTAATTCATTCCCTTAATATCTTTAATTCTCTCTTCTCCTTTGAGGTGGTCTTTAAAACCTATCTTGCTAACCAAGATAGTGATCATCTGCCCAAAATTTGCCTCATGTGGCTCAGTGTCGAATTTTGTTTGATGACTTTCCTGTGATGGACATTTGGAGTGTCTTTCATATGTTAAAGGCACTGTATCAATGTAAGTTGTTGTTGTACTGTGTCAAAGTGACCTCCAAACATCAGCTTAAATGCAAAAACCAAACAAATAAGCACTATGCCTTGGAACATTAGATTTCTTAACACTATGTTGATTTAGGTAAAACAGGTGCTTCTTTTTATTCACTATCCTTAACCTGTGCTGTTCTTAAAACTTCCCTGATCCTTCACCAAGAAGCAACCGAAGTGCCAGGGCTCTACTGTGTTATGATCCTCTTGGGACTGAAGTGAGCCTTTTTTTTAGGGCTTCTGAGTCTTAAGTAGATCCTTCATGAGCCAAGTCATCATTGCGGATACATAGGTAGCTCGGTCCGGCATCCCAAAGAGTTGATATGTGATGGCACTGACACTAGGAGAGAAGGTAGTCAAATCCACTTTTGTTTGCACCAGTTGGTTTGAATACCACTGTGTCTGAGGGGACTGATGTAGATATACCTCATGCCCCATTCACTCAAACAGAAGCCATTGTGCCCCGAGGAGTACACTAAATCAAAAATGAGGTAGAATGAGGTGCAGAGAGTCACATTCAGTAATACTTGCAACATCAGGTCAGGTTACAAGTCTGGATTCAAGCAATTACAATTGCAGTTTTCCAAGGTAAGTGGAACTTACAGTATAAATGCAACCTTCAGTCAGTAGTAGCTGATTCTGCACTGCTCTTGCAGTTAATAAAGATGACTATCTGTTTCCCTTTCCTTCTCTGCCTCTGGTTTTAGTGTCTGTTTTATAAGCCTCATCATCCAGGCCATTAAGATTTGTTTTCGATTGTGGAGGAGTAAAATGAATTCAGACATGGTAAAACTACAGACATCCTTTTAGCCAGTCCACACACACACAATGAAAGTGTTTAAGACTGAAAACAAACACAGCATTTTAATCTGTGCCCTTGTGCAACATAACGTATTTTGTATGCGCCCATCACAATTTGTATTATTTTAAAAGATCGTTTTACCATACAGCCATCAATATGGTGTAATCTAAAAATAAATCCAAACTATAGCTTTAAAGTACTTGGGTTCAGCTTTATTGTTTGGCATTAGCTGATACAGACTTCAGCTGTATCCAGAACTACATTTATAATTGGCCCCTAAAGAGTTATCACTTTTTGTCACAACTGGATCACTGGTTGTACTCTGCTAAAATGGCTTTGTTGAAGACAGGTTATGATCAAGTCATAGAGTCATATAGCATGGAAGCAGACCCTTCAGTCCAACCTGTCCATGCTGAACATAATCCCAAACTAAACTACTCCCACCTGCCTGCTCCTGGCCCATATCCCTCCAAACCTTTCTTATTCATATATCCATCCAAAGATCTTTGTAGTGTCTTTTTAAAATCTCTCTCCTCTCACCTTAAAAATGTGTCCCTAAGTCTTGAAATTCCGCATCTTAGGGAAAAGGCAACTACCATCAACTCCATCTCTACCTCTTGTTATTTTATAAACTTCTATCTGCAAAATAATGTTGCCTTTTCCCTAAGACGGGGAATTAAAAGACTTAGGGACACATTTTTAAGGTGAGAAGAGAGAGATTTTAAAAAGACATGAGGGCAAATTTTTCACACAGAAGGTGGTTTGTGTGTGGAATGAGCTTCCTGATGAAGTGGTGGATGCAGGTACTATTACAACACTTAAAAGATCTTTGGATGGATATATGAATAGGGAAGGTTTGGAAGGATATGGGCCAGGAGCAGGCACGTGGGACTAGCTTAGTTTGGGATTATATTCAGCGTGGACTGGTTGGACCAAAGGGTCTGTCTCTGTGCTGTATGACTCAATGACTTGATCATAACCTGCCTTCTGCAAAGGCATTTCAGAGAGTTAAGGTGGACGGTTGCTTTTTGGACTGGAGGCCTGTGACCAGTGGTTATCCCCAGGGATCAGTTTTGGATCATCTTTTGTTTGTCATTTATATTAGTGATTTGGATGAGAATATAGAAGGCATGGATGGTAAGATTGTGGATGACACCAAAATTGGTGGCATTGTAGACAGTGAAGAAGGTTTTCTAAGATTACAAAGGAATTTTGATCAATTGGGTCAATGGGCTGAAAAATGGCAGATAGAGTTTAATCTGGATAAATGTGAGGTATTGCATTTTGGTCAAAAAACAAGGGTAGGGCTTACACTATTTATGGAAGGGACTTGGGTAGTGTTGTAGAACAGCGGGGCCTCGGGGTACAAGTACATAATTCTTTAAAGTGTGCATCACATATAGACAGGATGATTAAAAAGGCATTTTGCACGCTTGCCTGCATTGCTCAGTCCTTTGATTATAAGCATTGGGAAGTGGTGTTGAGGTTGTACAGGACATTGCCGAGGCCTCTTCTGTAATCCTCTGTCTAATTCTGGTCACCCAGTTATAGGAAGGAAATTATCAAGCTGGGGAGGGTCCAGAAGAGATTTACCAGGATATTACCTGGTATGGAAGGTTTGAAAGAAAGGCTGAATATGCTGGGACTTTTTTCACTGGAGCATAGGAGGTTGAGTGGTGATGGACATGCACATAGCAATCAAACAATAATTTAGATTTGTTGCTATTGGTGAAATTTCCCTTCAATTTTGAAAGCCAATGAAATACGAGCAAGACTTTTCTTTCAGTCTTGAATATTTGATAAAAATGTAAATAAAACACCCAACACCAAGTGCTGCCAAATGAATGGAATCCTTCAGCCACTGCAGAGTGTCTCAGTGACAGTGTGGAGTTTCTAGGGGGTTAAAGATTTTCCAAATTTTTTTATTCTATAGGTTTCTATCACTGTCGTTAGAACCTCTCATTTAACTAAATGAGAAATCCATCACGATATGACAGGCACGATGTAGACTAATGGCTTGTAGAAGCTAATAATTTTTTAATACGTTTTTTTTATTTTGTTTAATTTCAGCTGTATTTGACACAAGAGCTATGGCGTTGGAGAGCTGCTGTTTGGTTTTAATCTGTTGATGTGAGAGTCCATTAGACCGTTTACTGTTTGCCCTTAAGTCCATACCAGTAGCCCTGAAGACCAAAAAAATTTCACTGACCATATATCACTGTAGTTTTGCTCAGCAAGCATCAGAAAATTTAGACCATAAAAATTTATAGCGTGCAATATTTTCTTTCTCCTTTTTCCTAGAATGAAATAAAATCCTCTATTTATCAAATAGTTTAGATGGTTAGACTTTCCTGGCTGGCATGTCTTATGTGTTGAAATGAAGTGGGCCATCATTCGCAATACAGAGTGATGATTTTTTTAAGATGATATGTAATAGTAATATCTGTTATTTATATCACTTCTTCCCACAGATCATGGCTAATATACATCATTATTCTGTTGTTATTGTTGTTGCCGTGATAGTTACTGATAAGGTGGTGTAATTATCTGATTGTACTGTCACTGCTACCCATCCTTTGATGTTCACACAGGGGCCTGTAATATAAATGTAAAGTGATTAAAAAAAATGTTGCAAGTGGCTCTCAGTCTGTCAAATATGGACTGTTTGCTCTGATTTGTTAAGAACACATTCATATATCCTATTCATGGTTTCATTTAGTTTCTATTACAGTGAAACAGCATTCATCTGGGATTTGATATAAAGGCTAAAACAGAAATAGAAGTCTACACTGGATCTTCCTGTGAAGTAAGCGTTTGGCAACTGGCTTTTCAGTGTCACTCGGTTGATAATTTAATCTGTTTTCATCACCTTGTTGAGATAAAACAGCCCATAATTCACCTTGCTGAAGAAGGTGGGTGATACCTGGCAACTAAAGTAATGGCTGGTAAAATTAAAGAACATGCCAGAATTTCAGGCACCACATTACCTCCTGCTAAGTTGTATATATAAGCAATCTAACTTGTCAACCAAATGATGTGTCCATTTATAGATGGACTCTAAACCTGCTAAATGTACATGCAGGTAAGTTACTACATACCACCCACCAACTCACCACTGAATTTTCTTTACACAGAAGCACATTGTACATAACTTCAGAGTACAATACTTATTTTATTCAAATTTCTAAACAGACGTAACCACATCTGATGAGCGTGACAGATTTCAAGTAACTAAAAAGCTTAAATGGATTCAAAAGGTAATTTTGAGCTTTTTAAAGACTTGGGAAGCATTCCACTCTGAGAAACAGACCACTCCTGTGAGTTTAAGGCTCCTGCTTTATTGTGAACCTTCGAACAAAACGTGCAGATAGCTGTCAAATAAAGGCAAGATATTGGCAGCTTTGCAGTTTTCTTTATACTCTTCATAGGCTTTTCTGTCTTTACCACACAGCAATATTAGTGAGAGTTTACGAGGTGCCAGCAATAGTGTCACTCACAATTAATGTCCCCAGGTAGCAACTCCATTAGTCTTATGCACTGAACTCACAAATGGGAATACTAATGGGGACCTGCCTTGGGGCATTAATTGAGTGGTAATGTTAGTTCTCTGTATACCCCTGTATTAGAGACACCCGCCCTAAGGAATATCATTCATGTTACAGCTATTCACTTCCTGTTCAAGTATGAATAATATACCAACACAAAATTAACTCTTTAACCTTTTGAGAATCAAAGTAATTTTTTGATCAAAACTTGTAAAATTGTAAAGACTGCAATGATAATTCATTACAGGAATTAAATTCTGTTCACTAGCTCTCTATGCTTTTACATACAGTATTAAGTATTTTAATTTTTTTAAAGGTATGACATGATGCAGCCTTTTGCATTTTCTTGAAACTTGTTGGGTAATGGCATCTGCTCAGCCCTCACATGAATAAAGAAGTGCTTTTCATTTATGTGCAGGATAGTATTTTGGTAATTAATGCCAAATACTTCCAAATTTATCCTTCATGTCATCCAATTTTAATGGAATGCATTTCATATCACTTTCTGCAGCTTAAAAATCATACACTTTTCCCACCATAAACCTACCTCACAAATTACTCCCCAGTGTATGCATATGAATGAAAAGATAATGAGAAATATACCAGGAATGGTCTGAGGAAGGGTCACCTGACATGAAACATTAAGTCTGATTTCTCTCCACAGATGCTGCCAGACCTGCTGAGCTTTTCCAGCAATTTCTGTTTTTGTTTTTGATTTACAGCATCCGCAGTTCTTTCAGTTTCTATTGAGAAATATACCAAGATCTCCTCAGTCTAGTTATCTTCAAATACATCGATGATTGCAGCAATATGATTTTTGCATGAGCATAATGTTATTGCAGTCCTCAAAGAGTTAACCAGCTGATATTAAATTTTCTGGGAGAATCTATTAACAATGATGTAATGGACATAGGAAGGCTCTTTGATTAAACTGTATAGGACAATATCATCAAAAAGCATAAGGTGTAAGAAAATGTTGATATCTGATCGTAATGAAATGAAGCTAACTCGGGTTGCAAACTGGATACTGGTTGCTATGTAATGACCACTTTGCAGCACTCAAGGGAGTTTTATCACCAAACAACTCTGCAATATGTTGTAAAGCTGCTATTATAACCCTGCTGAATTAAAACGACAAGAGGCAAAACCAACATTGTGTAAAATGTACAAGAGCACTCTTTCTGCTCTATAATAAAAAGGAACAGTGCAGCTTGATCCTCAATAAGACTGTAATGAAATGGAGGAGTGTGTAAATAATCACTCTGTTGTAAACCATTCATGGTCATTGAAAGATGATAGCAAGAAGTGAATGTCTGATTTAAATCTATTCTATTCAACGAAAGGGCAAATGGAAAAGGAGCACCAAAATGGTATGATTACAAAATTGATCTGCTGAATAAAAATTCAATGCAAATATAACACTTAACAGGCAGTATCTCTCCATGCATACTTACTGCATTTCTGGGCTTTGTTTGAAACTATTTCATTTGACTGGCACTCAGGGGGTTAAAAACACCAACTAAATGGAAGGTTACCAATAGTTACAGTTTCCTTTCTTTTCATAGATTTAAATAATAAATAAAATGTAGATCACATTGGAACATAACAGCTGCTTTTGAAATGTAGCTGTATTCTACCACATACAGGACAATGGTATTAATACCTTTTGAAATGCAAACATCTTTAGCGGGAGGCTTTAAAGGAATAATTCTGAAATCTGAATGCATTTGTGAAAGAAAATTCATCCAATTAACCTAGCATCAGGTTCAATGGCTTTCAGACTGTGACAGCGAATTAAAGACAAGGTTAGTGTTGCTGTTCTGCAGGTTTTGCTTCTAAATTGTATTTACTATTTTTTTTGCATTGCTGTTGAATAGTGTGAAACAACAGCTAAGGGAATATTAAAATCCATAAATACATATCAAAATCTATTCAAACTTTTTTTTTTGGCAACCATGCTGCTGTATCTATTAAATATTTTCCATCCAAAAAGTCTTGTTTTCCATCATACATTGGGACACACAAGCCGTGTATATGACGAATCATCTTGGACCCACTCATGTTTTTATTAAAATTGTCGATCTGCGTAATGGGTTGTTTTACAATTAAACCAAAATTTGATCATGATGTTTGTTATAAAAATAAATAAAATTTTATAGCTTGCATTGGAGAGATTTCAGAAAACCTAAAAGTGCAAATAATGTTTTGCTTTTCAAAAGCCTGATTTCCGTACAATTGCAGTCCCACAACTTTATTTCTTCGCTTTTTAACAGATTATATTCAATTCTGAGTCAGCAATCGTGCTGTGCCCATACCAAAGACAACAGTACACCTATCTTAAAGTCATAGAATACAGAAAGAGGCCATTTAGTCCATCAAGCCTGTCCCATCTGCCTGAAAGAGCCTGGTTGCTAAAAATACGCATTGTTCAGCAGCTGAACTGCACGCAGGAGATTTCAATCTGGGGCAAGACACTTAGCTATCTGATAATTTCAAGATTTACCATAATGTCAGACCAACTGTTGTGAATGAAAATGACCCAAAATTATTGAAACAAGTTTTTTGTCTCTACTGGAGAATTTCTCAATAAAGTTTTCAGGTTATATTCCAACTACATCTTTAAAAGAAATTATAGAATCCAGCTATCAAAGCAAAACATGGTTAGCTCAGTTGGCTGGATGGTTGGTTTGTGAGGCCAACAGTGTGGCTTCAATTCCTGCATTGACTGAGATTATGATGAAGGACTCTCCTTCTCCCCCTCATCTGAGGCATGGTGACACTCAGGTTAAACCACCACCAGACATCTCTCTCTCTTTCACTTTGTCTAACAAGAGAGCAACTTTACCCTGTTCATAGTCCTTTTATTGTCACTGTCCCTGTCCACTACGTTAATATTCACTTGGTGGATGTTTGTCACAGGCTTATTCTGACTTCAAAACAAAAACAGTTAAATATTGATAGAGGCACCCTCCTTTGTAAGTTGCAGTTATTCAGGCAAATGCTTAATTTTTAGATAACGAGGTGTAGAGCTGGATGAACACAGCAGGCCAAGCAGCATCAGAGGAGCAGGAAGGCTGACGTTTCGGGCCTAGACCCTTCATCAGAAAATCTGAATTTCTGATTTGAATCTGAACTTCAGATTTTCTAAAGAAGGGTCTAGGCCCGAAATGTCAGCCTCCCTGCTCCTCTGATGCTGCTTGGCCTGCTGTGTTCATCCAGCTCTATACCTTGTTATCTCAGATTCTCCAGCATCTGCAGTTCCTACTATCTCTGCTTAATTTTTAGCAAGGTTTCAGTTTGGTTCCTGCTGCGTTTTGTCACAGGAATTTTCCCTCCATCACCAACACCATGCTGAGTTGTGCTGTTTTCTGATGGAGGCAGCACAATGCAGGAATGGCTATAAGCAAGGCCTCATGTTTCATGTGACTGAGTAAGTCGAAATCCATGGAATTTTATCAGTGGCCTTGGGGAATAAATTCTGTATTTCCTTCTATCATCAAGGCCACAGGTTGAATCACAGAGAATAAATCAAACTATTATTATTACCTGAGGTTCTGGGATTTTTTTTTAAAAATGGTGTTTTATGGATTCCATTCACAATTCTGTCAAGTTTCCTGAAAATAGTAAACAGTGGCCTTGAGTATAGTTGAGAGTAAAAAACATGTTGCAGATTGTAACTTTAGAACAAATGACCCGTATATCTACTTGAATTGATGGCATTTAAACATGAATTCAACTCTTAAGCTATTAAATTTAGCACTACATAGGATGCAAGGCACAGAAACAGGCCATTTGGCTCAACTGAACCATGATAGTTTTAATGCTTCTCTCAAGCTTCCTCCAATCTTTCCTCATCCAAATCCTTCATTGCACCCATCTAACTCCCTTCGCCCTTGAACACCTATCTCACTTCATCCCCTTCACTCGTCACGTGTGATACAGAGTTCCACATTCTGGCCCCTCACTGGGTAAAGAAGTTTCTTCTAATTCCCTATTGGATTTCCTGGTGACTAACTAGCCATGCTCTTCCTCAAAAGAGAAGAAATCCTCTCTGCACCCACTGGATCCAAAATTTGCTTTGGGGTTAGAGGCAGAGGGTGAGGTATGAAGCTGGTGTTTGTGACTGGAAGCCTGTGTCTAGTGACATACTGGAGGGTTCTGTGCTGGGCTCCTTGTTGTCTGCAGTGTCAATAATGATCCAGGGAAGAATGTAGCAAATATGATCAATTCTTCACAGGAAAATTGCTGATGTGCTAATTAGCGAGGAGGAAAGCCTGAGGTTATGGGAAAATATAGACAGGCTGATAGGCAACGCTGCGTCTACGTTGCATGGCTTCTCTGAGACTCCCCGCATGGTGATCGGTGTCAATATGCCGAGCACAGTTTTATCTTTCGGCTCCAGATGGAGGCCCGTGCAGCCAGACAGAAAATGAGGAGGAACATGGCACAACACTGATTCACTCTCAGCATGTTCTGCACCTCAGTGCTGTACCCGTGACTATCATTGTAATGCTGCAGTAAGGACACTGTGTGCTCAGGGATATGTACTCAGATCATGGACTGGAGCAGGCTCTTTACTCCCTATCACAGCACTCACTCACTCTAGACCTATCTGGATATTCACAGCCATCCCCGCCTTACATCACCTTGTCTTGTCTTGCCTTTTTACACTTTGCCTCCTCAGTCTGCACTAAGCAGCATAGCAAAGCCTGGAAGCTACTCATGGTTATCCGCAGCCCTCAGCCTCTCCTCAAAAGGGAGATAGCTTTTGCTCAGGGGATCCTGACCCGGTTGGTCCACGACAGTCTCTAACACCAATTCAGGGATTGGACACAGTCAGTCAGTTGTGGGAGGAGTCAGAGTCAAGATGCTCTCCACACAAGGATTGAGGAGCCAAATGTCAGACAGCCCACTAGCCCCCTGATCCTTTCCGCCCTGCTGTGGGCTTTTTACCTCCTGCAATGATACAGAGGCAGGTATTAAGGAAGATGGAAGTGGGTGGCACTGCTGTTAGAGCTTATGTAGGTGAGGAGGTGTCCCAAATGAGTGAGGTAGCTGAGTCGAGGGCACGCAGGGTGAGTGATGTTAGGAGTTGAGATGCGTTACAGTGAGTGAGAGAAGAAGTTGCCGACAACAGTGAGAGTTTTCAGAGCATGAGCCTTAGTGGGAGGTGGATATAGCAGCAGAGATAGAGGTGAGAGTGAGGCACTGGAGAGAAGGTTATGGCACTTACGCAGGCGAGGGAAGAAGATCATTAACCCTTTTTCCTGCAGTGCTGGGTATTCATCCAAATGGCAGAGGCTACTTTAACCTGTGTGGTAACTTCAGACCAGGTGCTGAGGTGTCCTTTTGCTGGACTGGGTGGGGGGTAGGGGGTAGGGGGTGGAGGGGTGGGGGTGCACGGCGGGGAGTGCGAAATGAAGGCATCTCACCTCCACAGGGCTCCATTTAACAGGGCCTCCAGATCCCTGCCCACAATCAGGGCACCTGACTGCTGTGTCTGGCGCAAATATTAGGAACCGTGCAGGACAGCTCTCGACTGACCGTGCTCAGCCGGGAGTTCAACAGCCTTTTAAAGATGGTGCCAGTGTGAGGGATGCCAGTCAATTTGAGGGTATATGGACAGTGGCAAGTTGTTCTGGGAATGGTGCATATTAAAACTGATTAGAATCAATCAAGAAAATCAGGAGAGCAGTTAAATGTGGCAAACTTAATAAGATACAGCGAGAAAACTTGCTCGGCCTTGCAGCGAAAAGCCCTTAGAAAACTTGACACAACTGACACTTAGCTATAAAAAAGGTAAAAGTCAGCTGTATGACTCTATAAAAAATGTATCTCCTAAACTGCAATATAAATTATAATTGCAGCACTCTTCAGAAATTGAAAGAAATACATTGATTCATCACGCCAAAAATAGGTTCTTTCAACAAATTACATGATAACAAAACAAATGTGCAGAATTGACATATCATAGAATCCCTAAAGTGTGGAAACAGGCCCTTCGCCCCAACATCTCCACACTGACCCTCAGAGCATCCCAACCAGATCCATCCCCCTAATCTACACATCCCTGAACATTATGGGTGAATTTAGCATGGCCAATCCACCTAACCTGCACATCTTTGGACTGTGAGAGGAAACCAGAGCAAATCCACACAGTCACGGGGAGAATATGCAAACTCCACACAGATAGTTGCCTGAGAGTGGAATTGAACCCAGGTTCCTGGTGCTGTGAAGCAGCAGTGCTAACCACTGAGCCACCGTGCCACCCCAGATATAATGAATATCAACAGAGAAAAGTATGAGCTATTACATTTATTGTATTGCTTTTGACAAGTCAGAATCCAAATGGGGTGGAGGAGTGAGGATGTCTGGGAATACAAGGATTTGATGAGATGTACAAGATGTACTATCAAACAAAGGTAAACATGCAGTCAATTGCCAGAGGGGACCAATTCAGTGAAAGATTTTCTGCTTTGCACAAAATATGTTGGACTTCCAGGACAAGGGGATGTTCACAAACGCAAATGGTTCACTGTGAAGTCCAAGATGACATTTTGAGGGATGCACTAAAGCTTAAGCCAGACACTACAAACGTTCAATGAGGAAAGACCATTTACTAAGGTCCTCCCACCAACAGACTCGGATGCTTATGAGGCCCCTCCAGCTGTATGTTTGACATGAAATGCTATCTTGTAAATGTAAGGTGCAATTGAGGTACCTATCTGCACTAGCAGAGTGCCACATAACGTCACGAAAAATATTGAACACATATCGCAGTGTATTGTCGAATTTGAATTATTGTTACTTAACCTTCCAAATTTTATGAATGAAGTAATTTTTATGGAAGAAAAGGGATGAACAAGTTGTGCCTCTTTTTTATTCTTTAAAAGAGGAGACTCTGGGTAGGGATGACCTAATAGAGGTCTTTAAAATCATGGAGGGTTTTGTAAAGTTATGGAAGTGAGTAGACACAAAGAGAATGTTTCCACTGGTGGGTGAGAGTAAAACTAGAGATTGTGATATAGCCATAACACAGATGTATAAAAATACCAGAGATTAGCCATAACAGTATAATCACAAGGCATAGGAGCAGATATAGGCCACTCAGCCCATCAAATTCTACTCCACCATTCAATGATTTCATGGCTGATCTGATAATCCTTAACTCCACTTTGCTGCCTTTTCCCCATAACCCTTGATTTGCTTACTGATTAAAAATCACTAAGCCTTGAACATACATAACAACTCAGCCACGACAGTCCTCTGTGGTAAAGAATTCCATTATTGTCATCAAGAGATCAAATAGGGAATTCAGAAGTGATTTGTTTTTTAAAATGCAGGAAAGGTCATGCAGGAAAGAATGTTAGACATCGAGATGGCTGAGGTGAGTAGCATTTAGTGAACGAGGTAAATGGAATAGGAGAGGCCTCGTGCTGGTCTCACCAGCTTGAACTGTGTGTTCCATGTCACCACCTTACACCAGGCCTGCTGAAGGTGCGACTACTCAGACAGGTAGCTAGAGTGTGATAGTGGGGCAACAAATTAAGGGAAGGGTGGATGGATATTTGAGAAAGTGGCTTATTGGGCTTGTTGTTCGTTCTTGTAAAATCCTTAACAGTTCCTGTGCTTGTCACAGTTCCTATTAACATAAATATCATTTAATTTAAGTAGTTCAGATGCAGCAGTGAAAGAAGGAGAAATTACCGATGGTACATTCTTCGCCCGAGGCATAGAGAAAATGTACTGCTGTTCATCAATGGGGAAGAAATAACCTTTGATTTTCCACAGGGCTCCTATTGACACTGCAATTTGTGGCAGGATAATGAGATGGCAAACTTTGCCTTAAATTGCCATGCACTGTGACAAACAAAAGAAGTTTAATTGGGATCTCATTCCACAGATTTCATTTCTGGGCTAAAAGTTTTGCAGTCAAAACTGAGTCAAAAACATTTTGCACGCACAGGGATTTGGTCTTGTCAGAATTAATTTCAATTGCAGGATTCCACTCTACACAGAACACTAATCTCAAATAATGGGTAACTGCACTATTCAATGACCTGGACCTGATGGGTAAACAAAGGTTTCAAAGTGTGTTTGGCTTCATCTTTTTCTGAACCCCAAAGTTCAAATCCATTGTATGTTAAGTCAATCTTGTAAAACTTGCAACTTTCAATTTTACAGCAAGTGCGACTTTTTTTTGCACACAACAGGTCTTCTTTAACCCCCGACATCAGGTCATGTTGCTCTGGGATTTTCAATCGGCACTTTTATCCCGTGAAAAGGAATAGCAGTGAAAATTTATTTCCAGGGGCAAGAATGCAAATTACTGCTCACTTGCGACAAACAAATTGGCACACAACCAACAAGCTGAAAGAGGTGCAGCACACAGAAGGTAAGGGGACGACTATGAGAAGGGAGGCAGTCAACACAGACTGAGGATGTTGTACTTAAATGCACGCGGTATACGAAACAAGGGAAATGAGCTTGTTGCACAGATTGAACTTGGCAGGTCTGATGTTGTGAGTATCACAGAGACATGGCTGCAATGGGTTCAGGGCTGGGAACTAAATATTCAAAGATATATGTCCTAGGTAAATGGGCAGAGGGGACAGGGCTGCCTTATTATTAAGGCATGAAATTAAATTGATAGCAAGGGTGATAATAGAATCAGAAGGTGTAGAATCTCTGTGGATAGAGTTGTGGAATTGCAAAGGTAAAAAGACCCTGGTGGGAGTTGTGTACAGGCCTCCAAGTTGTAGTCAGGGTGTGGGGAAGAAAATAAACCAGGAGATGGGAAAAGCGTGTAAGAAAAGCACTATTACAATAGTCATGGGGGACTTCAATATGCAGGTGGACTGGGAAAATCAGGCTGATAGCAGATTTCAAGAAAAGGAATTTGTGGAACGTGTACAAGATGTTTTTTTGGAGCAGCTTGCGGTAGAGCCCATCAGGGAGCAGGCAATTCTGGATTTGGTGATTTGTAATGAGGCAGGCTTGACTGGGAGCTTAAAGTGAAGGAACCACTAGGGGGAAGTGACCATAATATGATAGAATTCACCCCGCAGCTTGAGAGGGAGAAGCAGGAATCAGATGTAATGGTATTACAATTGAGTAAAAGTAACTGCAAAGACATGAGGGTGGAGCTGGCCAGAGTTGATTGGAAGGGGAGCTTAGAGGGAAGACAATGGATCAGCAATGGCAGGATTTTCTGGGGTAATTTGTGAGGCACAGCAGAAATTCATCCCAAGGAAGGAGAAGCAATGTGGGGAGGATGAGGCAACCATGGCTGACAAGTGAAGTCAGGGAAAGCATTAAAGCAAAAAGAAAACACATAGTGAAGATTAGTGGGAAACCAGAGGATTGGGAAGCCTTAAAAAAAACCCAGAAGATAATGGGAAAAAAAAGCAACAAAGGGGGAGAAGATGAAATATGACAGTAAGCTAGCAAGTAATATAAAAGAAGAGTAGAAGAGTTCTTTTAGATATACAGCAGGTAAGAGGCAGGCAAGGGTAGACATTGGACTGCTGGAACAGGAGGCTGGAGAAGTAGTAATAGGGAATAAGGAAATGGCAGATGAACTGAATAGGTACTTTGCATTAGTCTTCACAGTAGAATACACTAGCAATGTATAAGAACTTCAAGAGAGTTGGGGCCAGAAGTGAGTGTAGGGACCATCACTAAGGAGAAGATGCTGGGGAAGCTGAAAGGTCTGAAGGTGGATAGATCACCTGGGCAGGACGGGCTACACCACAGGATTCTGAAGGCAACAGCTGAAGCGATTGTAGAGGCATTGGCAATCTTTCAGAAATCACTGGAGTCAGGGAGGGTCTGGAGAACTGGAAAATGGTTAATGAAACACCCCCGATTAAGGAGGGACAGAGGCAAAAGTTAGGAAGATATAGGCCACCAGCCTGATCTTTGCAAGATTTGGTAAAATTTTAGAGTCCATTATTAAGGATGAGATTCCAGAATACTTGTAAGTGCAGGTAAAATAGGCCTGAGTCAACATGGCTTTGTCAAGTGGAGAAAATGCCTGACAAACCTGTGAGAATTCTTTGAGGATATAATGAGTAAGTTAGACAAAGGAAAGCCAGAGGATGTGATCTATTTGCATTTCCAGAAGGCCTTTGACAAGGTGCCGCACAGGAAGCTGCTAAATAAGAAAAGCAACATGGTATTCAAGGCTCGATACTGGAATGGGTGGAGGGTTGGCTGACCAACTGAAGGCAAAGAGTAGGGTTAAAGGGGTCTTTTTCAGGATGGCAACTGGCGACTAGTGGAGTTTTGCATGGGTCATAGTAGATGTGCTCCCTACTTGGACACACATCTACTGTTGGGACCATAACTATTCACATGATTCATTAACAATCTGGACAAAGGAACTGAGGGCATTGTTGCTAAATTTGCAAATGACACAAAGATAACTGGAAGGACAGGTAGTGTTGAGAAAGTGGGGAGGCTGCAGAAGGTCTTGGACAGGCTAGGAGGGTGGGTAAAGAAGCGCCAGATAGAATACAATGTGGAGAAGTGTGATATTATGAGTAGAGGTGTAGATTATTTTCTAAATGGGGAAAGGCTTCAGAAATCTTAAGCACATAGGGGCTTGGGGTCTTTGTTTAAGATTCTCTTAAAGGTCAACATGCAGGTTCAGTTGGCAGTTGGAAAGGCAAATGCAATGTTCGCATTTATTTCAAGAGGAATAGAATACAAGAACAGAGATGCATTGTTGAGGCTAAATGTGACTCTGTCAGACTGCATTTGAAATATTGAGAGCAGTTTTGGGCCCCATATCTAAGGAAGGGTGTGCCTGCATTGGAGGGAGTCCAGAGGAGGTCTATAAGAATGATCTGGTATAAAGGGCTTGCCATATGAGGAGCATTTGAGGACTCCACGTCTGTACTTGATGGAGTTTAGAAGGATGAGGGGGATCTGATTAAACTTTACTGAGTACTGAGAGGCCTAGATAAAATGGACGTGCAGAAGATGTTTCCATTAGCAGGAGAGACTAGAACTCCAGGGCACATCCTCAGAGCGATGGGATGACCCTTTAGAACTGAGATGAGGAGGAACTTCTTCAGCCAGAAGATGTGAATCTATGGAGATCATGGCCGCATCAGGCTGTGTAGGCAAAGTTATTCAGTATTTAAGACAGGGATAGATAGGTTCTTGATTGGTAAGAGGATTAAGGATTATGAGGAGAAGACAGGAAAATGGGCTTGAGAAACTTTATCAGCCGTGATTGAATGCAGGGCAGACTCGATGGACCGAATGGCCTAATCCTGCTCCTATGTATTATGGTCATCATCATAATACCTAAACTAGAGCTCCTCATCACACTAAATTAGCATGTTTCCTGCCTCCAAGTTCACCTTCTGAGGGCAGAAGATTCAATCAATGTTTTGGCTCCAATGGATTGCTGTGAACCAAATTGCCTCCAAGTAGGGAGCACATCTACTAATATTAAACAAGCGAAGTGACTAAGTTCACTGAACACCCAGTAAAGGATGCTTCAGGGGTTTTTGATATTGGAGGCATAAAGCAGTCTTCAGCCAGGGAAGGGTTAAAATCTTGGCTCACAAATATGAAGTGATGCAAAATATCTCATCTGATTTCTTTCTCCTCTGCAAAATCTGGCAAATGCCATCACTTAAAAGGTTCCACATAGTTGTCTGATTGTTCTTCAGAAAACATCAGCAAACAGATGGAGACTAAAAACAAAGCAAACAAACACTGGGAGCATTCACCACATGAATGTGTGCCAAGGATACAGCAAATGAAAAGGCATTTCCAACCAGTAAAAGTTTGCTCACTTACAACTTTTTCTACCAACCCAAGCAGTTGTTTTATCCAGGGAAATATAAAATAGTGAAATTACCGTGTGCAAAAATGAAATCACTGGAAAGTGAGGGTTGTTTGGCTGAGAATTATAGTTGCGGGCGAGATTAGATGCGCTGAATGCCCCAGGGCTGAGCAAAATAAAGAGCTTTTAAATGGAGTGTAGTGTTCATAGCTCGCAGTCATTTCAAATAAATAAATCTTTAGTAATTTAGGTTGTAAATTGCAGTTTAAATTTTTCCTGCCTGTATATTCTGTAAGTTTTGTCATTACTGGTGTGAATATAGTCTCCTGCCAAGAATGCTTCATAGTCTTTAACTATTACATTAAGCATCTGCTGCTGCCATTTATGGATCAGATAACATTTTACTCTTGAGATATTTGATTTTATTACCTTCTAGGGAGTGAGCCAAACAAGTGTTCCTATTGATTTGTACATTAAATATATTAGTAATAAAACAACATCTCTGTAAACAAATTGTAAAATCAATAGTAATTGTTACCAAAATATCACAAGTACTTGAATTACAATTAAGGCTATTGTGTCGAGAGCCTTTCAGCACCTTTAAAGTGTCGATATCAGAGGAACAAATGTGCCAAATGGGCTGGGCAATGCAGCATCAAATTTAATTTTATTTTACAGAGACTTTTATTTCAGTCTAAATAAATGTATTCAGTTCATTAAAGCAGGCACATTATAAAACTGCACACTTATTCATAAGCACCAGCCAAATTTTTTTGCGGTAAATCTTCCCTCTCCACTCATGCTCCTGGCACATGATCAGCAGCAGTATAGTTGACCAAATTATGACTGCCCTGTGCACCCAAAGGCTTTGCTTTGTGAAATTAAAGTTGATGTACACATTTTTTCTAAAATGTCTGGACTATATTGACACAATGCATCTTTCTGAATATGTCCCAAACATAATGAAAATTTCTGTTCTCCTTCTAACAAACAAAAACTTGCATGTAAGTTCTACAGCTTGAAGCCTTCTCTCAACAGTTGTTTGCTTTTCACCATAGGTTGTTTCCAACTATGAGTCTCCTTTTAGAAAGGCTGCATGGTCAGCACCTGTTGCAAGCTCAATATGACCTATATGTGACAATATAAATGTGACAATATTAGGGGAATGAGCCAAGTGGGTTCGTCATTGTGACTAAACAGGCACTCTAACTCCATGATGTGCTTGTCATCATCAGTATAAGTTTCCCTTAAAAACTCCTTTGCTTGGAGTTATTAACGAAAAGAGTATCCTCTCAAAAGATGTCAAAGGTCAGTCTGCAAATATGACCCTCAGCTGTGAGTGGCCTGTTATTTTAATTTTCTGTCTTGTATTATTTTGACATTTCTGTCCTCAGCTACTGCACTTTTTCAGTGAAACTCAATGCCAGTGTGAAGCACAGCGCTTCATCTTTCAACTAAACACAAGTCTTCTTGACTCAAAGACAGTAGGAACTGCAGATGCTGGAGAATCCGAGACAACAAGGTGCAGGGCTGGATGAACACAGCAGGCCAAGCAGCATCATAGGAGCAGAGAGGCTGACGTTTCGGGCCTAGACCCTTCATCAGAAAAGGGGGAGGGGAAGGGGGTTTTGAAATAAATAGGGAGAGAGTGGGAGGCGGATAGAAGAGGGATAGAGGAGAGGATAGGTGGAGAGGAAACAAACAGGTCGAAGAGGCGGGGATGGGGCCAGGAAAGGTGAGTGTAGGTAGGGAGTTAGGAAGGGGATAGGTCAGTCCAGGGAGGACGGACAGGTCAAGGGGGCGGGATGAGGTTGGTCGGTAGGAGATGGAGGTGCGGCTTGAGGTGGGAGGAGGGGATAGGTGGGAGGAAGAACAGGTTAGGGAGGCAGGGACGAGCTGGACTGGTTTTGGGATGCGGTGGGGGGAGGGGAGATTTTGAAACTTGTGAAATCCACATTGATACCATTGGGCTGCAGGGTTCCCAAGCGGAATATGAGTTGCTGTTCCTGCAACCTTCGGGTGGCATCGTTGTGGCACTGCAGGAGGCCCAGGATGGACATGTCGTCTGAGGAATGGGAGGGGGAGTTGAAATGGTTCGCGACTGGGAGGTGCAGTTGTTTGTTGCGAACCGAGCGTAGGTGTTCTGCAAAGCGGTCCCCGAGTCTCCGCTTGGTTTCCCCGATGTAGAGGAAGCCACACCGGGTTAAGCGGATGCAGTATACCACATTGGCAGATGTGCAGGTGAACATCTGCTTGATGTGGAAAGTCTTCTTGGGGCCTGGGATGGGGGTGAGGGAGGAGGTATGGGGGCAGGTGTAGCACTTCCTGCGGTTGCAGGGAAAAGTGCCGGGTGTGGTGGAGCTGGAGGGGAGTGTGGAGCGGACAAGGGAGTCACGGAGAGAGTTGTCCCTCCGGAAAGCAGATAAAGGTGGGGAGGGAAAGATGTCTTTGGTGGTGGGGTCGGATTGCAGATGGCGGAAGTGTCGGAGGATGATGCGTTGGATCCGGAGGTTGGTGGGGTGGTACGTGAGGA
>NC_063359.1:25576452-25596988 GCF_021869965.1 Rhincodon typus | reverse complement strand
AGGCCCGAAACGTCAGCCTCTCTGCTCCTATGATGCTGCTTGGCCTGCTGTGTTCATCCAGCCCTGCATCTTCTTGACTCAACATTGAATTCAACCATTGAGGCAATAAACCCTGGTCGCTTTTTCCTTTACTTTGTTTTTATTCTTTTAATATATTCAGCTAGTAGCTCACCTCCTCCAGGAATAACTTTTATTTCTTTTCTTGACCCATCTCCACTCCCTCTGGCTCGTAAGGACTACCTCTTCTGTCATTCATTCTCTCCTGACTCCCACCTTACCATGGATGTTCCTTTTGCCTTTGCCACCTCTTGTTCAAAACGCATGACATCTCTAATTTTCCCAGTTCTAATGAAAGGTCATAGACTTAAAGTTACAACTCTGATTCTGTCCAGAGATGCTGAGTATATCCAGCATTTTCAGTTTTAATATTAAAAATCCTGGACTTGCCCAATTGAAGATTTGCTTTGATCAGTAATTTATAACCACGCCTAGGTTGTCTAGTGCCATAGTGGATATCATCCATACATCTGAGCCAGAAGCCCTGGGTTCAAACCCAACTGCAGGACTTGATGGCCACAGAAGGAGGATTCAAAATGCGACTAAACAAGTTGATTATCAACTTGTACATCCTTCCTGCACAGATGCCTTGCCTATGCAGGTGGTAAGAGTGGGACAACCGTTTGATGCAAGGTGATGTTTCTCAAGCTATAGCCTCTGTGACAGGCTAGGGCCTTGATCCAGGAAAAGCCAAAAGTAAAACACTGCGGATGCTGGAGATCTGAAATAAAAATAGAAAATTCTGCAGTCTCCTCAGCAGGTTCTGTGCAGAGGGAAAATCAGAGTTAATTTCGAGTCCAATATGAATCTTCTTCAGAACTCCAGGAGAAAACAGCTATGGAAACAAGTGCAAGCATGTGCTTTGTCTGCCATGATAGAGCACGAAAGAAGAAATTCCCTGTAGCATCATTTAGACACAGCCTGGACTTTGTTACTGCATTTTTGGTAGTTCCATTTTTTGAAGGAAAATGGAATTAGATAGGGAAACTGGATGAACAGCATAAGGAATGGAGGGACATTTCAGGGAATGGATCACAGTGAGTAAAGTAATAAAAAGAAAAGAAAAAATTGAAATTATGGCATCCAGAGAAAAGTATTAGTTTACCTGATCAAATAACAAATGTCGACATGAAGAACTATGATGGCAGTTATTGAGAGATAAATGTCAGTAGGTCATGTCAGGCCAAAGCAAAAAAAAGTTTGTCATAATCACTATTTGCCCATAATGCTTCAGGACCAGTTCCATGATTGACAGAAGGACCAGTCACTCAAGGTATAAATGGCAAGAAAGCTTAGGAACAGAGAGGCATACATAGAGTGACACTAAGTAAATGTTGCTCCCTGCTACTTAACTGAAAATATTTTCTCATCAACCTTTAGAGAGATGTTATCACTCATCTTTGGAGCAGACGGGACTGTAAACCAGGCCTCCTAGCACACAGGTAGAGACACTACCACTGTGCCACAAGCACCCTGCTATTTGATTTAACTTCTACATTCAAATAAGTCACAGGTGTATTATACAAGTTACACAATATAGCACTCAAAGTAACTTGTATAATGCAAATTATTTGGATGTATTTGTAATGTATAATTGTTGACTTTAAAATTATATTTAGTGTTTTCTTCAGAATGTAAGTTATAATGCATTTACTACAAAAATGTTCTACTTCAAACTGAGTGCTTTGAGAACCAATATTAACATGTAGCAAAATTTTGCTTTGATGAGTTAGTGTTTTAAATAATTACTGGCTGTTGATTGACAGCTTAAAATATTTAAGCAACGTTTTGGGTTAATTTTGTCATGGATGCTTTTACTTATCTGTGGTCATTGTTTTTCCAACCTGTCAGTTGACAATCAAGTATGTGAGAAAATCAGTGTGGCTAACTGAATAGACAGTGGTTATTTATGCCAATCTGAATGAATCTGCAGAGACATTTCAAATCTAATATATTCAAGCATGATGGACAAGCTCTGGGCATCGTTCCCTGTAAACACACAGTATACACAATATTTTTAATTGTATGCTTCAGCATTCAGAATGGTTTCGTTATGAAACACTTCTTCAATCAAAACTTAAGAAAGTTCAGTTATTATACACTTTCAATGATCAAACTATTTCACTGCTCGTGGAAATTAGGATCCAAAACACAAAGGATTCCCTAAACAACACTGACATTGGGAACCAAATATGTGCGGTCTTAGAAAAAAACTTGCACCTTTATGGAGCTTCATGTATCCTTGAGACTCCCCAAAGCACTTAAAAAGAATTAAGTACTTTTGAAGTATAGTCACTATTGCAATGTTGAAAACACAGCATTCAATCCATGCACAACAAGGTCACTCAAACAGCAATGGAATAAAGCCTCGATGGCCTGACTTTAGGTGTTGGTTGGGAGGTATGTATTGGCTGGAACACCGAGGAGATCTCCTCTGGTGAAGATTATGTTTCACGACTAGTGAAGAAATGTATGCATTCTACTGGAAGATGTGTGAGATAATTAGCAATTACTGTCATTACTGACATTGATGAAAGTAAGAACAATTTTACAGTGTTTTTAGCACGAGGTGGCAATTTTCCTGTTTCTGTAACAATGTATTTTTAAAGGATTAACTTGCCAATATATTCAAAATTATGTGATGACCCAAGTCATGTCACCCAAGGCCATCACAATGCCTTCCTCATGGCAAAGCTGAAGTAAAGAAATGCATCTAAGCACAGTAATCTTCTCTGAAGATGGTATATGCCCTCTACTGTCATAGAACTAACCTTTTACCTTGCATCTGTTCACTTCAGTAACCGCTCCAGAATGGTAACATCTATCAAGTTCTTCATACTGACCATGGGACCAGGATTTTCACAACTGTCACTCAACATGTTTCCATTTGGTTGTATCATGAATCCTGTAAAATCAAAAGCCTGTTAATCAAACTCTTGTGGTTCACCCTTTGAGAAAAGAGTCCAATGTAAAGCAAGTGGAAAATTCCTGGCTTTGGAGCGATAAATTGGCACTTTCTCTCAGGATACATTACTATAAAACAATCTACAGATATAATGGGCTGAATGGCCTCCTTCTGTGGTTCATCGATTTTGTGAAGTCCTTAGCTGGGCTTTGTGTGCTTAAAAGAAAATGTTTACAAATGCTGGATTTTTCTTTGATGCTCAAAATCAGATTTCGATAAACATTTAATTGACTAAACTGTCGCTACCATCACCTGTAATGTAGTAAAGTAGTCGTTCCAAAATACAAGTTAATTACTGAATGACTTTGTGTACATGCTAAAAATTGACCAAAATTGTGACAGTTCTTCAGACTTCATAATTCTTAATTTTTGCTCCTCTTTTGAGTGGTAAGTGTGAAAGAAGATCAACTCTTGGAAAATATCTGCAGTGTTGTTAATTCAAAGTCTTGGCTACAGCAAGTCGGCTCAGCAAATGCCATAACCTTACCCATGATAGTACAGCAGCCATCATCCCAACAATCTCTGAAAACAAAGTTAACTTTAATTCCTTCAGTGACTCCATTTATGTAATCACATTTTATTCCATTTTACATCAAAATCATGTTGATAAATTCAAAATATTCTGTGAGAATGCATGATTAGATGATATGGTATTTTCAACATAAATGTAATCTTGCTACTGTTCTAACCAATTCGAAGTCTTCAGATATTCCAAATGGAAGATAAGGAGAAATGTACAATGCTGTTGAAATGGCACTTTTTGTATTTTTGTAACAGAGATTTCTGTGTCACAGCTCATGGCAAGTGGAATGACACATCTAGTATCATGCATTGCCTAAAGGTTGAGATATATTCCTTCAATGGACAAGGTCTAATTGTTCTGAAATGAACCATGGGCTATGGCACAGAGAATTAAACTGCTTAATTAGGTAACTACAAAGGTTGAAATGTGCCAGTCAATTTAAGGCTTCCATCAATATTTCCCAATTTTTTCAGGTGTAAGAATAACACCTGCATGTGCTGACACACCCAAATTGCCAAACTAGCATAAACACATCATAACTTGTCACTTTGCTCTGAAGTTACCATAGAAATAGCCATGCAAATTAATTTTGTGGAAAACAAATGTTAACATTTGCCAAGCAATTATACTCTTCCCTGATGACTCAATGAATAAAAAAAAACTTACACTTATAGAGGGCTTTTCATGACCACCCAATATTTTGAAGCATTGTACAACCAAAGTACTTATGAAATGTATTCACTATCATAATGTAGTATATGTAGCAGCTCATATCGCACACAGCAAATTTCTTCAAACAACAACGTGTGAATGACAAAATAACCTGTTTTTGTGACATTGATTGGTGGTTAAACATTGGCCAGACTGTGAGGATAACACCACTGTCCGAGTTGGAAATACCACAGTGGGATCTTTTACATCCACTGGAACAATCAGATTAGGCCTTGGTCTGAACATCTCATCTGAAAGATGGTATCTCCTGCAGTGCAGCACACCCTCAGTACGGCATTGAAGTGTAAGTCTTGATTTCTGTGCTGAATGACCTGACTGTCAATGTCAAGTTATTAAAAATAATTAAAGAAAAGTAGTGATATCCCTTACCAGCATATTTTCACATCTGCCTTCATAGCCACCATTATCCATTATTCATTAACATGAGGTCAATAAAAATCAGACTTCCAATGAAATTTCCAATGACATTAATTCCTTTACATATCATTAGCCACTGAAACTTCAAATTATTTACAGCCAGTTACAGATCCCAGACAGTACAAACCCACCTTTGAACTCAATGCAAACATTACCTCTGAGCAACCACATTTAATGCATTCTGACACATTTTTTTGAGAATGGACTTGTCTTTGCAGGACCTATTATCAACGACATTTAGCGTGATTCATTTGAGGAACAGAAAATTAAGATGCGAGTACTATGTTAATGTGAGTGATTACTATCAGAATGGGAGGTTAACATAGGTCAGACATATTTATTGACCAATCATTGCCTTGTATTTAGATAAAGTTACTGGCTTGAAACATGGCAGTAGGGAAGCACAGTGTCTTCATTATGTGCACCTTTTCACGAAAATGGTAACCACGTTCTGTGAACACAGGAGCCAAAAAAAAATGGAATGTCAAAGAGCTACACACTGTCCGAATAATCCTGTCAGAAACCTTAAGAATCTGATTTGAAGATGGGGAGCTCTGTGATATGGTATAACATCTGGCTCAGGGCCATTCTGCACAGGAAACGATTCCATTCTACAGCTATAATCACACATATAGCCATGATCATATCCGATCTTAGTGAATCATATTTTGAACAACATGGCTACAGCAAACATTTCCTGCTTGAGACATTAAAGTGGAGCAAGACGGTTCTAAATCTTTTCACCCTTACCGTCACTGCCAGTGTGTACCAGATTATCAATGGATAACACAATATCCAGTGGGATCAAGGAGAACACTTTTTAATTATAATAAAAACACCATGGGCACTCAGGCAGATGTTTGTGCTAATTGTTTTGCACACAGCCCCCTTTAGTTCCAGCAGACTTGTTTATTTAGTCTGATTTCATTCGGTTGCGGCCGCTGTGCAGGTGAAACTCTTTCTTTTCAATGTCGAATCGCTGTGAATTGATTTGCAGCCATCACTGATCAGCGCCAGTACTGAAATTGACAAGTGACTGGAAATACAAAGCCGAGCAGCTCTTCACGCCAGTCAGCTCGCATTGGACGTTTGCACCAAATAGGATCAGCGTTTGACACAGGCCGCTTTAAGAAGGGGGGGGGGGGGGGAAAAAAAAGAGGAAGTTGATGAGAAATGGAAAGGGACAGGGCTGTATGGAACAAGTTGATGGATTACGGTCACATCAATTTCTGAAGGCCGAACCTTCAGGAGCAGCGGAGTCAGTGAAATTTACATTATTAATCTCTTGTAATAATCTACAGCTTGAGCAGACTGAGAAAATAGCACCAGAGCTGTAGATTGACCAACCTATATAAATAACTACTCTGCGCTCAATTTAATTGCACTCTTGTGAAAGTGCTCCTCTTGTCTCATTCTAATTACTTTTAGTTTCATTAGGTCGGGCAAAATCCATCCCAGCTCTGCAACAATGAAAAATTCATATTCTGACTTTTGTTCTGTGAAATATTTAAATGTTAATAACCATTCATTCCAGACATGCTATCTCTCTGGTGTTCGGCTTAACAGAAAATCTATTTAATCTACCGAATCTCATTAAATGATTATGGCATAAGAGAGGCTTGAAGGAACTCAATAGTAAAAAGAGGGCTTTAGAATATTCCTTAATTTAATTTATCCTCTTGCATGAAGAGCAACAAAAAAGGCATAAAATATCTCTCTTCTGTGCATCCATTTGAGTGGATAATGATTAACTGTTTTCTATTGTACTACAGCTGGTATGCATTATCACACAGAGTGTAAAAACCACATACCCTGGTAGTTTTTGACTCCTTTCCAAATATTACTCCTCTTAAAGCCATTAAAAGATTATCACTGATTTAACCAAATGTCTGTTTTGTGCATTAGGAACAGCCTGTACTCTGAATCCCCCAATTGCCATTTTTTCCCCTTCCCCGCTCCTATTATCTCATTCACACAGCAGTATTTAATTTCATTCCCATGAATATGCAATGAATTTAATTTTGAACACTATTTTCATCTGCTCCTGTAATCACAAAAAATTCTGGTGTAATTAGTTTCTAATTACTTGCTTTAATTGTTGTAGTAATCATTTTAATTACCCAAATGCACAGACATCAAATGCTAAAAGGAAAATAATCCTTTTGTGCCTCCTACCTTGTCTTTCAGGCTCAATGTTGGTATCTAGATTCTGACACTGTCAACCTTTTGAAAGCTGAGGTGAAATTGGGGGGTGGTGGGGGCTATAGGAAATGCCTGATGTGAAATCCAAGTCTACTTGTCTCAAACAGCATCGCAAAGCTGTGCAGTGAAATTTGCATGCCCCCAAAAAGCCATTAAGTTAAAATATACAGTTATTGTACCTTTCTGGGACTGGCGCCACACAGCCGCTTATTGCATGTGCTTATAGCATAGTCTAGCAGATGGTAAATCATGAAATTTTATGAAATTATTACGCCAGTGAGGTGTTTTGAAAAGGAGCAGCTGTGAGGGAGACGGGACATTATAAATACTCACAGGTGTTCAGTCTTTCTACTGCCAGCCACAACATAAAAAATTAAATTATAAACAAACAGGCAAATGTTGTAATCTCTCTCATACACACCACTTACGGGAAAATTGCTTAAACTAAGCAAAGAATTAAATTTTAATTTGCATAAAATATTTATTCAGGCTAAGGAATTCCATAGCAACCCCTCTGATATCACGTTTAAAATTACCAAGATGCACAGTGTACAGTGGGCTGGTGCGCAAGCTGGGCAGTAAACCCCACCAGCTCTCAGGACGCAGGAGACTGGGGGGGGGGTGGAGGCTCAATTTTTGTTGCCA
Source organism: Rhincodon typus (assembly GCF_021869965.1). Lineage (NCBI taxonomy): Eukaryota > Metazoa > Chordata > Chondrichthyes > Orectolobiformes > Rhincodontidae > Rhincodon > Rhincodon typus. The sequence continues at coordinate 25,589,447 of NC_063359.1, read as the reverse complement.
CGTTACGGACCAGGTAATCCTATTTTGGGTGAGTCGGCTAACTCGCGCTTTCAAGACAAGTTTGTCTTTTCCATTAAGTTTCATTCCACATTAGCATTTCTTGCCATGCGTCATTGCAGATGACATTATTGGAATGTGGGCACTTGTTCAAAGTTTGTGGAGTGCAGTTATTAATGTGTTTATACCAATGTATATTTCTGCAGATATACATGTCAATGTATATGTGTTTGTGTGTTATTTTATTTCTCAGTATACCAGTTGACACATTTCCGTTCTATTTAACCCTTGACCAGTCTGAGGTAGAATAAACTCCACATCTTCCAAGAAATATGAGTTGTTTAATGACAGAGACAGGATACCTGAGAAAGCCATTGCTGCTGGGCAGTGTAATCGTGATACCAACAGATGAAGACGACAAGATGAATTAAAAGATATATACATTTTTTAATAAAAAAAAACTGCTAAAATCTACGTACACAAAATACCACAGACCCAGCGGCGGATGCGGTGCCAAATGTTGATGACAGATGCGTTCCGAAGTTGATTTTGTTTTATCATCTGTGTTCATTTAGTGTCAGAGGCAGGATTATTTTGCAGGGTCCCTTTCTAATTCAATCAAAGGAGGTGATCGCAACAGTGAAAGATGCAATTTTTCAAAATAAAGGGAAACGTCAACACGTATTCTTATTGCGGATTCCTTCCCTTTGTTGACTCCTGGAGTGCAGCCGAGTGAGCAGATGAGGCAGTAGCAAGTTATGAACCCCTCTCCCCTGATAACACAGCTAATGTCGCTCTGTGTCCAGCCAGCCGGGGGCGGTGTAATGCACTCCGAGGTGGACCCCTCCCCCCCCAACAACGAGCTCCCCCAACAATCCTGCAGCAAAACACACAACAAACAAACAAAAAAACACTTTCCCTCCCCTTTAATCCAAGCCGTGACCTGTCTGAGTCTGGGACAGACGACAACAATCACAAGTATGTACAGTACCTGCCAATGTAATCAACCTGACCCCAGCGGGTCACACTGTGTGATTTCTCTCTTCAGTGAGGAGGGCTTCTCGGCAGCGGTGACTCCAGGTCTAAAAAAAAGTCAGATAGCCTCTTGTCTTTTTCTCAGTGACTGTGTATGTGTGTGTCTGTATGCGTGTGGATGCCGGGAATGTGAAGTGTGGGGAATTCTCCAATCGACCCTGCTTCCCTGAGATGACCGCTCACCAACCTCTCTCCAGTGTCCCCTTTCCCAAAGAATCGATCGTTTTCACAGCTACCTGTGAAGCTCCACAGTGAGAGAGTATCACAGAGCAAGGCTGCAGCAATGCGCTTGAAACCCTCACATTACATCTCCACCACATATTTTAAATCCAGTGGAGAATTCTATCTTGGGGGGTCGGACAATAGTTAATTATTTTCAAAACACACGCGGCTTGCTTACAACACAAAAAAACGCTGAGAGGGATTACAGCGAATTTTAATGTTGGGATGAGAAACTGCAAAAATAACAAGTTTTTTTTAATAGCTTCAAAGTCCTGCCTAAGTTCGCTGAGAAAGAGGCTGCAAGGCAACCTAGAATAATAAGTACAAGGCTAATTTACGAGAAACAACCCAGTTATTTTACAGCTTTAATTAGCATTTGTCACTTGCTGCTTCAGTGTTCCGTGATGCCATAACGGTCCTAAAGATCCTCATACGCATTTTGCAGGGGTTTCAAGAGGAGGCAAAATGTGATAATTAACATGTTCTCAAATTGCCCCGAATTTATTGACGAGCCCTTTAAACGAACATCGGCTTGAAGTGAACAGCGGCGAGGCAGAACATAGAGTCTCCACAGAGGGACCGGAGTCCTAATTATGAGTCTGAAGAGAACTAAGAGCAGGTTTCATTAAAATGAGATAATCCAATGTGGAGCTGGAGGAACAGAGCAGGCCAGGCAGCATCAGAGGAGCAGGAAAGCTGACGTTTTCGGTCGGGATCCTTCTTCAGAAAAATGTACCCTTCATTAAAATGAGGCCGGTTCGACAAAAAAAAAGTCATTTTGGGTTGGGGATGAAGAGAGCGCCTGCATCTCACCGCACTCTACCTTAATGCCCGCACCAGTTAGATACTCAAACTAGGCTGTGACCCCCTAAAGCATTAATGACTTTGATAAACTCCGTGAGCATCAGCCATACTGCCGAAGTAAAACAATGATGAAGGATAAGCTCACACACACTAAACTTTCAAACTTTACTTGACGCGCTTTAATAAAAACAAGTGCGTATCATTTTCAAAAGCTGAAGACGTAAAAGGTCAGTCCTGAGTCAAAATGCATTCAAAATGTACTCCAGTTCTGAAGAAGGCTCACTGGACCCGAAACGTTAATTCTGATTTCTCTCTACAGATGCTGCCAGACTTGCTGAGATTTTCCAGCAGTTTCTGTTTTTGTTTCTGATTTCCAGCATCCGCAGTTCTTTTGGGGATTTTTTTTTCGAAATTAGACCCGTTTGTGTCTGAAGCCACATAAACAGCAAAGAAGGCGCCCAAAAATAAGTGGGGTCTATTAAACTGCCCGCGAGTTTTGGATTGTCAAATCCACACACTCTGCTAAATGGTCATTCGGGGCTCTCCTGACCCGTCATCTCAAAAACCTGAATTAGGTCCAAGCCAGCAGAGTGCATGTAGATTCCTGGTCAGGTGGCCCTCAGGAGAATATTAGTTAAACAGGGTTGATCTTCAGGTAGACCTGAATCAATAGCAATAGCCTATGCCCATTGGCCCAACTCCATCTGTTGCTAAGGTACTTCCGCACTCAGAAAGGCCAAAAGGCAAATCATAAAGGGGAAGAAATAATATTCTGCAAGGTATTACCGCTGCCTTTTTGACCACGCTAATTCATTTTTCTACATATATAACAGGCTTGGGCTCCTGCAATGTATTCATGAATATTTCAGATTGGCCACAGTAAGTAGAGTTTACACATTACAACCATGCCAACACTTCCTTCGAGACATTTTCTGTTCTCTGTGCTACCCACTGTGGCTGCTGTATCAAGATGCAACATATTGCTACCCTCAATTAAAAAAAGGGAAAGGAACTTCAAAGACCCACATAACTGAGATCATCAGGGTCAAGTGCAAATAATGCATCTGTGATCACTGGATTGTACAATGATCACAGCAACACCACCAACAGATGGTATTATTTCAAGTTTCCGAATAAACCATATTTCTTCAGGCTGCGTCACGCATCATTTCCCAAATCTGCGGAACCTGTTCGCTAACCACATTCATTGTCCCACTGTTTCCAAATGGCAGAATATTCTGGAAAAGATCTGGGACAACTCCCATCACCAATTATTGAGGATGCATATTCAGGCAAGGTTGTGGACTTGAACCGACATTCTACTATTCTGTGGTGCAAGCATGTGGGGTTTTGGAAAGACAGCAACAGTGATCCAATCACAATGCAGAATCTTCCCATCTCTTAAAGCAGTATTAAAGATAATGGAGGAGCACTCCCACAGTTAACATGAAACTCCAAAGGAGATAAAGAGCAAAAAAGTCATTTTGGCAGCTTGGAAAAAAGAAATGCACAAAATACTTTAAAAGCAGTACAGATATTCACTGATAGCATAATCGTATTGTCGAAAGATCCCATTGGCAGTGGTAAGGCAAATAAACCCAAATCCTTAAAGCTTGTATTCTTCAAAATGCTGTCACACATTCAATGGAACAATCAACCCAAGGTTGGTTTGTGTTAAAATTAACCTTTTAAACATTTAACAAAACTCAGCCATAAAACTGAACATCTGGAGTTGTCCACATTCCATGAATATTGCAGGATGCAGGCTGTCATTTTTCCTTTTTCTTGGCTGTGAATATTCCAGTGAATTTTATTGACTGCGGCTCATCCTTCATTACTTGTATCTGCATAGCAATCTTTCCCGACCTGATAATAGCGTAGTCTCTGTTGTAACACGTTTTGTTTGTGGCTTTCTCTCAGATGGGCTGAGAAAAAGGAGGCACTGGATGGCACAAACATTATTGCAAGTTTTTTTTTCTGATTCCCAAAACTCAGTTTTATTGGAGACAAACCTAACTCGCTACATTTTTAAAAAAAGTCCAACTCATCAAACATCATTTTCACTGGATTATTTAGAATTTATTAATGTTGGAAGTGAGCAGCAAATTCATCATTTCGTTATTTAACCCTCAGAGTGCCAATACGTTATCCTATTTTACCAAGGCATGCTCCAAAGACTCTAATTAAGGGCATTTTACTCAGGGATTCTAATTCCTCCTCGGTTCCCCCAAAAATCTGTCGCATATGTGAAATGATTAAGTTTAACTTAAATAAAGGACATTGGCCGTGAGAAATTGCCTTGTCAATGAATTTCTTCAACCAATCAGGCACAGAGATTTAATACGACACAGCTAACATGAAGTCAATGGCGGTACAGAAATAATGGGATCTTTGAAACTCAGAATACCGAAATGAACTTAAAATAAATTACCAACAAAGATACAGAAAATATAATCAAAATAGAAAACACATGCTTAGCAAGGCGGAATTATGGTCATAATTTTAAACCTTTTCAATTTAGGACCTCAGAATATTTATTGTCATTACATTACTAAAGGTATCACCAACAGTTCGGTCCAATTCTTGATTCTCATAGGTTTGGAGGTTTCAATCCAGAAAGAAACATAGCTGACTTTATAAGGCTGATTCCTTAGAGAAAGCAGCGCAGTAATGGTTAATTTATACTTTAGAAAATCTGTACATTCTTACAGCACAGCTTGCTAGTTATTCCTCTGCCCTGAAAGGACCCACATCGAGCTTTCATTGCATATGACATTTATCCAACAGGCAGACTAGTTGTCATCGAATCTTGTGCAGTATTTGCACTATTCAGCCCACTTGTTGAATAACTGTCAAATACTGACCTTTCTCCTGTCTTGCATTCCCTTATTTCGTTTGATGATTTCTGTCAGCAGAAAGCCATACAATGGTATTTTTGAACTTACAGTATTCATTCTCCAGTGCTGGGCAGATAAGGGAGTTTAGTACCGAACGGTATGGTCTAGTACTATGAAACGCCAATGGATGTTCCTGGAACAAAGCAACAGGAACTCATGAATAGGGGTGAGGATTTCATTTGAAAATGCAGAATAACGTTACAAATAATAGATTGCTTTTCAAAGGTCGTAATTTATAATGCAACACGGCCGCACATCTTTGCTTTGCATGTGCACATAACCCCAAGAAACCATCAACGTGGGAAAATTGAAACTGACTTTGTATAGTAATGGCCTGTAATGCAGTTCAACATTCTCCTATCGCCTGCATGTTTCATTGTGGCATGTCAGAGATGTACAGCGATAGATCAGATAGAATGAAACGTTTATTGTCTGCTTCTCAAAATTTTTTCCGGTTGTTGTGAACAATGTCCTCTTCCACTTTATTGGTGCCTGACTGCTTTGAGCAGATCATTACTATGTTTAATCCTTTAGGGTTTGACCTTTCTCTGATGCTGGCATTTACCTTATTATTTTAATGTCAAGCTTGCACAGAAGGACAAGCTTCAGTTTTCTGTTTCAAATAATCTAAACTAGAGTTACTAGTTTAACTCTGAAGGGCTAACCATCCACCCAAAACTCTGGCTGATGGTTTGTGGAGTGGTGCTGCTAAGACGTGACGTAGTTAAGACATTGGGTAAATTATAGTTCCATTCCCACTTTCTCCATCTCTCTCATATGACAAAAAAAATGTAAATTTTTTAGTGAGATATTATAGCTGAGCATGTACTTCAAAAATAAGGATAAGTCGATGATATTTGTCGTTATTACCAACGTGTAAAATGAACAGCAGTTCTGACAAGCAAAGCCTCACAGCACCAGGCACCCGGGTTCAATTCCACCCTCGGGCAACTGTCTGTATGATGTTTGCACGTTCTCCCAGTGTCTGCGTGGGTTTCCTCCGGGTGCTCCGGTTTCCTCCCACAGCCCAAAGATGTGCAGGTTAGGTGAACTGGCCATTCTAAACTGCACCGTAGTGTCCAGGGATGTGCAGGCTAGACAGATTAGCCACGTCAAACACGGGGTTACGGGGCTGGGGCAGGGGGGGGGGGGACGCTGAAGCTCGATTTGGATGGGATGCTCTTTGGAGAGCCGATGCAGACTTGATGGGTCGAATGATCTCTTTCCACATGATTGGGATTCTATGATTAACATGTACAGTGCAAGTTACAAATCATGCAATTTCCTCGACAATTTGCACCACTCCACCCTGCAGTTTAGCAGAATCAGATGTTCATTGTCATACTCCCCATGCCTGTCAAGAGGCACAGAGTATCAATGCCATTATGGCTGACAAAGGCTACCTGCATGACATCACACTGCCATGACAGAGACTTCCAGAAGCTGGGTGTTCAATTTGCAACAGGCTATCTCACTGGGTACTTACCTCCAACCACCACCTCCCATGCCTCTCGCTACTGGCTATATACCTCACTGCATGGCTCAGCAATTCATGCAGGGAGTGAGGCTCTGAGGCCTCTTTCTGAGTTCACCTCTGGGCCAATGGTTTCCAAAGTGATTTGAGTGGTAGCTTTTGCATGGATGCCTTAGAAATGCAGTGCTGCAAGTTTCATAAAAGCACATGCTGGCAAGTCCATTGTAATGTCTGTTGATTTCAGTGAGCTGGCATTCAGACATTTAGCTGCAAGTCTGTGTTTCTGCATGTCCATGGTCACCGTGCCACCTAGCAATGGCGTTGGCCAATCAATGACGCTATCAAAATATTGCTTAATTTTTCTGTGAACACAAACTGAATTCGGGGCAGCAAGTTATGTCTGCTATTTCATGGTATAAGGATCAGTCAATGGGGATGATTAATGGTCTGAACAACTCACTAAACTTTGGACGTCCAGAAAGGGAATAGTTGAGTCTGTCAAGTCTCATGTGCACAAGCTGTAAATTATGACTGGAAGTTCATTAGATTTTAAATTGCTTCTCTGATTCTTTTTATTTAGCTTTCTCAATTCAACCTTTCTGTATTTAATCTAACCGTAATTCACCCTGGGTCCTTCTCCATTCTTCCTCTGTTTCTTTCTCTATTAGATTAAGGTGATTAATGAAATAAACTGTTGGTTTACTCGTTCATCAGGTGGCTCCATTGCCCTATACCTTCATCAGTTCATGTTTCTAATAATTTGTGGCATTAAAGTATTTGAAGCAGAATGACAATGCCCTATCTCAGTAAATTCTGGGCCAATATATTTCTTGAATAGTAATATATTAGTATACTTACAGCTGAAGCAAAGACATGGAGAGATTAACACAGATGGATCTGAGATAAGTCATTAAACATTTGTTCACTAAGATCGCTGAAGTCACCTATACAAGCATGTATATTCATAAAGAAACATTATATCTGATCACAGTGCCAGCCACATTAAGTCATATAGGAGGCTGTAAAATGCTAAATTTAGAATCGCTTTTAACTTTCAGATCTAATGTTGCAAATAAATCTTAAATCCTTTGTTCTGCATCATGCCATAATCCATCAGCTTCACAGTCTATGATGAGAGTGCCTATTGTATGAAATAATTACCTGTAAATGAGTTGAAAGCTCACCAGTAATATTTTTTCTCTCTGGTTTTAGATTTAGATAATTGGAATGTTGGGGGAAACCCAAATCTGAATGCTCATCCTTGCTGCTATCTTACTGTCAGCACAAAATATATACCATTTAAATAGACTTTATAACCTGCAAAGCAAGCTTTGAAATAGTCCCCAAAAGGCTAATGGTTTTTAAAAGCCAGTTCCATTGATAGTTGCAAAAGCAAAATACTGAAGATGTGTTAAAGTTGCACATACTCAAATTTCAGTTTGAAGGCACTCAGTGGAAAATAAGATGCTTGGCTTTCCCATGTGTTCTTTCACTTACACTTTCCCTCCCTCCCACCCTCAGTTACCAGGACGTGGCTGAAACTGAGCATTGCCCACAACCTACTCAGACCTGGTTATTACTTATCCAATTTCTGCCTTCCCAACAAAGATGATTGTGCTGAATTTTCATTCAAGTTTCCATTTTTAAATAGCAAAGGAAGTCACATCATGTGATTAAAAAAAATGGAGAATTCAGTCCCTCGAGCCTTTCTCATTATTCAATGAGATCATGGCTAATCTGACTGTGGCCTCAACTCTACTTCCCTACCTGCCCATAACTAGCTATGGCTGCATCTTCTGTTTAAGGTACAATGAGCACTAGAAAAGAAGAGTGGGTTTTACCACGAATCACTTGTAGTTGTTCTGGAGTCTTCACACTGGTCCCTTGTTACAGCTACAGAGACAGGAGTGTGGGTGTTGGTGGCCAAAGGGATTTGAACTTATTGATCATTTCTATTTTGTCAGCAATGTTGCATCTGTTTTGTGTTTCTTTTTTCGCACAAAGGCACGTAAATGCAAAGTGTTATTGATTTCTGGCCAACACAACAAAATTAAATCACATTTTTATTTTCTTCGCTGAGCCCCGGTCAAACTTGAGCATTGCTTCACGCCAATGAACAGCTTCACATCTAACTAAAATGATACTTGAACACATTTTCCCCTCATTTTGAGTACAAAAGGTCAAGTGATTAGATTTCTGTAACATTTACCAACCCACCTTCCCCCTTCCCGTCGACCAATGCCATAATAATTCCATGCATTGAAACATGCCTAATACAGCGATGATTATTCAATGACAAAAAATCTGAGCAAGAGGAAGGAACAGCAATTTAAACATACTGTACCAACAGACTCTGATGTATGATAGGTTAGCTAGTTACTGTGGCTTGCTGAGTAAATTCATTTGTAGTCCTCCAGGGTTTTAAATCTCTGTTTTTGGCCAACAACAAGGTCTGAAAAGATTGCAGTTCATTTCCACCCGCAGCAGACGACTCATTTACTGGCTGCAGGCAACTCAATCAGGCCAGCCACTGATGAGCGAGTGACTTGTTCAGACCTCAAGTCAATATGTGTCTGCCGTGATAGAATGTCAGTATCTGTGAGCTGCTGTTGTCTCCTAGTGTTGTGGCTTTTTTCATTTCATCTGATCAATGTTATTAAAAACCTATGGCTTGTTTAACCATTCGGGCCCCCTGAATTTATTTTCTGCAGCTTGCAGTGAGGCATAATGGATTTGTGCTGCACCCAAGGGCTCATCTTATCGGGCAAATAATTGGAAGCAGCTCACTTATTGGAAGCCAGCGTATTTCTGTTTACAGTTTATAGTACAAATTCTGAAGCATCTGTTGCAAATGCCAATGATCTGAATAGCTGTTATCTGCATTGTTATCAGATCTGCTGTGCTTCAAGCAACATGAAATGTAACAGAATAGCCAACACTTTAAAAATTGTAGTCCTTTCAATATTCTAATAGCATATCAAATCTGAAAGAAAGAATGCACCAGAGACTAAAGCTGAAGATCAGGTGAACAATAAAGCTGAAGATCAGGTGAACAATAAAGCTGAATTTAGGCAGCTTTTGTTCTGATTTCTTTTGTATGATGCCAGCTTTGGGATATTTGAAGTCAGAAAGCACGAGTTATCAGAAGACTCTGATCATCATTTGTTCTTACATTGTTCTATTATGTCTTTTCTCCCACTGCACAGATTTTCCCCATTCCCATGTTTCCAATTATAAGCAAGGCCTCCAGGTCCCCGGAAACTGCTGGCTTTCATCTGTAACTTGTCACTGGGAGGTGCACTAGAGTAGCCAAGGGTGACTTAGCTTCTAAGTGGGTAGCATGGATGTAAATTTCTTCTCAACATCTACCCCAATTCTGGCCATGGATTTCATTCTGCAATATGAATACCTTTGATATTTTTGCCCATTACATTTACGGGATATATTAGTTTGAGATTGTAGGAACAGTATGTGTCTTCTCAACTATGAATAATAAACCTCCATTCCTTTCATTTTCATAGAGGCATGATGTTTGACAACAGGTACCTCTGCCTCTAAATTTTGGAAGTGTTTGAAGTATCCACGGTCCAGCCTGAATAAGCTGTTCCCAGGAATGGAAGATGGAAGATGAAAATTACATTACATTTGCTGGATAATCAGAAATGTGTGAGAAATTATGCCGACAACCAATTTAGTGTTGTCAGTCAGACTCACAATGTGGTACACTTGGACATACTGGACTCTACACATATTAATACACAGAGCCATTTTCTTTGCAGATAGAAGGAACACATATGCACATTGCACCTGTTACAATTCAAGAAAAAATGAGTGACAGCCAATTGCTTATTCATTTTGCAGGGTATTGACCTGACCAATCAGAGTCAATCTGCCTGATTTAAAATTTAACAAAGTCTGGTAGTTAACTGTCAGTCAGTATTAATGGGTGCATTCTCCAGAGCAATACCTCGACCAATCAGAGTCCACTTGTCAACCAATGAGCACTTTCTTCTAATGCAGTATAAATGTTGGTTTTCCCACGACATTGGTATTCTTGCAAAATGTCCTGATGAATGCAAGACAGAAAGCTTCAAAAAAATGTGTATTTGTTCAGCAGTGCTCACATTCTGTTGTGCCAAATGACTAATTAGAATTAATTTTGTTCTATCTTGAATAACTAACAACATCTTATAGCTAAATTCGAAGCATATATTTAATGTAAAATATTTGTGTACTTGAGTTATAACTTGCATGCTGCTTCGATTGGCCACTCTTTCTGAAGTTATGGAAATATAGCAGCAGAATTAGGCTTTTCAGCCCCTTCAGCCTGCTCTATTATTCTCGATCCTAGTGATCATTTGCCTCAATGTTATTTTTCTGTTCTATCCCCATATCTTTTGATCTCATTAATATCTTGAATTCTGTCATCCTCAGGTTTGTACTAATTCAATGACTGAGCTTTCACAGCCCTGGAATCATAGAGATTTACAGCACAGAAAAAGGCCCTTTGGCCCATCACAACAGTGCTGGTCAAACACAACCTTTTTCCAGCACTCGGCCCATTGCCTCCTATGTCATGGCATCACAAGTGCACATCTAAATACTTCTTCAATGTCATGAGGGTTTTTGTTTCTACCACCCACATAGGCAGTGTGTTCCAGATTCCCACCACCCACTGGGTGAAAAAGCTTTTCCTTGCATCTCCTCTAAACCTTCTGTTCCTTTCCTTAAATCCATGTCCCTGGTCATTGAAGCCTTCATCAAGGGGAAAGGTGGCTTCCTGTCTACCCTACCTATGCCCCTCATAATTTTAACCATCTCACCACCGCCTTCTCAAGGGCAACTAGGGATGTGCAATATATGCTGGCCCGACAGTGACGCCCGCATCCCACAAGTGAATTATAAAAAATAGTCATGTCCTCTCTCAATCTCCTCTGCTCTAAGGAAAACAAGCACATTCTGTTCAATCTCTCTTTATATCTGAAACCCTCCAGGCCAGGCAACATCCTGGTAAATCTCCTCTGTACCATCTCCAGTACAATCACATCCCTCCTATAATGCAGATTCTGGAAGTGCACGCTGTATTCTAGCGATGGTTTAAAACACTTTAAACCGTTCCTGCCTTCATACTCGATACCTTGGCTAATAAAGGTAAGTATCCCGCATGCCTTCTTAACCACTTTATGCACCTATCCTGATACCTTAAGGGGGCCGGTGTATATTCACACCAAGGTTCCTACTGGTTCATCATGTATACTGCTGTGGTAGAGAATCCCAAAGAGTCACCATTCCCACTCACTTCATACTAAATCACTTGCCCTTATTCTGAGACTGAACCTCCTGATCTAGGCCCCAGACAAGAGAAAGAACCTTTCTGCATCTAACCTGCCATGCTCTTTAAGAATTTTGTAAGTTTCAATGAGATAATCTTTTATTTTCTAAACCCTAGAGAATACAGGCTCAATCTCCAAAATCTCCAGAACATAAAAATTAGGAGTCGGAGTAAACCACTAAACCCTTCAAACCTGCTCCACCATTCAATAAGGTTATGGCTGATCTGTTTGTCTTTAGAATTCCACATTACCATCCACTTTTAATAACCTTTGATATCCTCGCTTAATAAAAATTTATTTGTCATTGCCTTAAAAGTATTTAATGACCCCACTTTCACACCCTTCTGAGGCAGAGTTCCAAAGCCACACAAGCTTCTGAGAGAAATAAATTCTCCTCAGCTCTGTCCTAAAAAGGTGACCCCTAATTTGAAAATAGTTCTCCCTAGCTCTTCAATTCTAGAAATAGAGGGCTGAATCTTACACTTTTATTTTTGCTAATTGTCAATTTTGTTGAGTTTCATGGAGGCTTTCTCTCCAAGAGGCCTCGCAAGACCTAGCGCTGTATCATATCAAACCTACGTCATTAACTATGTACCCCAATCCTATTGCACCTGATTCCATTGCCTGATTCTAGGCCCATTCTACCACACACCACACTGGAAAAACTCACCATTGCTGGGATGTCCTGCAAATCATTGGTATCCCTGCTGTTGGCGCCATTTTTAAAAGACTGGTGTGCACTTGGACAAGCACTGTCAATCCAAGTTTAACCTGCAATGTTCCGGACATTTGTTCTAGACCTGGCAGATAGGGGGAAAATTGCTGCTTTGTGTTGCAAACAGGATCCTGGTGGACCTGCTCTGTGTGTGTGTGTGTGTGTGTGTGTGTGTGTCTGTGTGAGAGAGAGAAAGTGTGTGTGTGGGAGAGAGAGTATGTGTGTAAGTGTGGGAGAGAGAGAGAGTGTGTGTGTAAGTGTGGGAGAAAGAGAGAGAGTATGTGTGAGAGAGAGAGAGTGTGTGTGTGGGAGAGAGGGAGTGTGTATGTGTGTGGGAGAGTGTGTGTGTGTGTGTGTGTGGGAGAGTGTGTGTGTGTGTGTGTCTGTGTGTGTGGGGGCGACAGAAGGAGTGTGTGTGTGTGCGTGTGTGGGAGAGAGAGACTGTGTGTGTGTGGGAATGTGTGTGTGTGAGAGTGTATGTATGTGTGTGAGTGTGTGGGAGAGAAGGAGTTTGTGTG
>NC_063359.1:25531815-25561452 GCF_021869965.1 Rhincodon typus | reverse complement strand
TTCCTGCTCCTCTGATGCTGCTTAGCCTGCTGTGTTCATCCGGCTCTACACCTTGTTATCTCAGATTCTCCAGCATCTGCAGTTCCCACAGTAAAGTGGGATGGATGGAAAGAAACAGAAGGGAATGGAACTCAAAAGGCATGGTTGTCAGGGACACTGGAAGGGTAGAGGATGGAACAGACCAAGATGCAGAGGGAAGAATCACTGATAAGGATAAGGGGGTCAAGGAAAGGTGGGAGCTACTTATTTAGGCTTGAGAACACAATGGATTCATGAGATGTAGTGAGGGAGAGAGCAGGTGAATTGAATAAGGGGTGGGTGTAAAGCTAAAGCTGGATATGGGGATCTGGATGAGAATAGGGTCAGTGGAAAAAGCAGGAATAACAAGAGAGATTGTGAAAGGATTGATAGTCACAGGGAGAAATTGAGGAAGGATAGAGGATTGCCAGAAGAAAAGAGAAGGCCATTTGCTATCATGGGAGAGAAGTGAATTCTAGCTCCTTTCCTAATCAACCTGTTCAGATTTGTTATAACAAACCTCTGGAGCAGGTGGGACTTGAATGCAGGCCGTCTGGCTCAGAGGTAGGGACACTACCTGCGAGTAGAGGGAGAGGATAGAGGGTGAATAACTCAATGGAAAAGTTTACAGTCATCATCCTCTTCCAAATTGGTCTTCAACTAAGGCCCCTCAGAGAATGTGCTGTGCAAATGGGAGAGGCCCGAGATCTGTTTGTGCACATCTCCACAAAGTGGAAAACATTCCAACTGAAGGAATCAGAACAGAAAATGAAAAATACAATTGTGCAAGCATTCAGTTTAAGGGCTTTCCACTGAAGGGAAGGACTCACTGCAGAATTAAAAATCATAAGCTGTTGCACCTCCAAACGCCAACATGCCAACCATGTCCTGTCATTAATTAACATTTGACAATGAGGATACCACTGGTGATTGTGGTAGGGTCTGTTTCACATTGAGGTCTACAAGAGCACTCACACACCCATGTATCTGAACGTTAGGACCATGAGGATGAAACCTTTTTGCAGACCATAGATTCCAAGGTTGTACGGCTGGATCACAAGGGATAATGAATGTCACCGAGAGTCAGATTGAGCAAATTGTCATGTGCATGGAAAGTAATGTAAAGATCAAGACTACAAATATCCTGCACTTGAGGAAGAGGAAAGCAAGGCATGGATGACACATCTCACCAGGTAGAGTGAGCTGCAGGGCAGGGTTCAACCCTTCACATGAACAGCCTGATATTGCACAAAGGGTATCTTGGCTGTGCCAAGACCTCAAACAGAAATCTAACATCTCATTCCTGATATTTCTTTACAGACCAGTATTTTCATGCCAGATGTTTGTCCAACAGCTGCATTAGAACTGCTGAGGCTAAGATGGAGGAAGATGAAAAGAAGAAGGGATGACCAGTGCCAACAGAACCAGAGACACAAGGATCATGTGGTGTCTGAAGAAGGGAACCAGGGTCTTCGACGCCATCAAGCAATGTACTCATAGTGGGTGTACAGAAGACATTGCAGGTCCCTGCAAATGAATGAAAGGCAGCGTCAGCAATGTCTAGGGATGCCATCGTCTCCATGTGCCATCTTCTACAGGGAAATCTGGAGTTGGGAGGCAGCGGAAACCTTGGGCACTGAAGGTCATGGTGGCACCAAACTCCCTTGCCATCAGTTCCTTTCAAACCTAAACTGGGGGCATGTGTGGCATCTCTAGTCGACAGCCCACAAGTTCATTCATGAATTCACCAGTGCCCTTTACAGTTTGTCCAGTCGACCATGGCCCCAGAGAGCCATCAGATTTCCAGCCATCTCTGGGTTCCCTCACATGCAGTAGGTCATTGACTGCACACATCTCCAGAGGTGGGTGTGATGAACAGAAGTCGAGTGTTGCAGAGAGTGAGTTGCCGTCTGGGTGCCTTATAAATAGGAGCCCAGAAGGTCCCAAATTGGAGGGGAGATAGATCTTGCTATGACAATAACACTTAGTGTTTAAACCTCAAATGAATATGTGAGAAGAGCTGAGAAGAATATAATCACATAAGAAAACACAGCCTGGCCCCAAATGGAAGAAGCCCCTGCTTTTAAGCCTCACCTTCACCAATGATCTCTAAAAACAAATGTTTATGTATAGGGTGTCAGCCTGGGCCAGATCCCCCCGTGCAGCAAATAGCTTTACGAAGTGAAAATTTGCAGGGCCATGAGAAGTGGAACCAACAGGAGGGTACTTCCCCCAGAGGCAGCAAAGAGAAGATGTACTAAATGGTCTCTTTCAATGCTCTATGATTCGATCAACTCTGAGCAGCCAACTCTAAATGGCTGATTAGGTCCTGGGTGCAAGTTTTTTTCACCACGAGCTGAGCCATGGAATGGTTTTGGGAGGAGAGTCCTGAAGAGAAGCGAGCAAGAGGAAATAAAAGAGAGACAAAAAAGAAAATAATGGAAGCATAGTCAAATAAATATGAGGCCTGCTGTTTACAAGAAATGATACACTTTGAATATTAATTCTTCCAGACACAGAAACATTTTTTGCTCTGTGAATGCACAGTCCACGACGGCCGATACAAATCACTGCTGGCTCTGCAGCATCTCAACATGTTTTAAATCACATGCTTGCTAGTTTACTGCTCTGTAAGATTATGCGTAGGATGGACCAAATTACTAAAGAATAATAGGTGCCTGCGCTGAGCAGTACATCAGAAAATCAAACTTCTGAAGCTTATAGCAATAAATAACTTTGTATTAAATAAGAAAGCAGCATGAGCCAGTAAATAATATGGAAACAAATATAAAGTGGAAACACGGTGTGATACCCTTGAGTCACTTTGATTCTCTTATTTTGCCAGACATAAATGGAAAAATGTTTTGGGTTTAAAAACACAGACAAGACAGATAAAGTGATGTCCTATGAAGTATCTAGCATACAGTTATGCCTCCAGGTAGGATCTAAGTGGAAAAATGATGCTGATTATTGGTATAGCAGATCAATGACCGTGAAAACAAAATACTGTTCAATTTGGTGGGGTTTATTATTTGGAAAAGCAGTGCACTTCTTGTTGTGTGTTTGAAAGGTATTATTTATCTATCCTCCACAAACCTACTCAGATTGAAAATAATTAAAATCTTCTGCCATTATCTTTAGCTTACCAACTTACTCTTCCATAGTTTTGCTTAATTGCCATTTAACAACTGCTTGTTAATTGCTGAAGTCAGTTAAATTTCACCGGTGTGCACTACATTGCCCCAGGTTATGAGTTACAATGAAGCTTTTATTGCCCAGCTTTTCATAACTAGTTAGGTTTCTAACATTTGATATTTGGACAATTCATCACCTAAACTTTCAAAGGTCAACCAAACACGAATAGATTAATGGATTTTTTAGATGATTCTGTAACAATATCAGTGGTGATGTCACCCTGTTGCTAATCTAATATTTTTATGAAATAAAAAGCAAGACCATCAATATTAGAACAGAGAAAAGACTGGTCACATATCAGCAGTCAGACTTCATCAGCAACAGAAGATAACTTGCCTGCTTTTCCTTTCAGAATGTGCTAATCTGGCTGTTTATTTGCAGCATCTCTGTTTCCATTCTATTTCAGATTCCCAGCATTTGTCTGTTTTTTTTTCTCCAGTGTTTTAGTATTTGTTAATAGAATAGCATAAAACTATCCTAGGCACTGTTGCAAATTCAACAGATTTACCCCTTGATTTTCAATGGTATTACCATCATTGAATCCCCATTACCAACATCCTGGGGATTACCATTTATCATAAACTGAACAGGTGTCACAATATAAGTACGGTGACTACAAGAGACTAGAATTTTATTGCATGTAATTCACCTCCTGCCTCCCCAAAGTTGATCCACCATCTACAAGGCACAATTCAGGAATGTGATGGAATACACCCCACTTACCTGGATGACCAAAGCTCCAGCAACTCTCAAGAAGCTTGGCACCATCAGGACAAAGTAGCCTTCTTGATTGGCACCACATCCACAAACATTTACTCCGTCTACCACTGACACTCAGTAGCAGCAGTGTGTACCATCTACGAGCTGCACTGAAGGAACTTACCAATGCTCCTTAGACAGTGCCTTCCAAATCCATGACCACCACCATCTGAAATGACAAGGGAAGCAGATGCACACGGCTGAAACTTACATTTTTATCAGCTAATTGTACTTTTTTTGTAGAAATTCTCACCATGAAGCCTCGTGAGATTTCTTGCTGTATCTTACCAACTGTACCTCATTAACTACTCATAGCGACCCTCATGTTCAATTCCACTCCTTCCTACCAAGTCCTGGAACAACTTGGCACTTACCCAATAGCCACTGAGAAACCAGCATCTGCGCCATCTTTAAAAGACCATTGTGCACTCGAATGAGCCTTGGTATTTCCTAACTGCCCTACTTGGTCAAGATCAGAATCTGACCATATTGGAGAAGGGGAAGATGGCACAATGATTCCCCAACAGAGACTTGCTGGTCGTGGTGGATGGGTGCTCCCAAGAAGAGGCATCTTCTTCCCCAGAGGACTGGCACAATAGATCATGCCACCAGGCCCTGGATCAGTGCTGTCCCAACAGTCTGGAGGAATGACCAGCAATGCTGCAAGAAGGCCAATTACCTTCTCTGCCCCATTCAGAGTGAGTGCCGCACTCCTCTCTCTGTAATTGCTCACTCATTCTATCTCTGCTACTGCACCCATCTCCCAGTAAGGTTCGTGCTCTGCCACTCTCACTGTTGCCCACAACGTCTCCCCTCACTTACTGTCATCACTAACCCCACTCCCAACCACCCACACCACCCTGTATGCCTTCTGCACTGCCCACCCACTGCCTCCGGACACTTCACCAGATTTCCCCCACTTGCGCCAGCTCCAACAGTCCGGTCACCGGCTTCCAGCTGATGCTATTCCTCTCTTTTTCTCATCTGAGGGGAAGATAGCCCTCCATCGGGCAAGAAGGGCCTAGATGGGTAGGGAGTGCCCAACATTCATTTCCTTAGTCCCTAGGAGGGCAGAATCCTGATCCTCCCAGGAGAAGACGGGTCTGCTCCTCTGGGGATGTTGAGATATCCATGCCCCTCCGATTGAGTAAGTACTACTCTTCATTCCACTGCAACTCTCACAGTAACTCTGCTGTCAGTCTCATTCATTGTGCACCACCTCGAACCACTGGCCCAGGCGCCTTCTCTCCCTTTTGTCTTGTAGGCACTGTCAGAATCTCCACCACCTCCGCAATGAAATGGCCGGCTCTGTCAGAAACTACGTCCTCGGCCTCAGAGGACAGGAGGAACGAGGCTCAGAGGGAACAGAGGCAAGGCCGCACCGTGATCCTGACTCCTCAGTAGCAGCGTCAGGTTTAGAAAGTGTGGAGGAGTGAAAGCTGGTGAACTCTTCACTGCGACAGCTCCACTGCTGGCCCAGGATGAAATGCCCCAGGCCGCTGGGACTTTGGGTACTGCCTGAGACCAGGCACTGCTCGGCCTGAGGCAGGAGAGGAGCCTGTGGTGTTGATGATCAGGAGCTTTGATCACATGCACAGAGAGGAACAGAAGCAGCAGACACAGAGGTGGGACACAGTGAGCCTCAGTGCCCAGAAGCTGCAGCAGTGTAGCAAGTTATATGACCGTCTGGCTCCCTCAGTGGACATCTTAGTGGCTGGTAGAGAGAGCCAGATCCAGCAGCCTCAGGGTCTCCTGGACTTCACCGCCCAGCCACTGCTCCTCAGGACCCAGGGCACTGCAATAAGGGGGAGGTGGAGGACCTGGCGAGCCCTCCGGTGCCCCTTCCTCACAACAGGTGCCAGGTGCACCCAGCTGGAGGAGGAATCACCCACAGGCCCACTCAGGAGTCTCCTCACAGCACACTCCAGAATTGCCTGGACTCTGTTTCCTCCCTCCGACTATCGGAAGTTGCAGCTGGAGAGGGTTCACTTTGGGAAGGAGACTCTCAGCATGTCAGGGCTGTCCAGACACAAATGGCCCAAGGGTCGCCTGACAAAGCCTCCAGGGGCAACGGGCTCCCTCCAACTGAGCTGTGGAACCAGGGAATTCACCGAGAGGTAGTGAGAGGGAGAGGAAGAAGGAAACCTATTGAGGGCACTTTGATGGCATTGGTGACAATGTACTGTACACAAATTCCTACATTTGTGTAAATGAGTTTGTGTGTGTGTGTGTGTGTGTGAGTGAGTGTGTGTGTGTGTGTGTGTGTGTGTGTGTGTGTGAGTGAGTGTGTGTGTGTGTCAGTGAGTGAGCGTGTGTATGTGTGTGTGAGTGAGTGAGTGAGCGTGTGTATGTGTGTGTGTGTGAGTGAGTGAGCGTGTGTGTGAGTGAATGAGTGAGCGTGTGTGTGTGTGAGTGAGCGTGTGAGTGAGCGAGTGAGTGAGTGAGTGTGTGTGTGTGTGTGTGTGTGTGTGTGAGTGAGCGTGTGAGTGAGCGAGTGAGTGAGTGAGTGTGTGTGTGTGTGTGAGAGTGTGTGTGTGTGTGTGTCTGTGTGTGTGTGTGAGAGAGGGTGATTGTTCAGCTGGTCAGCTGGTTGTTCTTAGGTATGTGATATCAGAGATCATATAGTTGGACTAATGCTCTAGCATACCTTAGAATGACCTGGTTGTCAATTCAATCAGCTTCAAGCTTCTCCACAACTCAGTGGGTAGCATTGACACCCCTGCAGCGGCATGTGAGACTCATTCACTGTTGCAGTTAGAAATCACTTATGTTGGCACAGAGGCAAAAGTATACTTCTCCTTTGTGTGTGAAAGACTGTCCTAAATGAAGCAATTGGGTTCACAGTTTTGAACTATAAGACTATAAGACATAGGAGCAAAATTAGGCCATTTGGTCATCAAGTCAGTTCCGCCATTCAATGAGTTCGCTGCTGATCTGATAATCCTCAACTCCAGTTTCCTGCCTTTTTCTCATAACCCTGATTCCGTTGCTAATTTAAAATCTATCTCAGCCTTGAACGTACTTAACAACACAGCCTTGACAGCCCCATGTAGTAAAGTGTTCCACAGATTCACTACCCTCCGACAGAAAACACTGACCACAAGTTTCTGAAAAGCTAGCTTTTTGAAATTTTTAATCTCCAAGGACAATTGAAGCTTGGGTTAACTCTCAGTATCGAATTAGTCTGTTCACAGTGTAGATATGGTATTCTCTGTGATATGAACGATGTAAAAACCTTTCAGATCACATGGAACTCTTATGACTTTTAAGACATAAAAGCAAAAACTGTTCTTCATAAAGACACTAAGAACAATTAGAACAAACATGAATAGTTAAACTTCGAATATATAATTCAGAGATTTCATTGTCACTTACTTGTGATATTATTAATGTTCAGATGTTGACCTGTGTATGTTTAAAGGAAAGCACCAAACTAAACAATTCAAACTCACTTCCAACAAAAGGCCTTTGACCTGAAACACTAACTAGTTAGTTTCTCTCTCCATTGCAGCTGCCAGACTTGCTGAGTGTTTCCACCATTTTTTGTTTTTATTTCAGGTTTCAAACAACTGCATCAGTTTGCATTAATTCCAGTGTTTACTTCACTGTTCCCTTACTCCCAGCGATGCCCATCTTGAAAGAGTCCTGGTCTTCTCATATGGACATCTCTTTCACCTCCTTCATCCAAATTGCTATTTGCTTCTCTTCTTATGGTTGATCGGATATCTTCAAAAATTCATTTTCTCGGCTATATTTATTTCCTCTGTCTCCTGCACTAAGATTTCCATGTGGATTCTAACTTAAGTTCCATTTTGCACATTTTGATTACATCCATGATTACTGATATCCCCTGTGATATTTAGTGTTCTGCTGCTCTGCTGTGATCTATGCTCAACCCCATGCGTCACCCTGTGTAAGCTCTCCACCTCTCCCTTCAGCAGCACCGTCTTACTCTGTTTCAGAGTTGTCCTTATCCACTTATCCCTTTCCCTCATTCAGCGGACTAACAAAACACTTTGCTCTTCAGGTGTCACAGCGTGCAGGCTTCAACATGAGCTCTGATGAGAGATGATCAACCAGAAAGTATTTTTATATCACGAAAATAACAATTCAATGGGGCTCAAAGTTAACTAGACACTCAAAGATCACTTACACCTGTGTCTTTCAGTTTTCACGGTTATCACAAGTTGCATTTAAATGAAACATTGTCAAAACGCTTTGACCGTTTGATGCAGCTTTTGACATTTGTAACTCAATTCACTCTCTGCATTTATAAATTGAAGATTATTTCCAGTTTGTTTTTCTCCCCCTTTTTCTCCTCCTGTCTCCTGATAACATTGGTGTGTGTGAAAGTACCTTTGTACCTTGTTGACCGCTTCCCCACCCCCCAACCCACCCCCACCCCTCACCATGATGTTTCTCAAACTTTACATTCTTCACATGGAGGCTTCAGTAGCGACTATTGCAGTCTGAGAGACTGTGTTGGCCGCACGAGCCAAGCCAGACCTTGCCCTGTCTTGCATTCACGTACAATTTTTACTTATTTCAAGCAGGAGCCAAATCCCTGGCTATTGTTTCTTTAACTTCTTGAGTATAAGGATGCTATGGCTATTTGGATAGCTCAGTTGCTAAACAACTAACCAAAGCTGAAACAGGAGACTAAACCTTGAATCTTCTTGATATATAGGGAGAATGGGAGAAGATCTATTCATCAACTATGCCGGAGGAAGAAGTCAATGGCAGACTTAAGTAGTTCTCTTCATCTAATCAGATGGAAAGGAAGAATAATAAAGACAGCTATTTCTCTCCATGCACTTGGTTGAAGAGGTATTTTAGTTCTAGCCACAACCAAAAGTGAAGAATGGATAAAAATGCAGCAAAATAGAAATAAATGGAGACAATATCCATATTTTAAAATCAAAGGAAACATCAACTACCAGTGTAATAATGTTAACTCAGTCATTTGTTTAACAAGTAACATTTCATTTTCCCATGCAAACATGCAGAAAATGCAATAAAACACATCATGCCAACTTTCACAATCAACTTAGCTCAAGGCCAAAGTATTAAAATTATAATTTTATCACAATGATTCACTTGTGTTGTGTTAGCATTTAGATAACGCATAATGAGCTCAATTGTATTATCTACGCACTAGTGCAAGTGCATTTTGCACCTGCGACAGACAGTAAATGAAGTCTGGCACCAGCAACAAACCAAAACCAATTAACATTTTTGTGTACAAGGTTGGCACTCGGAATAGGCAGCTTGGAAGTGGTATGTGGGTCTGATTTGGGACAGAACAGCAGCAACTGAGTATTCAGAGATAGAATTTTCTCCTTCAGTTTCTGGTCTTGTTCTTTGCTAACCCACACACAAAAAAAATGAATGAAATCCAAAGCAGTGGTTTTCACATCCAGCACTTCTCTCTGAAAGTGCAAGGATCTATGTGCACGTTGTTTGTTGTATCTTGTAATCTCACAAAACAAAGATTACATTTGTGTGGGGCATTGATCCCTGTACTCACCTGGCACACACAGTACCCAATGTTGGAAACCTCCCAACAACCAAAGCTGCAAAACAAATTCAATTGAAACCTCCCATAAATGCTGCTTTTGTGCTTCGTTCCATCACATTAAGGTATGAATTTGGTACTGTAACATCACTGCAGAAAAGATTATACTTAATCACTTGTAGGAAATTCATTCTGATGATTGAAGAACTTTCTGTTATTTGAGGATTAAATCTTAATTTCTGCATCATATATACAATGTAAGGGACAACTGCTGGGGACAATGCTAATAATTATTGTATTTGAGAGATTGTGTCTGCAATAATATCTGCATTTAGTTTTTGTTAAATACTGAAGCCGTGATTTCCAAATGAAGAATTCTACACTATTAGCTGCAGCGTATTATGATCTGAACTTTCATTTTTTCTCCTGATCATTAGTGAGAGAGGTTTTGCATACATTTCCTATTAGCATGGTTGCTAACGGTGATGCTGGTACTAATTATAACATTATGTGCTATGTGTCTTTCCAGGGCTTTATGTGACTCGTTATTGAAACTATGGACCATTAATCTATTGAGAACTGCAGCACCAGCTCCAAAAATAATGCAAAGTTCAAACTTAGCATCTCTTTTGTCTTGCACCTTACAAAGACACCTTTTCTACTTTTTAAACTAAATTATCACTATTATCGCTGGGTCAGATTTTATTTTGGCTACAGTGCATTTTTCACGCAGGTGACAATGTTGTATTTTATATAAATTTACACCACCTTGTTTGCTGTGCCTTATAAATATGTAAATTGCACAATAATGATATTTCTCTGAGCAGGAAGGGTTACCCATTGTGCAGGTCACTTTGGAACAACCACTCTCCTCTTTCCTTTTTTTTCCATTCACTTCTTCTTCCTCTGCATTAATTTGCATGATCTTCTATTTATAATAAAGAGAATTCAGCCTGACCTCATTGTCCTTTTTCAGGGTAAAGAGAAGGAAAAGCAAGGCCAGCATTTAGGGAGTATATTTCACAACCACAAAACATCCCAAGTGATTTAAAGCTTAGGCATACAGTCAGTCATGCAATGTAGGAAAAGTGGCGCCCTGTTTTTGAATTACAATAACTTACCAATCTTTCTTTTTAATACAGATGAACTTTACATGTGTGCAATGTTTCTATGTGCCCAAAGCCATGCTCCTTAGTGTGCTGTCATACACACAGGGCCTCGGTAGGCAAAGCCAATTTCTGAACATTCATTATTCTATTTACTAATCATCCAATCGTTATTCCCCCTACAATTATCCCACTGAGATCCCATTACCCATTCTCTCAGTTCAGTGGCCTCTCACTCTTTGTTGTTCTGAAGGAGCTGGAGGTAGTTCAGAGGAGGTTTAGTAGATTGATACCTAGGATGACGGGATTGTCTTAGGAGGAAAGGTTGGACAGACTGGGTTTGTTTTCACTGGAGTTTAGAAGATTGAGGGGTGACTTGATTTCAGTGTTTAATATCCTGAATGCTCTTGACAAGATGGATGTGGAAAGGATGTTTCCTCTCGTGAGTGAGACCAGAAGTTGAGGGCACTTCTTAAAAATTTGGAGTCACTCCTTCAGGACAGATATAAGGGAACGTTTTTTTCTCAGAGAGTTGTGTTATTTTGGAACTCTGCCTCACAAGTCAGTAGAGGCAGAGTCATTGAATATCCTCTATGATAGAGTTGGATAGATTCTAATGAGGCAGGGGAATAAAAAATTATTGGGGTTGGACTGGAATATGGAATTCAAAATATAAACACATCAACCACAATCGTATTGAATGGAAGAGCAGATATGATGGGCTGAATGGCCTATTTCTGCTTCTAATTTGTATGTTCATATGTTTGAAATGTATATGTCCTGCAAGTTCAAATTCTGATCACTTCTGAGAAAACTAAAATGCATCATCAATAACATAATGCAGCTTAGCGAGGAAGGGAAATTAGAAGAATTTTTATATTTACTTATTGCTGAGAAATTCGCAGGAGCTTCTAGTCATAGTAACCTTGTGATGTTTCCCTCGTAGCTCAGTTGGTGCATGCACCACACTGTATGGCACTACACCACAGAGACAAATGATCTGTGGATCTATGTCAACTGACCCTAGTCCTTTGTCCATAGGCTGGAGTGAAAGAGAACAACCTGACAGCCTTCCTGTTCACAAATGAGTTATTCCTTCTGAAAATGATCTGTGTGAATAGTAGATGAGAGCAGGATTGAGCTTTGCTTGGAAAACTTGCCCATTAATTCCCATTGCTATTTCGTTTGCCAGCATCTAACATTCGACTGTCACACATAGTTAACTGGAAGATCTCCTGAAGAGCAATTGCCAACTGTGGAACTGTATCCAAGCATAACTCAGTCCTTTCAGAGGGAAAGGATACATTTTGGAGGCAAGAAACAATATGTTCTGGCCTCTGGACTGATAGAATTAGTTATTATCATGCAGTAGGGTCTGGCAGGGATGCCTGAGACCAAATGGAACAAGGGAACAAGTTATGGTTATATGTTAATTAAGGGATAATTGGGTGAGAATTTGACTGGGTATACATATATGGGAAACGAGTAATCAATGAGATTGGGTTTTGTGATGCGTAAATTGAAATAAAATTCTGACTAGAAAAGTACATGCCTGGACTCTGTCTGACCAGCCTTTAGTCTCTGGTGTTTAACATTAACAGGCTGAAATCACTGGGAATCTAGCAACACTCCAACAAGGCCACATACATTTGTTCATCAGGCCTTTTCACTGTATTACACTTGAAATTCTATCATAGGAGGGAATATCTATATTAAGTCATAACTTTGAACATCTGAATAAAGTATGAAGACTGTAAAATAAAATGAGTGCAGACATTACTTAAGATTCATTAAATCTGGTGACCACAGTCAGTATAATATAACTCTTGTATCACTGTTAAAAGAATAAACCCTATCATGCCTACCAGCTACTATGTATAGGTTATATGAGAGAAGAAATTAAGTCTGAGCGCAAGTGGTAGTTTCATTTCAGCCCACTTCTGTTGTTACTTTCTTTAAAGTGTTCCTTCCTACAAGAATGGTATTGCGTGGTGCTGGCATTTTGAAAGACGCACCTTCCAACATCTGGCAGTTGGATAAATATTACACAGCCAATGTGTCACTCAGATTCAAAGAAACTGCTCTGAAATCCTCTGTTTAGAGTGTTGACACAAATGTTTGCTTCGCTAACCCCAGTACTCTCAGAAAAGAAGAGATGGCCTGAAGATGAAAACCAGAAGCCAAATTTAATTCTGATCTGCTGTTGACAAGCCATGTCAATAAGCACAATTCACTAATATTTCATCAGACAGGTTTGTTCATTTTAAATCCACAGTCCAATTTCCCTTTGAAAAACATCCGCTCCAGTCACCATCAAAGTGTACTCTGGAGTCACAATAACCACCTGATGGACTTCCAATTTGACACCATGATTTATTATGAAATTCAATCCAATTTACTTAAGTAATCTGCTGAAAAAAATGTATATATCAACTGGAGTACAAATAAATCAGTCAGCAGACATTTTAATGTATTAATTTGACCTGATATTAACAAACAAGGCCATTAGAGAAGAGGTACTGGGTCTTGAGTCAGTCAGGTAATTATCTGAGGTTTACATAAATAAACCAAAAATCAATCAAAAATAAGCATCTGAGCGACAATGCTGTGGCTTTTAAGAATCAGCATCTTCTTCATAACCATATGCCACAATTAGAAATAAAAATCTTGAAGCAAAAATCCACCCAATTGCCAAAGGATCTGTGCTAACCACTAATCTGGTTTGTGAACCAAATTTATTATTCATAAGTGTTTCAATCAAATGGTTAGATTTTTAGATCTTTGGTCTATAATATTAATCAAACTTTATAAGTGAAGACTTCTGTCGCAGACATATGCAGCTTCTAATTTATTCTGATTATGTAGATATTAATACATTATTTATCTTTTTCAGTCTGCTGTTATCTTTATGTTTATTCTCACTGATTTGCTGCACTTTGTTTCTGATGCCATTCATCTACTATGTACGCACTTAAAACTGAAATAATTATTGTGTCATTTACCAAATACATCGAAAAGGTTGGGCAAGGCAAATGTGATTGTAAATCCCATCTATGTTCCATCCAATAAAAGGATGTTGGTGGTGGGATGGGGGTGAGTGAAGCATATTTCACTGTAGTGATGGTTCAGGGTCATTATGCATCAACATAAATTCTCTTCTCTTTTCTCCTACAAGCTAGGATCATTCAGCGGCCTAACCCTCAGTTTCTGTTGGGCAGTCCCCGGTCTGTCAGATACTAGCCAATTGCTCAAAGGACATCTTTTGAGATAGTGACAGCAAGGAAAGTGCGAGGGTCTTCATGCAGTCACTCAAGTGTGCCACAGTTACATTGATTGTATACCCATGCTGAAATATGCTTTATGCTTTGGCTGGATGGAAATACGAAGAAAACAATCTCATCCTCAACAAGGATGCATTAAAACATAGTTAAATAATGAAAAATTATTCTTCCTCAGACACAGTGTGTGAATTCTGAGCATGTTTTAATCGCTTTTTATTGAACTTGGCAGACACCAAGCTATTGGTGTTCTTTTAAAGCCTTGCAGGACACAAACATATTTTGACCCCTGCTTTCTTCTTCTATTTACAGATAAGTACACTGTTGGGAGTATTCTCTAAAAGAGCCTAACCCCATACTTAGTGCAAGAATGTTATTATGCCCCTTGAAAGGTTACTCCTTGCACTTTACAGATAACTGTACATCAAAAAGGCTTTTAAAGTAATAGCACTGCCCCATATTGTTATTAAAGTAAATTGCTTTTGATTCTACAGCTGTACTTATAGAGGAAAGGCAGCGATTCAGAGAGTATTAAAGAGAAGGTGGGGGCAAGTGCAGCATTGGAACATTTATAACAATAATTGTTCAATCAAGTTTCAATACACTAGATCAATATTTTTGCATTACACATTGAGTACTGACTTTATATCATAAAAATGTATAAGCCGGTAATCCATTCAAAGCATTTTGCAGTGCTGCAAGAAATTTAAGTAAACATGTTTTAATGCACTGAGATAATACACAGTAAACTAATTTAATTCTCAATGGTATTAAAAATACAAATCTTGATTATATTTGATAATATTTGAAGCATCATTCATCTTATAGATTCTGATTACCTTAGAACCCACTGCTTTATCGTTCTAAGGAATAAAATGTGATTTTCATTGTTGGCTTAAGAAAAAAGCAGCAACGTGTAATACAAAGAGGTAGTTGGAGAGCTTGTTTATCAGACACAGGACCAGTTCTAGATAGCATCCAATTTAAATGCAACAGAGCTTCTCACAGCTGTGGTTGACAAAACAGCTGCTTGAAATTGTAATGTTATCTTTACAAAATGGGAATTTTAATCTAATTTCAGATCCTGGAGAGAACTGGAAGGAAACAGACACTGGTCACTGCAGTACAAAGCCAAGAAATACATTAATCGAGCCAATGTCTGAATTCAGTCTTATTGACATCTGGACAACAGTAAATCTAAGGAAAACAGCATAAACAAGACTGCAACACCAACCATTATGTTACTTCTGTTCACATTGCTTGCCGATTCCACCAGATCGTCTGGATGCCGCTACAGCTGGCACTGAGATGTAACTGTTTTCCTCTGATCTGTTTCTGACTTTTATTTTACTGCCATTTACTAAATAACTGCGCATTTAACTAAACTCAGGAATTAGTAAAGCAAATAGTAGACATGGCAAATAATCTGAATTTCAGTGCGGATGTTTTTTACATTTATTTATGAGATGTGGTCAGTATAACATTTAAATTACAATCATTACATATTCCACGGATGAAAATCAAAAGTTCTCTTTTAAAATGGATACAAACCATGATGAGTTCAAAATAAACACTGTGAACAAAGCTTTGGATTAATTATGATTAAATCTGTTGAATGACATACTTTAGCTGCGAAACTATAGTGTTGCAGTATAATCATGTAATTAGTTTCAGGAAAAAATACACCAGGAAATGCACATTTGCATGCTTTTCTAGACATCTCACCGTATATTTGAGGTACAGGAAGAATATGAAAAAGATTCACTAGAATTATGCCAGAACCAAGCATTCATAGTTACCATAAAATATTCAACAACTGGAGTTTATTCCACTGGAACAAGGTAAGTTATAGAGGATTCAATTAAAAACTTTCAAATGAATCAATTATATCGGAAGCTAGACAATGAAGGTCTGTGTTCACTCATTGACAGATTGGTAACAGATGGGTATAGACATAGGATTATCGCTAGGGGAGAGAAGAGAAAGTTAGAAGAAATGGAAACATTCAAAACATGTGATTGTTGAAATTGAAATTGTAGCAATCTATATTGGAGCTATAGGAGGGAATGACTAGATCATAGGAGGAGATTTAGGTAAGGTAACTGAAAAAATATTAAAATGTAGATTTCCAATGGCACTTTGATTGGGACAGAAATGTTAATGAACGCAAGGCAATTCAAGAGAGTTCTCGCCATGGGAGTAACAATCAGTTACTAATGGCATGACAAAGGAAGATCCAGCATCTGCAGTTCTTGCCATCTCCGAGTGACTTATCACCCCACTGCAAAGCCTTTCCCAAGGATGCCCACCTTGAAGAAGTTGTCCTCCCCACTCCGGAAAAATAAACTTCTGATGCTGCCTGACCTTCTGTTTTCCTCCAGCTCCACACTGTGTTGACTCTGACACCAGCATCTGCAGTTCTTGCTATCTTGAGTATACAAATAGCCAGAATCATTGCAAAAGTGAGCTTGGAAGACCTTACAGATTTGCAAAGTGTGGTGAGAACATGGAGACTTAAACCTCAGAATGAGAATTTAAACATTTGAGGCATTTGAAAGCCTTGGTCAGTGAGGACAGGAGTAATTGGTGAATGATATTTGTTGGGGATTTGATACAGATAAGGTTAAATTAATGGAGGATGGAGGCTAGTCTGGTAAACATGTATGGTTAAGAGACCAACAAATTCACAAATGCACGTTCAATGGAATATGGATTCAGGCATGAATGAAATTAGATAATCTTTATGATAGAACAAATTGGTTTGAAAATTCGGCAAGGAATTGAATAAGACACTGGAGAGCAGAAAAATGGATGAATTAGTTCCAGATGAAGAAAGCGAGCTGAGTTGCAATGTAGAAGATGGTTTAGAGGGCTCTTTAGGTGCAGTGGTAATGCCCTACCTCTGAGCCAGGAGGCCCGGGTTCACATTCCATCTGCTCCAGAGGTGTATTATAACTTCTCCGAGTAGGGTGATTAGAAAATATCCATATAAGATGGTCTCCTTGTTATAATTTACATGAAAGAAAACCTGTAATTACATATCACATTTCACCACCTTAGGACATTTCAAAATGCTTTGCAATCAGTGAAGTGACATTGTGACATTGGAAATGTGACTGCCAAATTTGGGCACAGCAAACTCCCTCAAACAGCAATCTGATTACAATCAATGATCTGTATTTTCGGATATGATTTGATTTGATTTAATTTATTATTGTCACAGGTACTTAAGTGCAGTGAAGAGATTTGTTTTGCATTTGTTACAGGCAGATCAGACCATACAAAGTGCATTAGGGTAATACAACAGACTGAAGAATACAATATTATGACTGCAGAGAAGGTGCACAAAGAGCGAGATCAACATTTAGTTTGAAATGTTTAGTTTTTTAGTTTAAAATGAGATGTTCATTCATAAGCTTAATAACAGTGGGGAAGAAGCTGTTCTTCAACCTGTTGGTGTGTTTTTAAGTTTTTGTATCTTCTCCCCGACGTAAGATGTTGAAAGAGAGTATAACTGGGGTGGAAGGGGTCTTTGAGGCAGCGAGAAAGTAGTTGGAGTCAAAGGATAGTAAGTTGGCCTGAACACTGAGCTGTGTTCACAATTCTCTGTGGTCCTGGGAAGAGCAGTTGCCACACCAACACATGATGCATTTGGAAAGAATGCTTTCCATGCTGCATTTGTAAAAATTGGTAGGAGTCTTTATGGATATTGATTGAGATATAAATATTAGCCAAGTCTCTGGGGATTTCCCCAGCTTTTTTCACCTGAAAGGATAGACCAGGCCTTGCTTTAAAATCTCGTCTGAAAGATGGCTTCTCCAGTGGTGCCACACTTCCTAAGGGGGAACAGTAGTGGTGTTCTACTCAAAGTTCTCTGCGTATTTCTCCGTGTCTTGCAGTCATGTATGTTCCTCTTCAGTCACTCACTACAATATCCCACTTTGTAATATTTTGAAGAATGAGCAATGTATCTCAGAGGTGGTTTCCTGTTACCTTCCTCATGGATGCTCAAAGGTCCTCTTCCAAACAATTCCTTATTTGGAAGCAACTGTTTTCCCTTAAGGTTCCAGCTCTTATGTCATCACCACGAAAGATTCTTTGGTTCTGCCAATTGGCTATAACTCTATGCCATTGCATCCTTACCTGGGTCTGAAGCAACTTACAAAGGGACATGATGACCATCTATTAAGGTCTCAAATGACTCTTCAACTCCAAAGGATCAATCTGGGGGAGGACTAGATTAGAACCCATAGACTTCTGAGTCAGGGCAAGAAATCTACTCACTAATCCATAGGCAGCACCACAATATGAAACATAATTTGAGTAATCTGTAAATCAGAGAGTGAAAGGGAGCATAATCATTTCCAAATGACTGAAACTCTTGTAATTGTTATCTGAATATTTTTAGTCCTTCTTGAATAAGGATGCGAAGCAGTTCCATTTCCCACTTCCTACAGACAAAGGGGATGGCCATGGGTACCTGCATGGGCCAAGCTATGCCTGCCTTTTTGTAGGATACGTGGAACAATCCCTCTTCCAAAGCTACACTGGCCCCATCCCCCACCTCTTCCTCTGCTACATTGATGACTGTATCGGTGCCACCTCGTGTTACCACGAGGAGCTCGAACGGTTCATCCACTTCACTAACATCTTCCACCCCAACCTTAAGTTCACCTGGACCATTTCTCATACCTCTTCTTCCTGGACCTCTCTGTCTCCATCTCTGGCATCCACCTGGAAACCGATATCCATTTCAAGCCTACCAACTCCCACAGTTACCTAGAATACACCCCCTCTCACCCACCTTCCTGCAAAAAGGCCATCCCCTATTCCCAATTCCTTTGCCTCCGCTGCATCTGCTCCCGAGATGAGGCATTCCACTCCCGGACATCGCAGATGTCCTCATTTTTCAAGGACCGCAATTTCCCCTCCACAGTGGTCAAAAATGCCCTCGACCGTGTCTCTCGCATTTCCCGCAACTCATCCCTCACACCCCCTCCCTGCAATAACAACCAAAACAGAATCCCCCTTGTTCTCACGTACCACCCCACCAACCTCCGAATCCAACGCATCATCCTCCAACAGTTCCGCCATCTGCAATCTGACCCCACTACCAAATCTCCCCACCCTAATCTGCTTTCCAGAGGGACCACTCTCTCTGTGACTCCCTTGTCCGCTCCATACTCCTCACCAGCTCCACCACCCCCGGCACTTTTCCCTGCAACCGCAGGAAGTGCTACACCTGCCCCTACACCTCCCCCCTCACCCCCATCCCAGGCCCTAAGAAGACCTTCCACATCAAACAGATGTTCACCTGCACATCTGCTAATGTGGTATACTGTATCCGCTGTTCCCATTGTGGCCTCCTATTCATCGGGGAAACCAAGCGGAGGCTTGGGAACTGCTTTGTGGAACACCTACGCTCGGTTCGCAACAAACAACTGCACCTCCCAGTCGCGAACCATTTCAACTCCCCCTCCCATTCCTCAGATGACATGTCCATC
This sequence comes from Rhincodon typus, assembly GCF_021869965.1. Taxonomy (NCBI): domain Eukaryota; kingdom Metazoa; phylum Chordata; class Chondrichthyes; order Orectolobiformes; family Rhincodontidae; genus Rhincodon; species Rhincodon typus. The sequence goes on along the minus strand of NC_063359.1, from coordinate 25,542,077 downwards.
CTGGGCCTCCTGCAGTGCCACAATGATGCCACCCGAAAGCTGCAGAAACAGCATCTCATTTTTCACTTGGGAACCCTGCAGCCCAAGGGTATCAATGTGGACTTCACAAGCTTCAAAATCTCCCCTCCCTTGACCGCATCCCAAAACCAGCCCAGCTCATCCCCGCCTCCCGAACCATTCCTCCCACCTCAAGCCCCACTCTCATCTCCTACCTACTAACCTCATCCCGCCCCCTTGACCTGTCCGTCCTCCCTGGACTGACCTATCTCCTCCCTACCTCCCCACCTACACTCACCCTTACTGGCTCCAACCCCGCCTGTCTGTCTCCTCTCCACCTATCTTCTCCTTTATCCATCTTCTATCCACCTCCCCCTCTCTCCCTATTTATTTCAGAATCCCCTTCCCCTCCCCTATTTCTGAAGAAGGGTCTCGACCCGAAACGTCAGCTTTCCTGCTCCTCTGATGCTGCTTGGCCTGCTGTGTTCATCCAGCTCTATAGCTTGTTATCTCAGATTCTCCAGCATCGGCAGTTCCTACTGTCTCTGTAACCATTGATGTCCAACTGGTTTTCCTTGAATTAACCATCAATACAGGGGGAAAAAAAGCAACATAAAAAGGAGATGGTGAAAGTTAAGAAATTACACAAGTTGATATTCACATCTGCAAAGTTAATGTGTTCTCAGAGTCAGATGATCACAGGGATAGTACAAAAAACCCCAGTTTGGTTGCTGTGCTGCGCTAACAAATGTTTGCCAGACAACTGTGCTTAGAATCTCTGGAGGGTGAGGGTAAATCAGGCTCCAGCTGCCAATGGTGATGCAGTGACCCCTGTCAGCATGTGCATGTTTGGGAATGTCAGGTGAGGCCAGAATCAAGCTTCACCCTGTGTCGTTTGCAGTAGAATAGTCTGCTGTCACCCAACACACAGGGTTAAACATGTATAACGGATGCTTGACTGAATAATCAAAGAGCTGATGGTGGTTGGAGACACGCACCCAGCAAGAGTTAGCACTTTGAGAAGATGAAGTGAGAATGGAGAATTTTTTTCTAGAAATCATCTGACTTTTTAATAGAAATACTGAATTATATTATATTGAGCCTTATTGCCCATTCAACACTTGTTGCCTACATTCAAGCCTAAAGCAGCTACATGACAATGGGAAGAAAATTCACCAGAGAGCCTCTATAGAAGTACATAGTAGGCCAGCAGAGAATGCCATTCAGTTCATTGAGTTGGCAATAACACTTTCAAAGAACAAATCAATCAGTCTACTACCCTAGTTTTTTCTATATCTCACTTTTTGCTTCTCTACAAAGTATTTATCCAATTTGCTTCTGAAATGAACTATCGAATCTGTGTTAAGCACTCTATTATGCAATGCCTTCCAAAACTACTTGTTGTATTAAAATATTTTCCTTTATATCACCTTTGTTATTTTGACTGTCACCTTAATTCTGTGCCCATTGATTATCAACCCTTCTTTCTTGAGGAAACCGTCCTCTTTACGTGCACGATCCAAGTCCTTCTGATTTTAAACACCTACACACACACATACACACACAAAAACAGGGAGGTGATGGCCTAGTCATATTATCACTGGATTGTTAATCCAGAGACCCAGGTATTGTTCTGGGGATCTGGGTTCAAATCCTGCCATGACAGATCATAGAATTTGAACTCAACAGGGAAAATAAAACTGGAACTAAGAGTCAAATGAAGACTAGGCATGCATTGCTGATTGTCAGAACAAAAACATCTGTTTCACTAATGTCCTTTAGGGAAGGAAACTGCCATCCTTACCTGGTCTGGTCTACATGTGACTCCAGACCCGCAGCAATGTAGTAGACTCTTAACTGTCCTCACACACACAACCCTGCAAATCTGTAGGAAACTTTAGGCTCAGAATGCCATGGTCGAGATAACTGAAGATGTCGCCATTAATGTTAAGAGAATTAGGAGATGGCAGTGGAGGATAGTGTGCTGGGTAAGCATGCAGTAAGCCTGTTGAAGAGTAGGGGACATGAAGAACAAATGCGATAACAGCCTGAGAGAATTTATAAACAAAAGCACATTAAGTTTGAAATCAGTACTGCAGGCACTGGCGGGGGATGAGTGGAGGTCGACAGAGACAAGAGTGATCAGTAACTGAAGGTTAGGATGCAGCAAAGATTTTGTATGAGTTGGAATTAATAATCATGGTTAAATATCAAAGCTGTCATTCAAATCCCAAAAAGCTAGTAAAGTCACAGAACACATACTTTGAAGGATTTTGTTGAAATAAAGGAAAATGAAAACAACTAAATGTTCCTATCTGTATTGTATTGGGTTCTTGCAGAGATTGCAACACTCTATATTGCTCTTACTGTCTCTAATATGTTTGAATGAAGAAACATTGTAAAGCTTCTTAATCAGCTCATTCTTTGCAAGACACTGACAACCTAAACTTGATGTCATCAGATCACTACTTCCCGAGTAAGCTAATCATCTCTTTTGTCGACTTGACACAGGATACCATATCCACCAAGTGTTTTGGCTTTCACCTTAAATTTATCACTTTTAAAAGATAGGTGGAATTATTTGTATTGGTGCAATCCATAAATTAGAACCAAAAATCAACCTATTCTGGCAATGCCAAGTTAGACACAAATTTCTTGAGAATCTTGTTAATACACACCCAGCAATAAAATGGGTGTAAATGGGTGTAAATGGGTATAAATCAGCAATCAGTGTAAACAACTACGGGACAATGGAAAGTTCAAACTCACATCAAACTCATTACCATATATCTTCACTTTGGTATGAAAGTTAAAATTTCAACTCACTGAACCATCATATATGGACATTGATTTTCGATTTGCCATGAAAATGCATTCAAAGAATAAAAGTACAGAGACGTCTCAGGTTAAATTTTAACCAATACACACAATATTACTATAAACCATTAATGAAATTATATTTTTCGTTACTGCATCCAATAACTGATTTACAATTGAAAGATCCATGAAGCACATGAAACTACAGGTGACTCTGTATAAGGCTCTGTGATTTCAACAGGTAGGGGAAATACAGTCAAAAAGGTGGTCATCAGAAGTGCTCTTTGGTGCATAATTCACAAAAACCATTATTACATCATTTTTGAGGCCACATGTTTGGTTTGCAACTTTATTCTCTAGGCTCCACTAAGTGGGAAATTCACACACCTCATGAGAATTTCAGTTTAAACAGGGTCAGCTTCTAACAGGGTTCTGGCAATCAGGATGTCTAAAACTTTTCAAATGGAGAAATAAAATGCATTAAAAACATGTTCTGCTGCTTACAACCAAGAAGGCAGTCTGGTGGCAAAAAAGTTGTTGCGTAAGTCAAAACTTCCTGTTGATAATAAATCTTCAATGGAAAGTTGAAATTACGAGGCTTCATTTCTACTGACATACAACTATTATCGATTTAAATCAAATGTGGGTGTTGGGAGATATGCCACATGTGAGGTGACAACATTGTCAGCACTAATGCTGAAAAGGAGCATTTTGCAAAATCAAACAAAACATTACAATTAAGGCAATTAAGATGCTGCATTGTATAATGTGATGCTTTGGGAGTCATTTTGCTGTGTTTACACTGCACTGCATATCTTTACTTCAAGTAAAATACTTCACATTAACTTTTCTAAACAAGACTTTACTGCACCCAGTTGACATGGAGTAAAATATTCATGTGAAAACTGTGATGCACTGAAGTTGTTTTGTGAAATTAACAGCATTAAATTGTATGTTCAGGAATGGCATAGTTGCATGTTCTAGATTGCTTAAATGGCAGTGTATTGATAATACTGTTGGAATGTGGACAAGAAAATGACTTGAAAAGATGGCATAATGTTACAAAAGTGTAATTGCTTCACTAATGCCCTGCAGTGAGGGGAACTTATCACCATATCTGACATATGATTCCAGCCTTACATCACGTACTTACTACTGAATGCACTCTAAAAAGTCTGTGTGAGCCATTTGATTGTAAACAATCACCTGCAAAGATACAAATAAGGGGGAAAACATCAGGTCAACATATTAGCAATGATGCCTGGTCACTGCACCAGGACAAAACATCTGAGTTGTAAACAGAAAATGTTGGGGAGTACTCAACAGGTCTTACAGCATCAGTGGGGAGAGAAACAGAGTCAATGTCTCAGATGGTGAAAGCTCTTCTCACTGACATCTGGGTCCTAGTGGTCAACTTGGGAGAACCTTCCCACAAACATGTCAAGCAAGACATCATACCAACTGAATCAGTCATTATCATCTCTGGGTGTGTTTTATCTGCTTTTGGAAAGTTAGACCCAGCAACGGAGCAGATGCAGTGAGAATCCTCAATGTTAACCCTGGGAACTATTTATTCCGGTTAATTTTTCTCAGATTCAAAGTGGATTACACACTTTCTCAAACCTAGTATCAAATTCAATCTTGGAATGATCTGCATTGCCAAGATATTACCTTACTTTCAGATTGCTGACTGATTCTTCTATGTTGCTCATCATTATATCCAATAAGGTCTATTCCTTTAATACCAAAGCAAAATGGTATGGATATTAGATATCTGAACTAAAAACAGAAAATGCTGTACTGTGATGATTCAGCAGGTCAGCCAGCAACAGGGGAGAGAGAAACCATGTTACCATTTTAGGCTTCAATGAAAAAGTTTGATCACTGTTTCTCTCTTCCATTTTCTGGTTTTATTGGTCTATGCCTTTTCAGTTCTAAAACATGTCTTTGCAGGAAACTGTCCCACATATGTTCTGGAAGTGAATTGTCTTTAAACTTGAGCCATTCTGCTTCTCCCAGTCAATGTGAAAATTAAAATCTCTGTTACAACTAATTGGCTTTGCTTTATGCTTCTGTGGTCTTCTACTTATATCCCCACTATATCACCAACATTAACAAATCTGTAGACAAACTTCTCAATCTTGGATTTATTGAGGTTCTTTAATTCAACTTATAATGTTTACTTTTAGTATTGCTGTTTCCCTTTTTCCCAAGACAAACAATTCCAGTGCTTAACTCCAAATGTACATCCTCTGGTAACATTATTTGCCTGGGGATCAGAATTTACCAGAAGCTTAATTGGACTAACTGTATCAATACTGTGACTACCAGATTAGGGCTGAATACTCATTGCAGCTAACCATCTTGTACTCTTAATCATTTGGTAGTGCCGAAACTGGGTATTTCTGAAAATAGCTATATTTTGACATGGCTTTTCATTTTGTACCCAATAAGAATTTGCAAGAATACCAATGTAAAGGGGGAACATTGTTTTATCCTGCATGAAAACAGCGTGCTGATTGGTTAGCAAGTGGACACTGATTGGTAGATGCATTGGCATGGAAAATGTGCCAATTAAATGATGATGTAACAGTTTACTGACAAGCTGTGCTTAAATTTAAACCAAGCTGTTTGACTCTTATTGATCAAGGTATGATCCTCAGGAATTAACCAAAGATTGGTGTTGCTTATTTTGTTAAGTTGAAACAATATATGTATGTATATATGATCTTTTTGTCTTTAAAGAGCAGGGGACTATGTATTAATGTGTGAAGTTTCCAGTACATGCTGAGAACCTCACTGACAATCTTAAATTGGGTGCCAGCATAATTATTAGTACAATCAGGCTTATTTAACAACTGTTATCCAATTTCAGGACCATATCTAATGTTGGGTATTGTGTTTTGAGCTTTGCAAACACAGGCTGGTTAGCTACAGTCAGTTCATCTCCTGTGGCAAACAACCAAAGTAGTTTGATAGGATCCACCAGACTTTTGGATGTGTGCCCTCCATATCCAGCATCAGACAGGCACTAAAATTCATATACCACATTTCATATTTGTGACTCATTGAACTTATGAACTGAACACACACATCTATTCCCCCTTTATTTTGGTATTCTTGCAATGTCCTGATGAGTGCAAGATTAAAAACTTTGCAAAATGTGCCTAAACTCAGCACTACACTTCACCCTTCAAAATTCTCCACCTTCTAAAAGGCTCAGAGACCTCCTTCCGTTCCTATATTTTTGTTCCTTTTAAAGCTGAATCGATGCATATTTAGACTCAGTCGCACTCTGTATTTTTTAATAGGATACTTTGAAAGTCTTGAATTGTCTTCACTGGCCTTTTACAAATTTCAAATTTTAATTGCTCCACTATTAGAAACTAGGCTCTAAATATTGAAGTTCCTTCCCTCTGTCTCTCAAACATTTCACTTAACTCTCTCTCCTCCTCTAAGATGCGTAAAAATCTGTCTCTTTGATCAAACTTGTCACCTGCCTTAATAATCCATGAGTGTCAAAAATTGTTTGATGATGACCCTGTGAAGTACCTTGGAAGGTTTTATTATACAGTAAATGTTGGTGTGATAAAATATTCATTGCTTGCCTGGATAGATACAATTGCAACAACATTAAAGAAGCTGAAAATTATTTAGGACAAAATATTATTGCCATTGAAACATATTGTGATGCAAGTTTTCAATATATTATTACTATTTGGAAAACTGGATTCGAAAGTGGAGAAGAAGAGGTTTTGTTTTATTTCTATGAAGATTTTTTTTAACAAAGGTTAGAAATTTATCTTGAACAATGAGTTCAAACATAATTTCCAGGAAAGTTGGGTTAAGTGACTGGATAAACTACCTGACAAGTTAATTGATAAAATGTTTACAAAGTTGAACTATTACAGTATACAGGAAGACAAGCCAAATGCTACAGTTAGGTTTCAGTTGAGTAGAATGGTTATATACTAGCAGAAGGGCCATTTAGTTTGTAGATGTCCAGGTCTTTAGAGCTGGGAAGAAGTATTAAAACTGTTCCAACAGCTTAAGTAGATAGGGCTTTTCTTAATGTTCGCTTAGGAAAAGTCAGTGTCGTAACCAGTGTCTGTGTAACTCAGGAAGAAACAATAATAGAAAGGGCTCCATTTGATGAATTAATTGAAAGTTGCTGAACGGATATGTCTGCAACCTTCTCAAATGAGTAAGAAATTAAAAAGCTAAGATAGGAATGATACATCACTGGTGTCAAGTGTCTAAAAGATATTGCTGAGAAAAGCGTTGAATTTTTAATTTTGTTGTTTATTTAAGATTTTCCTAAATTGCAAAATTTCTTTCTACGAATAAACTTGCATTTTTTAGATTAAAAAAAAACATTGGCAGCCTCATATGTATATGTTCAGTGACTGAGCACCACAGTAATCAAACCACAAATAGAAAACTTGTGATCATCAAGCCAGCCTTCACTTTGAGATCTGATTTGTCCAGTAGTAGCATCAGTGGGATTAAGAACAAAAATAGAAGTTGCTGGAAAAGCTCAGCAGGTCTGGCAGCATCTGTGAAGAAAAAATCAGAGTTAACGTTTCGGTCCAGTGACCTTTCCTCAGAACCAGACCTGAAATGTTAACTCTGATTTTTTCTTCACGGATGCTGCCAGACCTGCTGAGCCTTTCCAGCAACTTCTGTTTTTGTTCCTGATTTACAGCATCCACAGTGCTTTCAGTTTTTATTTAGGATTAAGAACAGTCTATCTAAAAGAACTGTCAGTGCTACAGTGTGGCTAAGTGTGAATGATCATTTGTACGACCAATGTACAATCTATTCACATACAGATTATCTGTAAAACGCATTGCAGAAACTCACTAATTTAACTCAAACGGCATCTCACTTGTGAACTCAATTATTACAAAGGATAATATCAAAAGGCCATGGGAACATCAATGTCAGCTTTTCCTCCAAGGCATGTAATGTCCTGAGAGGGACATAGGACACCATCCCTCATCGTCACTGAGTTGAAATCTTGGGACGTCCATGTCAACACCATTGTGGAAGCAACAGCAACATACAGAATGCAGCACCATAAGGAGAAGTCCCAGCTTTCTTTTTACAGAGCAATTAGGAATCAGGACTGAATACAGCCTTGACAAAAGTATCCGTTTCTTGCAAAAGTATTAAACATTCTTGAAAAGCAGGGAACCAATAGGTTGCCTTTTGAATGAGATAAAAGACCTGATTATTCCTGCTAGCTCTGTTGACTGTTTTGAAATTTCACCAGCTGTCAGAGGTAGTAAGCAGACTGTTCATGTGTGTAAGTACATTTGTACACAGCTCTCCTGCTCAAGGATGATGTGAAGGATGTAAACTGCTTGGTGCAGTATAATTGCAACATTAAATGCACCTCACACGTGTGTTCTCTTACTCATTCTGATCTCCTGTTTTGGTCCACTAGCTTAATGGTGATTGAAACAAGCCACTGCATAGAAGTTTGATGTGCAATAAAGCCATTTAAAGAGTTTCAAAGTATCGTGTTGAAAAATGTAAACTGCAGCTGAGTGTAAATATGCATCAATCTAGCTTTGAAAGGGACAGAAACATAGGAATAGGAGCAGGCCACTCAGCTCCTCAATATTATTCCATCATCATTCACTGAGGTCATAGCTGATCTGCAACCTAACTCCGCATGCTATTATTATCAATCTCAGATTTATAATTAATGGTTGATCGGACATCAATTGCTGATTATTGAGAAGTCCAGACTTCTATTTCTTTTGCATATAAAACTGTTTACAATCTCACTCCTAAGAGACTTGGCTCTAGTGTTTAGACCACACCCATCATCCTAAACTTCCTACCCAGAATCTCTATACCAAATCTATCAGATTCACTTAATATCTTGCATATCTTCAAACAAATCATCCTAAACCTTTTACATGGCAGAAACCACAACTTTAGCTGTATGCCCTCTCAATATGACTTAACCTTTTGAGTCCAAGTGTCATTCTGGTGAAGCTGTGCCGCACTTCCTCCAAAGTCATCTACATCCCTCTAAAGATATGGTGTCCAGATAACTCCAGGTGTGATCTGAACAGAGCTTAGTAAAGCCATACCATAATTTTTACTCCCTGTATTGGATCCCTCAAAATATAAGCAACAGCATTCCACCAACCTTTTTTAAAATCATTTTCTGTACCTGTTCAAGACAATTTAATGATCTGTGTACATTGTCCAATTCACTTTGGATCTCCATTGTTTCTTGTTTTCCACCAATGAGAAAGTACTTTGTTCTATCTAGCCTAGGTCTCAAGTGGATGACATCACTTAAGCCTACATTAATATCCATTTGCAACAGTTTTGTCCATTCATTTGACCTATCAATATCTAATTTAATTTTATGCTTTCATTTAAGCCGCTTAATGCCACCTATCTTGGTGTCATCAGTAAAATTTATTATGCAGCTTTCATTCCATCATCCAAATCATTAATGAAAATGATGAACAGAGGAGGCCCCAACAGAGACAATTATAAAATACCACTAGTCACATTCTGTCAATTAGAAATCATACCTATTCTCCTAAATCTCAGTTTTCAACAATTCGCCATTCCCTAACTACGCCTTTACATTCAGTTACATGAATTTCAACTTTCTTTGAGGGACTTTATCAAATGACTTCTAGATGTTCATCTTAATAACATTCACAAACACTTCCCTGTCCAATACTTTAGTCACTTCTTCAAAAAAAATTAAACCAGGTTTGTCAAACTTGGCCCACCCTTCACAAATTCATGCAGCTAAAAAGAAATGAAGTTTTCAGTCAGCCTATCCTTAATTGTAGACTCCTGTAACTCACTGACAACTGATTTTAGGCTAATGATTCTCTTATTTCCCCCTCTCACTATTCATAAATAACTGCACGATATTGACAATTTTCAAATCTAAAGGCACAGTTCCGGGTTGAAAGAAATTTAGAAGATGACAGATGGGTATTTGCAGTATTCTCACCTACTTCCTATAAAACCCTAAGACAGAAGTCATCTGGCCCTGGGTATTTGTCACTGTTTATTGAAGTCAATAATAGCCCCATTGTTATTTTGTTTCTGTTCATTTTGGCGTTTCTACACCTTTAATTCAATCTTAGTTTCTTTGGAACATCCAGCATGCTACCTTTTTTGTGTACTAGACGTAATGATGCAAAGAAACTATTTAACATGTTTGCCCTTATATTCATTGACAACATTATCATTATCAATTTTCAAGGGGCTTACATTGCTCATGACCATCCTTTTTCCAAAAATAATTGTAAAAATAACTGTGTTGATTTTGAGATAGTAGGAACTACAGATGCTGGAGAGTCTGAGATAACAAGGTATAGAGCTGGATGAACACAGCAGGCAAAGCAGCATCAGAGGAGCAGGCAGGCTGACGTTTCGGGCCTAGACCCTTCTTCAGA
>NC_063359.1:25519485-25531415 GCF_021869965.1 Rhincodon typus | reverse complement strand
TGCTCCTCTGATGCTGCTTGGCCTGCTGTGTTCATCCAGCTCTACACCCTGTTATCTCTGTGTTGATTTTGATATTCCTTGTATTCATTTTGCATTCGGGTTTTGTAGCTCTTACTGTCTGTTTTGTTAGCATTTTTGCTCTTAATCTAATGTGAGTTGGTTTTGATTTGTACAGACATGTCAATTTAATGCAATGCATATTGAATCTGGATGTAGAATTGAGCCTTTAAAATCATCCTTTTGGTACAGGAATCAATGAGAAAGTGTCCATTTCATGTGTTCTGCAATGTCAGGATTAACTTAAAAAGTGACTGGTTGCCATGCGACACAATACATTTTGCTGGATATGCTATTTAAAATAAAATATTACAAAAGCACTTTTTGAAGAAGCAGAAAGGAGTTTTCCCTTTTCTAAGGGTCATCAGCAACATTTATTACTTAATTCAAGCCAATCAAAAACAGAACATATGGCCATTTATCTCACTACTGCTTGTGTAACTTTAGGACAAGTAACAACAGTGACCACATGTCATCGGCTGGAAAGCACTATGGGAAATCCTGAGGATATGAAAGGTGTGTTAACAATAAAGGCTCTTCCTTTAACTGGTTCTAGGTACACAAGAAAATGAGAAGACCCAGTGCACCCTATTACTTAGTGAGATAATTGTAATTCTTTCTGCAGCTTATATATTGAAACTATAAGCTGAAGCCCAATGGTTCTCCTCACTTTAAAACAGTAATAGTGGTGTACAGTGGCATCAGAGTGTACTATCTACAAGATACCCTGCAGAAATTTGCCAATCCTCCTTCAACGGTACCTTTCAAACCTTTAAACCCCTCCCTCAAGAAGAATAAGGACGTGGGAACTGAGAGGATGAGTTTACCCTTTATTTGCTCTCAGGCCAGATCAGACACAGTTTCTTTGTTTAAGCGCTTATTCATGCATACATGGGAGATGCACATAACCAAAAATGGTGTACAGTTCAAATCTTTATTGCAGGAACGAAAATTTTATCCTATTTTACAGATAACAAGTTTCCAGTCAACTATTCCTACAGATAATAATTTCCAATCAAAAGATTACACTTTTACTCATCCATATTTCTACCCAATGATGTTCACGAAGAAGTAAGTACACATGACTATATTATCCTTTGTGTCCAAACTAATACGTGATTATATTATCCAATCATATTATTACATGTTCACATCTCTAACTATTAAGACAGATCTATGGTTACAGGAAACCTATACTGTTTATTATCCTCCCCATCAGGCACATTGCCTCCTGCATGTTTGCCTCAATGACACAAACTGCCTCATCTTGAAACTACATCACTTGGTTAAACTCCTGGAACTCTCTCCCGAACAGTGCTGTAGGTGTGTTAGAAATGCTCCAATCCTGTAAGTGAATAAAATAAGGTCAGTTGGTCAGATTTCAACTGACCATTTCGGAATTAACACATCAATATTACAAGTGTGAAAGAGCTGACACTGAACAATACAATTCATTCCTCAATAGCTTTGAGCCTGAGCTGGACTGTAGAGCGGAGACATCACTCTCTGCTGTACAACAATGATTTCTGATTACACGTTAGAGAGAGGACAGCCCAGGTGCTTCACTGCCATTTGACTAAGTGCTCAGGCCACACCAGCCTCTTAGACCCCCAATAGTAAAGGCCATCCATTTTACAGTCTTGTTCAGGCTTCCTGAGGTGAGAAAATACAATTTTCTTGAGCAGTAATGGTTATCATCATTAGCTGCTGCAGCCACGATACATCATCCCCACCTCCTGCAGCTGATGATGGAAATGACTCTTGAAAGGCTAATCTTGTGAACGGCAAAAGTTGACGGCTTTAGCCAGTCCCTTCCCCTTTAGATATATCCAGAAGTCCAAATATATGCTTAAAGTGTGGAATTAAAGGATGTAGATAAACCATACTTTTATTATCAGAGGATGGAGTTAATCAACCTGTTAGGTTGCTCAAAAAAGTTACAGTGACAGATTTTCCCGCAGCAGGAATCTAGATAATTTTCGTCCTAAAACTATCTGTCATGTACTGATATATGCTGACAGTTTGGATAACTTGGCTAAGAGAGGTCAATTTACTGCTTATTCTATGAGTGACTTTTATGAATGGCACAGCAGATTGACAAGTCCCTTGGCCACAGTCCACTGTCAGTATGTTAAGTGCAAGTGTGTCATAGATTTTATGTTCCCAGAGCATTTGGTGCAGCTAAACAATGAACATAAAAGGTGAAGCACCATTGCGTTTAGCATTCAGCTCTACACAACAATGTAGCACTAAGCACACTTCAATAATAAATAGTCTAGCTGCTCTGTAGACAGATTGGAATAGCCTTACATTTAAAAATTAACTGCACCAATTTTGACTAATCATTTCTGATCCACAATTCATATTGCATAACAATGGTGGGATTGTGGCTATTGCACAAACCAAATTAGTGCATGGCATTTATTTGCCTCATCTACTCGAACAAGCATCCTGACTGGTTTGTTATTGGAATAGATCTAACCTTCCATCAAGCACGGTATAACAGGAAGATTATTGATTTCAGGGCATTTATCCTTTTGCATAATGCCCTTCAGTGACCATGGTGAACATCAAAATGCCCCATGACATGCAGGTGGAAAATGACTCAACCTACGGTGAGCAACAAATTTCTGGTCGAAATGCTCTGAGTCAGTTTTTTTTTTCATTCGTACCATGGGATCTGATCTTCGCTGGCTAGGCCAGCATTTATCATCCATCACTAATTACCGTTGAGAAGGTGCTGGTGAGCTGCCTTCTTGAACTGCTGCAGTCCATGGTGGGTTGGTCTCCAGGGCTGGCCTGAACACACACCAAAGCTACCAAGTGCATGAGGCTTGCAAGGTGCCAAATTTGACAGAAGTAAATTTTTCCTCTCAAAAAAAATTAACATTATTACTTCTTAATGAAAGAATCAAATATACTGCTTGTAAAAATAAGTGTCATTGCCATATCAGAAGTTGGGTTTAACCATGTGTTTCACTGTTTTCACATTTTCATTGAAAGAGTCGCTTAAAACTTTTCAGAAAATTATCTCCATGGAAAATACAAAGAAAACATCCAGAACTCAGTATTGGTAAAGGAAAATTGAGCAGATAAAACAAGCAAAGCAAAAAGGTTCCTTCCTCAAAGATCTTTTGATTTGAGACAAACCGAATGTAAGAGGATCATAACATCATGGTAAATTCATTTTAAGCCAAGATGGAGATAACTCACATCAAAATAAAAGGAGCTTACTTCAAGATGGAGGCAGACCACAGCATCAAACTAACACTGAAGTTGAAGTGTTCATTTGCAGACACATGTGCCATGATACAACTACGCTGCTGTGAGGAAAGGTGTTCCAAGACTTTAATCCAGCGACAGTAGAGGAGTGGCGACATAACTCCAAGTCAGGATGGTGTGTGACTTGGAAGGGTATTTTCAAATTGTGGTGCTCCAATGCTGTCCTTGTCCATCGAGATGGTAGAGGTCGTGGGTTTGGAAGGTGCAGTCGAAGGACGTCTGGTGAGTTACTGCAGTGTGTGTGCATTATCCCTCATGCTGATTCTTCTATTATTGAATGTGATTTATGAATTACAGATATGTGAATCCATGGAATAATTGAAAATGGAAACAAAATTCATACAGAACAATAATGTTGGGGTGTAAACAGCCAGTTTGGCAGTTATTCAGTAACCATTTCTTTCTCCTCCGATTGCATAATCTCACTACTAAAAGTTATTGCGGACTCCAGGAATTATTAGATGGTCCAACTGATGTCTTCTGCACATGCCTTGGAAGGATTAAACATTGAAAGATTCAGAGCAACAGGATTACCCTTTCAAACATTCTTCCCCAATAAAAGGAATGCTCTAGCCACTCTGATACTGATTTGTACCGTTGCTTCATTTATGTTATATCATTGTGCTGTCACAGGCCATTTGAATGAAGTGGCTGAGGGTGTTGCATTAACAAACCTGTTCCAACATTAACCATTTTGCATATCCGTAGCAAATATTATGGCACAATTTGGATGATCCACTTGCCATCCATTAGGATTGATATTAAAGCATCTTCAAAAGGATATAGATTTTCTTGCTTTTTGAGCAGTATAGTTTCCACTGTCAAAAAATGTATACTTCTCATACATGGCATAGGGTAACAAGTTAATTGCTGGGGAAGAATTACAGAGGAGACACAGAACTAGCAATAGATAAATAAATTGAAAAATCTGATAATATCCTCTCTCTTTTGTTTTTCATTGATCTCAATTATGTTATATCTTTAGCCGTTATAACTAATTTGTTTTTAAAGGATACCATGTATTTTTGGTTCTTGTCTTTGAACTTCAATACAATCTCTGTTGAGTCGTGCAGTGCTGTCTCTCATTCTATCCATGCTTTGACCAGTCAGGCTTTATTTTCTTTACTAACCTCATTGGAACTTTATTTCCTCCTGTGGCCCAGCTGCCAGCTTTTGTTTCCTTAATCCTTAACCTTTTCATCTGATCTCAATCTCCCTCTCCGCAAACCTTCGTACTTGAGTCTTCAAATAAATGTGACCCTTTTACAAGGCCAAGTCTCTGGCTTTCCAATTTTCTCAGCTCTTCAAGAAGAAACACAATTGACTCTTCCACTCAGTTCCGTTAAACTCACCAGAAACATTGATGTAAGATGGTGCGATTTATGTATTTTTAATATAATTTATTTTAGTCTTTTAGATTTTAAACTAGTGGCATGTGTGTTTGGATTGGACTGTGAAAGCATTTAATGTTTAACACAGAGGCATTTCTGTAGCCATCGTGATTTATTTTAAAAAACACAGTCTGGGAGTGTCGGTTCTTGGGGGCTAATAGGAATGTGTTTACTTTAGTATGAGTTTTACAAATGAACAAAGTAAATAAAGAACAGTGCATTAGGCTTTCAGTTTAGAAGATCAGACTTTTTTTTTCTTTTAATTATGGAAAACACCCAAAAGCTTAAAAATAACCTATTGGATTTTAGTTTTACAGAAGTCTTGGCTGAAGCTGGATGTGTAAAACACTTGCTGCTGAAAAAATAGAGATGGTTTTAAACTGTTAAGAAATAGATTACATCAGTTTAAGGACTTCAGTTCGAAAGTTCCAAATCAGAAGCATTTGTTCGAAGCCCTAAAGGGGTTGGTTGAAGCTGAAAATGTCCAAGTTCAGATGTATCAAAATTTGAGGAAGTTGCTATCAGATTATTAAGACTTAAACCACAGTGAAAATAAACTTCATAAATGTCACAGAAAAGGGAATGCTCTGCAGTGTGAGTAATGTAGAAGTGTGTGGGATAAATGGGACTGTATTTTACTGTATGTTTTGAAATCATTAAACCAGTGCTATATGTAAATAGTTTGGTTTAATCAATTTATCTTCATTTATTTTGTGTAATGATGTATTGTTAAAACTGAATCTGAAGCATTGTATGTTCATGTTTTAGTGAAAGATCACCTTGTTAAACCAAAAAAAAACTATGATCCACCAAGTCAGACTTCAACTTTCTATCTGACTTGTCCAGTTATAATATCAGCTGGGATCATAACAACTTAGTACCTGAAAAATAAACTCTGTCCACCTGATGTAAGGGATTGTTTCTGGGAGGAGCTAACCAGGTTTTGTTACCAGTTCAGTTCCAGTTGTTCATGTGCGTAATTCCATGTCGCTAACAGTAATGTGTACTTACTCTCAAGTACAGCCTGATTCTCCACAAGAGACTATCATTCAACTCAGATGTAGGGTAACTAGCTATTGAGTACTATGCAGTAAACCTAGTCGGTTTAACAAGACTGGACATGGTTCTGCTAAACGCTTTATCAGGGCATCCTTTTACATTTGGTATTTGTAAATTATTATCAATAAGAAGGTTTGGTGAAAATATCCAAGACACCTCAGACAGTTCTGGTGGATAAGACTGCATCATATATCAGTGGTGAACAGTGGTGTTGATTTTATGTAATTTACCAGCCTCCACCTCATACTGTTGTATGTGAGCCACTGGCCAAAGTTGAGGAGATTAACCTTGTTTCCAAGATCTTGTGTCTTTATTCCTGTGCCAGTCACTCTTTCAACAACTATGTTCTAACTTGTTGAGTTTCTACCTCCCATTCAAGAACCTAAATGGTAATAAACCATCCGCAACTAGGCTTCCTCTGCTGGATACACATATAATGATATCATATAGTCTTAAGGCAGTCAAGGCAGGTAACTCACAAAGCAGTGGTTGCTAATTCTAAACAGAATGTATTGATGCAACATGAGGTGTCCAAAAGGAAAACCATTATTGCAGCAAAAAAGATTACCAAATGGCTAGAAGTCAGCTTTAAGAAGTAGCTCATTTTCCAACAATCTGACTCCACCTTGGTCCCTATACAGACACCACAGTAAATAACTTGAGCAATATTTAGATATTCACTTGCCCCCAGGCCCATGGGCCAAAAGCTAGAAACTAGGATTACTGTATTCAGGTCTTTGATGATTGGCGTTGGCATCTTGGCGTGAATAGCCTCCTTCTATGCTGTAGATGTCAATGAGTCTATGAGCTCATATTTTGTTTTTCTTTATTTATTCATGGGATGAGGGTGTCCTGGCTGAGCAGCATTTATTGCCCATCCCTAATTGCCCAGAGGGCAGTTCAGAGTCAACCACATTGCTGTGGGTCTGGAGTCACATGTAGGCCAGACCAGATAAGGATGGCAGTTTCCTTTCCTAAAGGACATTAGTGAACCAGATGGGTTTTTCTGACAATTGACAATGGATTCACGGTCATCATTAGATTCTTAATTCCAGATATTTTTATTGAATTCAAATTCCACCATCAACCATGGCAGGATTCAAACCTGGGTCCCCAGAATGTTATCCGGGTCTCTGGATTAACAGCCTAGCGATAATACCACTAGGCCATTGCCTCCCCAATAGCTCAAGAACTCCTGGCGAGCAATCAGAATGGTAGCTTTCTCAGTCACAGAATGGTGCCTAGTGCTAGAGCAGACTTGGAGCAAGGAAAGGAATAAAAGGAAAAGTAGACTCTCAATAACATTTTACAAAAAGATGGACCTGTATTAACCTTCAGTAGATAAATTCAGAACGAAGGAGAAAGAATGGCCTATACTGCACTGGGTTTGCAACATGCACCAATAGGCTTTCTTACTCTGAAATCTAAACTTTAATCACAATGTTTGGAAAAGTGACTGCTTCTATGTTCTCAACAATCAATTCCTTTATGATCACTGTTTCCAATCACAGTGGCATATGACATGATGTCAATCAGTCACCCCTTCATTGTGTGAGAGTTAGCTGATACTACTTCAACCCTGGCTTTTGAAAGTAGCGAAGAGTCAGAAAAATAAGCTCAAATAAGAACTGGGCAGGTTGGGGTATTGATATATGGGGAGAGGACATAGCTTAGGGTGGGGAGAATGGATTTTAGTTTTCACAGGGAGTTGTTACAACCTGAAAGGCACTAACTGAACAGGTGTGAAAGCAGATTGAATACATATATTCAAAAGGTAATCGATTATGTATTTATAAAGGAAAGGACAAGAGTTACGGTGAAAGAGCAGGGGAATGGGAACACTTAGATACTTCTTCTCCAGGGTCAATGACACATTGGGCAGAATGGTCGTCTTTTGTGATGTAAGATTCTGTGATTCTTTATGATTCTGAGTAAATTCTCATAACTTTGACGCATACTACACTGGAGAGAGCAGGACAGTAATGTCATCCTAGAATTCAGCCTATATTCATAAATTTCAAACTGATCCACCTATTCTCAAATAATCGAGGACCCAGGGTATGGAGACACTGCTATGTGTTTGGTTTGTGTAGTTGGGTAACCCTGTTCACTTTGTAAATCATGTGTAAAGATGAATCTTTTACAATTTCTGATCCAGAAGAAGGCTGGCTCATTATTGCATGAGCTCATGTTACCAAGGTCAGCATCCACCGCAACATGAGTCAGAGCAGCATAAACTTCAGGTCTCCAGCAGCATCTGCACAAGCCCCACAGCAGCACAGAGAAAAGCAAAATATTGCAGATGCCGCAAAATTGAACCAAACACAGAGAGTGCTGGAGAAACACAGCAGGTCTGGCAGCATCTGTGCAGAGAGAAACAGAGTTAACATTTTGAGTCCAATATGGCTCTTCTTCAGCATGTGCTCAAAATGTTAACTCTGTGTTTCTCTCCCTGGATGCTGCCAGACCTGCTGAGTTTCTCCAGCATTCTCTGTGTTTGTTTCAGCAATGTAGACAGCAATGGGGAAATCTGTAACATCAAGAACATTTTGAAATGCTGCATCTGTAACCTGAAGAGCCTCCCATAATCTTTCAACTAACAATATAGTCGTTTCACTGTGACTGAAATATAAAACGGGAGTTCAATTATTGTCAGCCCCTGATATCCAGAGTAAATCCCTGCTGCAATACTCTGGGCATTCATGGAAACTAACTTTAAACAGCACTTTAATTGTAAGAGCACAAACCATCTATTCAATTTACAATGAGTGACAGCTTCAAATATTTAATATATAGTGCATGGTGTGTTCATAGAAGTAATTTTTCCGGTAGCATGTATTTTTTTCCTGGGATTGTGACTGTTATTCTGATTTTCCTGTTGAGTTGAACAGCAACACTGAAAACTCTAAGCTAAGCCGGCAAACCCTTTATGAGTTTTTGATATTCATTGTGAAATGCCATCGTAGGTTTTCAGAGTTAAATTAACTGCCACACGTGTCTTCCTTCTGTCAGCAGAACACAGGAGCTGTTTTCCATAAGAAGGAGCTGTGCTGCTCCCTGGTGATCTTCACAACTCAGCTGGTCAACAAGAATCTTCAAACGTCCCCTGTGTCCTCCATTTCTCACACCTCAGTGAGCTTGCACCGCAGTCTCCTGACCTTTGACTTAGTTGTCAAGGTGATGGGTGCCATTATCTGAGACAGTTATTTCACATACATGGCCTTTTGTTCCTTCTGAGCATTTGTAGAATGTAAAGCTAAACTAAATGGTTGTAAACTGTTTAACTCAGCAGTGGATACCAGTTTCAAATGTAAATTGAGCACTTTGCCCAGAATTTCTTTTGTCCAGGGTAGGCAACAGTTTATGTTTCTGCCTGGATTCATCTGAAGCATATAAACAATATTATTAATTACAGGTGTTAATTAAGAAGCCAACTGAGGTGAGAAACGAACGGTTGACATAATATGTTCCAAGGAACAAAAGGTCTGATGCTGATGTTTTGTTCCATATCATTTAATTCTTTCTCTGGTGCCCACATTACACATGGTTATCATCAATATGTCTCCTGGGTTAATATTCCCAAAGCCAGTTAGAAGAACCTTTCCCTCTGTCAGTACGTTTCAGTCAGAATCTTTCCCACAAGCTATTGCATAAGGTTCTGTGAATATATCTCTGAGAAATATGCAAGCTGCATGAACTCAATTTTAAGATTTAAAATTGCAATTGTAAATATCAAAAATCAAACTTTCATCGACAACTGCGAACATCCATATGGAGGGCTGCATCCATAGCCAAAATAACAAGGACGAGGTTATATTACAGGGGAAGACAATACATGGACAATTGGTCTTCTTTTGTTTACAATTAACTAAAACTCAAATGAGAATGAGAATGAGAATGTAGCACATCTGGGTTATAGTAATCTTTGCCATAAAGGCACAGCTAAAGGATTTAGGTTAATATTGGTGTTTTTGATTTCCTACATGAGATTTGTCTATAATTACAATGGTATTCTTTTGAATACAGGGCCTTTCTGTCATTGAAATGTATCCATGGCTTGATAGATGATTTTAACTCTCAGATAATTACATCCTGTAATGTACAGACTGATGATGTCATAGTCGATGATAGTATGCACCCAAATTAATAGACTTTGTGTTAAAAGCAGCTAACGCCTAATTAGTGTTAGATTAACCCCTTGGGCCTCATTACTATTCATAAGATTGAACTCCAGAGCTTTTGTCAGGCTGGTGCCGTGGTACAGCCGCAGAACAATAACACTGCTTTCTGCCGAAGTGCAGGTCAACCAACAATCAAAGTGGCTTATGAAACACAAATTGATTGAAAAACATTTCTATCACCTCCCTGGTCCCTGCTTTCAGTCAAGCCCATCACTTGTCTTAAAAAGAACAGCATCCCTGGAAGGAATTGGTAACAAGTGTTCATCAGTCTCAAGTCCATTGTGTACGGTTTTTAGAAGCTGGCTTTGACCTTCAAATGACCCTGCTTTGTGGCTTTTGCCATAAGTGGTGTGGCTTTGCAACTGAAGTCTGCCAGATCGCAAGAAATGTTGTTGCTTAGCAACATGACCCTTGGCATGGTGTAAGGAATCTCTAAAAAACTGTTAACTCAGGTCATTCAAGTGTCAGATGTTGGTGTATGCCAAATGTCAGACCTCAATAGCTAAAGGGAACACATATGGGGTTATTTTTCTTATATGTCTGCAAGTATGCGTACATAAGTCCTGATTCACCCACAATATGCTGCAAATACCACAAAAAAATACAGTAAGTATAGACTACCAAGCTAGCCACAGTTGTAGTCATTCTATGATAACAAGGTGTAGAGCTGGATGAACACAGCAGGCCAAGCAGCATCAGAGGAGCAGGAAGGCTGACATTTCGGGCCTAGACCCTTCTTCAGAAATGGGGGAGGGGAAGTGGGTTCTGAAATAAATAGGGAGAGAGGGGGAGGCGGATAGAAGATGGATAAAGGAGAAGATAGGTGGAGAGGAGACAGACAGGTCAAAGAGGCGGGGATGGAGCCAGTAAAGGTGAGTGTAGGTGGGGAGTTAGGGAGGAGATAGGTCAGTCCAGGGAGGACGGACAGGTCAAGGGGGCGGGATGAGGTTCGTAGGTAGGAGATGGGGGTGGGGCTTGGGGTGAGAGGAGGGGATAGGTGGGAGAAAGGACAGGTTAGGAAGGCGGGGACGAGCTGGGCTAGTTTTGGGATGGGGTAGGGGAGGGGAGATTTTGAAGCTTGTGAAGTCCACATTGATACCATTGGGCTGCAGGGTTCCCAAGCAGAATATGAGTTGCTGTTCCTGCAACCTTCGGGTAGCATTGGGAGGCCCAGGATGGACATGTCGTCTGAGGAATGGGAGGGGGAGTTGAAATGGTTCGCGACTGGGAGGTGCAGTTGTTTAGTGCGAACCAAGAATAGGTGTTCTGCAAAGCAGTCCCCAAGCCTCCGCTTGGTTTCCCCGATGTAGAGGAGGCCACAACAGGAACAGCGGATGCAGTATACCACATTAGCAGATGTGCAGATGAACATCTGCTTGATGTGGAAAGTCTTCTTGGGGCCTGGGATGGGGGTGAGGGGCGAGGTGTAGGGGCAGGTGCAGCACTTCCTGTGGTTGCAGGGAATAGTACCGGGTGTGGTGGGGCTGGAGGGGAGTGTGGAGCGGACAAGGGAGTCACTGAGAGAGTGGTCCCTCCAGAAAGCAGATAAGGGTGGGGAGGGAAAACTGTCTTTGGTGGTGGGGTCGGATTGCAGATAGTGGAAGTGTTGGAGGATGATGCGTTGGATCTGGAGGTTGGTGGAGTGGTACGTGAGGATGAAGGGGATTCTGTTTTGGTTGTTATTGCGGGGAGGGGGTGTGAAGGATGAGTTGCGGGAAACGCGGGAGACATGGTCAAGGGCATTCTCGACCACTGAGGGGGGGAGGTTGCAGTCCTTGAAAAATGAGGACATCTGAGATTTATGGGAGTGGAATGCCTCATCCTGGGAGCAGATGCGGCGGAGGCGAAGGAATTGGGAATACGGGACGGCATTTTTGCAGGAAGGTGGGTGGGAAGAGGTGTATTCTCGGTAGCTCCTCCCACCCACCTTCCTGCAAAAATGCCATCCCCTATTCCCAAT
>NC_063359.1:25515426-25519385 GCF_021869965.1 Rhincodon typus | reverse complement strand
CCCTGGACTGACCTATCTCCTCCCTACCTCCCCACCTACACTCACCTCTACTGGCTCCATCCCTGCCTCTTTGACCTGTCTGTCTCCTCTCCACCTATCTTCTCCTCCATCCATCTTCTATCCGCCTCCCCCTCTCTCCCTATTTAGTTCAGAACCCCCTTCCCCTCCCCCATTTCTGAAGAAGGGTCTGGGCCCGAATTTTCAGCCTTCCTGCTCCTCTGATGCTGCTTGGCCTGCTGTGTTCATCCAGCTCCACACCTTGTTATCTCAGATTCTCCAGCATCTGCAGTTCCTGCTATCTCTGTAGTCATTCTATTCCAAGTTGTGTTCAGCTCTATTAAGCAATTGATCTTAGACACCTTGCAACAGAAGGGAGGATGTGACAAAGGGACACACCCTCATAAGACAGCATCAAAGCTACTTTTAAAAGCAATAAAAATGTTAAAAAGAAAATGCTACTTCGAGTTTTCCTTGATAGAACAGCATGATTGATGTATTTAAGATTATTTCTTCAGGAACGCTGTGACATGGAACTGCTCAGTCACATTATTTTATACACTACTACATTATAATCAGGAGAGAGAGAAGGAAAGATACCCAATGACATATAATCAGGTCAGCATTTCACAATGAACGTTCATTTGTTTGGAAAGTATATAGTCTCTGATTTAATTTTTCTGCAAATTACATCACCACGCTAATTTGAAAGATTACATTTTTATTTCAAATAAATACTGCCATCAATTGTAGCTCTGATTGCTTATTTTTAAAGATTATTTAATTGCTGTAAACCTCATTGCCTCTCTACCTCTCTTTCATCTATTAGGAAAACCATAGGAAGCTGTGCCTTAGACTAAACTTTTGGTCACCTGTCCTAATTTTACAGCTTGGCATCAAATTATGTCAATAACGTTTATCTAAGGTGTCTTGCTTCTATGTTAACAGTGTTATATAAATGCAAACTGTTGGCAGTCAGAACATCCATTGCTTCTGAAATACATAAAATGACTACAGGCCAAGAGCTCAAATACCAATTAGCTTTCGAAATGAAAGCAAGATTGTTATTGGTAAATATAGTGTAATAGAGTTTCAGTGTCATTCACTTGTAAAGTAAAAGCTTGAGCCAGAATACCCAGTCACATTCCCGGCCAACGTCATGATTCATTCGAGCAGAGAAATATCGTCAGTTCATAAAAAGAATGCATAACACATAAGGGGGTGACCTTATAGAGGTTTATAAAGTCATGAAGTGCATGGATAAGGTAAATAGTCAAGGTTTTTTTCCCAGAGTAGGAGAATCCAAAACTAGAGGCCATAGGTTTAAGGTGAGAGGGGAAAGGTTTAAAGGAGACCTGAGGGGCAACTTTTTCATGCAAAGGATGGAGCACGTATGGAATGAGCTGCCAGAGGAAGCAGTGGAGGCTGGTACAGTTACAACACTTAAAAGGCATCTGGATGGGTATATCAATAGGAAGGGTTTAGAAGGATATGGGCCAAATGCTGGCAAATGGGACTAGATTAATTCAGGATATCTGGTCAGCGCGTATGTGTTGGACCAAAGGATCTATTTCCATGCTGTATGAGACTATGGCTGTAGGTGGACTTGTGGCACGGTGGTAACATCCATACCTACAAGCCAGGAGGCCTAGATTCAAGACCCACCTTTACTCCAGAAGTGAGACTGAACAGGTTGATGTAAAAATATTTATGATCAACTGCATTTTAACTTCTGGATCCACAGGTAGTGGGGGAAGCTGCTGGTTCATTGAGAATCTGATCAGGGAACAGGTTTTTAATGTCATACTTTTAACTCAGCTGCATTATTAAGATTCCACTTCTAGATTTCCCAACCAATCAGAACAGGCTTATGTAAATCTAGCTATCTAAGGTTACCATTTAAAGGGGCTCTAGCAAGGGACATTCTACAATTTTGAGGAAACAGAATCCATAGGGATGGAACCACAACATGGAAGGCTGCCCTTTCCACCAATTTCCCCCTCAGTAAGGTCTCAGCGATATTCCTGGAGAGCACACAGAGAGATTCCATTCTCTGTCAATAGGAGCGAGAGGCCAGCTTTGGAACTCCAGCAATGTGACCGAAAGTCATTAAAGAGGTGGACAGCAACAATGAGACGAAAGGTTTGTGACATGTCACATTCAAGTGTTATGCCCTTTCTGTGGTTTCCTAGCATTCCCCTGGCAATAGGCAGTAGACATCTGATGCTCGAATCCTCAATCCTGGGGAACACCCACAGTGGACACTTAATTTTACTAGGCCTCCCTGTGGAACCGACAGAGGCTCCTCAGCTGTTCAATAAACAATGGGTGAGACCTCTGTCAGGACAATTAACTGCAGCCCACCATCTTCCTGTATTTTCCAAAGCCTCCTCTTGGATGTTAAGCATTCCATTCATAGATCATCATAGATCATAGAATCCTGACAGTGTGGAAACAGGCCCTTTGGCCCAACAAGTCCACACTGACCCCCAGAGCATTCAGCCAGGCCCATCGTCTACATCCCACCTAATCTACACATCCCTGAACACTACGGGCCAGTTAGCATTGCCAATCCATCTAGCCTGCACATCTTTGGACTGTAGGAGGAAACCGGAGCACCTGGAGGAAACCCACACAGACACAGGGAGAACGAGCAAACTCCACACAGGCAGTTGCCTGAGCATAGAATTGAACCTGGGTCCCTGGAGCTGTGAGGTAGCAATGCTAACCACTGAGCCACCGTGCCACCCGAAGCGGCATTCCATTCAATTCCATTGAAGCGCAGAACATACTCTTGAGCTCTTGGCTGGTTGGAAATTATATTCAGGTCAGGAACGTGGAAGTGAAGTCTCTGCTGAAGGTCCTGTTCCACTCTCACAGCCCTATTCAGAGCACTACTCCTGCCCATCTGAGTTTTCCCCAAGGAACAGTCTTTAGTTAGGCCCATAGGAACTCCAAAACCCAGGACATATTGGCCTTGAGTATGTGAACAGTCAGAGCAGGTGATTGCAAAGCTTGCATTTAGTCCTGCTGAGGCCCCAGGCCAGTGCTTTGTACAAGTTATGGGAAAAGAGGAAGCCTCGGAACTTTGCAAAGGAAATCACCAAACCAGTTTAAAGTTTGTTAAATTATCACGTTTATTGCCAATGTTTATGCACTATAAACTTTATTCCAAACACTTACTGCCCATTCAACACCAACGTTGCCTCCTGCCTGTCAACTTTTCTCCTAACTAAATAAAATTGTATGACAAGAGTAGATGAACAGTGGGCGTTAGAGAGAGTGATGGATTACTGCCTATGGGACCACTTTGTGTTGGGGAGGATCCAACCGATTCAGTGTTGGTGTTCCTACATGATTGAACATTCTCCAGGTAGCTGAATTGTGCCAGTCTGAATCCTTCATGGCCATTTCTGGGCCCAATTGAGGGATGACAGGGATGCTGGCTACATCTGCACCCATTGCTCCATCTTATCCACTGAAGGTGCCATGTTAGCTTCTCCTGAAATTCCAACTTTCTCCGCAGTATCATGTTGATACTACTGTCATACCACACACCCTTAGTTCGCCACACCAAAGAACAACCCAAAATCTATCCACTTGACTCATGTCTTCAATCTCCCGCCAAAAAGCTCGTGACCATTCTCGTGCTCATAAAATTTCAGATGTAAATTTCTTGTGCATCAGCAGTAGGGCTCCTCCCAAGCAGCATCAATCATGTCTTTAGAGGGCATTCCTTGTAACCAAGAAACCAGCCCCTGGCTCTGCTTGGAACTTGGGAAACTTTTGGGAAACAATACAGGTACAGAATGAGATATAGTAGGAACTGCAGATGCTGGAGAATCCGAGACAACAAGGTGCAGGGCTGGATGAACACAGCAGGCCAAGCAGCATCATAGGAGCAGAGAGGCTGACGTTTCGGGCCTAGACCCTTCATCAGAAAAGGGTTTTCTGATGAAGGG
>NC_063359.1:25495092-25515026 GCF_021869965.1 Rhincodon typus | reverse complement strand
GATGCTGCTTGGCCTGCTGTGTTCATCCAGCCCTGCACCTTGTTGTCTCAGGTACAGAATGAGGTAGTGAGGCAACTTCCTGGATATCTTGCACAGACATACATGATGATGTCTGATATGTTAATGATAAGGGTCTTATATTCAATCGCTCATTAGGGATTCATAATTTCATGGCTTAGTATATTTAAAACAGCAAAACGTATTATAAGTTATAAAGTAAACCTTACCACAACTAACTGATTTGTACATTTGCAGCTTGCAAACCTATTTTTGATAAAATGGCAGGCAGAGTTGCAGCATTGTCTGCACCCAGCACATGGAGTCCTGAAAGGCAAAGTACACACACAACAATCTTCTGGGAGATACATCCGAGCTGCATTTTAATAGATTAGGATCCCCCATGAAAATTGAAACTGCCAGTTGATACAAGGGTGCCTTAATTGCTATATGAGTGTATATGACTGTGAACCTCTAGGTCTGTGGAAATTTGTGCACAGCAGCAAATCCAGGAGCCCTTCCAATCTGATGGATTGCATCAGTTGAAGGATCTCAGGACTTGAAACTTTAACTCTATTTTACTCTCCACATATGTAGCCAAACTTGGTAAGTTTCTCCCAACACTTTCCGTTTTTGTTTCAGATCTCCAGCATCCTCAGTTCTTTGTTCAATTTTTATGCTTCTCCTGATATGGCTTTTGTTGATGTTTGTCTTGCTGGCTCTGCTCCTCTTGTTCCTAAGGTCTAAAGTAGAGCTGCTCCTATGCTGTTCTGAAGATTCACAACTGGGAAGTGTAGGTCACAGTCAAGAAAGGGCAAGTTGGCAGAAATGACCTCTAAAGTCTTGGAAAATGCCTCCAAAGCAGTGAAATCACACTCTCAGAATGAATCCTGCGAACAGAAGCCTTTTACTGAGGCAAAAAAAGCAGCTGTCATGGCTCCGTAAAGGATTTCCAGTCTGTCAATTTCAACAGCTCTGTCAATCCCCACTGTGCTCTTACCATGTTGAGTGAATTTCAGACAACCGAGGAGACACCAACACTGCCAGTTAAAGTCAAAATGCAAGGTTAAATTTTCAGTCAGGTCACTTCTTGTATATTAAAATTAGCAACCCATTGGTTCTCCTGGGGAGCAAGGATGGGGGTTCCTGCATGTTTTCAACCGCATCTCAGTCAAATGTAGAAGAGTCGGGTCTCTAATCTCCAGCTTAAGCTCATTTCATTTTGAGAATTGAGAAAGTAATAAAGTTGAACTCTGTCCTTAACAGAGACAGGACATTTTTGTGTATTTGGGGCTTTCTTTATCCTTAAGAATAGTTGCTGAGATGTGGTTTCTCTGCACCATAATCATTAAAGTGCAGAAGGTTGTCAGTCAGCCCACTGAGCCCATGCTACCTCTTCCTATTGTTATCGTATGCGACTATGTAAATAGGAACAGATACAAAGTTGCTGGAAAAGCTCAGCAGGTCTGGTAGCATCTGTGAAGGAAAAAAACAGAGTTAACGTTTCAGGTCCGGTGACCCTTCTGGTGACAGTTCTGAGGAAGGGTCAACGGACCCGAAACGTTAACTCTGTTTTTTTTCTTCACAGACGCTGCGAGACCTGCTGAGCTTTTCCAGCAACTTTGTTTTTGTTCCTGATTTACAGCATCTGCCGTTCTTTCGGTTTTTATTTATGTAAATAGAAGCTCATTTCTTAGGAAAACATTCCATCTGCATTTATGGATCTGATGAAAGTAATAATGTGAATTGTGGTGGCACTGTCTACAACCATCGAACAAAAGGTAAAGTTGCCAAAGTCTTACTCTCTTATTGGAGGGAAATTACTGGTAGTGGTTCAACCTGAGGGTGTCCATGCCTCAAGAAAGTGGGACCTTCATGGTAACCTCTGCCAGTACAAGCACTGAACCCACGCTGTTGGCATTACTCTACATTAGAGACCAGCTGTCCAACCAACTGAGCTAACTGACCTCCAAGCAATGAATTGTTGCTCGGGCAACTGTGACAAATCAAGGTTGAAACTTGTTTGCAAAATGACAGCAATCCATGGTGCTATAGGTAACTATTTGCAGTGTGAAAACAAAAATAAAAGTGGGTACTTTCCATAACAAGAATGGATGGTCATTTCTAGCTTATTTGTTGTAGAACACAACATGTGGAGGCAACGTGTAGAACGTGCCTCCAGAATACAGAACTTTACATTTTGCAGCATGGAGAATGAACTACTTGTAAATATGGTAAATAATGACATTCTAAAGGCTTTTTGTTGCCTCAGTAGTTACTTGGAACAAAAATAGCATGGTCACAGTTTGAACTACACTGAGATTAATGTGTAAAGTATCATTTGGCAGTGCATTCAAATCACATAATGGGTAACTTCAACCGCACTGGAAGATGTCTTCAAACTATTTCAAGGAATGTCAAAATATTTTACGATATCTAAAATTCCATGGCATTTCAGAATGAGTGGAAAAAAATTTTAAATTGTGGTTTAAATCATGATGAAGTAGACATCTTAATCACTGGACTTCTTTTCATTGTAAATTGAAGAACTTACTCAAGCTTTGACAATCAAAACTTTTCTTGTTCTTTTGTATTGCAAAGACAAAATGTGATTCTTAATATTTTATATAAAACACACTAAAATCCATATTTTCATTATAATTTAATCCATTACACATGTAAAATGCCATCCCCAGCCATAAATTATTTAGCATTAATAAACAGAAAAAGGTTTGTCTAGCTCCATAAATAATTAAATATTGTGGTTATGAATGTTATGGATTTCAACATATTCGTCATTTTATTGGCACACAGAAGAAGGTGTCAAAAGGGAATTGGGAATTAAACTCTCTCTGGCTCTTTATGACAGTTGGGTTATAATTTCCTGCATAGACCAGTATTTATCTTCAAAAATTGAATAACCTAGTTGCTTTCTGCAGTCTGCAAATCTTGCCATGAGAATCTCAAGTTTCACATCATGTTGTGATTCCATTGAAAGATTCTTCCAAACATTGCTGCAAAAATCATTTTTAAAACAACATTCAATTCACTGCATGCTCGTCATTTACCGCAGAGGTTGTTAAACAATATCAGACCATTCCACCAAACCCTCTCCCAATACAGCTGGTTAGTTACTCTGTTACCTTGTAACCAACCATATAAGCAAAGGCCATGCAACTTCTGTGCATTGCATCTTTCAAGGAGTTACCAATTCTAATGTCTGTTGGGCAACAACAAACCCATTTATAGCAATTGACCTGTTAAGTCACCTATCAAATATTTTACTTATTAAATGTGCATACATCAGAGATTCAAAAAGAATTAAATGCCATGAATGAACGCACACAGATAAATGAGCGACCAATTCTTAATGTTTTTCAGAAAATCAACTTCCAATAATTTATTGGTGTCATTCTCCATTTCACAAAGTTTACAAAACTGTGAACATCTATATGAGGCACTTAAAACACACATTTTCAAAATCACAAACCTCCAATAAAATTTGTTGCATATTATTACAAATGCCTTCTGAAGATTCCAGACAAGTCTGATCTGTTATGTATGGGTTTGAAATGTTCAGAAAGGGTTAATGTTGAGAAGTGCCATAAGCAACACACACTATGATAAAGTCATGTGGGCAAAGCAACCTAGGATCTAAAGGGACTGAGAACTAACCATTGGTCTTACTCAAAGTCTTTAACAATGTCGATCATATCATGGTGGTTACCATCATGCAATAAATTATACATTGTTACCAACAAGAAATTTGTCCAATAACCCAGGAAGTGATTTTCCTCTATCACACTAACCAAGCAGGTCCTGTAGTTTCCTACAATTCTAGAGGATGGTGGTAGCAACTTTCATTGTGAATAGCAGTGCAGAGAGCTGGTATCTCTAAACATCATAGTAGACAGTGGTGCAGATTTAATTTGAAAGTTCTACAGCACATGGTGTGTAACAGTATGATACATTCAAACTCAACTTTAAGTTGCCTGCTCATACAGCACAGTCAGCAGCAGAGAAGAAGCTTTGAGAATCCTATAAAATAAACCCTCATGTCAATCCTCAACAAGGAACACGCGAATAGTAAAGCCATTTCAGACGCGGCAACAGGTGAGTTAGTAAATCCCTGGAGAAGGAGAATTAGTATGTGAGGTGCATTGTGAGGTGCTGGTCTGTGTGAACAATCCCTAGTCAGAATTCAGTGGAATACTAACAGGTGTTGGAGTCTAAAAGATTGCAGTTTAAAATCCCTGATGAGCCAGAGGAAAATTTTAAAGAGTGCAATAATCCAGGTTGGAAAAACAAGAAGTTAAAGAATTACAGCTCAGATTGAGCACCACCACAACCGGCTCCACATGGCATGGCCACATCAAAGAAAGTAAAGGACTGTAGAAGAAATACTGCTCTGAGGTTGCAGACGTTGCATAGCTAGTAATGAAAACAATGGCATTAGGCAAATTAAAAGCCTAGACAGACCTGGTCTAAGAAAGTCGAGATTTTATCTATCTGCAGAAAAGGCAGAATTTCCTCCATAAGAGCTGGTGTAGAAGTAGGCATCGTTTACTTAAATCACAAAGAGGGGGATACGTTCTGTAAAACCCTGATTAAAGTAGGAATATCTCATTAAAACCATAAGCAGCGAAGCTATGGAAATCCTCCATTTTAACTGTAAAATGCAAGGACACTCTCCAGTTCTGCTATTTCAGTGAAATAGAAACATACAAGATGGAGTAGGCCATTCAGCCCATTGAGCCCACTCTGTCGTTCACATAATCATGGCTGATCCTCCATCTCAACATCATACACCTTCTATTATGATTCTAACTGATGGCACTGCTAGACAAGTCAGAGCTCAGTCTGAGATTTTTCTTTATTTCAATTAACATGGTACTCATTCACTGGATCATAATCACACGAGACTCCAGAGACTTTTTTTTAAAAAGAAAGAGCAGAGAGGTTTATTACAAAAAAGCCCAAAACAGAAAAAAATCAAACAATCCAGATGTAGAGCACAGTTAGAAAAATCTTAAAACACCCAGCAAAACAAAGTTTCAACCTATTCTCTGACATCATCACTTTGCAGTATTCAAATCCAGAGAAATTATACATCTATATCAAATCTATAAGTTTGACTTCACTGATGTTACCCAGTTTCCATCCTGTGAACTGTGGAGTCTTTTTACATGAATACTCACAGAATGGAGACCTTGGATTTTCAAATCTTCTAATAATGTGCAGATTTCTAAGCAAATACTCCTGGTCTAGAAGTTGCACAAAGCAAACTTTTCTACAGAGATAACTTATTCCTTCAACTACTTTGGAAAACAGTCCTTTCTAGAAGACACTATTAGTTTCCGACCCTCGTCAGGTCTCCTTAGAAGCGTCCTAAAAACACTTTCAGTTGTGTCTTTCAATAATCTTTGATCATCCTAATCCAAAAGGAATCCAATGGCTTTCAATGTTTCCATCATCTTTCGTAAGCCACTCCTGTATGAGTAACTTTTCATGAGTGTTCTGGGGGTTCCATGCTCTCTGACGCATATTGGATTAGGTCACTGTTTTTTTAAAAGCACTTCACAAAAGTAACTAACACCCTGTATGTCACTGGTTTAAAATTACGGCTCTAAGAATGATGTGACTTGACCTCCACAGTCTGCTGTGTTACTGAATTCTACAGAGTCACCACCACTTGAGTGAAGACATTTCTCCCTCTCTCAGTCCAAATGGCCTACTTTGTATCTTGAGATCTTGACCCTGTCTTCTGAAGTCCTTGGCCAAGGGAAACATCATTCCCGCATCCAGTTTGTCTTCAGAACTGTTACAATTTTATATGTTTCAAAGAGATGCCCTCTCATTCTTCTAACACAGGTCCAGTGCACCCAATTTTTCCTTATAAGGCAAACCTGCCATCCTAGAAATCAATCTGGTGAAATCTCACTGCGTCCCTTTATAACAAGTATATCTTTTCTCATCCAAGACCAAAACTGCTTGCAATACTCCAGGAATGGTCTCATCACAGCCATATAAAGCTACAGTGAGATTTCCTTGTTCCTGTATTCAAACTCTGTTGCAATGAAGACCAACATACCATTTGACTTCCTAACTGCAGTGCACCTACATGCTTGCTTTCACTGACCAGTGTATAAAGACACCTAATTCACTCTGTATATTAACCTTTCCCAATCTATTACCATTTAAGTAATGCTCTCTCATTCTAATTTTCCTACTGAATTGGAAAACTTTACTTATACCCACATTATATTGTATCTGTCATGCATTACCTGTTCACCCCAATAGTTAAATTGCATTGAAGGCTCTTTACATCCTCCTTACCAATCACATCCTACTTAGCTTTGTGTCATCTACAAAGTGGAAAATATTTCATTTGGTTCCCTCATCCAAATCATTGATAGATATTATGAATAGCTCGAGCCCAAAACATGGATCCCTGTAGTAGTCCACATTCCACACTGAAAAAGACATATTCTTTCCCACTCTCTGTTTCATGTCTACTAATCAATTCTCAATCCATCCAGGATATTACCCCCTGATCCCATGTGCTTTGATTTTGATCATTTCACAATTATTTGATAAATAGAGATTTCAAGTTAGAATACATAACAGACAGAATTGTAGTAGGTAATGCTGATGATTCTGTGTCTGATTTAGTACAAACCAAAGAAGACCTGACCTGGAGAAGGTCATTCAGATGATGAGTGAAACAGAATCCAAAAGCAACATGGATCTAAGAGGAAAAGATAAACATCAGCACAGGAGATGCACAGAGTGCATTCAATTCTTGAGGTACAAAACAACAATCAAGATACGTGAGAAACCAGCACAGAGATTAAGCAGACACTGGACACAAAGAGTCCTTGACAATGCTGTGGAACAAGAAAAAACTCAGAGGCAAGTGATTGTTTTTTAGTCACTTAACAGGTCACTTTCAGGAATTGTGCAGAAGTGGGGCACAGTTTCAGAAAAACAAGAAATCAAATAACTATTCATAACAAAGAGGCTAAAGAGTGAGAACAGTTTAGAACAGAAGATAAATGTCAAATATTTCCAGGGGAAATAAGTGATCAGGAGTTTACCTTTTGGCAAGGCGATAGTTATATCAATGGCCCTCTTGTAAATTTCAAATTAGACACCAGAACAAGTCTCACTATATCATGTGATAGTGCGTTGTGGTTAAGAAAACACTGTCTACAGCTGACAACATTGTAAATATGTGGGCAAATATGTTTCATACTGTCCACAAGATGGAATCTGTAATTATATTGGATTGGCACAAGTGTTTTCCACTGCTATCAACCCCAAAGAGCATCAGACAACAAAAGCCGGCAAGGGATACATTGAGATGGCCATTGAAAAGCATACCCATTTGAGGCAATTGACAATCCAATGACTAATGTAACTCAGCTTGCAACACCGCTTAGTGAACAAAAGTTCTGATAGATTCTGATATTAAACGCTGTTGGGACATAGAAGTGACAAGTTTAAGCAGAATCTCTGACATCCTGAACTTCCCAGGAAGAATCCTCAGTAACTATGACAAAGATCTTAAGAAGCAAGAAAGGATGCTCAAATAGCAGAACTGAGAAGGTGAACATGTTGGTTTCACCAACAATACAATAGCTCAGGGGGAATATGAGAATCAAACCAATCAGTACATTGAAGCAAAATGTTTGTATGGCTCAGCACAAATTGAGAATAAAAATCTACTGACACACATTGAAGATGTGGTACATACAGCTCCGTGGAAGCTACTATTGAGAAAAAAACAATCAACATTTCATAATTAAATGCAAAATTAAATTCAAGATACTGCAAAAAAAAAATTTGACTGTTTTGGAGATTCAGGAGACTGCAAAGGAGCAAATGGCTGGTTCAGCAGGGAAGATATCCACCGTGAAGAAAAATTCAATAGATAAAAGGTCCTCTCACATAAAGGGAGCTACAGACCTCAGGCTGTCAGGAAGAGAATCAAAGGCAATGGTCTTCCCTTCCAACTCTACACAGAACTTCTTTGGGAGAGTAGTGAAACCTCACGATCACCTGAACTTGTAGAGCCTGATATTTGGTTGGGGAAATGGGGTAGTAATAAATGTAATTATACACACAATGTATCAGATTAATAATGGAAAGAAAGTTGAGGGAGATGTTGTACATGAGTCCGAAAGGGTTAATAAGGAGGAATGCCATAACCAACATCCACTTTGATGATGTTATATGGACTTGTGAGCAGAACAGCTTAGGATTGTGAAGGAGTGAGACATGGCATCTGGGTCCTCCTCGATGTGTCTTCAACAATGTCTATCTTATCAATGTAACATGTACATGGATGCTAAGGTGCAACAAGGAATGCAGTGTTAGCTACAAGAGACTCTCTTAGTGTGATCAGGAAATGATTTTCCTCTATCAACTAGACCAAGACCACTGGGCTTAATGTTTCAAATCCAAATTGACCCTTTACATCTCTGCAGATGCTGCCCAACCTGCTAAATTTCTCCAGCACTTTCTGTTTTGATTTCAGATTTCCAGCATCTGCAGCATTTTCCTTTTACACAAAGAAAGGAGATCAGTGCATCAGGCAAGTTGTGGTCTCAAGTTGCTCCTACCAAGCTGTAGCCTTGAGACCATATTATGACAAGTCAGTCAGAAATTTCTCAAAAGTGACCTGTAGAATATTACTTTTCACACATATTGCATTGTTTACTTTATAAATGGGAATTTTGAGCTCACTGCATTTCTCACAGGAAGGCCTACCTGCTGTTCTTTTAATTGCAACAGAAACTCTTTTAATTGTTGCAGGTGGAGCCCTATTTTAAACATCAGCAGCTATTTAAGAATTCCTAAAATGCAGGACATCCTGTCCACATACCGTGCAGCACCTATATACCAGCCAAGTCACAAAGGGCATTACTAAACTAAACTAGTCTTGCAAGATCATACAAGATTGGTTCACATGAACCACTTTGACTTACCAGCATTGTGACAGCTAAAAGAACTGACTGCACTATTAGAAACACTGCTGAAAATAACCCGACCACTGCATAATCCTTGGAGTGTTATTGGCAGCTTGCTTTGGATGAAACAGTGTACACTAGACTGGAGCAATGTTCCTCAGCCTTTGTCCTCCCTTCACATTGCTGTGTGTGATGCTGATCAGCTCAGTAAAAACATCCATGATGCATTGTTGAATGATAGCAGAAGAAAATTCAAGGTAAAACTGTATTCAACTCACAGCTAAGAGAAAGCATTCAGTAGAGCACCTCTATTTGTTCATTACCAAAGCTTTGTCATAGAAACATCATCCAACTCAATTAACATTAGAGACAGAAAACCATGCCAAGGAGTTAATTTATTTGGAATGATAACCTTGAGGGAAATTGCCAATCAAGGAAAAGTTGGGAAAGTTAGCATGAGCACCAAACCAGTAAAGAAGCAAATTGGTGCATTTTCAACAGTTTCACAAACTCATAGGAGACCATAATTCTTTTTTAAAAACTAGAACTACATGTAAGTGTTATGACAGGAAATATATAGGGCAAGACTTGGATTCACCAACATGCTCATATTAGAACACACAGCACTCCGAAATATAGAATTATGGATGGTTGGACTGAGTAATAAGGTTGTAAATTGAGGGGTTCAGATGATACCATAAGCCATGAGAGCAATGTTGGAATGGTTTATGGATGGCACCTGAATCTGAACTTAATTTATACCATTTTACTCACTTCCCACGGAATATTCAATACATTTATTGCAATCTCAGTAAAATGAAAAGCAGTTTTGAAATCACTTTGACATGATTTAAAGGTGTGGAATTATTCTGCAGATCTGAACAAGGCTTAAAGAAACTGAACAATTTACAACATGTTAATAAGAGATTTATTTGAAAGTATGGAGGCAACAAGCATCGTTTGCACCAATGTTTATGAGGTATGAATAGAAATGCTGAAGGAGATATCCTGTTTGTGAGGAGTTTGTGAGTTTAAAGGTTTGAAAATTTGTTGAAAACCAATGGTAGATACAGAAGTTGTGTGCAGCCTGCCTCTCCTTTAAGTAATGGAATCATGTTTATGTAAAAGGGTATTTGGGGCTACAGTACAAGGTTGGAAGCTAAGAACAAATTGTTGGTTTCATTCTTAAGTGTTGAAACTTGGTCTTGATTTTTTTTTTTAAATATTAAGGCAACTACAATGATGATTCAAGTGCAAACTTTATCAGGTGGAGATCCAGGACAGAATTGGGAAGCAAAGGGAGAAAAAAAAGACTTTGCAGTCCAGTCCAGAAAATACTTATTAATTTCCCTTAATGTTTTCTGTACTAATCCAGAACATCTTCCCGAGCACTCTCTGTTAAAATTAGCTACGTTAAAACCAGAGCTGTCAGGTGAACAGACTGCTACCCAGATCCAGGTTGCAGAACATTTTCATCTCGTCTGCAGAATTTCAAGAACACTGGCTGACCTTGTTTGCTGCTGAAATTGCAATGCGAAGATTTGTAATTTGTCATTTCCCTGTAGCACTGGTGCAGCTCCCTCTGACTATTGCTAGATTGCTGTTAGGTGTGAATGTGCTTTAGGTGTGTTTTGCTTTCAAAGATTTGGAAGTACTTAAATGTTTGGAAAGGTGTACAGCATTTCGGCAGAATATATAGCTGCAAGAAGGAAGACAATTGGCCCAATGTGCCTGCTCCAGCTCTTTGAAAGACCTATTTAATTAGTCCCATTTAGGTAGGAACATAGGTACAAGAGTAGACTATGATGCCCAAGAAGCCTGCTCTCCCATTTAATACAATCATGGCTGATCAAACACTTCAATGATGCTTTTGACCCACACTATCCCATAACCTTTTACAGCATTGATAATCAAAAACTTATCTAATCTACTTTAAATATACGCA
This sequence comes from Rhincodon typus, assembly GCF_021869965.1. Classification (NCBI taxonomy): domain Eukaryota; kingdom Metazoa; phylum Chordata; class Chondrichthyes; order Orectolobiformes; family Rhincodontidae; genus Rhincodon; species Rhincodon typus. Next base: position 25,504,112 of record NC_063359.1, on the reverse strand, counting down.
AGGACCGAGCTTCCTCCTGGGTAAAGAATTCCCAAGAATCTCTGAGTGGTGTTGCCCCTGCCTTGCTTCTTACCCCAACACGTTTTCCTATTTAGCTATGAAATTATTTTTTGGAACTAACCATTGAGTTTACTTCTCCCATCCTTGAAAACAGTATGTTCCAGACTGTAACAACATGGGCCATAAAAAGTAACATAGTTAAACTATTGACCAGTGCAAAATCTATTGCTGTCCTCACCTCAGGCTTAGAATTTGTTTACGGTGTGTTTAGAATTTGAAAGCCCTTTTGAAAAGTGCCCCCTAAAGAAATAATGCAGCTAAGTTGTTTCTTGTCAGTAACTTTACAATTAAAGCTACACACTGCATGAGGATAGCCAATTCTGACTTTATCTCTGGTTTCACCTTGTTCTCTTTAGGAATGGGCTGTCTGCAAATTAAAACTTTTCTACACAGTTGTATTATATGAAGCTATTTTTAATCAACATTTTAAAATTTAGGTTTCCAGTCTAAAGTTCCCTCCAGAATCTTCAATCTCTTCACTCAAAGCTTTTTAAAGTCGGAACCAGTTTTGTTACCTTTTTCAGCACAATCTCCATTGTTCGGGAGTGGTTTAACAAACAGAAAAGTATATAGCACTCCAAGTGAGGTCACACCAGGACCCCTATTATGATAGTGGTCAAAATGGACTATCAACTTTGACTTCTTTCATCTGATTTTAATACCTGGCACTTTTAAAATGACATTAAAATGGGAATAACATGAATTTAAGAAGGCTGCAGTGATCACCTGACAACAGATTGAGCCAGTTCATGAAGCTATCTATAATCAATGCCCAGACTGAACTGAAATTAATATGCCATCAAAGTGAACGAAACCAGTCCATCTGTATCTCTTGTTTCAACTACACCTTTCTGGTACCTTTCACATAGGCTTAACTATCATCTACAGAGTATACAGCTGAAAAATAAATCAATGAAGCCAGACATGGGAACATGCAAATGAATAATATTTCAGGTTTTGGACAGAGAGGGAAGAAAATGGATATTTAACAGAAGAACTGGAAGGCTGCTTGTTTTCTGTTTTTCTCAATCTCTCAAAATCAATTACACAGCGATAAAACAAATTGAAGAAGCATCCAGTAACCAAAAACTCAAAAGCATGTACGAATTTCACTGCTGCAAAGGATACAATCATCAAATAAACAGTTGTGGTGTTAGGTTAAATCACCACCTCAAGGAGTCAAGATTTTTAAACTGCAAAGGCTGTGAATGCACTCTTAACATGCCCACACTCCTACCCCTATTTCATGACTCATTCTCTTTCTTGTGTCCTGCAGTTACCAGTGGAATGTGCATGGTCTCTGCCCTCCAAAAGAACCGCCCTGCAAGACATGTCCTCCCTCTGAGGAAGAAGCCACAGATCCCTCAGAAGGTTCACAGGCAAGGCTGCCTCCTGCACCCCTGACTAGCTCAGATACTGACACCTTGGTAGGGACTTTGATGGGTTAGAGCCAGGAGCACATTCTGGTGAGAACATCACTGCCACGTCTCCAGAGCTGGTCGAAGAAGAAACCCCTCCCAACAATAGACATGGAGAGGCCAGATGGAGACCAGGTAGCATCACATCTCCAGGCAGGAGATGACTTTATCCAAATCTACAGGCAGACACAGGAGCAGGAGGCAGGAGACACTGTGCAGACTGAATAAAGGTTGGGGGACTCCATCAACATTGTTTCACCAATGCTGCCTCTGGCCCGAGAAAAATGAAGGAACCCTCAAAGACTCTTGAAGTACAGAGGTGCTTGTGTGTGTAAATAACAGTACAACAAGCCACGGTTGCAGTTTTAAATCTTAAAAAATAATTGTTTGTGAAATATTAAGTGAGTAGTAGTTGCTTTATTTAATTCCTGTATGTTTCTTTTTGTTTGAAATTTGAAACTATCGTGGTGTACTTATTTCGGTTAATAGCTGGGAGTTTGAGTTTATTTTTAAAAGTTAGTAGTCTCCCTCGGCATCATAAAAACTGAACAAACTTGGGACTTGCCAGAAGAAATTTCTCCCATTGACCGAAAAGGATGGCTTTTGGGGGAATCGTAAATTATTGTTTCCAATTTCTTATCTTCTGTATGGGGTTATTGGGATTTAATCTACTAGAAATGTTGCTGAAGATGCTTACACCATTTTTTTGATATGGATCATGTCCACTTATCTCAGCTGCAAATGGAAACTCATTGGCTGCTGCTCAATGGATTCAGTGCAGAAAGCAGCGTGGCAGAAGTGAAGTCATTGAACTGCACAAACGTTTACAGTGATTACTTTTTTTTGGTGGGGAAACAGCATTGAGAATGTTTCATCACTTTCAAGCTTTGTTCTCAATAATCAGAAAGTCCACAAAAGGTTAAACTATACGACAGCTCAGTGATAGGAATCAAGTCGCTATATTGTGCGTTTACGCTGGTTGCACTCTATAAAGTCTGAGGGGGAATAGTATTCCATACCATCAATTTTAACATGGATGCACTACCAATCTGAAAAAGACTGTGGCAAGGAGCAATCTAATAAAATAACACAAGCACATAAATCATGAATCTATCATTGCTGAATGACAGTCTTAGGTCACAATTGCACTGGAAACTTATTCAATGAATATTGCACTGCCAAAATGCCCCCAATTCAATTTTAAAGAAAACTGGCAAAGAACAAGTTCTGATTTACTCATCTGTATAGTTGGACAGGATGATACTCTCCTGTGGCATAGATGCACTGACTAAGGTATCAAAAGCTACAGGCACGGAAAAGAAACTTAACACTGCAGCCTGCCTGGGCAAAACAGGTTTTAATGTGATGATGCAAACCACTTAATGAGAACCCAGGTGATGGTGCTTGTTCACTTAAAGTGGTAGTCAATCTAAATATTAATACAGTCTGGAGTGTAATATGTTGGAGCCTGTATTAGTACAGAGTGATTTCCAACACAATTCCCAGTCTCTGTCTTACTATCAGGGAGCAGCCATCTGGATGTCAGGCACTGCACAGGAGGATGCAAAGACACTTTAAAGAATCCATCACATGCAGCTGCTCCTTCTCATCTCCCAGTTGCTGATATTGAGTAGCTTCAGAATATGAGGTTAGAGCAGGATCCCAGTTCAAACACTGGCATAAGAAAAGGTTTTTGACAGGAGGGTATTCGAGACAAGGGACACTGTCCCATGCACAGACTATGGGAACAGAATGCGAATGAGCTGCAAGGTATTCTGATTCAAACTTTCACATTATTACAGATGGAATAGAGGCCCAGTGCAAAAGACAAAAGTGTTGTTAATGATGGTGAAAGAGAAAAAGAGATGAATCAGGAAAAAAGTTGAGAGTGGGGCCCTGAGTAGGACTGGAACAAGAAATGTTCCATGTACTTCACAAAGAGACAAACATAGCTGAGACCTATGCAGGTACCTATGTCCACACCTTTAATGTAGAGATGAGTTAAAGGGTGTAAATTAAGATATGAAAGGGAGAGAATGAGGAACCCTTTCCTAAGAATATTTTCTAATCAATCTGTTCAGGGATGTAATTACACACTTTGGGAGCAAGTGGGGCTTCAGCCTGGGTCTCCTGGCTCAGAGGTAGGGACAATGCCATTGCAGACAAGAACCCTGCAGAATCCTTTCAAGATAGTTTTCCTAATCAATCTGTTCAGAGATATTACACACCTTTGGAGCAGGTGGGACTTGAACTGGCTCTCCAAGCCTAGAAACTGGGACACTACGACTGTGCCACATAATTCCCCCACTCCTGCACTCCTTTCAATTGTAATGTCATTCATGGAAACCAGGTGGGATCCGCGATGTGAAAGGATCTGGTTAGCCAGGTTTTCAGGAGAAACTGAAAAGAGTCATAGAGTCATACAGCACGGAAACAGACCCTTCCGTCCAACTTGTCCATACCGACCAGATATCTGAAGCTGATCTAGTCCCATTTGCCAGAATTTGGCTGATATCCCTCTAAACCCTTCCTATTCATGTACCCATCTAGATGCATTTTAAATGTTGTAATTGTGCCTGTCTTCACCACCTCCTATGGGAGCTTGTTCCATACATTCACCACCCTCTGCATGAAAACGTAGCCCCTTAGGTTCCTTTTAAATCTTTCTCCCCTCACTTTAAATCTATGCTCTCCAATTTTGGACTCCCCTACCCTGGAAAAAAGACATTGGTTATTCACCCTATCCATGCCCCTCATGATTTTATAAACCTCTATAAGGTCACCCTTCAGCCTCTGATGCTCCAGGGAAAAGCCGCAGTCTATTCAGGCTCTGCTATAGCTCAAATCCGTCAATCCTGGCAACATCCAAGTAAACCTTTTCTGAACTCTTTCAGGTTTAACTGTATCTTTCTGACAGAAGGGAGACCAGAATTGAAGGCAGTATTCTGAAAGTGGCCTCACCAATGTCCTGTACAGCCGCAACATGACCTCCCACCTCCTATGCTCAATGCTCTGACCAATAAAGGTAAGCGTGCTAAACGCCTTCTTCACTACTCTGTCTACCTGCAACTCCACTTTCAAGAGAGTATTCACCTGCACCCCTCGGTCTCTTTATTCAGCAGGGCTCCCCAGGGCTGTACCATTAGCTGTATAAGTCCTGTCCTGGTTTACTTTCCCAAAATGCCACACTCCACATTTATCTAAATTAAACTCCATCTGCTACTCCTGAACTTAATGTAACAGGAACATCCTAATCGGAATAAATCCAAAATCCTTCCAAAGTAACATCATCAAATATCCTGAAATAAATGTGACACTCACCTCACAAAACTTGCTTTTGTGGTGAGGGTAAAGAAAAAAATTACTTTGGGAGCAAATCCAAAGATGACCAGACCGTTACAAACCATGGACTTTCAGGAGTTTCTCAGCTTAGCCTTCAAACTGACAGCAATGCCATTTGTACCTAGACAGCTACATCAAATTAAAAAGAACTGCAGAGCATACTCAGGACAAATAGAGACCATTCAGCCCAGCGTGTCCACTTGAGTCTTCTCTCTCCTTTTCTAAGTCTATCAGCATAACCTCTAATTCTCTTCTGACTCTCTTGCTTATCAAGCCTCCCTTGAACTGTATAAGCACTGTTAGCCTCAATTACTTCTGATGATCACAGGTTCCACATCCTCACCACTTGCTGAGAAAAGAAAACCTCCAAAATCCCCCTTAGTGATTATTTTTTCTTGCTGACCTCCAGGTCTCCTCTTCGACATAAGTGGAAACACTAGTCTTCGTGTCTACTAAAATCTTGTGTAATTTTATACACCTTTATCAGGTCACCTCCAAGCTTTCTCTTTACAAATGAAATAGAAACCAGCCTATTCATCCTTTCCTGATGGGTGCAACATTGCATTTCTGCTTTTATCCCTGTGAATCTTTATTGTACTATCTTCGAGTATATATATCTTCCCTATCTTTTCAACGATATAGCAATCAAATTGTACACAGTACTCCACAGTCTAAGCATGGTTTGATACAGGTTTAACAGTACTTCTCTATTTTTCAATTATATCCCTGTAGAAATAAATTGTACTGCTCGCTTTGCTTTTTATTGTGGCCCTATTAACCTGTGTCCACTCTAACATCCCCTGATTCCTCTACTCCATTTAGATTCCAATTTACCAAGTAATACACAACTTCCTATTTTTCTTATTACATTAACTCACTCAGGCTGCTCCAATAGCGCCTTTTAAACTCATAACCACTACTACCCAGAAGGACAAAGCAGCAGCCGCATGGGGACACCACCACCTGAAATTTCTGCGCTAAGCCACACAACAATCTGATTTAGAAGTATATCACTCTTCCTTCATTGTCACTGGGCCAAAATCCTGGAACTCCTTGGGACTGTGGGCCTGCAGTGATTCACCACCACTTTCTCAATGCAGTTAGGATGGGCAATTACTGCTGGCCTAGCCAATGATACCTGCATCTGCAAAAGAATATTTTAAAAATTCCTGCCACCAATGTTTAGCTGTCTGATCTATAGTCCACAGATATCTGCCACCTTAAATATGGGCACTACATTAGCTACCCACCAGTTTACTGGACCCAAGTATTGTTCTGACAAATTATTAAATATGTTTAGTAGTGCTCCTCTTATCTTTTCCCTGGATTAATTTAAAGCGCATGGATGTAATCTCTTCAAACCAGGGTTTTATCCACTTTGAGATAGTAGGAACTGCAGATGCTGGAGAATCCGAGACAACAAGGTGCAGGGCTGGATGAACACAGCAGGCCAAGCAGCATCATAGGAGCAGAGAGGCTGACGTTTCGGGCCTAGACCCTTCATCAGAAAAGGGGGAGGGGAAGGGGGTTTTGAAATAAATAGGGAGAGAGTGGGAGGCGGATAGAAGAGGGATAGAGGAGAGGATAGGTGGAGAGGAAACAAACAGGTCGAAGAGGCGGGGATGGGGCCAGGAAAGGTGAGTGTAGGTAGGGAGTTAGGAAGGGGATAGGTCAGTCCAGGGAGGACGGACAGGTCAAGGGGGCGGGATGAGGTTGGTCGGTAGGAGATGGAGGTGCGGCTTGGGGTGGGAGGAGGGGATAGGTGGGAGGAAGAACAGGTTAGGGAGGCAGGGACGAGTTGGACTGGTTTTGGGATGCGGTGGGGGGAGGGGAGATTTTGAAACTTGTGAAATCCACATTGATACCATTGGGCTGCAGGGTTCCCAAGCGGAATATGAGTTGCTGTTCCTGCAACCTTCGGGTGGCATCGTTGTGGCACTGCAGGAGGCCCAGGATGGACATGTCGTCTGAGGAATGGGAGGGGGAGTTGAAATGGTTCGCGACTGGGAGGTGCAGTTGTTTGTTGCGAACCGAGCGTAAGTGTTCTGCAAAGCGGTCCCCGAGTCTCCGCTTGGTTTCCCCGATGTAGAGGAAGCCACACCGGGTACAGCGGATGCAGTATACCACATTGGCAGATGTGCAGGTGAACATCTGCTTGATGTGGAAAGTCTTCTTGGGGCCTGGGATGGGGGTGAGGGTTGCTGCTTGGCCTGCTGTGTTCATCCAGCCCTGCACCTTGTTGTCTCTTTTATCCACTTTGAGTTGAATTCCTTTATTTACCATTTCTTGTCCTTTTGTTTTTAGTGATATAGATTTCTAATCTCATCTTCTGTTCCTATGTTCATCTGGTCTATCTCCCTGTTAAATACTGGAACATAATAATTATTTAGTAATTCTGCCAGTTCTTTAATACAATTTGCAATATTATCCCTCTCATCCCTTAGAAGCCCTACTCCCATCCCAACTTTTCTTCTTTTATTTATGTGCATGTAGAATATTTTGGTATTTTATGTTCTGGGATAATTTAATTTCATAGTTCCTCGCTGCTTTCCTAATTGTTTTTTGATTTCCTCTTAATATCTTCATATCCTCCCTTGTCATGCTCTCCCCTGTTGTCTGTGTACTTATGCCTCTTTCCGTACCTTCAATATTTTTCTTTATGTCTTTATTCATCCATGGTGTCTCATTAATGTTCAGTTTGTTCTGAATATTCAAATTTATATTCAAATAACATAACTAACCCGAAAGACTTAAGGAAAAGTGCTATGAAACTCACAGCTCACAGTCAATCTCTGGGGTACTCCCTTAAAAGTACAATTTGTGATATAGTCACTCACCACTCTACCAACAAAATCTTCAAAAATACAGAAAAACTAAACCCTAATCCATGTCAAATTAACATAATCTCATGAGACAAGATGCTGCCATAGGAATGTACATTGATGCCACTCACAAAAGTGACAAAACAACATCCACCTGGCTTTTATATAGAAATGAGCAATGAAATTCCTGGGCTGTGGATTAAGGTTTCTCGTCTTCGTCTCCGATTTCCACCGCTGCAGTCACAGGAAGACCACCTTGAAAAGAGTATCTTCAATGACATGGCAGCACAGGGAAGTGACCCCAATGAATGAACTTGTCATTTTTAATGATTTGTACCCTGGAAAGTAATGTGATACTGACAAAACACTGTAACTGATACTGTCGTGTTGTGACCTTACACCCTTATAAATCAATGCACAGAAACTCACAGAAACATGTGAAAGGACAATGGTGAGAATGCCATTTGTATGTATTTTATATGACAGTCCCTTATGATGAATATGAAATAGGTTTTCATAAATGACAGGCAGCCCTGTTTGAGTCCATTTTACTTAGCAACTAAATATTCCCCTTCAACAGAACTAACAGTGAGGAGTTTTGTCAGCAGCTTTTGTTGCTTTATTGACTGAAGCGAATGAACAGCTTAGACATGTCACTGAAGTTAAAGCCAGTTCTGCTATGCACAAGAAGCAATTAAAATTAATACACATGCATTCGGTAGTGATTAATTAGTGTTGGGCTAAAGCAACTTGTTCTGCCTACTGCATTGTGTTCCCATTAAGAAGTTTCAGCTACACTCAAGATACTGTGTAACTATGCAGTCATAATGCTGAACATCTTAACAGATTGTAAGATGGCAGCAGCATCATCGATATCAACTGCATGGACGAAATCAGCTGCAAAGTAATAACTAGTGCCATAAAGCAGCAGGACTGCTGCAGAACCAATTATTCGAAGTAAGGTGCCATCAGTACGCTGTAGTGATCACAGGAGTAAATGCTACAGGTGCACAGAGAAAAAACAAAGGAGTGGTTCAGACAGGCAATTTAACTCAAATTTGCAACACTTAAATGAATAATCCACTTCTTTGAAATGTGACAGAAACATTCAGCTATAATATCACTATTGGTAAGAGATCGACTGTTGAATCTGCAGAAGCATAAAGCGCATTTTGTATATTGTGGCCATTGTTTGATCATATATTCTGAGCAAAATAGCTATGGGCAGAAAATCTCAAATTCAGGACACAAATAGGGCATGATTAGGAAGACCTTTCAGCCCAACTAACCAAAAATAATCTGCAGTCCTTACATAAAAGCATCCAACTGTTTCTTAAATGCCTCTGAATATTTTACCTGCACTATTCAACTGGAAAAT
>NC_063359.1:25455780-25494692 GCF_021869965.1 Rhincodon typus | reverse complement strand
CCTGATTTACAGCATCCGCAGTTCTTTTTGTTTTTATTTAATATCACCACTTATTTCTTCACTCCTTTGGTGAAAATCCTCTAAATTTCAGTCCTAAATTTGCCTGGATTGAAACAGTGTTATTGCTATCAGCTTGGAACAGTTTCTTTCCTCGAACCCATCTACCATCATCCATTCCTCAATGAAATTCCAACTGAACTGCTAAATTTCAAAGCTAAAAAGGACAAGTGGATTCAGTCTTTGCTGAAAGCTCAGACCTTCAATGAACCTCAACTTCTTTTCTTCAGCCCACTCTCATGAAGGGTCTAGGCCCGAAACGTCAGCCTTTCTGCTCCTATGATGCTGCTTGGCCTGCTGTGTTCATCCAGCTCTGCTTGATTGGGATGTTCAGCTTCTATTTACTTTCTCACTATTGACTTCAATAGAGTTAACCTAACGGATAGGAAATGGAGGTGAACAGGGGACAGAGAACTTAGTGACACAACATTAATCCCAAGCTTCACTGTGTCATGGGCATGTCTCAAATTCAAACTTGAATTAATGTAAATATTAATGCCAATACACTAGCACTGAGCAGTACTGGTGCCATGATCAGAAAGGTAATACTGTTTATATTATAAGCAGACATTTCAATTCACTCTTTAACTTGGTCTAGAAGCTCACATTTTGTACTAATAACAGAAGGTACTGGGACAGGAATGCAGCACACCCCTAAAGAATTGTTATACCTCTTAGTCTTCACAATACCAATGATAGTGCCTTACTCCTATTTTCTGAAGTTAAAACAATACAGAGCTCAAACTGCAGTCCATGACATGACATTGATCTGAGATATCTTTGTGTGGTAGAATGGGTGCTTCAGTTGCATGGGTGGTATATATGGGCATTCTTCCTTGGCACCCTGGCAAAAAGCCAGCAGGAGAGCAGAAGCATGTCTGGTGCTGAACATTAGAGTATTGGTATTCCATTTGCTCTTAATATTTGCACTCTGAATATTTATCTGGTGTGGTAAAATACACTTTGTGTAATTAATTACATGAGTTTTGTTAGCAACGCTCTAGTTAGATTTCCTCTTTGTTCTGATCTTTATCTTGTTCATGGCAAGAAGAAATTATTTCCTATATGCATGATGGTCAACAGATTCGTTTTTATTTATCAAACACTCATGGTAGAGAGACTGCCTGGCCTCTCCAGACTTTCAAACAAATCAGCCACTTACACCACTGATAGCTAGTGGTCAGAACCATTTCTTTCACAAAATCCTAAAATCTGATCACTCAACTTTTTCACCTCTCCACACACAACTTCTGCTAATTCATGATGTCCCAGTCTATTTCAGCGAACATCTACCTGTTTTTGACATAAAAAAGTGCAACACAACTAATGCCATTTATTTTAGCTCTCTCCTAATTTAGTTGCACTGTTTCCAGTCACACAGTCTAACGTCTACATGCTCCACAACACATGCCGAGACATTGAATTATCTTTCACATATATGGAAGGATTAATTCATAACATTTCCAGTTAAATGTATCTTCACACTTTTATGAACTGGAAATGGTCATTTTCCCCATCCTTAAACTATATGTTCATGCAAAAGATTAAAGCCCAGTTTATTTGCTTTTACAGGTATAGCAAGTGAAAATTGCAGATACAATACTAAAATAGCATTAGCACAAAGTTTTGGGGCAGCATTGTGATTCTGCAGTGTCACAGAGCGCACATGACTGACCATAAATAGCAGCGTGTAGGCAGTGTTAGAACACTCAAGAAGAATAAATCATATTACATGAGACTTGGCCTTTAGATGGAGGTCAGTTAGCTCAGCTGGCTGGACAGCTGGTTTCTGATGCAGTGAAACCAATAGCAAGGTTCAATTCTGTATCACTGAGGTGAATGGGAACCAGGTAGCTGTTACTAGAGACTTTCAGGTAACCCCACACATGAGAGAGATTCTTGGTGTGTTGGCTTTGCAGGCTGGACTACACAAGTCATGGTCACCTCGTCAGGAGCCAATTAAAGTCATAGAATCCCTATAGTGTGGAAGCAGGCTATTCAGCCCATCGAGCCCACACCAACCCTCCAAAGAGCCAGACCTACCCCCTACCCTATCCCTGCATATCCCACCCTAGACACTATGGGCAATTTAACATGGCCAATCCACCTAACCTGCACATCTTTGGACTGTGGGAGGAAACCGGAGGAAACCCACGCAGACACGGGGGTAATGTGCAAACTCCACACAGACAGTTGCCCAAGGTTGGAATCAAACCCGGGTCCCTGGCGCTGTGAGGCAGCAGTGCTAACCACTGAGCCACTATGCTACCCATCATGTCATTATCCCTAGTTCAGAACCCACTGACTCTATGATGTCTGGTTTTACTTTCACTGTTCTAGGGAAAAATAACGCTGTTTATGACTTACAAAGTGCTCCAGTAAAAATGACTTAAAACCTTACAGCCGTGTCTTTGCATCATGTCCTTGATTTAAAGCAGCATTTTCATTTACCTGACCACAGACCCAAAACTAAATGAAATACAAAATAAATTTGATCTTGATAGGTGTCTAAGACTGAAGACCATTCTTGACTTCGCCTTCTCCTCGGTGAGTCTATCATGAACACACTAGGCATCAAAGCACATGTAAAAGAATCCCTGTACACATTTCACTGCATGGTACAAGTTCAGCTGGGAATGATGGCTTGCAAGGCCAAGAAATGGTTCTGACCACTAGCTATTAACAGTGTAAGTGGCATTTGTTTGAAAGTCTAGAGAAACCAGGCAGACTGTCTACCATGGTTGTTTGATATATTCTCGTGAGTCTGTTGACCATCATGCGCATCGAAAATCATTTTTGTGAAGTCACAAATCGGAGGTTAATATCTTTTCACAGCAGGAAAGGAAATTGGAGCACAATCTATCCAGTGTTATCCTCCTGCCACAGACTGTTGTGCATTAAGAGCATGAGAGAGAAGTTACTCTTCTGTCTTTACAGCCATGACATTGGAATTGAGATGGAGATAGTTCAAGATGAGATGAATAAAATTCAGCGTTGAAAACAAGGCAAAAACAGAGAGATTCGTTTGCGGGAACAATCATTCTAGTAGGTGAAGATTTGTCAAGGGGCTTTCTGATCTCATCTGGACTCAGCTGAATAGGCAGGATAAGAAGTTCCAAACCTCACATGACACTATCTAAAGCTTTCATATTATGTGGAGTTGCACAGAATTTGATAGCACAGAAACAGCCATTCAATTCCACAGGCCCGTGTTAGTGTTTATGCCCAACATTATCGCCTTCCTATCTTACCTGTTCATACCCAAGCACCACATTCAATTCTCTTCACAAGTCTTTATTTGATGTTTCCCACTTAAGATTTGTTCCGAAACTGTCAAGCAATTGTATTGAATTAACAAGGTCCACTTAACTAGCGTTGACAAAAAAATAGCAAAGACATTTTCCATCAATTTGGGTAGAATTCAAATTTAGATCCCAGCAATGAAAAGGCCTATTCACATTCCTTTTAAAATCTCCTGGTTACACGTTTGTTTCAGACTATTCTCAAGTTATACATTTTCTAAAGCTTATACACCCCTATAGGTTCAATTGGAGACAACTGCATGGATTGTGCAGAGACAAGGTCGATACAGCTCTGTATACAATATGCTCCTGCACAGCAGAGAAAGGTGTCCTGCTTCACCCTTACCATTACTACTTTGACAACTGAATTTACTCACACACCACCAGAATCTTATCAATGCAAATCACAAAATAATAAAAGACAAGGCAAGTATTGACAGGTGCAGGTCACTTAAATTATATAATCAACACGAGGTAATAGAACACATATTCAGCATTAGGTTTCCAGTGGCCAGCAGACCACACTCATAAAGTGTGTGCGCGCGCACATACGCACACACACACACAATAATTGGAAAAAGAAAAAGGTTCCAACCAAAAAAGTTCTGCTTAATTGATAAATTCAGTTGAAAAGGGTGGATAAGTAGTTTGATAGAATGGATACTAACAATGGATACTGAATGGAAACTAACAAGTGAACATAGGCCATTAGACATTGTGGAACACTATGGGGTCAGTTAAGACTAGAAGAAACAGGAGTAGGCCAGTCAGCCACTTGAGCCTGCATTGCCATGCATAGGATCATGGTTGATCTGATATGTCTCATATCCACTTTCCTGCCCTTTCCCGAAAACTTTGATTCCCCTACTGATCAAGAATCTATGCCAGTCTTAAATATATACAAGGACTCTGCCCCCACAGCTCTCTGTGGAAAGGACTTCCAAAGACTCAAAACTCTGAGAGAAGAAATTCCTCCTCGTCTTAGTCTTAAATTACCACCCCTTTATTCTGAGACTGTGCCCTCTGGTCCTAGATTCTCCCATGACCAGAAACATCCTCTTAGCATTTAACCTGTCAAACTTCTTAAGAATCCTGTATGTTTCAGTGAGATCACTTCTCATTCTTCGAAACTGCAGAGAGTTGAGCCTTTGCTCATAAGACAATCTCCGAATACCAGGGACCATCCTCGTGAATCTTCTCTGAACTGCCTCTGATGAAAGAATATCTTTCCTGAGATAAGGGCACCAAAACTGCTCTCAGTACTCCAGATGTGGTCTCCCCAGCACCTTGTACAGCTGCAGCAAAACTTCCCTGCTCTTATACTGCAACCCCCTTGAAATAATGGCCAACGTTCCTGACTACCTGATGCACCCTGTATGTTAGCTTTCTGTGTTTCATGTACAAGTCCCCCCAAGTCCCTTTATGCTGCAGCTTTCTCAGTTTTTCTCCACTTAAAAATATGCTGTTCTTTTGTTCTCCCTTTGAAAATGTACAACTTTACATTTTCTCACATAATACTCTGTTTGACATTGTTTTTTGCAAATTTACTTAACCTATCAATATCTCTCTGTAAGCTGTTTGCAGACTCTCTGTAAACCCTTGCAACTTGCCTTTCCACCTATTTTAGTGTCACCTGCAAATCTGGACACAGTATATTCACTTCCTTCCTCCAAGTGATTGATATATATTGTAAATCATTACCCCACTCAGGTGTTCGAAGGTTAAGGTAGATTTTTACTTTGTGTAGAGTAGAGCACAGACCTGGGGTACCAGTGAGTTGACCACCATTTTACACCTTTCCTGATTTTTATTTCACTCATTCTGCACTGCCATACAATGTCAAAATCTATAGAGGGCAGTAGACAAGGAGTGCACTTTGCCAGAGGCAGCACTGCAGAACCTGTTGGAAATATATAAAATGTTCACCTATTGTTATATTCGCTTCAGCTCCTCTAAGTTTCCTGTGGCCACTCTGTACATGTTTTTTGCATTTTTGAAGAATCCCACCTGATAATAACTTTTGGAAAAGTAATTGAAGGCTTTGCAACCTTTTACTGCATTGACAAACTAACCCATAGGTGGAGAAGCATCAACATGGGTAGGTTTAGATAGACAGCAGGAGGACAGGACAAGATGAAGAATCACTTGAGCATGAGCGAGCGCTAGCAGGAGCGGGTGGAGGAAGAAGAGCAGGAACTCCCTTGCCAGAAGGTCAGAGTTCTTCACGTCCCAGTTGTTCAGGCAGAAGCCCAAATTGCCGCAGCACAGCTTTTAAAACAAGTGTGCCTTTTGATTACAGTAGTTTGTTCAGGTCACTAATAGATCACCCCTTTATAGCAAACAACAACTAATATGGAGGACACCATCTCTTCAGTGAAGGTGGTGTTAAAGTACAGTTTTTAAAGAATCTTCAGATGTTCTCGGACTGAGTGACTGCTGGTGAGCTATCAGTCATCCACTGGAGAGGCTTGACAGCTCAGACAGCTGCTACTGGAACATAAGCTGCACTATTGTGGCGTCACAGGGAATATTCACTGATGAGTTTGATCAGATGAGGCAGAAGATCTGAATAGGTTTCTGTGGAATAATTTAAACGATTAGAACAGTGTGCCTGCAGGTAAAGGAGCAAAGTGACATTGATGCTCCAAGAGCAATTAGGACAGGTTTTAGTAGGGAGGATGATGCAGTATGAGGATAGTAACACTACCACATGACTTCTCTTTCTACATCTGCCTCGCCACGGCCTACTTATATCCAAGTGCCAGAGGAACAGGCCGTCCATGTCTGCAGAGTCTCCAATATCAAAAGAAGACTGATTCTGACTTCTAGCACAATACTCTGGAGGCACAGTAGCTCCATGTGTCTCCAGTCAGTGATAAAGATGAGATAAATGAACTTGCACACCACAACTGCGAGTCAGAGGGAAGCATCATGATGCAAGCAATAGTTCAACATTGACACTGACGAAGCTCATCATTACAAAGGAACAAAACAAACTGCGCAACCTAAAAATGTTAGACCTTACTGCTCAACATCAATTTCAGATAGATGTAGGCATTCTCTGTGCAGTACTCAGATAATGTCAGTTTGGTAAAGTACAGTTGGACTTCAGTTAACAGAATGCAATTAGCTTTGGTGTAAAATACCACAACAATTCTGCTCCCCACTTTTTGAGGGAGTTCACAAATAAGAAGGTTTTCTATCAAGAAAATTGCAAGAAAACAGTCCAAACTTTATAAGCAAAGCACCATAGAATAAAAGAAAATACATGAGCTGGTACCGTTTCATGTGACAGAAACAAACAAATGCATTCTTAATGAGGAAGATTATATGAAAACAAAATAAAGCAAAAGGTCTATTACCCACACTCCAAGTATCTACCTCTCTGATTATCCCAAGATTTTTTGCAAACAACTCCTTGCATAAATATTGACTCAATTGACAACGGGTTAATGTTTCTTTTCATTATTGCATCATCTTCTCTTGGTGAATAAAATTACATTTTTGTTCTCTCTTGTATTCTAATTGTTTTCATTCCCAATCCAAAAGTTTGGTGCACTCCTCTGCCAAATTTTCTGCCAATTCTCATTATCTAAAATATTTGAAGATAATGGAGACTGCACAGGATGAAAATGATATCAAAATTTATCCATCAGACATTATTTAAATAGGGTCCTAAAGATTTCTCTCACTCATTCTTTTGGTGACAGTCGTGAAGCAAAACCTCTGAGACAACAAGGCGCAGGGCTGGATGAACACAGCAGGCCAAGCAGAAAAGTCTTTTCTGATGAAGGGTCTAGGCCCGAAACGTCAGCCTCTCTGCTCCTATGATGCTGCTTGGCCTGCTGTGTTCATCCAGCCCTGCACCTTGTTGTCTCGGATTCTCCAGCATCTGCAGTTCCTACTATCTCTGAAGCAAAACCTCTGGTTGGTTTTCTGTCTTAATTGTCAACCAAAATCCAATACAGCACCATGGTTCACTTAAGTAAACCCACATTGCTGTTCCACATTCCTGGCTGTGGTTTTGTAAACTGGGGACCCCAAACTTATTGTGCACCCCATTCTAGTTGCTCAGGAACCCATACCGGTATACCAGTTTAATAGATTGATGGAATGATTACAGCACAGGAGCAGGCCCTTCAACCCACCAAGACTGTGCCAACACATGATGCCTTTCTAAACTAAAAATCTTTTGCCTCAATGCTGCCGTATCCCTCTATTCTCTGCCTGTTCATATATCTGTCAAGATGCCTCTTAAACATTACTGTTGTATCCACCACCACCACCTTCTCTGGCAGCACATTCCAGTCACTTAAGACACTCTGTGTAAAAAACTTGCTCCTCATATCACCTTTAAATTTTCCCCCTTTTACCTTAAATCAATTCAAACCATCATATTTGTGCAGGTTCACTGCAAGAGGGACTCAGCTAGTCCCACTCTCCTACTCCTTCTCTGTGTCTATGAATTATATTTTTCTCTTCAGATAATTTTCCAATTCCCCTCTGAAAGCGTCAATTGAATCTGCCTCTATCGCCTTCACTGGCAACTGACCCAATACTGTCAGCTTTTCTAATAGCTTCTGTTTATCTATTGTTAGCCCATCCAGCATCGCAACCAACTTTATTTTCATTATGACTTTCACAGCATCTTCTTCAGTTCCTCAGGGTTAAGTGTTTGGACCACAACTATCCACGTTATACATTAACAATCTGGATGTAGGAGCTGGGGATATTTTTGCTAAGTTTGCTGATGACACAAAGATAAGTGGAGGGGCAGCGAATGTTGAGGGAGGCTGCAGGGCTTGGGCAGGCTAGGAAAGTGAGCAAAGAAGTGGCAGATGGAATACAATTTGGGAAAGTATGAGGGTATACACTTTGGGAAGAATAGAGTCATAGACTATTTTCTAAATGGAGAAATCTGAAACAAAAAGGGATTTGGAAGTCCTAGTTCATGGTTCTGTTAAGGTTAGCATGCAGGTTCAGTTAGCAGTTAGGAAGTCAAATGTGATGTTAGCATTCATTTTGAGAGGACGGGAATACAAGAACAGAGATGTACTACTGAGTCTGTATAAGGCTGTGGTCAGACCGTATTTGGAATATTGTGAACGTTTTAGGCCCCCTATCTAAGGAAGGATATACTGGCCTTAAAAAGGGTCCAAAGGAGGTTTACAAGAATGATCCCAGGAATGTAGGGCTTGTCACATGAGGAGCGGTTGAGGACTGTATACCAGTACTTGGTGGACTTTAGAAGGATGGGAGGGGGTTCACGTTGAAACCTACAGAATACTGAGAGGCTTGGATAGAGTGAACATAGAGAAGATGGGGCACAACCTCAGATTGAAAAGCCAACCCTTTAGAACTGAGATGAGGAAGAATTTCTGCAGCCAGATGGTGGTTAATTTGTAGAACTCCAAGCTGCAGAGGGCTGTGAAGGCCAAGTCATTGACTGTCTTTAAAACAGAGACAGATAGGTTCTTGATTAGTAAGAGAATCAAGGGTTACAGAGAGAAGGTAGGAGAATGGGATTGAGAAACATATCAGCCATGATTGAATGGTGGAGCAGACTCAATGGGCTAAATGGCCTAATTATCCTCTATACCTTACAGTCCTATATGTTCTTTATAAAGTCAAATGACAAATATTTGCGTAGCACCTGAAATTTCCCATCTGCCACTATTTGTAATTCCCCCATTTAAGTTTGATAATTAACCCACCCTTCCATTTGTTAGTTCTTTGTCATTCGTATTCCAATGGAATACTTTTGCTTGCTCTTTTATGTGATCTGCCAGTCTTTTCTCATACCCTCTCTTAGCTTCTTTTATTTCCTTTTTCAATTCTGCTCTGAACCTTCCATACTCAGCTTGGTTCTCACTTTTGTAAGCAGCCTGAAGTCTGTCAAATGCCCTCACTTTGACCGACAATGTTTGATTTCAATTTACCTGGATCAATCCCAGGTGAACTTTCTCACCTGATTGATACTGGCTCTCCCTAAATTCATTATTTTCACTTTGGGTTGGTCCTTGTTCTTCTCTCGAGATGACCTAAAACTCATGATGCTGTCTCCCAGAGGTTCCAGTACTATATCTTGATTCACTTGTCTCACATCACTCCCCAGAATGCATGATAGCAATATTGGATCCTTGTTTGACCAGAAATGTTTTGATATAGAAAACTCTTTCCTCAATCTGCCTTTTACATTAGTGTTATCCAAGCCTTCTGTAGGATATTATCTTTTTAATAACCAAATATTATGTGTATAGGTACATAACTTTAAAAAATGTCTTAATAGTATTACATACAATTAATGTTTGTTTTTATTCATTCATGGATGTGCGTGTCACTGTCTGGTTGAGCATTTATTCCCCATCCCTAAATGCCCAGAGGGCAGTTAAGAGTCTGTGACTCACAGTGTTGTGAGTCTGAAGTCAAACGTAGGCCAGACCAGGTGAGGATAGCAGATTTCTTTCCCTAAAGGACATGAGTGAACCAGACAGGTTTTTTCCCCTGACAATCAGCAATGGTTGCATGGTCATCACTAGACTCTTAACTTCAGATTATTATTAAAATCAAAGTGCACCACCTGCTGTGGCAGGATTCAAACCCAGGTCCCCAGAACATTATCTGGGTGTCTGGATTAATAGACCAGTGATAACACCACTAGGCCATCATGTACTCTAATGTAATGACAAGCTTGTTTGTTTGAGTATTGTCATATAGTGTCAGGAGTGATAGGTTACAGATTGAGTTTGCAAGGTGCCTTTCTCCACCCTCCCCCCCCTTAAAAAAAATTGTGTGTTTGAACCACTTCCCCACATTTTTTGTTGGCAGCTAGTGCAATCTTATAAAGCAGTGCCTATATCCGTCATTCCCATAAGGATGCTGGTCATGTTGCTGAGGCTGCAGCCACATTCAGAAACCCTGCACTCATGAAAGGATGCAGCTCCGCTGGCAGAGGTGGGTGTTACCACTCTAATGGGGGAGGTCATGAAGTCACCTCCTTCACGAGGTGCCCTCTGAAGAGTTCCAGACGTTTTGTTTTACAATAAGAGGAGCTCACAGCCCACACATACACAGCCATCCACAAGATTGACAGCATCTGCCCCTGTGCCATGCAGGGGGCAATATGGGCAGGGGTGACTGGATGTGGTTGTGTGTTCTCCTCTTTATGCTACCCACAAGCCACTTCTCGAGGCATTTTCTGGGCTACAGTCTCGGCGGGACCCTTCCATCTGCATTGACAGTCAGCTCACAACCAAATATTTAACCGTGCAGATTGGCTACCCGCTGCTCCTGATGGGTCAGCCAATGTCCCTTCTCCACCATACTTCCAGCAAGGTCAGCCCGAGGCAGGATTTCATTGCCCCACCAACCCTAGGCTCTTGCGCTCCACTTTCTTTCTGATTCTTCCTTCAAGCCTATCTCCGCATAACCCAGGAAGGTTTCACCCTAATTATCCCCTGCCACCAAAACACCAAGTGCTATCCCCTCATTCCCAAATCCCCAATTATCTTCAATCTCAATCAGGATGTTCTGACAGATGCAGTGTCTGGAACAGGATATATGGTCTGCTTGAGATAGTCAATTTTGCTAGTCTCTTAGACGTTTCAACATCTGCTGCATCAATCGATAGGTAGAGAGAATTCACCTAACTGAAAGATGTGGTACAATGGGAGAGGGAACAATGGAGGAAGTTTACGTGTGAGGAGAGAGAGAGAGAGGGTGCCACGGCCTGGAACCTTGTTTATTGACGCAATATGAAATAACTCCACAGAGGCTGGTATCCTGTCACCAAGTCACCCTTTATTTACACATGGAAAGTCCTTGACACTCAT
Source organism: Rhincodon typus (assembly GCF_021869965.1). NCBI lineage: Eukaryota > Metazoa > Chordata > Chondrichthyes > Orectolobiformes > Rhincodontidae > Rhincodon > Rhincodon typus. The sequence goes on along the minus strand of NC_063359.1, from coordinate 25,483,501 downwards.
CTAGCCTCCTCAGAGCCAGCTCTCAGACTGAACAGGACCCCAACACTGCTGTTTATATCTGTCAGCCAGGGCTCCTTGACTGGACCAGATTAACAGCCCCAATCACAGAACTCATATTCTATGAGGTCCATCTGGCTGACCTTGTTACAATCACTATTACTCCCGAGTTGTTACCATTCTCTGGTTGGACGCAACATCTAACAGGATCTGCTACCATTACTCAATTTATCCTGTTAATCCAGGCTTTTTCTGAGCATTAGTCCCAACACTTAACTGTATCTATCGGCTACCAGCTCTTCTTAACCTTAACTGCTCAGAGACTGCCACAGCAATGGCTTTTTCAGATCAAGCCTCTTGCAGCTAAACCTGACTGCCCAACATTCTTCTGTTTCAACTGATTCCAACCAGCTGACTAAAATGACACTGACATTTGTACTATTGACCCTCAAATGTTCAATGACCCTTGAATTATTTTGAGCAACAGATCAAAAATCTTGCAGCAAGCCCATGAACCTAGGCGGGATTGAATGGGTCAGCCATTGGAACGTCCTGCTCCTTGAATGCTAGAGTTCTTCAACAAATGTCCTTTCCACAGCTGCCAGCTCAGAACACACACAGGGACACGGGAACGCAGATAAATGGGCTTTATCACACATACTGGGTGGGACACCTACAGGATTGAGTGGAATGGTGTCAATAGTTTCAACAGATACTGACGCCAGAATTAAGCTTGATTCCATATAGGGATGATGGGTTAAAATTAAACCTTGAGTGTCAGCCAGGTGTTCAATCAAGATAGCTCTTCCACCTCAATCTATTCCAATCTTGAACCTGTGTCATATACACACATGTTCTGGCTGGAATCAAACCTGACTAATATCCCTTCCTTGGAGGAAAAGATAATTATAGTATCTCACTACCCATTAATTTGGGTAGTTAGTTCAAAGGGCAGTAATGGAACTTGGGATGTCCCTTCTCATCCTCTGAGAGGAGATTGGTTCACCTGGACCTGTATTCATTTGAATTGAGAAGGATGAGAGGGAATTTGATTGAAACCTTCAAAATTCTAACAGAGCAGGACAGACTAGACGCAGGGAGATAGTAAGAACTGCCGATGCTGGAGTCTGAGATCACACAGTGTGGAGCTGGATGAACACAGCAGGCCAGGCAGCATCAGAGGAGCAGCAAAGCTGATGTTTTGGGTTGGGATCCTTCTTCAGAAATGGCGGAGGGGAAGGGGTCTCTGAAATAAATAGAGGTGGGGTGACGGTGATAGAAGGTAGATAGTGGAGCAGATAGGGTGGGAGAGAAGACGGACAGGTCAAGGAGGCGGAGATGAAGCTAGTAAAGGTGAGTGTAGGTAGGGAGCTTCATCCCCACCTCCTTGACCTGTCTGTCTTCTCCCCCACCCTATCCTCTCCACTATCTACCTGCTATCACAGCGCGCCCCCCCGTCTCTATTTATTTCAGAGCCCCATTCCCCTCCTCAATTTCTGAAGAAGGGTCCCGATCCGAAATGTCAGCTTTCCTGCTCATCTGATGCTGCCTGGCCTGCTGGGTTCCTAGATGCAGGGAGAATGTTTTCATGTTTGGGGAGTGCAGAATCAGGGGACACAGTCTCAGGATAGGGGATAGACCATTTAGGATCGAGATGAGGAAAGATTTCTTCACTCAGAGGGTAGTGAACCTATGGAATGTCTTAGAGAAGGCTGCGGTGTCTCAATCACTGAACATATTTGAGAAAGAGATAGATAAATTGTTAGATTTTAAAGGCATCAAGGGCTAAGGGGAGAAAGCAGTAATATACATTGAGATAGAGGGCCAGCCATGATCATATTGAATGGCAGATCAGGCTCAAGTTGCCAATTGACCTACTCCTGTTTCTAGTTTCTATGTTTCTTTATTTGTTTCTATTTACAGAGAAAAGCATTTATAAAACAGCTGAAACATTCTTTTTCTTGGTAGTGATTTAACAAATTCTAACCCCGAATCTTTGACTTTTTCAATATTGCTCTTTCTGCACTGTAAACTCCAGTTGTGAAGGGAAGTGAACAGGTTATTGATATTCTCACATTAACTTCTGGCTGTATAGTACATTCACTAAACTAATAGCAGAGGTACATGATAATGGCAGCTTCTGTTCTAATCACATCCAATTCAAGCCCTCATAAACACAAAGCAAAATGAAAAACAGATTTGCTCTTCACTGTTGGATGCACGAGGAAGCAAGCCAGTCACTGCAGAGCTGACTATAGGTGTTAGGGTTTCTCAACACTCTGAATGACTGGAGGGTAAAAGTCATGAATTTCCAGCTTCATTTTCAAGACAGAGGTTCAACTCTGTGAAGCAGTTCATCATGTGGCCCCTTTAAGAGCATGCATATATCTGTGAAATTTCATTTCTCCAGATGAGGACTTGCTCGCCAACCAGCTAGGTTTTGTCATTTAGATAAAACCACATCCGCAAACCGCGCATTCTAAAACTGGAAGGCAAGATACTCAGGTTACAACCTCCCATCTCCAGTTTATGACAGTTCTATCACTGCTCAATGATACTCAATGACAGCCTTAGAATCACAGCCAGTTTCTATTATTCTATATGCTAATATCCCCCGCGAAGGCGTCTTAAAGAAATGAAATCACAAGGATGCTCCACTTTTATATTCCACAGCTCAAAAACAATTGTTCCCACTTCTTCCGTTGACTGGCAGCTCACAGTGAGTTTATGGGCTGGAGTGCCCCATGGGTGAGATTCATACACCTACATTATTACTGAAAGGAAGAGAAACAGCACATCACTTACATCTCTCACTGTGATTACCAGATGCAAAAATAAGTATCTACGACTCAATATCTGGAAGAAAAGAAGCCAAGATTCAGGCTGTTGTGATTGGAATACCTGACAAGCACCCAATAATAACTAATGGGATTGGAGTATTCAATACCTACCGAAAAAATAAAAATTCTAACCCATAAAAGAAGCAGAATATATGTAAAATAAGAAATGTGACCCAGCAATCATTCACAATGACAAGTTATTAGCACTATAATAACAGGTGCACATTCCATCTGCTACCACAGAAAAGGACAGGTTTGTACAGATCTGAATGCTATTTCCTTTCAAGTTCTGTTTTCGATGAAACCCAATTAAAATAACACTACATTGGAATTCCTTGGCTACCTTTTGCTTATAGTTGAAGTCACAGAGAATATTTCTATATATCTATAGAAGTTTCTCCGTACAAAAAGAAAGTTTCATATTTGATAGATGTCTATCTTAAACCTTCTAAAGAGATGAGCCAATGTTCGGAAGTAGAGCGTGACAAAGAACACAGGCTTAAATCAGCTTGTACTGCAGGTTACTTACAGACCAGACATCCTTGAGACTAACCTCGATCCCTTCCACAGGTCATATACAGACAGAGTGCGATAGTGAGCAACAGTTAAGGTCCAGGTCTGCTATCTGAACTTGAATGATGGAGGACACATTCCAGGACATGTTTATTGTCACCCGGCAGCCCACTCTCCAATACGCTGCGAGCCATTTTCAATCCTAATATAATTCATTTGCTGACTTCCATTGTGAAGTGACTGATAAAGCCTTCACTTCAGGCCCTGCTGGTCACTTTTCTCAAGGAGACTCCGAAGGATGTTTGGACAAAAATAAATGTGACGAGATGTCAGTCTGGATCTTTGGAAAATTCCCCATGTTCTTCTATAGCACTTTATTAATAAACCCAAAGAGAGATTAGACTGGACAGTGACAGTAATTTATAACCCAAGAGGTGAACTTTTTACCTGTACATATGAACAAAAGAGGTGAAGAAAAGCTGACTGCTCGGTTATGTGAACAATCTGCAGTGTTATCCTTTGAATCTGAGTTGTTGTAATGGTCTAATGCTGCCAGTAAGCATCATTTGGAGGTTGTACCTCAGCTTTTGCATCAATGATACTTTGCATGTGTCACATTTAAACATGCAATAATGAAACAAATTCCTGCGAACTGCAAAATGTCAGGGGCAAATGTGCCCTCTCCATTTTATTGCTTTCCTTTCTAACCTTCTGAAAATAGTTCATCTATCAGGTCAGTCTGTAAAGCTGCTGGTACACTGAGTCTGTTTCTGTCAGAAAATTTCCTGACACTCAAGAGAAGAATTTGTTGCTCCTATCATGTGCACTGAAACCAAAGTACTTTTCAAAGCTCTTTCTTTTCATTGAGGAATGCAGCACTCTATGTGCTAGGGGCTTCTGCATTTAAAGGGTTAAAGTTGAAAGGGTTCAGCAGCGGTTCCCATGTTTCTTCTCTTACAATATATATCCCATCTCCTGCTAAAGTAAAAGCAACTCTTTTAGGCTGGCACTAACATTTAAAAACTAATTTTTTCCAAATAAGGCGCACAAAATCAAGATTCCAACGTTTATTCCAAGAATAAATTAAGTAATGTTTCTATATTTTCACTTATTAATGTATGAAAAGTCATTATGTTTAGCAGGTGTTTTACAAAAAGAAAAGGGCAATGTGATTCCTTAAATATTTGCTGATATTTGTGTGACCTTTTCCTAGTTGGCTCAGTGGATGATAATCTGTCTGGTAATGAGTCTGTGTTATCTGGGCTGATGGACTATGTTGAGTGCAGCCAGCAGATGATCACTCAGATCAACCCCTCGGGTTTTGTTATTTGTTAAAGCAGCCCCACTGACGCTGAAATACCGTTTCAGGCAAACACTGAGCTTAACATGTCATTAACGGGAATGCTTAAGAAAAAATGTTTGCAGAAATGGTGATGTTTATTGATATAAGAATTCAAGGTTTTGCCCTACCTGCTGAAGGACCAATCTTACCACTAGACTTTTAATGTATATTTGGTTTAACCACTGTAAACTGTTGAATATAATACATTTTCTTTGTCATCAATAGTGTGTGCATACAAACTTGGTTTAAAGTGGCAGGATGAATAGAAACAAGGCACTGTACTTCAGAAAATAAAAGGTGATAACTGTAACTGGTTCATGACAACATCTTCTAGAACAGCAGCTCTTCTGCCCACTCTCCCATTGAAAAACTCCAAGAACAGAAGCTGGTCATTTAGCCCAACATATCTATATTGGCTGCATGAAAGAGCTCTCAAGTTAGTGTCACTCCCTTGTCCTTTTCTCTATTGCCTTGCACATTTCTAATTTTCAAATATATGCAATTCCCTATTATTGATCTGCTTCTATCACTTTTTCAGGAGTGTATTCCAGATCATTGCAACTCATTAGGTAAATAAGAGTTCTCCTCTTAAAAATAAACTCATTTCAACTGTTAGTGGGAATATGACATAGGGCGAAGAGAATTCAGAGAAAGGAATGGAATTAAAAATGTAACAGAAAGAAAGTATCAGCATAATGCCTTTCACAAACAACTATTTCTGAAGTTGGACAGTGAAATTAACATTTTCAGATCATGTCTTTGCCCTTCCATTGATGAACAAATATGAAGTCATTTCACCAATACGTTCTCACTCTTCACTTCCCTCTTCATCTTTAGGATGCCCTTTAATATCTGACTAAGCTTTGATCATTTCTCCCATTGTCTCCTCTTTGGCTCAGTGCCTGTTTTCCTTTCCTTATAATGTTCTAAAGTGCTTTAAGACTTCTTCCTACTTTTAAGGTAAACTGCAGATGTGATTGTTGACACTCAAACAGCTTTGGATAAGACAGCGTTTAAAAATGGTGACCATAAAGGCCCACAATTACAATCAGAAAGGGGGGAGACATTTATGTCCCAAGAGGTTAATTAGTTCTGCCATAATCCCTTTGTCATTTAATAACATGAAAATGGCTGCATCGGCTTTCCCATCTTTTCTGTTTTAAAGCAAGACCAAAAGCCACAATGCAATTTGGTAACAATTCTCACTTTGTCCTTTTCACAAGTCAAAAATGGATCCTAGTCATATTCATAAGGACAGTGCGTGTCTAAGCATGAAATTGATATGACCCAACTCAAAAAGCATCAATCCATAATGAAGACATGAATCTGCATCTTTGCAAACTGTCTCAGTTTTCTGTGTGAATACAATATAAGAACTATCCTGCTCACTGGAAATCAGAACATCAATTAAATACATGCACAATAACTTTTAATTACTATTCCTCGTACAATGACTTAGCAATTGCCAATGTTCCCATGAGAGCCACAATACCAGTTTACACAGTAACACCAAACTGGCCTTTGTCTAACACGCTAGCAAGTTGCCCTTTGTCTTGCTTGAGTCAGTTGGTGAATCAATTTTTTTAAAAAAACATCCAAGCAGGTGCCAGATTAAGAGGGAGAAATTTCAGAAGTTTCAGAAACATCTCTCACAGAGTCACCAGGTGGCCTGAGGCTGAGTCACCAAAATTGGAGCAGAACTACTGATGTCACAAGGTATAATGGTAAATTTCCTGCCCACAAAATAGCCTCCTCTTGTCCTAATTTTTGATCAAGCGATTCGGCTGGGTTCTTTCAATGTTGGTGTGCAAAACATGGCACTGAGTGGGTTACATATGTAAATGAGTGAGTATATGTACAATATGTCCATGCACAAGACTATAAAATAGCAGGGTTTTATTCAGCGTTATTTACTCTGATAATTTATTCAAATTACCTAACCTCAATAGACTAAAACCAACTTTCAGTATTAGTAACCATGAAACTGTGGTTGATTTTTGTAAAAACCCATCTCATTTACTAATGTCCTTTAGGGAAAGATCATCGCTGTCCTTACTTTGTCTGCTCTACATGTGACTCCAGACCCACTGAAATGTGTCTGACTCATAACTGCCCTCTGAAAATGGCCTGGCAAGCCACAGAAACAAGGTTATTTAGAGATGGACAAGAAATGGCAGTGATACCCATATCTCATAAAAGAATAAAGAAAATAATTTTTGGCTTATAACAACTTTTATTTAGATAAAATCCATTTATATGCATGACAACTAGACTGTTAGTAACAAGCATTGAAAATCATTTCTCATTATTGAAATGAGCCATGGAATGATGAAGCTTTCAAATCTCACTGAAAAGTAAGAACCTTTAAAAAAAACTTCCCTTGTGATTTATTTTTTGCTTTTTACAGTAAAATATTTAGTCTTTTAAGGCAGCAGGGAACACAGTAGAGGTAAGTAACATACTTAAGGGGTTCAATTGACAAGAGAAAAGGTAGCATGGTTTAAAGTTGACATCAGTGCCCCAAGAGACTATGGCAGACGTTCCATTTCCTCTCATTTTATTTAAAGACACATTTAGTGATATTTCCTGACAAAACCTTATGACTGTTCAGTGTGCTGTACAGGCTCATTTTGGGATTTTTAAGACATCTTTCAATGAAATTTTCACAATAGACCTTGTTACAAAAGTAGCAACTGAGGATTTGAAGCAAAATAATGCACTCTATTCTAGGTTATAGTACAATGTGTTTAAGGGACTTTTATTATGTGTCACTCTCAAATTGCACAAAGCCAAAATGTTCAGAGCTATATAATGTCCAAATTCAGGCACACAGGACACAACACAGTCGGCAGTAATCAGCCATAACATGGTTAAGAGTACAATCCTATGGGAATTTCCTTGGAAGCTTCGGGTTGGGAATTACTCAAGAGACAACACAGTTGACCCCTAACTATTTCAGGAACCTTCATGGCAAGATTTAGAGACTGGGCCCTCTTTTCACATTATTCTTGCACTGAATAAGCTCAGGAAAGAGGATCATGGAAATATCCTCACGTTTATCATCCCAGGCACACAGTTACCAGAATGAGGTAAAATGAATGCCAACAATTACAACCACATTCTGCTCCATTTAAGACGGGGGAAGACAGAAGGTGGGGAGAGAAAGAGAGTGATAAAAATGCTTTTGCAAAGTACAGATCTATCTCAACCCAAGCAACTCGGGGAGTATTTCAGAAGAGAAAAACATTGTTAACTGTTCCTTTTAAATCAGCCTTTTGCAGACTGCAAGAATAAATCTGAACAAAGGTGACAATATTTTACATTTATGGAAACACACACTGCTCAAGTCTTTCAATCTTTCACCTCAATACCACACGATTAGAAATCATTTTTATCTCAAGAATACTTACAGATAGTTCAAACATGGTAAAGAATATTGCATCTTGCAGGTTAACAGTGTAGTTTGTTTCATTCACATTTACCCACTATTAACAGTTGACGTTGGTCTGTGTTGCAGGGAAAGGAAAGTTAGGTCAGTACTGAAGGGTTAACTGGGGCCCACAGCGCACCATTATAGTTCAAGCATATAAAAGGTCGATTTTATAATGCATACTGTGGCAGCTCTCTTCAATTTCATTATTCTAATTGCTGTCGATTTTGAATCAATCAATGACAATGCATGAGCATTTCAGAATGAAACTTTTCAGTCTGTAACCCAAGGATTCTTTTGTTAAGGCAAGTCTTCTATGCTTACATCATATAAATTTCCACAGAAAGATGAAGCAAAGTATATTATTCTTTCGCATTTGGTTGTGAATAGAAAAGAGTGGGTTCTGTGATTCAGTTTGAGCTTGGCATTGTATTTTCCCAAATGAGTTCTGGGTGTGTCCCGTTAGGAAACCCCTTATCATAGTGAATAGAATTCTGAGGAAACAAAGCAGCTTAATCCATACCTAATTGGATGAAATCGTTATGCACTTTCCATCCATTGCCTGACTCTTTTAAGTTCCTAGCTCCTCTGGGATGCAGAACACCACTGAACAGGAATGATTGCATTTCCTCTGGGAGATATTCTACTCCCCTATTGTTAAGCACACAAATAATCTAGTGAAGAGAGTCCTTAATTAGCAGCAAGAGGTATCATAAACCAGATTTTCTTTGCACAATTTAAGTTTGGTGATGCAAGGATACCTTCCGAAAGGTCATTAGGAAAATTGGTCTTCCACAAAGAAGCTTACTTAATATCTTCAACTTGACAGAGCCCTTTTAATTTATTGACACAGGGTAAATCTCTCAGGATCAAGGAGCTAATTTTGGATCATTTTACCACATCTTACCTCTGTCTGCAATTTATTTAATACTCTCAGTTCATGAAGCAAAGGATTGATTTTTTAAAAATATGAAATATTCAATAGCCTCTAGAAATTGTAAATATAATTTTTGGTATGAAATATTTAATGAACCATTTGTAAAAGTAATTGCACTATCTGCATCTTCTATCTTTCAAGCCTTTGAGGATGATCAAGACAGACAGACTGCTCTTACAGCAGGTAATAATGACACAATTTCTTCACTGTACTTTTCCTGTGAAATATGTAGCCAGGATATTGAGTGAGTGGTGTCTATTCATAACATAATCCCTTGAAGAAGCTTTAATAATTATGGTGAACACGCCAACTGAACCACAACAGACTGCCTATTTTATTAAAATGGTGGCTAATCTGAAAAGTTAAAACATCAAAGAGATTGAACACGTCTGATTCTTTTTTTCAAGCATGTGGTCTGTCCTTATTTTCTTTGCAAGACAAAGATGTTATTATACAGAGTACCTACAAATAATTAGCAGATTTTTCTGAGCAATGGCGCTCTATCGCACACTGTCACCGCACTCTCTTTCTATGTCATGGAAAGTCTGCACATTTCTCGCAGGGGATTCTAATCAAGGCACCTTCAGAAACATGGAGCCATACTTCCATTCGGGCAGTTTTCTCGAACTATGGAGCTAGAGGGGGAAGGAAAATCATACCACTCTTTTTCACAGCAATCAACTGCTTTCTTCTGAAACTTAAAAAGTACAGAATCACAGACAGCCACTTTGACAGCTGCTGTCAAAAGTTAAGTACAGAGGTAAATGTGAGATTAGGATGCCACCAGGGCAAGATGCCAGGTGGATAGGGTTGCAACGGAGTAAGATGCCAGGGTGCCAGGTAAGTAGGATGCAAGTGGCCACATAAGGGATGGAGAGTCTAGAATTAGTCAGCGTGGGAAATAATGGGTTCAGCAAGGGCTGGGCCATTGGCGGGGAGGTGGGGATGATGCTGGCACCGAGGAAGTGGCAGAATAGTGGTGGGGACTGCTTTTGGGTCCATTGTGGGGGAAGTGATATCAGGCCTGAGCAAGTGAAGGGGAGGGGAGTTGAGCCCAGAGTGGGAAGGGCAATGTTTGGTTTGGATTGTGGGGAGGGCAAGTTGTCAGGTCTGACAGCAGAGCTGGATCTAGAGCAGGGGCAGTGGGTTCAGTTGTGTCTGTGGTGGGGGCTGTCGGGCCCCAGGGTAGCTGGGGAATTGGGAGACGTGTTGTTGGGGATGTGTAAGTTGAGTTGGGGTGTCAATTTAACATTACTCAGAAGTTAGACTAGGTATTTAATGGCCTAAATTTTCCCGAGTATGTATTTATTGAACTTCAGCAGAACTTTCTGAATTCTCTGCTGTAAGTGGATACTTTTGGCGATTTTTTAGCAGAAAGGAATTACCCAGTGGAACCTTCAGTTTCCTCAGCAATTCCTTTGAAATCTGCTACAATGAGGAATCCATGGAGTGCCCAATCTCAACTCCCATCTATGCTTCAGAAACCACTGTCTGACCAGCGGAAAATCCATTCCAATATTTTTCGAAACCTTAATGTCAAAAGGCCAAATTCTATCAGATAAATTAATTTTGTGAAAATGAAACAAAGTAACTTCTTATTTTCTGCAAGTACAAACTATTTCATTAAAGATTTCTGACAAGTGAAAGCCACCCATAATTGTTAAAACTATCTCAGACCACATGTAGAAAACAGAATGAATTTGTTGTTAAAAGGGAAGTGGGTGGAACAACAGTTAAAATCTTATGGGAGAAGTGATTTGAATTGGGTTGAAGTGGAGGCAGTCCACGCACAGTCGGTGGAATGTCTTCCTTCTCTGTTGAAGTTTGCTATGATTTTATGATTGTGTAATTTCATATAGAATTTTGGGAAAACTAACATATAGAAAATGCTGGGAATAATTGAAGATGGATGAGCCTGTCAATGAATGGAGACAGACAGATCATGGTTTATCAGTGCTATACATTCAGATCAGAAACACTAAACAATGCAGAAACTCCCCTGGTACTCAACAGAGCTGTGCATGTGTCAAAACATGAATGACAGAGCCGTTTTCTCCTGCAGAATAATATTCATTTCTTAACAAACTGCCAGTAACGCAGAACAGTTACCATTTTGGCAGATGAATATCTGCAAACTCTACAAACTCAAGAAGAACACCCCATTTCTCTGACTCAAGTCTCTAGTGCATCTTTCTCTCTATGTGCCATCGTTGTCAAACATACTTTCAGCAGCCTAGGTCTCACTCCTTGTCATTTGCTTCCTGAAACTCAGGGTCAATCTCCCCTTTTCTTGTCCACTCTTTTCACTAAGACTTTGATTATTCCATCTAACCTCACCATCTTTTGGTCTAGCATTGCCATGAAGAATCTTCAATTATTTCTTCAACAATAACATGTTGCATAAACGTGATATCAATGTAACTTTCCATATAACACGTTTAATCATTTAATTTTTGTTATTCTCTAACTTACCTACATTTCAGACTTTAGCCTCATTCAAAGTGTGAATACAATGACCTACCACTGAGTATAGGTTCCCTCTTCACTATTATTAAATCTATCCAGATTCATTTTTTTTGTACAATATGGTACTGATTGGCACAATGCTCTGAATATTCAACATTCTCCTGTGAAAGGCATTGGGACACCCAGATTAAGTTCTCAGAACAGTCTGATATCAATCTTATGCTTTGAAAATAGACAGTACCAGAAAAGGTAGTTAACTTGGAGTCAACAGACAATGCATCAGTATCAGCTGAGTAGGAAGTTTGAGATCTACAGACACATTACTGTTTGATTCTATTTTCTGAGGTGGCTGAAAAAGAAGCTGGAGTTCCTTAAAGAATGGTGGAGGATGGAACATGAAGGGGAGAGAGTTCCATAATAGAAAAAAATACCAAGCAAAAGAGCAAAGTCAATGATAAAACAAATTCTTTTTTTTAATTTCACACTGTTATCACCTTAAAACTAAGTCCAAAATTGAAGACCATTTTAAGTAGAATGAATATCTCTGTGCCATACATAGTCCTCTCATCAACTTGTTCATTTTTGGATTGGGCTTCACTGGCATGGCTGACATTTATTGCCAGTCTCAAGTTGCCCTGAGAAGATGGCAATGGGCCCTCAATTCAGAATTACTGAGGAACTTGAAACAACCTGAATTTCTTGTTATGCACTTCAGGGACGGTTAAGATGCAACCACATAGGTGCAGCACTGGGATCACATAAAGGTTCGACTCACATAGTAGGTTTACCTCCCCGAAAGACACCAGTTCTGAACCAGTTGGTGTTTGCACAACCATCTAACAGTGTTACGTTCACTTTTACTGATGTCATCTTTATGTTTCCAGATCTCGTTTAAAAACTGAATTCAAATGACTAAGAGCAATAGTGGCATTTGAGCACATGATTTAGATCAAGACTCTGGATTATAAACAACAACAGTCAATTGCCCACATGGGCTTTGCCTGTAAATATCTAATTGGCTACATGGGTTTGTTACTGGTGGGTTTTAAAAAAAACCACAACAGGGCAACAATGTCCCTATCTCTGAGCTAGGGAGCCGGGTTCGAGTCTCACCTGCTCCAGAGGTGCGTATTAACAGATCTGAACAGGTTGATTAGGAAAGTATCTACAAACCACAACACTGTGAAACGATCCCAGAAAAATAAAGTAGTCAATGTTTAGAGGACATGATTTTCAATTGAAAAATTCTCTCTCTGAAACAAATCTTTCAAATGTCATGTGAATTAATTTTGATTCTAATCACTCTATGACCAAGTCCACTGAAGCTCTGTCTACAATACCAAAAAAGTGGTTTTATCTCCATTTATTTAAATAATGTGTATTTAATATTACATTAATCTCACATCCCACCTATGTGAAATTAGATTCCTTTCATTTTTTTTAATGAGTTGTACTTTTAATATAATTCCAATGTAAAATTGTTTGATTGATACAGAATGAAATAATCATGTCTTAATTAATCTTTAGGTCTTTAAGGGGACATTGATAAGCCTGCTCTTCTGAATATTTCAAACACGTATCATGGCCTGGTTAAAGCAATTGATGGACTACAGCACTTCAAGAAGACAGCTCACCATCAACCTCTCAAGGGCAAATAAAGATAGACAGCAAATATTGGCCTTGCCTATGCAAGAATAATAAAACAAGTGAGAGAGCTGTATTAAACCCATGGACCTCATTCAATTACCCTGAACCTGGCTATTTTTAAACTTACCCCATTATGCAGTGCCCTGTCTTTTAGAGTTAAAAGCCTTGTTTTGTTCATTAACATTGTTGACTTGGTCAACTTTTCCTTAATTATTCAAGGGATGTAGCAGGGACGGGAGAGAGAAGGGGTGATTGGTGGTTGTCACTGGCAAGGCCCACTTTCATTGCCCATCCCTAATTGTTCTTGAGGAGACGACAATGAGCTGTTTTCTTCAACAACTGTAATCCTGCAGTTGACTTTTACATGCCATCTGAAAATGGCCTTAGCAAACCATTCTGTTGTGTCAAGCCACTACAAAAACAATATCAACTGGCCCATCAATTATTCCTTCTTTTGAAACAAAAACCTGGAATGTTGGTAATATTTTTTTCTGGATTTATAACAGAGACTAGGAATAGGATATATAGAAAGTACTTCATAGTAAAATGATGCTTATCTTTTAGAAAAGTAGGTATGGTGAGTTTTTACAAAAAAAATTGCAAAGTTAATATATCCTCCAATTATACTGCTGGTTCAGCAGAGATGGAATTGGTCAGCAGTTTGGATGATGACAAGTTTCCAATATAAATGTAACAATTGTAATGAGGTCAGCCAGGTTGATCTCTTAGAATATGAGCTCCCTGATTGGGGCTGTTAACCTGGTCCAATCAGGGAGCCCTGGCTGACAGATATAAATAGGAGTGTCAGAGATTCCGTTCATAATGAGAGTTGACTCTAAGGAAGCTGGATGAGTGTCAAGGACTTTCCATGTACAAATAAAGGGTGACTTGGTGACAGGATACTGGCCTCTCTGGAGTTATTTTAGTGGCAACGAGAGAAAAGCAAACAATTGCATAGCCTCACTCAGGACATATCTTGAACAGAGGGACTCTGGGTCAGCCCACTGCAAAACGCCAAAACAAAACCAAGCCTGGGCCAAATGGTTAAAATTTTCTTTAAGATCCAGGCTGGCAAGCAATTGTATGCATATTCGAGACAGTGAAAGAGTCCCACTCGAATTAAAATGAGTAGGAGAATTCATAGGCCGGTATCCAGGACAGTGCACACCCTGGAAAGTCCACCGACATCTGGTTTGGAACAGATAAATTGCCTGGTAACATCCAAATCAGAACCAATCAAAATAAAAATCTGGTTAAATGGTCACCCGGTTCTAATGGTGGTAGATATTGGCGCAACTGTTTCAGTGGTGACAGAACCAGTACTTAACAAAATTCACTCTGGACTCCAACCCTTAAGTTTGCACAAGATCTCGAGTAGACCGAGAAACTATACTGGGGAAACTTTACAGATTAAGGGTACAACTTCGGTTCCAGTCTCTTATGGCAAGCAGCAAGTTCAGTTAACACTGATTGTAGTAAAAGGCTCGGACCCAACTCGACGGGGCAAAATTGGATGCGAAAGATTCAGCTAGAGTCGCTCAACATTTTCCGATCAGAAAATGGCTGCCTGAGTGAAGTCCCAATTAAATACTCAAAGGTTTTTCAGAAAGGTCTAGGAACTATCAAGGGACTCAATGCCACACGACAATTTGGAGCAGGAAGAATTTCCACAATTCTGCAAGGCCCGCCCTGTGCCATTTGTCCTCATGAGCAAAAGTAGAGGCCGAAATCAGAGGGATGGAAAGAAAAGGAATTGTCAAATCACTCCAGTTTGCAGAATGGATGACACCATTCATACCGATTATGAAGCCCAATGGGTCGTTTTGCCTTTGTGGGGCTTTTCAGCAAACGATAAATTACTTTTCGCAGTTGGATAAATAGCCAATCCCTCGCATTGAGGACTTATATGCAAAGCTGGCAGCTGGGCTGCCCTTCTTGAAGGTGAACATGAGCAAAGTGTACTTGTAATTGTGGTTAGATGAGGATTCCCCGGAGTATGCTACAATTAATACCCATAAGGGTTTGTACCAATATATGTCTCTGTCATGTGGGATATCATCAGCCTGTGCAATATTTCAGCAAACAATGGAGAACATTTTACAAGTTCTACCCCAGATCATCGTTTATCTACATAACGTGCTAATAACAGGGAAGACCAATAAGGGGCACTTAGAGAATTTGGACAGAGTCTTTAGACATTTCTCCCAGGCGTGCTTATGCCATAGAAGGGAAAAGGTGAGTTCCAGGCACTCCAAGTGACCTAATTGGGCTACAGAGTCATCACCCATTGGAAGATAAAATGAGGGCGATGAAAGGTGCCCCAGTTCAGTCCTGGAGATTAGGTCTTTCCTTGGGCTGGTGAACTATTACGGAAAGTTAATACATAGTCTGACCTCCCTCTTGCCACCTTTGCAATGGCTGTTAAAAAGAGGTCAGCCTTGGAAATGGTCGCGTAGCCGAGCCATAGCTTTCAGGGACGTGAAGAACAGCCATCATCCTCTAAGGTGTTGGCACACTATGATCCCAAGTGAGATCTGGTATTGACATGCGACACCTCCCCAGAGGGCATCAGGGTAGTACTAGCTCATAAGTGGCCCAATGGAGAGGAAGGCCTGATAGCTTATACATCCAGGACTTTGGCTAATGCAGAGCGTAAATATGCTCAGATAGAGAAGGAAGGCCTGGTGGTTATATTTAGACTCAGGAGGCTCCACCAAATCCTTTATGGACATAAATTTATAATAATAATGGTCAACAAACCCCTGCTAGGTCTACTTAAAGAGGACATGCAATGCTGCCCATAGCTTCAGGCCGTATTCAGTGGTGGGCTCTAATACAAAAGGTGTACAATTAGAAGCTGGAACACTATCAGGGAGGCCAAGTAGTAAATGCGGATGTATTGAGCTGCCTCCCACTGGCAGATACACCACCGGTAGTACTGCCACTGGAAGAACCTGTAATAGTTTTAAATTTTCTGGATACGCTTCCGGTCACAGCTGACAATATCACACTTTGTCCCTGCCTCAATGCCTTTGCCACCTGAAGAAGAGAATGAATTCCTTCCGAGATGCTCCGGGTGTAAGAGGTGAGCTACTGTGCATTACACACTGCCCACATCAGTGGCACAGCTCGAGTAACCTGACCCAGTGCTAAAATGTTCCAGGTGGAGCTGCAAAAGAAAACCAGCCAATGTCCTCAGACTCAGAGGAGGAGGGATGTAGTGATTGTAACAAGGCCAGCCAGCTGGACCTTATAGAATATGAGTTCCCTCATTGGAGCTGTTAATCTAGTCGAATCAGGGGATCCCTGGCTGACAGATAAAGGAGTGTCAGAGGTTCTGCTCACTCTGAGAGCTGGCTCCGAGGAATCTGAATGAGCATCAAGGACTCTCCGCATGTAAATAAAGAGTGACTTAGTGACGGGATACCGGCCTCTGTGGAGTTATTTCTATAAATGCTTTGGAAAACTTACTATGTTAAAGATGAGACATAAGTACAAGCCATTGTTGTGCATTACCTGCTGATTTAACCACAGGTTATAAACACCCAGGAGAGACCAGCATCACCTTCATTTCAGAGCTGAGAGCAGCCATGATTGGTGTCACATGCTTAAGTGCGAGACCATTAAATTCTGATGGTGTGAGCAGACTTTGGACAGCTACACTCACAAATGATGTCATTTGATCCAGTAACAGATTTGCTGTCATTATTCCATTTGCAAGAATTACATTCTGAATCAGATAATTGTGAACTGGGTAGTTCCCTCTGAATCACTGTGGTTGTATAAAGCCAATATTTATCGCTTTGAAAATTAAAAAATAAAAAAATCACATAGATCTAAAATAAAATTTAATGAGGTAGAAATTTTCCTTGGATGGTTGCCACAATGGGTGGTGATATATGGGCTGCCCATTATACAGCCTGCTTGGTGATCATGCAGATGACTTCAATAGAACTAAGTATCAAATGGAGTTTAAAACAGACAGTCCATGCAATAAGGCTTGATTCATATTCCCACATAAGGCAAATTTCTATTCAAAATATCTATAAGTGTGTGGTAGAGACAGAGAGAGAGAAAGGAAAAGAAAAACCATACTTTAGCTGTGCTATTTGGAATATTTTTAATGGTATGGTACTGGCCACTTATAATTTTGATGACATGATAAATATTTGTGTATTAACTATTCTCATCAAAGATTCTTTAAATTTTGTGGTCTTACCTTGGTATTAATAAGTGAATGCACACTAGAGTAAGTGTACAATCGTATGAGTTCCAAAGGGAGTCAATACCCTCAGAAAAGGGAAAAACATCATTAAAATAGTTGCTGTTTCAAACTCTTATCATGGTTTTTCTTGTTGCAGAGTTTCATTAAAAACAAAAAAAAACCAGTCCTGTGTGAATTCACCAAGTTGCTTGGAAAATGTTGAGGTCTATCAATGCCTATTTTCTAACATTGTAAATGTTGTGAAGTGTTAATGAAAGCAAATTACTGACTACATTGAGGATATGAGAGTATTCAAGATGCTTACTAATTTTAATTGCCAAACACGTGCAATTGGTACAGCATTTCATGAACTGTTAACATTGGACACATAATATGATTGTTTAAAAAAAGCTAGATTGCATGAAAAGTGTAAACTCAAGTGAATTGTAATTTTGCCAGTGTTGTTCATAAAGCTAGTCATTGGCCTCCCAGATATGGTGCTGAACATTCAAAAAACCTATGTACAGCCTGATCCAAAAGTGTAAAACATTAACTGGAGACTTTTCAATAAGCATCAAACAGATAACAAACCAACACAGAAAAAAGATCAGATTATTTTGGTGTTATGATAGTTAATGAAGTGCTTTCCAAAAAATACACAAACAGATCATGATGAAGATAGCTTCAGTTTTTCAGCCTGGGTTTCCACTGCCGTGCATTTGAGGAGCTGTTTCCTGGGATCTCCCTTTACACAATGGTTCTACAAGTTGTACCAACCATCAAGTGTAGTGCTGGGAAAGAAAAAAAAATCACGAAATAGAGAGTTTGGAAATAGCTTGACAAATATTTGGGAAAATGCCTTTAAAATAATATTTTCTGAGGGCTTATTTAGAGATTCATGAATAATCACCCTTTGTAGCACCATAAAAATAAAGTATTCATGAAGATTGAAGAAGATGATTCTATGAACTTCAATTTAATTGGTGCAAATTAAAATGATCCATCTTTTGTCTGTGTCCATCTAATTCCAATCATTATTATATAGTTAGCAGGCACTACCCAGATTGTAATTTTCTCCTGCTGGTAAAACCTGTTGTCAATTATTTGCCACAGTTTCAAAGGCTTTTTCCTAAATGTTTAAATAGAGCCTTGAAAATAAATGCAATATGCATTATCACAACAAAAACATTATTTATTTATTATATTTTTAAATATGCATGAAAAGTTGAGATGAGGGAATGGTACTCTAATACATCTTCATTGGAAACATCCCAAATTAATGCCATTGCATCAAGTCCTGTAACATCCTATAATACGTATAATAATCATAAAACAAGATCTTGGTGCTTAATTGATCTCTCTGTTAAATTGTGCCATTATGCAATAGATTGGTCCACAAATACATTTTAATTACTTTATAATGGAGATTAAATTGTTATTACATAAAAGGTGCCAGTTGTAAATCTTTAATACAGTTTTGGGATACATAAGCTCTTTATCATTTTATCAGTTGAGGTTTTGAAGGTTTGTGGGGACCATAAATAACTTTAGTTTAAGGAAACATTTCTTTGCTCCACCGTCCATAAAGCCGTCAACACGTTTTAAGATCTATAAAAGGCTGGTAAGTGCTCTTCAATGTTACAGTCCATTTTCAAACCTGAACTGTGTACCTTTTCCACAAAGCCGTGTGTCATGATGTGAAGAACTATGAGCACAGATGTGACATCATTATTGCTGAGTAGAGTGGGTGAGAAGGTCCATCAAGTGACTTCTGGAGGCCAATGTGCAACAAAGGGGAAAACATGTCTTCATTAAAGCTAGAACTGCATTGCAAATGTGATCTATTGCCAAAAATATGACCACTTTGTAAACAGACAGTACAGCTGCTATCATGTTGCACAGACAATCTGTCTTGTGGAATATTCTTTACAAGAGGTAAAGTTGCCATAGTTCTACCAGACCATATGGCTGCTCCCTCATTAGAGAGAGATGAATGGTGGTGGCTTAATGTTGACCATGCCTCAGACAAGGGGAGAGGTTGAGAAAAAGAGACCTTCATGGTAACCTCAGCAGGTGCAGGAATTGAACCCATGCTGTTGGCATTAGTCTGCTTTGCAAATCAGCTATCCAGCCAACTGAGCTAACTAACCCACTTCTTTACAGGAAGGAAAAAAACACTTTCGTGTAAAATAGTGACTGCAACTTTAACACACAGAAACTAACTTTAGGATGTTGCTGAAAGGAATGTAAATGAAAGCTTTATAAATCAGAGATACAGCCAGCTCAGCTTCCTTCCTGGACAAAAAGGCTTATTTCAAAACTCAGGATGCTGGCTCTTGTAAAATTTTGACCTAACATAACCAATAAAATACGGATTTAGTGCAGCATAAAATACAAATAATGAAAAAGAGAAACTGCCTTGCTGCTTGTGGTCCATTATATTGATGGAGCTGTTACCTGAAGCAACTAAATAATTTGGTAAAACATTTTTCTGTTTTCAGTCCTTTACATGACAAAATATTGTATCAGTAAGAACTATAGTGTTTTACCACATTCTATTTACAAATGAAACAATAGAAATGTACAGTGCTTTAAAAACAATTGATAAACAGCCTGTGCTTTTAAAGATTAGGAGGTCATTCAATATTTTACCATCCAGACATGGTACACTGCTGTTAGCTTCTTTATCCAGTGTTTATTCCCATAAACTATAGTCAACAATGCACTTTAATGAGCAGCACCGTCTAGAACAAAGATACCATATTTTCAAAAGGGACTTTTTAACATTTATGCCAAAGTAAGGATAGAAAATTGATTGTAGTAAGTATGAAGTAAACTTGTAGATTGTTTTGGTTTTTAGTAGTCATTTTATCTTCAAAATATCTCTAGCTTCTCACTCAGTCTCAGTTGAGACCTATTGTAAAATCTGAACTAAGATTTCAAAATCAAGAAGAGAATAGAAAAGTAGGTACTTTGTGCTAAGTCCCACCAGGGAGTGGACATGCATGATGTAAAAGGAGTCAAGGTTCAGTTTTTTAATTATTAACTGTCCACAGGATGGGCAGTGTCACTGGCACAATCAGCATTTATTGGTCATTCCTAATTACCGAGAGGATAGTGAAGCATCAACCACATTTCTGTGGATTTGGAGTCACATGTAGGCCTGCAGAACTCCTTCCCTAAAGCACGTTAATGAACCAGATATTTCTTAGGACAATGGCTACCATTTGATTAGCTTTCTATTACAGATTTTATTTTCCGTGAATTTGAATTTTCCCCATCCGTTATGGTAGGATTTGAACTATATCCCCAGAAGGCTAGAGCTTGGGAGCCTGCAGTACTAGCCCAGTGACATTTTTCCCACTACATCAGCACCTCCCTGATTTAATGTGTTCAATAGGTGACCTCTTAATACTTGGAAGCATCAGTGATATAATACTGAACTACAAAACATAGTAAGTATTGAGCTGAAGGATTCAAAAAGGAGTGAGATAACATTCCTGACCCAACAGCTGGGAGACAGATCTAAGTCACTGCAGAAAAAGAGGAGGAACTGCTCAGACCAGAAAGCCTGATGTAAGCCCATCTGAACAGAATTTTTTCACCTGCAGAAAATAAAATGTCTTTGTGTGTGTGTGGAGAAATGTTGTCTTAACGCAGGACCTTATTTTCAATGAGGTAAACTAATGTGTAAGATGATGATGAAAATATTTGCAAAGCATTCTTCTAGGCTAGGACCTGAACTCCTAAATATTCATTCCTTTAGATTCTCAATCAGCTGGTGAGAAATAAAAATATGTTTCAAATAAAGAGACATCATCAGGACGTGTCTTAAAGGTTTTGCACCGTCAGTGTCTGCAATCATGAAAAGATGCAGAGTTTTTTCTTATTTCACTTTTAGGCCCTTCTGCTCAACTGTTTTGTTGACAAGTACATCAACTGTTTGGAATCGTTACCTTGGCCACATTGTTTTTCAGAAGTAAACATTTTATTTTTGAGATAATTTTTTTATTGTTATACCTAATAACAAGGACAACCCTTCCAGTTAATTCCCTCCCTTTCATAATCAACATTTTTTCTGTAGTCATCTGAGACATACAGAACAGAGAACACACAAGTATCGAGATTAGGCAAGAAAGTCAGATTTTGAAGGCAATTTTGGTTGAAGATCTTTCAATAGGAATACCATTTCTGGTACATTAATTATGAATGTTACATACTTCCAATATAATTAAGCACAAATATATAGATAAAACTTTATGCACAGAAACTAAGAAAGTAACTTTAAAACCATTCACTCCAAAATAAATTAAAATACCACCAATTGAAAACAAGTTTCCTCAGACTATTATCGCTGGTGACTATTTTATAATTCCAATAAATAAATAAATTGATGGAACATTTCTTATTAAGGTTCAAAAATGATCCTGTAAATATGCTCCAAGAGTGCTCAGGTCATTATGTTATCAACCACTTCTCAAAACACATAGCAGTACATCAAGAAATAAACCTGAAAAAGCTTGTTCGTCAAAAAATAGCTGGTACATGGCAAACTGTTAAGTGAAACCAGGAAGAGATTTCTTCCAAATCTAATTCAGTTTTGTTTAGTTAGTTCAGCCATTTTGCTTGGAGCAGAATTTCCAAAGTCTAAATAATAAACCACAGCAAATTTTTTTTACAGCATCAACGCTTGTCTTCAAAAACATCGGATACAACAGGTATTGTTATCAGGAACAACTGATTATCAATATATTTCCAGTTCGAAGGAATATCATGAATAATGTGTTGTAATTGCAGTTGCTTTAAGTTGAATAAAGTCCATATCATGATCATATCTCCAAATCCGACACTAACCCATAGACCCAGTAGACGTATTGTCCTCAATAAATGTACTTTGAAAAAACATTGCCTCTGCAAGTGCACCATCATGAAACCAGACTGGAACAGAAAAGAATTATTACACACAATTTAACTCCCAATAATTAATCAAGATTCTTTTAAACAAAGAAGGGTTTGAAGAGGAAAGGCATGCTTTAGATTAAAATGAGAACTTAACAAGGAGATATGAGATGCAGGCTTCAAGGATTCAACCTCTATTAACATCGGAGGATTAACATAATCATTATCAGATGTGAAATCCAAATTACTTCCAAAGAATCTACAAAGATGTAAATTAATCATCCTTACTCCACCCAAATCTTTCTTTGCACAAAGTATCTTTCTATCACATTTTCCTTACCTCTGCACAGAACAGATAGAAGCACATTCATTTGTTTCACAAGTAGAACATAACTAAAATGCACCATGTCTTTTCAATGCATTTATTTTTCATAAGCCACCATCTCCACAGCAGTGACAGTAATTTTTTAGATCTCTTTTCATATCAATGCATCTGCAGGAGATCAAGGACGGTAGAAGAAAAGAGAGAACAAAGAAATTGCACTTATTATCACACCCTCACCAATAGATTATTTTGGAAGCACATTGTTGTTATTAGGGAAATGTGGCAAACAATTTGAACATAGAAAAATCTCACAAATAGATCCGATAAAAGAATGACATTTGAAACTGATTCTCTTGGTGATATCTGAGGGACAGATGTCAGCCCTGGTATTGAGAGAATACTGAGAGGATGTCTTTCTTCTAATAATATGAAGGGATTCTTCACATACATTTAAGGGGCAGACAGTCCTACAGTTCAATAACTCATCTGAAAGATGGCACATTCAACAACGCAGTACTCTTTCAGCAATGCAATTATTTATAAGCTTTGATTATATAATCAATTTCATAATGGCCCTCAAAGCCACAACCTGCTATCTTACAGGTAGAGTCTTGATCAGTAGGTGAATCAAGGGTGACAGGTAAGGGGCAGGAAAGTGGCCATGAAGAATATTTAATCAGCCATAATTCTATTGAATGGCAGAATAGGCTCAAGGGGCCAAATGGCCTACTCCCATTCCTATTTCTTATGGTCGTCTGGGTCTGCTGTCTTGACAATGTGTGTTACCACTTGACCATGTCAATACTCAGCCAATGTAAAGAATTCAGCCCTACATTTAAAGGAAAATAAGAATTCAGAAAGATTGCCCATCTACTCATCTAATTATTTTGAACTTTCTTCAGAACATTCACACATCAACATCCTTTTTTACAATCCACCACATAATCTGACGTAACAAGGTGTAGAGCTGGATGAACACAGCAGGCCAAGCAGCATCAGAGGAGTAGGAAGGCTGACGTTTCGGGCCTAGACCCTTCATCAGAATGTACATTTTAGAACAATCAATCCAACCATTTTGGTTATTCTTGCCTAAGGAATCATTATTCTAGTTGTCAGTGTATTCCATAAGTTAACAACTCTAATTAATCGTCTTTAAATTTACAATTAGACCATGTCGTCCTGGAATATTTTACTGATGAAACCAATTGAGACTTTCTATAATGTTCAATGATATAAGACAATGACTCATTAAGTCTTTTGAGATTTTAAATTCATTCTAATGTTTCTATTGCCTTCTGTAAGAATGTGACTGAAGCAATGTATAATACTTCAGCTGTATTGACATTTGCAATGTGTCAAATTATTTTGCGATCATTATGAACGTAGTTAAACATCCTAACTGCTTCTGAAATGTCATGTTTTCCTCACAATGGTGTTTTCTCTCATTGGCGAGTAATTGATGGAATTCCTGACTTTATTTATCCTGTTCCAAGGTGTCACTCTCACATCTACCTTGGCCCCCCATTTTCCTTTATATAATTAAAGAAGCCCACCTTTTGGGCATCTAGATTCACCATGCTGTGTCCCATCTACAATACCATCCCACCACCAGAGCTGTCTTCACCACCCTCACTACTTTCCAGAGGGACAACACATGCCCATACAGCTGCTCCACAACTTGCTCCAGTGTCTTTAGCCCCAGGACATATTTCAACCATGGGGCGCCCAATCTGCTGATAGCAGGAGACCAGCACAATTTTAATTCTTGAGCCTTATTCCCCTTTATACAGCAGACTGCAGATACTGAGTGGCCAACCTGCTGCAGGCTCAAAAATGGTGCAACGTTGTACAGGCCATTGTTGTTTTTACGTAGCACGCTGGACCAGACTTGCTGTCCCTGGTCAGAAAAGAATACCCAATATGGAAGATATTCTTCTACTGTTTCACCAGGTTTTACCGTAAATGTATTTACAGCAGTATTCCCTAAGTAGACAGGTAAAATGCCTTTGAGGTCCTATCCATATTGATTAATGAGGTTGTTGTCTGATTTAGATGGACCCCTCAGAGCAAGATCCCAGGGAATGTTCGGTAGAGCTACGAAAGGACAGCAAGTACCCTATTTATCTTCTCCATTTTAATTCCAAAAGTTGCCATTTCAGCAGACAGAGTTAAAATCTAACCTCTTCTCTGCTTAAGGAACAGCAATTTACATCCCTGTGGATTCTCAATTCAACTGCCTCTCCTAACTCCCACTCGGACTTTTCCATTTTCCCCACTGCTCTAACTGAAGCTCAACACAAGAAACTATAATGACACCTTAGTCTTGGGCACCCTGTGGACTTCTGGCTTGAAATCTGCATTTGATTCCTTCATATTTGGCTAGATTCCCATTTTTGCTCCAGTACCTAGTAATGGTAGGAGATGGAGATGGCTGTTGGCTTCTGGAGAATGGAGACACAGTGACTGGTATACAGGCTTAATCAGAGTACACAGGGGTAAGGAGCACTATACCTTCGATATTAGCCTGTTGCTATCTTCCTTGCAGACTGACATGCCCACTGAATACATCTAACATTTTGGTTTTCAATTCAGATCTGCAGTAACAGGATTCAGCCTTTTGCTTTCCAAATTCACACAATCTTAATCTTTTTCTGGGCTTTACATTGTCTCAACTTTTTATGGATGAGATCTTACAGCAGTCAGAGTGAAGTTGGCTATGGCAAGATGTCTGGCAGAATCAGCCAACCAGTCCAGTAAGGCCCACCTTAACATCAGAAACAACTCATGTTATCTATTATGCTTTTCATATGCAGTGCGGCCTGATTTTCACCAGGCTGCAGTGTGTTGCCAATTGTTAAAAACTTTGTTAGATTCTCAACTTGCTTCATTAAGATCCAGTCTCCCAACTTATCAAACTAAGCACAACCTTGAGAAAACTCAACAAGGCAAACAGCGCAAGCACCTGCAGGATTCAGCTCATCACTTACTCCAAACAGAAACCGGGCACCAATATCTCAGGGCACTTAGTGACAACTTCCAGGAACAGTGCATGTTAGGATTAGGCAGAAATTGAAAATGAGTGATGCCAAAGGTGGGTAATTAATAAGCTGAGTTTGGTAAGATACAGAGAGAGAACACACTAGGCCTTGCAGTGAAACACCTGTCAAAATACTTAACATAGCTTGGACTTAGCCAAAAAATCACAAAATTCAGCCCTATGTGTTATTGCAATAGTTTTGCTATTAATTTGTAAAAACGACCTTTTAGTTTGCCTGAATCTCAATTGCCCTCCACCAAGTGAAGCAGACCCACCTTCCCAGTCATCATAGACCTGTATTTGTTCATGCTGTGCAGTGCAGTGAATTTAAAATCCTTATGCTCAACTTGAATGTCCCTAATGCCCTTGCCAATATTTATTCTAGTCTCCCAGCCCCAGACAGCTCACTTCTACCTCTTTCCCAAAATCCAAACCAGACTGCCCCGGTACCAGCCTGTTCCTGCCCCACTGAGCTCATTTCCTCCTACCTTGACTCCATCCTCTCTCCACATGTCCAGACCCTGTCTACCTACATCCACGATTCCTCTGATGCCCTCTACTATATTGATAATTTCCAGTTCCCTGGCCCTATCTACCTCCTGTTCACAATGGATATCCAATCCCTCTAAACTTCCATTCCCCACCAGAATGGTCTGAGAGCTCTTGGCTTCTTCCTCGACCAGAGGCCTGATCAATCCCCATCCCCCAGCACTCTTCTCTGTAGGACTAGACTTGCTCTCTCACTGAACAATTTCTCCTTTAATTCATCTCACTTCTGCCAAGTCAAAGGAGTTGGTATGGGCTCCTACATGGGTCCCAGTTATGGCTGCCTTTTTATGGAGTATGTGGAATGATCCTTGTTGCAGTCTTACACCAACCGCCTCCCACACCTCTTTTTCAGTAAATTGACAATAGCTTTGGTGCTGTTTCATGCTCCCACCAGGACCTTGAAACTGTTAATTTTGCCTCCAACTTCCATCCCTCTATAACTTTCATCCATTTCCACAGTTCCTTTCCTTTCCTTGAACTCTCTGTCTCCATTTTGGGGAATAAACTGTCCACTGCAATCCACTATAAAGCCACTGACTCCCATGGCTACCTTCACTACAGCCCATCACACCCCACATCCTGTGAGGACTCCTTCCCATTCTCCCAGTTCCTTCAGCTACGTCGCATCTGTTCAGATGATGCCACCTTCCAAAGCAGCGCTGCTGACGTGGTTTGCTTCTTCCGTGACCGTGATTTCCCACCTACTGTGGTTGATAGCGCCCTCAACCGCATCCAACCCATCACCTGTGCTTCCTCTCTTGCCCCTTTCCATCACTCACAACAATGTGATCGGGTCCCCCTTGTCCTCCCTTTTCATCCCACCAGCCTCCACATTCAAAGGATCATCTTCTGCCATTTCAGACAACTCCAGCAGAACGTCACCACCAAACACATCTTCCCCTCACTCCCCCTGTCTGCATTTCACAGGGATTGTTCCTTCCAGGACACCCTAGTCCATTCCACAATTAACAATACCATCACTCCTCTCCCCACGGCACCTTCCCATGTAACCGCAAAAGGTACAACATTTGCCCCTTCACCTCCTCCCTGCTCACCATCCAAGACCTTTAACAGTGTTTTCAGGTGAAGCAGTAGTTCACCTCTACCTCCTTTGATCTTGTGTATTGCATCCGCCACACCCAATGTGGCCTACTCTACATTGGAGAAACTAAGCACAGACTGGATGGCCACTTGGCAGAACACCTTCAGTCTGTACACAAGCAGGACCCCGACCTTCCTGTAGCCGCTCATTTTAACACAGCACCCTGCTCACATGCTCACCTGTTTGTCCCCAGCATGCTGCAGTGCTCCAGTGAATCACGGGGCAAACTGGAGGAACAATATCTCATGAGACAACAAGGTGCAGGGCTGGATGAACACAGCAGGCCAAGCAGCATCATAGGAGCAGAGAGGCTGACGTTTCAGGCCTAGACCCTTCATCAGAAAAGGGGGAGGGGAAGGGGGTTGTGAAATAAATAGGGAGAGAGTGGGAGGCGGATAGAAGAGGGATAGAGGAGAGGATAGGTGGAGAGGAA
>NC_063359.1:25451125-25455380 GCF_021869965.1 Rhincodon typus | reverse complement strand
GGGCGGGATGAGGTTGCGAAGAGGCGGGGATGGGGCCCCCTTGACCTGTCCGTCCTCCCTGGACTGACCTATCCCCTTCCTAACTCCCTACCTACACTCACCTTTCCTGGCCCCATCCCCGCCTCTTCGACCTGTTTGTTTCCTCTCCACCTATCCTTTCCTCTATCCCTCTTCTATCCGCCTCCCACTCTCTCCCTATTTATTTCAAAACCCCCTTCCCCTCCCCCTTTTCTGATGAAGGGTCTAGGCCCGAAACTGCAGATATTGGTTGTTCTGGTCAATGACGGGCTGCTGTAACTAACGAGCAAACCCTGTAACTGTCTGGTATCCTCAAAGAAACAGTGAACTTTACAGTCAGAGTTTAACCAAACCCAATACTCCAGTAACAATGATTGATCCAGCAGCCAATGCTAGCTAGGATTTACAGCACACTGTTTGGCCCAACCAGTCTGAGTCATTTTTTTTATCCGCCGCACAAACAATTCCAGCTGGCAGTCATGCTCCTTTAACACCTTCGTTTCCGTTCCTTTATTCAAACACTTACCTCAGCCATTTTGTTTAAGCAATAATATGGACTCTGTTCCCGTAAATCACAAATCCCATTTCATAGACTCACATGGGCTCTCATGCCTTCAACGCTTTATGTTTAATCCGACAGCAATGTCCCTTTGTTTAAACCCCTCACTCACTGAAAGGATTTTGCTTACTTTTCCTCATCATTCTATCATTTTCCACTCCTCTGTCAAATTGCCTTGTACCTCTGCTGTTTTATCAGAAACCAATACAGTTTAATATTGTGCAGAAGACAGAAAGGTGTCTCATACATTACAATCCACACCATAAGGAGCTCCATGGCTATTTTTGAAGCCAAATGGCATTTGACCCCATTTAGGTTGATGCAATTTTTCTAGGATCCTATTCACACCTATCTGATTCCATATCCTGTTGATCTAACTGGGAAACAGTCAAAATGCAGACAACTATGACAATCTGGTATTCCAGAAAACTAGGAAAGAACCAGATTGAATGTGAGCATCTCACCAGCATCATCAAAATCATAAACTAATAACAATTCAGCTCATGGCTGTTTGTGAATGAATGGCTTTCAAACAGTTACTAAATAATGTATTGAGCAAAGAGCTTTCAGACATTTTGAGGTGAGGAATAAACTGCATAAAAGAATCTTCCACACTGACTGTTTTTGCCTCAATTGCTTCCATGTGGCATTTTTATTATAGCCTCATGAGGAAAAATCTTTATTTTCATTCTCTACTTTAAAATAAGAGGCTGTTATCAGCCTTGCTGCCTGATCAGTTTGCCACCTAGTCCCACCAAATGTATCAGCTTCAAAGAAACCTGCCGTAAGGTCATCACCCCTTTCCTCAAAAATGAACCCTTGGCCCCATATAGCCTTTAGAAATGATCAAACCCAGCTCCAACTTCTGTTTCCTTTCCAAGCTCCTTCATTACCCTTTTGTCTTCCAAACCTGTGTCTATCCTTCTTGGAACGCCACGTTGGAATTCCTCCAATCAATTTCCCCGACTAATACAGTGCGGAACCAGCTCCTGACAAAGTCACAAATGGTAGGCTATTTAACAGTGAGGAATGTAAACAATCTCCCATCGTCCTTCATGACCCGCCTGCAGCCTTTGCAAACCGTGACTATCAGTCTCCAATGCCTCACCCAGCTAGGTGGGACTGCACTTCTCTGGTTCCATTTTTATCAATTGATCTATCTTCTTATCTATTTGAACATAGCCATAGAATCACTTGCAATGGCTCCTCTTCCTGGCACTGTACCAATAATTTTGCTGTTTACCAACCATCTATCCTCTTATTTCCTATCCACTGCTGTTCTTCGGCAACGTCACCCAAAGAGACGCCAATGTCCACCAGCATATTGACACCGAAATAGTAGGAACTACAGATGCTGGAAAATCTGAGATAACAAGGTGTAGAGCTGGATGAAGGCCAAGCAGCATCATAGGAGCAGAAAGGCTGACGTTTCGGGCCTAGACCCTTCTTCAGAAATGGGGGAGGGGAAGGGGGATCTGAAATAAATAGGGAGAGAGGGGGAGGCGGATAGAAGATGGATAGAGGAGAAGATAGGTGGAGAGGAGACAGATAGGTCAAAGAGGCGGGGATGGAGCCAGTAGAGGTGAGTGTAGGTGGGGAGGTAGGGAGGAGATAGGTCAGTCCAGGGAGGACAGACAGGTCAAGGGGGTGGGATGAGGTTAGTAGGTAGGAGATGGGGGCGGGGCTTGAGGTGGGAGGAGGGGATAGGTGGGAGGAAGGACAGGTTAGGGAGGCGGGGATGAGCTGAGCTGGTTTTGGAATGCGGTTGGGGGAGGGGAGATTTTGAAGCTTATGAAGTCCACATTGATACCATTGGGCTGCAGGGTTCCCAAGCGGAATATGAGTTGCTGTTCCTGCAACCTTCGGGTAGCATCGTTGTGGCACTGCAGGAGGCCCAGGATGGACATGTCGTCTGCGGAATGGGAGGGGGAGTTGAAATGGTTCGCGACTGGGAGGTGCAGTTGTTTAGTGCGAACCGAGTGTAGGTGTTCTGCAAAGCGGTCCCCAAGCCTCCACTTGGTTCCCCCAATGTAGAGGAGGCCACAACGGGAACAGCGGATGCAGTATACCACGTTAGCAGATGTGCAAGTGAACATCTGCTTGATGTGGCAAGTCTTCTTGGGGCCTGGGATGGGGGTGAGGGGGAGGTGTAGGGGCAGGTGTAGCACTTCCTGCAGGTGCCGGGTGAGGTGGGGCTGGAGGGGAGTGTGGAGCGGACAAGGGAGTCACGGAGGGAGTGGTCCCTCTGGAAAGCAGATAAGGGTGGGGAGGGAAAAATGTCTTTGGTGGTGGGGTCAGATTGCAGATGGCGGAAGTGTCAGACGATGATGAGTTGGATCCGGAGGTTGGTAGGGTGGTACGCGAGGACGAGGGGGATTCTGTTTGGGTTGTTATTGTGGGGAGGGGGTGTGAGGGATGAGTTGCAGAAAATGCAGGAGACACAGTGGAGGGTGTTCTTGACCACTGAGGGGGGAAGTTGTGGTCCTTGAAAAACAAGGACATCTGAGATGTATGGGAATTGAATGCCTCATCCTGGGAGCAGATGAGGCGGAGGCGAAGGAATTGGGAATAGGGCATGGCATTTTTGCAGGAAGGTGGGTGAGTCGTTAGCCTTGAAATGGATATTGGTTTCTACGTGGTTGCCCGAGATGGAGACAGAGAGATCCAGGAAGGTGAGAGAGGTGTTAGAGATGTTCCAGGTGAAGTTAAGGTTGGGGTGGAAGGTGTCGGTGAAGTGGATGAACTGTTCGAGCTCCTCGTGGGAGCACGAGGCGGAGCCGATACAGTCTTCAATGTAACGGAGGAAGAGATGGGGTTTAGGCCAGTGTAGGTACGGAAGAGGGATTGTTCCACGTAAGCTACAAAGAGGCAGGCATAGCTTGGGCCCATGCAGGTACCCATGGCCATATTGACCCATATTGACACCTCCAGCTTTTCTAAATTATCACATTACTCATCTAATATCCAGGACCAGATGAGGAATACGTCCTTCCGTTAAATATTGGGAAAATCAAAACCTTTAGAACCTTGCTGCCCAAGCCCCTGGTCCAATGGCAGGATCATTTTCAGATTTTCATGAACCTGACCACCTGATTAAAGGGTCTTCCATGTTGCTCTTTCCTGGAGAAAATCAGTTAATAGCCCACATCTGAGCTTAACTGCCTGATTAGAGAAGGCATGCAGCTTCGCAGCCATTTTGTTAGAGGAAGGCATTCTATATAAAAAGATTCTTTCGGAGGTTTTCCCTGGCACATGGCAGCAGCCACAGGAATACAAAAGCGATCTGGGAGTGTTGCTCCCTGTGTATATCACTCTTATCTTCAGGTGTAACTGAGGAACTTCAGCAAAGTGAGTTTTCCCAAGGAGAAGGGTTAAGGACAGTGAGCCCTAATCAAGCAAGTGTGGATAGAAACAGCCACAGACATCAATAATGAGAGACAGCCCTCTAACCTGGACATAGTGGACCAGGAGGGTCCAGGATCTCTGAGCAGTATAACAGTATAAAATGATATGACACTGTCCATTGTCAATTGCCACACAGGATATGCGCAGCCTTCTCCTGATCAGCATTGCCTCATGGTAACATGTGTTCATGTTCCCACTTAAATATGCGCATGTACACACACACACACACACACACACACACACACACACACACACACACACACACACACAAGA
>NC_063359.1:25426711-25451025 GCF_021869965.1 Rhincodon typus | reverse complement strand
CTAATCAGTTGATCCTCTTGGAAGGATAGCTCACTCCATGAAGAAGCAAACATGTTGATGGGCCAGATCGTCTGCCTCTGTGTTGGGGATTTTGTCACCTTTCCAACTCTCTGACCATCCCATCTGTCTTTTAGGAGGCATGTGACTGTGGAGAAAGCAGATGGTGTTTTTCCTGCTGCCACTGGGCTAGTGGATGGTCATGAGGCCCCTAATCCCAAAGCAGGAATAAGTGTTACAGCTACTTTGCCATTCTTCTCAGAAAACTGTCAGCAGGGAAGTGCAGCAGTTGGTAGGTGAGTTGATGCACAAGTCAAGTACTTCAAATGCTGCCAAACAATCACCAACTGAGCAATGATAAAAGGAATACTTTGTGCAGCAGCCTCTTACTTGACCATGTCTGAAGCTCTTCAATGTAACTGACTGGGGACTTCAGAACTGGTCAGTTTCACGCAGCAAGTTCTTCCCAATGTGCATTCCATTATATATCATGCCAGTTGGTAGACAAAATGCAAAACTCCTGCTCTCGTGGAAAAAAGGGGATCCACGCTCAAAATCATCTACCCAAATACTTCAACTTGAGGGGAGGTGATGGTCTAATGGTATTTATTGCTGGACTGTTAATCCAAAGACCCAGGTAATGTTCTGGAGACCTGGGTTCGAATCCCACCATGGCAGATGGTGAAATTTGAATTCAACAAAAATCTGGAAATAAGAGTCTAATGATGACCATGAATCCATTGTCAACTGTTATAAAAACCAATCTGGTTCATCACCCTTCCTTTAGGGAAGGGAAGGGAAATCTGCCATCCTCACCTGGTCTGGCCTACGTGTGACTCCAGACCCACAGCAATACAGTTGACTCTGAAATTCCCTCTGGGCAATTAGAGGTGGGCAGTAGATCTGGCCTAGTCAGCGACATCGTCATCCCACGAATGAGTAATAAAAAAACTGTTTTCTAACTTCGCTTACAGCGATCACAGCAGGATGCTGAAAATTCCACTGGGAAAGTGGGAAAGGATGAAGATCACCATGGGAATCCTATCCAATATAATTTTCTGCAATTCTTCCACCCTTACACATCTTCAAATACACATTTCCAACTTCTTGGGCAAACTCCTCCTACACCCCTCACAACGTGTTCAGCCCTGACCACAAACTCCATTCCCAAATCACTCCAGACATCTCCCTGGCAACAGTATGTGCCTGGCTCAAGCACTTTTTTGCAACCTTGGAATCATATTTGATCCAGCAATGAGCTTCCAGCAACTTATCCAAACCTCCTATTTCCACTTCACATGACCTTGTCCTTGCCTCAGCTTATCTGCTGCTGAAACCCTTATTCATGCTCTGGCCTTAACAATTTCCATGCAATCGTGGCTGACCTCCCAGGCTCTGTGTTCTGTATATTTGAGGCCATCAAAATCTTTGCTGTTAGTATCCTAACTCATTCCAAGTCTTATTTACCAGGCAAACATTAGCTTACTAACATACATTGGCTCCTGGTCAAACAACATGTCAATCTAAAAATTCTTATCCTTGTTTTTAAATCCCTAAAACCCTCCATTTCAGCTGTGTTTCTCTAATTCTGAACTCTCAAGCATCCCTGATTTTAGTTGTTTCACATTTGGTGGCCATTTCTTCAGCTTCCTAAAATTCCCTTCCTAAATCTCACTTCTCTGCTCTTTTGCCTTTCTGACATTACATAAAACCTAGTTGCTGGAAAAGCTCAGCAGGTCTGGCAACATCTGTGGAGGAGAAAACAGAGTTAACATTTCGGATCCGGTGACCCTTCCTCAGAACTGAGTTCTGAGGAAGGGTCACCAGACCTGAAACGTTAACTCTGTTTTCTCCTCCACAGATGCTGCCAGACCTGCAGAGCTTTTCCAGCAACTTTGTTTTTGTTCCTGATTTACAGAATCCGCAGTTCTTTTGGTTTTTATTTAGTATTTAACTCACTGCCACATCTCTTCCAGGCATGCCCACCTTGAAGAAGTTCTGCTCCTCTCTCCGACGGGATTTCCGTTCCAATCTCTCTTCTTGTCCACCGACTTTAATTTCACTGTCACTCCTGGTGTTTGACCAGGTATTTGCTAAAACTCATTTCCACAGCCATACCACATTCCTCAGTGACTGCCTCCGACTCAGACTCACCCCACGTGGATTCCAACTGCAGTTTCATCCCTCATGTTTTGAATCCTCCCAGGATCACAGATATCTCCGTGATGTTCAATGCTCAACAGACAGCTGCTCTCGCCGCACCCTGAGATCCACGCTCAGGGCCATGCGGCGTCACATGCACACTCTCAACCTTTCTCTCCAACAGCATCGTAACACACTGGCTCAGGGCTGCAACACTCCACAGTTCCACTTCATCCTCCGGCTCATTCATCATGCTAACAAGAAACTTTTTTTTTCTTTCAGGCATCAAGGCCCACAAGATGCACCAACTGAAAAATACCCATGGCCCTCTGGAACCTACCTCTCCTCCCCTTCCCTCTGACTCTATCCACTCCCCCAAACCCCCCACCTCCTGTTGGGTATTCACCATCCCTCCTAACCTTCCGCACTCCGATGCTGAACGCTCTGTACTCAGCAAAGGCGTCAGCTTTATCCCTCTGCGTCCCCACCTTAACGAATTTCGGGCACGACATGATGCCGAACTGTTCTTCCGCCGTCTTCGCCTCCGTGCTCATTTCTTTGGACAAGAGTCCTCTCCCCGCCCCACAGACCCCTTTGCCCAACTCCAACACTCTCCCTCCTCCTGGACCCCTCCCTCCGGCCTTTTACCTGCACTTGATCTTTTCATTGAGAACTGTCGACGTGACATCAAAAAAAAAGTTCTGAGGAGGGGTCAACGGACCCGAAACGTTAACTCTGTTTTCTCCTCCACAGATGCTGCCAGACCTGCAGAGCTTTTCCAGCAACTTTGTTTTTGTTCCTGATTTACAGCATCCGCAGTTCTTTTGGTTTTTATTACATAAAACCTTCTTTTTTGGCCAAGTGCTCAACTATCTAGCACGTATCATAAGTTTCTGCAACTTGGTGTCAGATGTTGCTTTATCATCCATCCAAGGGCTCTTGCGGTGCAATGGCACTGTCCCTACTTCTTGGGCAGAAGATCTGGGTTCAAGTCCCATCTATTCCAGAGATATGTCGTAGCATTTGTGAGCAAGTTGATTGGGAAATAGTTGTTGTCATTGATGTTACATGTAAAGCAATGAGCAGATTAAAAGGGAAAAAAAACTGTGAATGTAGCCATTCTGAAATAT
Source organism: Rhincodon typus (assembly GCF_021869965.1). Classification (NCBI taxonomy): domain Eukaryota; kingdom Metazoa; phylum Chordata; class Chondrichthyes; order Orectolobiformes; family Rhincodontidae; genus Rhincodon; species Rhincodon typus. Next base: position 25,447,756 of record NC_063359.1, on the reverse strand, counting down.
GAAGAGCAAAGGCCCTACCTAAAAGATCACCATTCTTGCCCTGACACTGTTTGGTTCCAGATAAAGAGTATTGTTTGTATAAGGCCATGATCTATGAAAATTCGGGTATTGGCTCTCAAAAGTTTGGACAGAAGTAATACAAAAAACAATCTTAAACATAAGGCTTTTTTTTATCTTCAGAGATGAAATATAGAAAATTCTTTGATTCTATTTCTTGAATTTTCTTAAGAGATCAAGCTGTGTTAACTCTAACACCTGATCACTGTAAGTAAGAAAGGCTTTGAATGGTTGCACTCTTTTGCCTCTTATATGATTGACTTGTCACAGTTTTAGTCTTGTCTCATTCTTAATAAGTATAAGCTTTTTTTTATATTCCCCAGTGCTGAATAAAGGCCATATAAAAAAAGTTGAACACTCACTAGATTGCACACTTCAGCATTTTATTTGAACTGAATTTCAGTTTCAGAAATATATGCTCCTTAGAACGTTGCAGTATGGCTATCAAAACTGCACGATAGTTCCCACTTGGCCTGACCATCTCTGCCTATTAGCATGCATATAGCACAGGTAAACTGCAACATGCCCTGCTTGCTCAAAGGGTTAAGCTATTGTCTGCACTGAAATCCACCCAAACAGCTCAGGGAAAACAGTGTAAGTCGTTATATCCCCAAAATAAAGCCCAGTGTGCTGAGTCAATATATCAGACAAGTACATTGTGCTGACCTGTCATAAATTTTTCCCAGCTGCACTGAGGCAGTGTGCACCTCTGCAGCTCTTCCCTTTGTACCTGGCTCTCCTCGGATAAGCAGGTAATCATGAGCTGCCACTGAAAGGTGACCCATTAACATGATGGATTTTGCGCAAAAAACAAATGGACTGAAGCCTGCAGATCCACGTCCTTAATGCACCTTGGCCTTTTGTTCTGTCATATCAATATCCACACAGGGCCTCATTACACGACGACACTACACAATGACGCGCACAAAGGGTCATCTGCATCCTTTGCTGTTTAACTGACTCCAATGTGCTCCTGCTAAATCTCACCCAGAGGATTAACTGTGAGTAACGGCCCCTCTTCATCTCAGAGAATCTGGCAACATCCGAAAATATTTCATAATCTCTACACATGCAGCAATAAACAAATGAAATGATCTAATAGGGGAACATTTTTTGGACCCTTCAGTGGATGATATTAAAGACTGAGCCTGAGGGAAGCCATTTAATGTGAAAATAATGGCTACTATCCATGTGTAACAATTTTATTCTAATATTTAACAAGAGAAGTTTTCTGGAATTATAATTTATAGCAGTCAGATGCTTTAATATAAAATGATATTAGATTTCTTCACTTACTCTTGTTTGCATTAGCACAGATTTAAAATGCTTCAATGTCTTTACACATGTAGAATAAATAACACAAACTGACTAATAGTTGCACTGTACAAATGAAGGTGCTGAGCATAAAGTAAAATGGACAAATTTAGCCTGGTTTTGATTCACAATTAATTTTGATGTTTATTTCTGTGACCTTTTTTGAAAAATACTATCAGCTGTAGTAGTTGATACAAGACAGCCTCAAGCAGAGGTATGTATGAATTAAGATAAGAATGCGATTGTGTTGTCCATTATATCCATCAAGCTGATTTAAAAAGAAAACTTTTATGATGATAAAAAAAAGAAATCCAACAATAAAAATAAGAGGGGTTGGCGTGCAACTCCCTCACTGGCACTCAAAGTAGACAGCATTCTCCTTGCGAGCTCTGATGAAATGTAAACTTATTCCAACAGTCAGCAAGGCAACTTTTTATAGGAAACTACACCTGTTTGTTTCAAGGGATAAGCCTAATCTATGGAGATTTTGAATAGGACAAAAGCTTTTAATGCTGCAAAAATGCCAATTTCTACAAGCATTAAAGTGGTTACTTTTCATTGTTGGAATCAAATTCATACCATTTTTCATATGGAATTTCTTTGCAAAATTATTCAGACCTGAACCTCTCTAATCATACCGTACATGGATAGAACTATAGGTTCATATTTCCAGAGTGTTTCCTTGATCTATCTCCCCATAACTAACAACATTAGACCAATTCTGTTTGCTAAAGAAAAGCTGTGGCAAAAACAAATTGATCCCAGCTGTTTGTCCTTGCAAGATATTACACACAGTATTTATCCAAAACTGAGCTACCAGTTACTTCCAAACCAGCTTATTCTGAAGAAAAGGAAATCAAAACTCAACAGCTGGAACTCTGAAATTGAAAACTACAAACAGTTAGCTGGTCAGTGAGTATCTTACAGAGAAGTGCTAGTTAATGCTTCAGATGGAGCTGCTGGATTCTGGTGAAGGGATCCATCCAAAGTCTTAAGCTGATTTCTTCTTTCTCGTCCATTACCCTTGCTGTATTTTCCCAGCATTTTCTATCTCTTCCGTGTTTCTCCAGTGATTTTATTGAGAAATGCTTCTTTTTAAATGTGTTTCAGACAAAAATCATATCATCCACGGGTGAAATGAGTTTACTGTCACTTTTTTCCTATTCTGACTTGGTTGGTTGACAAACTGGAAGTGTCAGTGACAGGAATCCCCTATCAGAGAGAACATGGAATACTTTTATTCAGTTGATAGCACAATGAAAGACCCAGCTTCTCTTGAAAAACTTCCATTTATAACACACATTCAAAATTATTTTCTGTTTCTCTCACATCCCCGGCCATCAATTTATTTTTGATGTTTTCCCTAGAATATAATTTCAAGATTTTTTTTGTCCTTTTAATGCATTGAACATCAATCTGTAATTCCAAATTTGTTTTTCCCTTGGTAAATGAAAATCTGCCCTGAGATCTGAGTGACAGTTAACAACAATTTGCATTTATTTAACACCTTCAGTAAAAAAAAATCAAAAAGCATTTCACAGGAGCGTTATTAGGCAGAATTTGACACCAAATCACATTAGGAGGTATTAGGATAGCTGGCTACAATCTTGGTCAAATGTATGTTTTAAGCAGCATGTTAAAGGATGATGAAGAGGTAGAGAAACAGAAAGCCTAAGCAGAGGAACATTAGAGTCTAAAGCCTAGATAACAGAAGGCACTGTCAGCAATGGATGGAGCAATTAAAAGAACTAAAGGCCAGAGTAAGAGGAATGCAGAAATTGGAGACAATAATGTTCTGGCGACCAGGGCTCGAATCACGAGGGCAGGTGGCGAAATTTGAATTCAATAAAAATTAAGATAGTCTAATTATGACCATGAGACCATTGCCAATTGTTTTAAAAACGAATCTGGTTCACTGCTGAAAGAATCCCAGACATAGGACTGGAGAAGGCCAGTGAGGTGGGGTGGGGAGACAAGGCCATAAATCAACAAACATTGTCTAAATGATCACAGTAAACTTCCAGTGTCACTTACTCATGTCCATGACTACCTGCTGATACCTAAGCACTTGGCTGCAGATTCATTTCCTATTCTGTTAAACAACTGAATGCATCTTAATTTACTGCTGACTGTTTGCCTGTTACTTATCAAATAATGTCACATTCCCATGTAATTGAACTCGTCCAACAAATAACTGTAGCAAATAGCTGAGCATCCACCAGGCAGTAAAGCATTCCCTCTTTATTTTCACACATCATATGTCTGCCATTCAGTAAAAAATGACAGGATAAAAACTATAACATGGAAACTGCCCACTGAGACTGGTTTAACAACCCATAGTCATGGTTTATCACCAGACTCTTTTGGCACTGATATATGCCTTTAAGGATCATTCCTCACAATGATTTCAAATGCTAATGGATTAAGTCTCATAAAGTCAGACCATGTTCAGGAATGAGATGACATTACAGGTTCAAGTCCTGCCATAAAACAAAGTAGCCTCCATCCCCAACCTGTCAGCCATATGTGTGAGGAGTTTTTGCCAATTCTCAGTTGGGTTGCTGGTTCAGGCATCTAACACACTGGCTACTAGCCAGGGCTAGGAGTTTGCTGACCCATGTCTGCATGATTGTGGACAGAAGACCCCAACCAGCAGTTGATTTATTGTCTGTCAATTGCGTCAGCATGCCAGCACCTGCAGATTGAGGACAGATGCAAAAGACAATCAAGATTCACGAATGGAAATACAAACACTCCAAAAATGGAAAGACAGGATTTAAAATGCCTTCAATGGCCCTGAAATTGCAAAAATTGCTTCCAATGAGGTCAACAATAAAGCTGGTTGATAGTTATACAAACCATATAATTTAGAACTAATTTGTGCCAATTTGTGAGGTCATTTTCTATGGACTAGTGGTAGCAGAATTAAAAATGGCCAATGTTTTCTTCAGTGCAGGAGGCTGAGCAATTGCCAAGGAATAAAGATTTGAATATCAGTTATCAGGATTGAGGTGAAAACGGTGTCATAAAGGCACTCTTTATGATTTTAACACACTCTGGGATATCCGGCTGTTTCATTATTATTTATCTTGTTCCTAAATGTCAAGGCTAAAGATTTGAGGGGAGGGTGGTAAAACGCCTGACAGCATGAGGATTGTTAAATCATCATTCTTTGGGATTTCACCAGATCAGAAACTGTAAAGAAAATTGCCGATCCTAGTTAGATTTGATAATGTTCAGCTCAACTTGAATCCTTACTAACAATCTCCAGTGGATCTCCAATCCAGTTGTCACTCCTTCATAGTCTAAGGCAAATGGCTGTTAAACATTCCTATTACAAAGAATCCAGATTATAAAAATAAATAGAATGACATCTGTCAGTATTTTTAAGGTTCAAGAAACTTACACACTTAAGACAAGATTAAATTCAGTATGACGGCATGTGTTTCATTGAAGACATTGTATTTTATACTCTGCTACAGTGGGGCATGTATTTTTAGTTTTTAAAGATGTCACATTGCAATTGTCATTTTATCATTTGAGAATGTCACCATCAATTGCACCATCTGATCTCTGTATTCACAATAACCATTCAAAATGTTTTCTGAATTGTTTTCCAAACTATCATATTTTCAGATGTAATTGAAACTTCTACCTCCGCAGTAAAAGTTTGAATAAAACACCCAAAGAATTGCATACTTCACAATCACCAAAATGCCGTTGATTAATTTTTTTAAACCCTGAAGTTTTTGGACTGTGCAGAAACTCTGGGCTTGGAGTTGATATTTTTGCACAGAACTTTGAGTTCAATTCCGTGCACACTCAGTGTGCCTAATTTCCTAGGATCCGTCAGTAATGCTGAGGGAGTATGAGAAGTTAACTGCTAAATTAAAAAGCTGAACCTCAAAGGTAATAATCTTTGAACTGCAATAGCCACATCCACGCTGTCATAGGATGAATAAGAATAGAGAAGTGAATGCACAGTTCATAGACTGGCTTGGGTGAAGTGAGTTCGGGTTTGTGGGTAAAGGAGAATTTGTGCTTTTGGGATGGTCTGCACCTGATCCGTGCTGGGTCTGGTATTCTCATGAGCTATGGAGTAGTAGAAAAGTAGAGAGGGCTCTAAACTAAACAAGGATGGGTGAAGGATTGAGTTTGGGTCATTGTAACAAATTAGTGGCAGGTCAGCATCTTGAAACGTGACATCGGACTGAAAAATAACAAATATATCCCTTCTATTCAAAAATGAAGGAGCCAAAATGGAAAGCCAGATGGGAAGTGGTTCCACAGTCTCAGTGTTAGGTCCCTCTTTGGTTGTGATGTATATGTGTGGTTTAGACTTAACTATAGGAGGTGTGATTGGCAGATCCCAAACTGAGCATTAGCAAGCAGGGTATTCTTCTGCAACTGCCACCGATAGCCATGTTGATGACGACTTTTAACACTTTGCTGATGTTTAAGAGTAGATTGATCAGGCAATAATTAGCCAGTTTGGATTTGTCCTGCTTTTGTCCACATTACATACCCGGACAATCTTGCGCATTGTTGAGTAAATACTAATGTTGTAGCTGTACTGGAACATCTTGGCGAGAGGTGCAGCTGAAGCAAAAATCTTCGGTACAACTGCCAAAATGTATTCGGGTCCATATTGTTTGCAGTAACCAGTATTGTTCGATATCACATGGAGTGAATCAGATCAGTTGACGATTTCTGAATCACGTCCACAGAATTACAGAACTATTGTGGTGCAGAAGGAGGCCATTTGGCCCATCATGCCTGTACAATGGTTGATTGAATTTGAGATGCCAGGGACCTCAGCAAGAGGCCGAGATGGATTGGAACTTGGTACTTCTAGCTGACTGTTTATTACACATCTCTTTTGTTTCATGTTCTGTAGCCCACAGACAGCATTGATTTGGAAGAGAAGTTAGAGAAGGTGAGGAGACAGGCAACAAAATTGCATTTTTCTTAAGCAAAGGTTTTGAGAAACTCCAAGGGATTCTCTGTTCTGATATCCCCAAATTTGCAGGAACATTTTCTCTCTATTATTTCCAGAGCTCTCAGAACTTGCCTTACCTGCTGAACCCTCTAATGGATTGCACTGGGAAGTATTTTCCTTTGTTCTATTCCAGTCTTAGAAGTTTAGAAATTCCCTCGAGCTCGTTCCTTTCTGATCATTTTAATAAGATCTTTTAGAGTAAGTTCTACCTACTTTTTTATTGATAGAATTAGTGTTAATATTCTGGTCCCCACTCGACATTTCAAATTTTGCTTCCACATTTTTTTTTCTTTATCAGATCCCACAGGGCTAAATCACTAGTTTTCAGATTCTCTGTATTTGATAGCTTTTGTTTGGGACATATTTCCCTCCCTTTATCACATTTGCATGCATACTTGTTTAATTCTCATGTGTATGCGATATATACATATAAGGTTACTGTGATCATTGCGAAATTCCTTTTTTAATGTTCACTGGAATATAATCATAATGCAAATTGCACTTTCTACCAGTGACATTTTTTTTAGGTAGGCCTTTCTCAATTAGAGGTATTTACTAATCTGTCTTCCACAATATTGAGTCATACATCATACAGGTTTTGTTGAGAATTCTGCCTGAAGATTCAGGTATCTGTCTAGATTCTGGTTTTATATGTTGTAGGTAGATGTCAACAGTATTAATACCAAAACCTAAAATTCAAATTATGTAATTTTAATATAATAATAGAACACTTCAATGTGTTACAGAAGAAATGGCGTATTGCAAATTCAAAAGCACCAGGAAATCAATCATCTCAGGGTGTCTCTGCAGGAGTTCCTCAGGGCTGTGTCCTAGGCCCAAACATCTTCAAATACAGTCAGTTCTGCTGTAACGCGATAGTTGCGTTCCTATGCAACATTGGGTTATAGAAATTCGCGCTATAGAAATAACGGGGTCTATCGGAAATGTGGGGTTAGGGGCAGACCACCACAAAAATTCATTCAAAATCGCTCAAAAATTATTTAAAAGCCTAACACAAAGGATAGCACAATTTGAATAAATATTTAATTCATATCTAATAAAGAAATAAAAGTAAATTTAACACTTTACCTTGAAAAAATGTCAAGATGACGTGATGGGGGAGGAGGTTGCGTTGTACCTCACACAGAAAGCACCTCATGACGAAGCCTGCAAAACGATCATGTGATGCCAGAGCAGAGCGTCTTTCGGCGCTAACATTGTATGTACTTAAGACTAAGCCAGCGAAATGATCATGTGATGTTGACACATTCTCCTCCGTGCACCGATGGAACGTGTTATAGCCAACACATGCTCGCGTTGTAGAAATAGTGTTCCCCTACTCATCAATCGCATTACAGCCAATTCGCATTGATGGAACACACATTATAGCAGAACCCACTGTGCTTCATTGATGGCCTCCTCTCTATCATAAGGTCAGAAGTGGGGATGTTTGCTGATGATTGCCCAAGGTTAGCACAATTCACAACTCCTCAGAAACTGAAGTAGTCCATGTTCAAATGCAGCAAGACCTGGACATTATCCAGGTTTGGGCTGACAAATGGTAAGTAACATTCACACCACACAAATGCTAGGCAATGACCACCTCCAACAAAAGAGAATGTAACTATTGCTCCTTGACATTCAATGGTGTTACCATCACTCAATTCCCCACTGTCAACCGTGGGGATTACCATTGATCAGAAACATAGTTGCACTAGCCATACATGCCATGTGTCTACAAGTACAGTTCAGAAGACAGGAATGCTGCAGTGTGTAACTCACCTCCTAATTCCCCAAAGCCTGCCCACCATCTGCAAGGCACAAATCAGAAGTGTGATGGAATGCTCCCCATTTGTCTGGATAGGTGCAGCTCCAATGACACTAAAGAAGGTTGACATGATCCAGGACAAAGGATTGGCACCACATCCACAAAAATTCATTCCTTTCACCACCAACCCGCACTGTAGCAGTTGTGTGTTCCAGCTATATGAAGCACTGCAGAAATTCGCAAAGGTTTCTCAGGGAGGGTCACCGGACCCGAAACATTAACTCTGATTTTTTCTTCACAGATGCTGCCAGACCTGCTGAGCTTTTCCAGCAACTTCTGTTTTAGCACTTTCCAAGCCTGAACTACTGCCACTTGAAAGGACAAAGGCAATAGATATATGGGAACACCAAGAGCTGCATGCTCCTTTCCAAGCCAATCACCATCCAGGCTGAGAAATGTGTCACCATGTCTTCATTTCACTGCGTTAAAATAGAGTGTCACTAATTTGAAATCTGAGCTCTTAAAAAATTACATTAATATATCTAAATCTTACACCTTTCATCACAACATCACAGCCTTTACCCATAAGCATCTGGACAAGAAAGTATATTGGCTTGTCGCATCACAAGATGGTGTTTCTATCAGTCTATTTTCATAACTTTCTGTTTTTTAAGACCTACTTAATTCAATGAGAGCACCTAAGAACTGTGTTTCCCTTAGGTTTTTTAGGTGCTTGGCTATCATTGGAAGTATAGCCTCCATGTGGTGAACAATTATTGCCTTAAAACCCCTGTAGTCATTGGAGCCCAAGTGGATCTTATTGACTATGAGATCCTTGATTGGGGTTGTTAACCTCGGCCAATCAGGGAGCCCTGGTTGACAGATATAAACAGGGGATTCAAAATCTCCTCACTTCAGGGACAGACTCTGAGTTGGCTGGCCATAGCCAGTGTACTGTGCGCATGTGAGTATAGGTTGAATTGGTGACGGGCCTCTGTGCAGTTATTTCAGCCTCCTCCATTGCCTGTCTTGGGCTCCCTTGTGGAGAGATCATACTGGACTTGTTTTTGAGTCTGGTCTTGGTGCTGCATCAGCACCACACCACATGAACAGAACGGCCCGAGGCCGGCCGGGATTTTGGCCTGAGGCTTCATCTATAAGCAGGAGGAATCTGACAAACATTGGTCAAAACAGAGACCATGAAGGCAGTGGACAATGTGAAAATCAAAAAGATGTTAACTAGAAAGGCTGCTTATGCTGAGGGTAGACAAGTCACCTGGTCTGGATGGCTTGCATCCTGGGATGCTCCATGAAGTGAGTGGAGAATGTGTGAAGATAGCAGACGGGCTCACTTTACTTTTCAAACATCCTTACAAATGCGGGAGGTGCTGAAGGATTGAAGAGTGACAAATGTGACATCCTTATTCAAGAAGAGGTGTAGGAACAGGTCTAGCAACTGATAGTTTAACACCAGTCACAGGTTTGAAATCCATAATCAGGAATAAAAATCAACAGGCACATGGAGAGACTTGAATTAATTAATAAGCATGATTTGTAAAAGGTAGATTGGGATTGACAAATCAAACTGAATAGTTTTTTTTATTCATTCACAGGATGAGGATGTCGCTGACTAGGCAGCATTTATTGCCTATCCCTAATTGCCCAGAGGGCAGTTAAGAGTCAACCACATTGCTGTGGGTCTGGAGTCACATGTAGGCCAGGCCAGGTGAGGATGGCAGTTTCCTTCCCTAAAGGACTTTAATGGAACAGATGTATTTTTCTGACAATCAACAATGGATTGATGGTAATCATTAGATTCCTAATTCCTGATAATTATTGAGTTCAAATTCCACCATCTGCCGGGTGGGATTCGAACCCAGGTCCCTGGAACATTATCTGGGTCTCTGGATTAATAGTCCAGCAATAATACCACTAGGCCATCACCTAGTGAAAAGGTTGAAGTGAAGATAGTGGATGTTCTTTATATGGAGCAGAGTTTCCAAAGTTATTGATTTTAACAAACTTGCAGAATTGGCAGTGTAAATGAGAGAAATTTTCTGGACCAAGTTGTAGACAGTTGAGCAGAATGTCTCACTCCCTGTGGCTGTACAGATAATGGGCTCTTTTGTTTTAAAAACATACCGAACATGAACCTGGTGCTCAGAGATAGTAAGAACTGCCGATGCTGGAGTCAGAGATAACACAGTATGGAGCTGGAGGAACACAGCAGGCTAGGTAGCATCAGGAAAGTTGACGTTTCAGATCGGGACCCTTCTTCAGAAAAGGGGGTCAAATTTCCTGCTCGTCTGATGCTGATTAACCTGGTGCTGTCAGTTGCAAAGGATGTTGAAAGATCCTGGGTTAGGGAAGCTCCAATTGTTGCCCTTCTCATCAATAGAATCCTAATTTACATATTCAAGGGGCAAAACAGCAACTTTGTGTACCCACTTTTGATGCTTAAAAGCAGCCCCCACAAATGCAACTGTGGCATCAAAACCTTCATCAACTGAGCACAAGTTTTCCCACGGCTGAACTGATATATTTCACACACATTCTACACAGAGACTCAGCACAACACATACCAATGTTGACTCTCTGAATTTCAGCTGTCACAGACCCATTAAAATGGGGAATGTTGATTTCCCATCATTGCTGTTGTGTTTGCTCCTATTATGTAACTTTTGACACTACAGCCTGGATGTCTGCAGCAAAATGCTAATAATTTTTGGTTTGCATATGTATGATTTCACTACAAGCACTGCAGAGAGAAAGTACTTCACCCCTGGCCTCCAACTCTCCTCCCCACCACACCACCCCCCTTACCCCCTACAGGGTCCTATACCAATGATCAGAAGCTTGCTTATTGATCAGAACAACCTGGTGTTGATGGCAGTCATGAAGAATCATACTAGCTATAGGACAGCAGTACAGAGGGAGAATTTCAATGGGAAACAATAAGAATAAATCATCGAACCTTTCCTTTGAATCTCTGTGTTCCCTTCAGTGAATGTGACTATGATATGAATTCTGCTGCAGCCATTCTTTAAGCAGATCCAGTTTGCCTAAATTAAAAAAGCATGAAAAGCATGAAGAAGTCAACAGCTTCAGAAATACTGTCATAAATTATTTTGTAGAAAATTTATCAGCACAATGAGTTCCTGTTTTTTATCAATACTGAACAATCTGCACAAATTACAAATTTTATGGAATTGTTCCCTTTACTTAGGCTACATGTCATCAACTTGCCATTTACCACCATTTTTATAAAACATTAATATCAGTTAAGCAAAAATGCTGTGACCTGATGATACTAATGGAATTGGAATAATTTGAGAAGTGGAGACCTTCGAGCTTTAAGGTAAACGGCTTTCAAATCAACGAGACAGAATCGATGGTAGAATTATCCCAAGATTAATTTTATCACTGCATTCCAGCCAGTGTATTTTAAACTGTGCCTTGTGCTCCCTGTCTTAAACACTGGTCTTTTTTTGTTGCGTATTTTAAAGTAAGTTTACTCCTTTTGGCAGAAGGCATTGTAGCATCATTAAAATTGACAATTAACCCTCTAAGGATTAAGTTTATCTTGCAATGTTTAAGTGCTGATATGACACACATTGCAATTTCACAACTAAATTTAAATATTTGAGAAGGATTTATACATGTCGAAGAAAAGGGAATGAAGTAAGTGTTGCCTTTTCCCTTCCCAATATCCCTGTAACCATGAACACGAAGGAAGCTCACACCTTTTAAATAGTGGACAGAGAACAATCAAAGTTTGAAAAGATTGTCTCTAAATCTTATTCTGCCTTTTCGTGCAAACAGCCTATTGACCAGGATAATGGGTACTGCAATCAGTAAAATAGTTTCTACAGAAGCAAGCTCACAGTTGGATTTGTACACATCCAGTATTAAGATTCTTTCTTGCTCTGAAGAGCTTAGGCTTCAGCCTTTCCTAACACAGCCTGATAATTGTTAGCCTTTACTCCCAAGAGAAAACAGGGCAGAGTGGGGAAGGATAGTGAACAAATAATTGGATTGGCGGAAAATTCAGACAGTCCATTATACCATGTGATCCTTTCACCTGATGTTTAACCCATGAAGTCAGGGAGTATTTTCACCAGCAGACAATTAGGAGAGGGGGAGCCCTGTAATGGTTTTTCACATTATGTATATGCACTACTGCCCAGGCTGTCTGTTGAACCTATTTCTCATTATTATTACACAGCAGCTTAACCTCTGATACCCTCACCAAACAAAAAAACATACGCTGCTTTATCTGGGCCTGAGTGATGGGATGCTCTTTTGTTCAACAACTACAAAAAAAATGAAAACTAGTTAAGGCAGATGCAGGATGTATCGTTGTCACAGTGAAAGGAGCAATCCCAATGAATTCAAGGTCTCTGGTCATTAAGGTTACTGATGTGTCAGCAAAGACTGCCTGCCAGCCATTTCACTGCCAGAGAGCATCATAATATTTTACCAAGATCTATTAAAAACCACAGAAGAAAACAGCCGTTAATCCTGGTTTCACTGGACTGCAGTAAGTTCCATTGGCATTATCCAATTCTTCTGTTGACCAGTAGTTGTTGCCAGGACCCTTGATGCATCAACTCTGGTGACAGCTCCTGTTTCATTAGGTATTGCGCATATTTACAAACCTCCTCATTCTAGGCATGTGCCTAAAACCAGGGAGGTTAATATCACAGAGATCAGCTATTGCAATTAAGCATTTGATTTTTGACATAATAGGTGCCAATGCCATGCACCTCTGTAAAATTTGACAGATGCCCATCTCACCCATATGCCCATCTGAAGAATCAGAATTCATCTTTTGACATGGTTCCTTCAGCATTCCAAGCAAGATTTGTGAATTATCCTGTGATGCATTACACAGGATATTGGGTGATTAGCAGGACAGCAGACTGCAGAGATTGACTGTTCTTGTAAATGACCCTAACAGTCCACCAGTCAGTCCAAGGTGGATGTCTGCCTTGCCAAGGTGAAGCTCAGAGGTTGCTTTATGTCTAATCGATGCGAGTGCCACGCCTGCTGGTACTTAGGAGTGATGGAACTTTGTCAGAGAGTCCTTGTGGACAACTGCCCTCCTCAAGGTGTCTTCTGTCAAATGTTGTTTGATAACACTTCTCCAAACTACCTTGGGATGTTTTACTGCATGAGCAGCACCGTACAAATCTAATTTGGTCTTGCATGGCATTTGTTTGAACGTCCACCGAAGCTACAAAGGCCTTCACATTTTTAGCCACAGTGCTGCAATACCATGACAGGGTCTTCCAGTAGCTGGAAGAAGTGCTTGTGAAGAACATCCTTATTACAGCCCTGTGCATTTGAGCTCTCTCTCTAACGCTGCCCAATACCTAATGCTGTTCACTTCTGATGAATGTTTCACAGCATATATTCCTCTCTATCTCACCACTTAACCCACATTTGACACTGCTAGGAGAAACAGGGTATGGGTTGGTACCCCCTTATCCAGCACGGTTTCCTTGTTGTCTTCAGCAGCTTCATGAGAAAGACGTGGATAGAAGAAATGAGTTTACTGGGAGACTTGTTGAGTGAATGCAGAGATGAATGAAAGGTTACAAGTAACATGTAAGCACCTTGCCAAGATAAGCTGCCAGGTTTGCTGACAGGGTTTCCTGTTTTGTTTGGGTGAGGGTTATTATACAAGGTTCTTCTCACAAAATCTTGCACTTCTCCCCGACATCCTGTGCTGTCTTGGCCTATAGAAAGAAAGAGAAGGCAAGAACAAGTGAACAGTTGTGGTAAAGGTAAGTGGAAATGTGTTGGGCTTTCATATGTGATGTAGTTGCTGAAAGCTGGAGAAGAAGCAAGGCGAAGGGCGATGAGAAGTTAATAAATGTGAAGATAAATAAATAGAATATCAAGTGAAGAAGATCTTTTAGGTAGAGCTGGGGGTTTGTAAGTTTAGGATACGAATGGTGATTATTGTTAGTGAAATTGAGCAAAGGAAATCATGAATGTGCTTGGAATTATACAAAAAAGTCCACCTAGAGATTCCATTGTGAAGGATCTGACAGAGGGGCTGGAAATTGTTGAAAATGGTCAGGAAGGAATGCAAGGAGTGTTGGCAGACACTGTTGAGAGTATCAGCGTGCCAAAGACTAGTATTCACCCTTGCTACTCTTGTGTGGTCACTAAATCTCTTCCTAGACTGAAGCAGTTCCCGCAGGGGTACTGTTACTATAGACTTAGATCAGCTGAACAGTGGCCCAAAAGATACTTTTGCGTGTTATGGGGAAACTATTTGTCTCGTTGTTCTAACCTTCTCCACAATGAAAGCCATCAGAAAACATCAGAGCAGGTTGCAATGTATTTTCCCATTGGATCAAGTGCTAAGATTACACCTTCAGAAGAATCCAGTTGGAGTTCCATTTTGACCCCTAAAACAGATTTGATGAAACCTTTGAAGAAAGGATAATATTTCCTGGCAGTTATAAAACTTACTCAGCATAACAATAAATTCCCAATGTAAACACTTTGAATTAGAATGAATTTTACTGGTCAAGTAAGAGGGAGAATTCACTTGACTTCTGTCGATTCTGGTTTGAAAAGATCCGAAACCAAACACATCACCAAATAATGTTAGGCATTAACACTGCTATAAATGCCCATATTAATAAATACTTTGCAATATAGTGCAAAAATAAGTACTGCATTGCTAAATACCAAAAATATTTCACTGGTGTCCTCCCATGTTTTGTTGCTCGTTATACATCAGGTCTTCCCAATGGATAAATATTTCCAGTATTTAATTATTTCCAACTGATATTCGACATGGAATTACTTTTTTTCAAAATATTCTGAATTTCTCACTTTGTGTTCAACTGATACTAAATGCCAATGTGCTGCTAATAGATGGTGGTGATCAGTGATTTTAAAATTACATTGGACAGACACTTCAGGGAAAAATATCTATAGGGCTATGAGAATAAAGCAAAGGAATGGGACTGACCAAATCTTCCTCCATTGAGCCAACATCACCTTGTTGACCAGATAGCCTCCTTCTATGCTATAATGAACATTCAACACCATGTTATAAAAACATTGAAAATAGGAGCAGGAGTAGCCTGCTGTGCCATTCAGAATGATCTCAGCTGATCCTCCAACTCAGTTTCCTGTTCCCATTTTCTTTCCATAATCTTTGATCCCATTGTTCAATGCTTTGCTTTGGCCTCAGTCACTTTCCATGGCAGAGAATTCCACAGCTCATCACTCTCCGGTTGAAGAAATTTCTCTTCATCTCAGTCCAAAATGGCTTACACCATATCTTTAGACTATAACCCCTGGTTCTGGACTCGATTCTTTAAGAAGCTTTCTCCTGTTACCTTGCCCAACCTCATTAGAATTTTATAAATTTCTATCAGATTTCCCTCATTCTTCTGAACTCCAGTCAATTATATGTTAATTACGTTATAATATTATAACATATCATTCACTTACGATGTCCTCCAAAACGAGGAATCACTGTCTGCACAGATCAATATATAGGATAATTCAATGAGGACTGTTGTACTACAGAGATAAACTTAAACCTTATTTTCACTGGCAAAATTCTTTATACTTAGAACAACACCTGTTATTTGACTTCCCATTGGCACATTCCCTAATTTCTAAATCATCTTCAGTTTTCTTCCTCATATTCTCAACGGAGCAGGTGTCCAAGTAACTTATTCCCCCATCTAGATTATCGTGCTCACCAATATCATTATTTTCCCTTGTATAAGCTCAGCACATCACCATCAGAAGAAGGAAGCTCCGAACCCTGGCCCCTGTGCAGCATAGGATATCACCATATTTATGTACTGTGCCAGCATATAAAAGGCTAAATAGCCTTGTTCAGTTATGTTTATTCTTGCATGCTATGTTAAATGCAGATCCCTTTTGCTTATTTCAGCATTTTAAAAGATATTTTGCTCAAAAATGTGATGTTTCAATGATCAAACAATCTCAGAGAAGGTGCAAAATGAAAGAAACATCAAAATCTGAAAATAAAACTAACATGAATCTGGATTGAGGTGGTTAATGCCTGTGCATTCTCCATAATGCATGTATTATTTCCAGAATGACTTAATTGTTAGTGTCAACAGCCACACCAGACCGAGGATTCCCATCAACACCTAGAGTGCGGGAAATTATACTGGATGACACCTTATTGCATGCAACTCTGAACCCTTTAAAACCTTGCGAAGCTCAAATGAGCTGAAGTAATGACCTGGAAATATTCCTCTGGGCTGGCTGCAGTAATGATGTGCCTGGCTGTATTTTTAATACAGTAAAGAGATTAACAGACGTAACAGCCTGTGCGACTTGTTATTATTGAGAAGAAGTGACCATTAAGGAATGATGACAGAAGCTCTGCTCATTTGAGGCAAGCAAACATTGCTTGTGCCTCTGTGACACATTTGCCCAGGGGCTGTGTGATAAACTCTCCAACGTATGATTTTTGGTTTAAATGGAGTAAGAAAAGAACACAGTTGATCAATAAATTCCACCATCAAACATTTTGAAGGCATTTTAATGAAGAAAATAGCAGTGAAATTCCACAAACTCCAGGAGAAATTGTGAAACTGAGAAAACAGGTAGACTGCTTTCTATTGCAAGGAATGCTGAAGGGGTTCAGATTACTTCATCAACTATAAGGTTCAGGTCCGGCTTATTACTGTCACCTTCTTCCAGACTGTGTCATCACGTACACACAGAAACGTAGAGGTGAGGATTACTCTGCAAGTATTGTACGTGTGTTTGTGAACACTTACAGTCTGTCATTTCTAGAGGAACATGCAAAAAAAATTTAAGATCACAATTTTGCTGGAAATGCTGAACAGAAAATCAATAATTTCGCTCCCAACTTTGCTTTTCCCTAAGCAACAAAGGCCAATTTCCACAATCCAAGGAAAAGGACAAATGGTCAGATGTATTGGGCCAGTAACTGTGGGTGGGTGGGGATTGGGACACAGGGAGCAGGGAGAGGGAATATCATAACCTTGCTATATTTCATGGACATTGTGCAAATATTATCAGTAATCATAATTGCTCACTGTCACTTTCACCCCCTTTTAAGCTTGTCACACAAACAGCAGTGAACCTGCAGAGTGAGATAAGTGAAAGAAATAGACTGCCTATGATAAGATTCAGCCAACAGTATTACACAGTACATATATGCAAATGTAAGTTATGTACTTCAATTGGAGTAGACAGTAATGAGTCTTTCCTCTTGGAGATATTATCACTGGCTAAACTATAAACGGTAGCAGAGTAGCACACTTGATAAAATTCAAATGTAATCTTGATACTAAAATATATGCATTATTTAAAAACAAAACCCTGCAAATATTCCCCTTACAACAAATTCTCCTTTTTCTCTTTCTCTCTCTCTTATAATGGAAGACGCTCTGGTTCCATTTGACACAATGAAGAAGTGAATACTCAGGAAGGAAGGATATTAAACATAATGCAAGTCTTCATTGTAGAAATCTGCGTCCGGAAGAAAGGAGCAAAAGATGACATAGAAACAGAGAAAATAGCCACAAGAGTAGATCATTCGGCCCTTTGAGCCTGCTTTGCCATTCAATATGATCATGGCTGACCATCCAGCTCAGTACCTTGTTCCCCTGATATCCTTTGATCTCTTTAGCCCTAGGAACTATACCTAAATCCTTCTTGAAAACTTTCATTGTCTTGGCCTCAACTGCTTTCTGTGACAGAGAATTCCACAGATTCACCACTCTCTGGGTGAAGACATTTCTCCTCATCTCAGTCCCAAATGGCCTACCCTATATCCTTGGAAATACAGGGCAATGAGGCAGGAGGATTATAATCATGTAACAGTGGATGAAGAAGCATTATGATCACCACATAGAACATTACCAAAGTTTAAGTGGAATGTAGCAAATCAGTAAAATGATGCTCTGCTCCACATTATGCCAATGCGAATGTGATATCACCATGGAAAACATTTTTTGAGCACATGCATGTTTTTTGCCCATTGCCTGGACTGAAGTAGATTGTCCTGTGGGACATGCTGGGCAGACTTATGGCTTTAGCTTGCCTGTCATTGTCATGTGCTCATATCATATCATACTTGGTCAAGGATGTGGAGGAGCCTATGTAAGCTGGAGTTCTGGATGGGTAAAGTAGTATCTCGATGTTATTTAGCCACAAGCTACAACTATGAATGAAGCAAATTGCATTCCTAATGTCAAATCTTTAAAAAGAACTTTGGTTTTCTCTGCCAATGCTGCTTTAACTCTTTATCTGCACTACCCTAAGAGGATCCCGCACAAAGCTGTGTGTGTTTATAAAGGTTGCACAGTAAATGAATTAACAGCAACAAATCTGCATATGCAACTTTCAGTTTCTAACCCAGTGGTGGGATGTGAACATTTCACATTAAAACAAATCAATAAAGAAATTCAGTACAATGAATGCCTGCTGGCCTCTTGGCTTCACATGGCAATGAGATGCCAGCATGCCACAAACTGACAGGTTATATTTGAGCCTGTAATTCTCAGATTTGTTCAAGACCTCCCACGACAACCAAATGATTGAAAAGTCACTTCAGGTAATCAATATTCCACAACATTCTGAAGAAACAGAACTCAGTTTTAGATTCCACGTGCATCATCAAAACCTTCCACAGCATTTAATGCAGACACATTGATTCTGTATCATTGGATGACACAACAACTGTAATTACAAGGAGGCATGGGTAACAGAGAAGAGAGTGATATAGAGGGGAGTGTTATTAGAGAGGAGAGGGTTTTATAGTGGGAGGAATGTGTTATCAAGAGGATAATATTAACGAAGAGCTAATTGAGGGAGCATTGAGAGGGAGGCATGGTACAGAAGAGTTTTATAGAAGCTGGTGCGTTTATAGAGAGGGAAATGTTGTTGAGAGAGAGGCCTTAAAGAGAAGGGTGTGTTAGAGTGTTATTACACAGAGAGTGCTATGCAGAGGTGGCATTATAGAAAGGACAGCCTTTGAACAGCATCCATACCAGACCCACCCCCTTATCCTATCCCTGTAAACCCACATTTCCCATAGCTAACCCACCAAACCTGCGCATCCCTTCACACTATGGGTAATTTAGCATGGCCAATCCACCTAACCTACACATCTTTGAACTGTGGGAGGAAAGTGGAGCACCCAGTAGAAATGGGGAACACATGCAAACTCCACACAGACAGTTGCCTCAGGGTAGAATTGAACCCAGGTTCCTGGGGCTGGGATGCAGCAGTGCTAACCACTGTGCCACCTTATAATCTAGAGAACATTATAGACAGGGGAGTGTTTTTGAGAAGAGAACACTATTGAGAGGAAAATGTTGGAGACAGAAGAGCATTTTAGACAGGGGAGCGTTACTGAGGGGACAGCATTATAGAGAGGAGAGTGTTATAGACAGAAAATTGTTATGAATATATCAGTTTTATCAAGGAGAGGGTGTTATAATGAGGAGTATATTATCAAGACGGGGTGTTGTGTCAAGAAATCACTCCTTCTCCTGTTACATCAAGCAGCATTATATGGATGAAATATTTCCTTGTTTTCTAACTGGCATCCTTTTCATCCTCTGACTGTCCTAAATTCAGAAATCATAAGTAATATCTCTATGAATATGCTCCAATAGAATATTTACAGCAGTTTTTGAACTATATTCCTGCTATCCTGAGGGATGTTAGTATTGGAAGAGTTAAATGCGGAGAGGAATCTTTCATTTCCCTTAAACATCACAAATTCATATATTTCCCTACAGCTACATAAAAGGTGGAGGTTTCACTGTGTGGAAGCATTCATAGCTTGAGGTGGAATATTTACAAAATCAAAACCAAACTGGGTGACATTCTGTCACAAGAATACAAGCCACTGACCCACAAGGTTATGTGTATTGACCATAAATATCAGCCACAGCAAATCCTTCACACAAACAAAGGATTACTTCTTCATGCTTGTGTGCGTCCAGAATCTTAGGGGATTTGTTTCAGCTAGTTTATACAGAGAACCTTGTCCAATAGTGTCTAGCACAAAAGGATTGTTGCACACTTGTGAATCTGCAATGACTAGTTCAAGATCACTAGCTGCTATGCAATTATAGCTGTTAACATTGTTGCAATAAAAGGTCATTAGAGCTGTGCTGAATGATTATTTCTGTGATCAAATATTCCTTTGATCACTGAAATGATCAATCAAATATTGGAATAAATTAAAGCCCCGTGAAAATAGTATGATTTGCTGGTTAAACTTATGTTCAACATCTTGCAAAGTAATCTGTTAACATCACCATAAATGAACATTAGATGTGATACATTGTTTTCTTCCGTCGATTCACATATCAGGTCAAATGCCTGGCTGATATCTAAATACTGCAACAACAGGAGAGCCGTTTATTGTACAGCAGAATTTGAAGAAGCCAATGAAATTAAGCATGAAGAGTTGCTAAAGTGGTTTCATCAATCCAGTATTATACTTAAGACTGTAATCAATTCATGAGTCACATAACTAAGTACATTCCATTGGCTCTGTGCTGTAAATAAACCCACAGTTTGTTGGTGATTTAACTGTTGTCAGTTATGTCAGAATGTCACAGGACTAGTTAATGCAAATGTTTTGCTAAGTAAAACAGATGAGTCCTTTTGAAAAACAAAACTTCTGATTTCCCCACATTTCTCTCTCATTGATTAAGTAAATGAGAAGAAGGTGAAATCTACTGAAGAAAGTGAAAAGTATGTTTTTCAAGGTGGCATTTGGCAAGAGTTAGCACATTCTGATCAGTAAAGTGGAATCTCACCTATTCTGATGACTAAATGAGTATAGGATATAGTAGGAACTGCAGATGCTGGAAAATCTGAGATAACAAGGTGTAGAGCT
>NC_063359.1:25402651-25426311 GCF_021869965.1 Rhincodon typus | reverse complement strand
ATCTCAGACTCCAGCATCGGCAGTTCCTACTATCTCCCAGTTTAAAAGTAGGACTGTTTCATTGTTTAAATATTTTCAAATCAACCTGCTCAGGGATGTTATTATACACTGCTGGAGCAGTTGGGAATTGAACCAATGTTGCCTTCTCCAGAAGTAGGGATACTACCACTGAGTCTTTCATGTTTTACTGACTTGCTTTAAATTAGGAACAGGAGTAGACACATATTGTCCCCTCATAGCTGTTCCGCCATGCAGTCAGGTCTATGGCTATCTGTGTACCAATTCCACTTCCCGTGACTGAAATTCTTTTCTCCTTCTGCTGTATTTGTGTTTTTTCTCAATGGTCAAAATGAAAGGAGTGATAACAAAGTCCCCAGTTGTAACTAAATTTGGGATATGGTTATGTTTGGCAGCTACTTAACAGAAAACCTTCCAGATCAGTGGGTGCTGCATGAGGTTCCTGTTTCAAGTTTTGTTCAATTCGAAATTCATTTGCTTCTATGTCAATAATCTTTATTTAACAATAAACATGAGGTGTCCCAACCTGTTCAAAGGTTTGGATTTGCCTCTTTAAAGCAAGAGTCAAGCTGAATTGCGGTGCAGTAAGGCAACTGAACTGCTTCAAACAGGACCCTTATAAAGGAAATGGGGAGTTTGTTGTTGAGCGAGACACAATGGGTCGGATTGCCAGACTGGATTCTCCATGTGCTGGTCTGTTGTGATGTTGTTTTGGTGCAAAGGAACTTAATCTGCACCAAATCCCACGGTCTTGCGGCCTTTCTAGAATAAAATTCTTCCATGCTGTCCACGTTGCCCAGTGGTTAAGCTAAAATAGGACTTTCCATGTAATTTCCTCTTTTTGACTGTGGTGTTTCCCCTTTAAGGAGAGATACCTGTTGAAGGGTTTGAGTTCAGCTCTGATTGCAGTTTGCTCTATTATCCTCTTGTGAATATTGCATTTAAGATCTCAGGCATACTCTGATCAGCTTTGGAAGCTTTTCTTTATTCCTTTACAAATTAACCACCTGTTTTGCCATCTTCCTTTGTCCATTAACATAAGTTATAAAACATTTAAGTGAATTCAACATAAATCTGGACAATTTGTTAGCACATGCCAGCTGCAAATGAACAACAAAGACTTCAGAGCTAAATTAATACACAGTTACTTTAATTCCACACTACAGCTGTCAATCACACAGGACACTTCAGAACAACATCAATTCTCAGTGAATATTCTGCACTTCACAATTGATCCAGCCTCTACAGCTCTTTTCATTTGTTCTTTGACAATTCTTCCACTGGCTACCCTCAGTTTTCCTTTTGAATGAATTGCTAATTTTTATAAAATTTTTCCCCCTTCCTATATGTAGACCCACTTGAGTGATAACAAAGCAGGTTCACAAACTGGAGCACCAGCTAGTGTCAACTACAGGTAAAAGGTTTGCTTTAAGGTTATGGCTTAAATTCCACTCCAGAGAATGGTTTATGATGTTATTACGGCCACCAGAACCAACTGAAATGCCTTGGGTAAATATACTGCCACCAATCCTTTTAGAAGCACAAGAATATTTGAGCAGGAGTAGGCCATTCAGCCCCTGGAGCCTGCTGTGGCATTTGAGACTGTGGCTGACCATCTACTTGTATGCCAAATTACCATGCTATCCCATATCCCTTTATGTCATTCAGAACATTCTCTCTCTTGAACTTGAATGATTCATCATTGTCTCAGTGAAAAAATACCTTTTAGCTCAGTCCCATGGGTTTGGAACCCACAGCTAGGGGGAACATTCTTCCTGAATCTTCTCTGTCAATCCCTTTAAGAATTTTCTATCATTCTATAAGATGATTCTCATTCTTCTAAACTCAAGAGAATACAGGCACAGTATCCTCAATGTCTACCATCCTGGGAATCAGTCTTGTGAACCTCTGCTGCTCTCTGGTAATTATATCCTTCCTTAGGCAATGGGATCAGAATGGCACATAATACTCCAGGTGCAGTTGATACAAATAAAGCAGGACCTATTTTCTCCTATACCCAAATCATTCTTATTGGAATTAGTCTAAGTTACTGATACCAAGTGGGAAAAGGCATTTCACAATGAGCTCGGCAGAGAGGGGCTCGGTCTTGTTGAATAGAATATGTTTATTACATTCTACTTAACGGCTAATTACACTGAGCTGAATTTGACCAGAAACTGGTTGTGTGTCAACTTCGGTGAGTTGCATGGTACCTTGTCAGATAGGTTTAAGGTTCTTGCCCCAAGTATGGACTAGGGCATAGACTGCAAGGAGGATGACTGAACAAACCACAGTACTGTGGTACACGTTGCCATTCAAGTGCAGGGAGAGAAGAGAAATATAGTATTAATAGGGGATAGCATAGGGGAATAGATACTGTTCTCTGCAGCACAGACCAGGGAGTCCTGAAGGCCATGTTGCCTAACTGGGACCAAGGTTCAGGGCTGGAGAAGAACTTGGACTGGAAGGGGAAGGCTGCAGTTGTCATGGTCCATGTAGAACCAATGACATAGGTAGGAAGAGGAAAGAGGTTCTGTTCAGGGATTACAAGCAGATCAGGGCAAAATTAAAAAGCAGAACTTCAATCTCTAAATTACAACCTGAGCCAAGTACAAATTGGAGGAGGATAAATAAGATTAAAGAGGTAAATGAGTGGTGCAAAGATTGGCTTTGGGGAAAAGAGTTCCAATTCATGGGGCAGTTGCATGATATTGGGGAAAGAGAGAGCTGTTCCATTGGGACAGGCTTCATTTTGACTCTGCTGAGGTCTGTGTCATGGCAAATTGTACAATTAGGTTTGTAGATAGAGCTTTAAACCAATTGGTAGAGAGGGAGGGGCATGGAAGGAAGATTCAAGTGATGGGAAATATTATTTTAAGAATCAAAAATAAGGGATGTGATATACTAGATGAGTTAACGGAACAAATAGAAACAAATAAATATAACCTGATAGTTATTACACAGACATAGTTGCAGGGTGACCAGGATTGGAAACTAAATAGTCAAGGGCATTCGACATGTAAGAAAAAAATAGACACTTTGGAAAAAGAGATGGCAGAGCATTTTAATAAAGAAAGGGATCTGCACTGTGGTGTGCAGTGATATGGGTACAACAGATCATGATGTGGAATTAGTTTGGGTGTAAATAAGAAATAGCAGAAAGAAGTGGTGGGTTGGACTTGTCTACAGGGCCTTAAAAAGTTGTGACACTGTAGGACTAGATATAAATCAAGAAATAATAGAGACATTAAGGAAGATCATGACAATTATCAGGAGTGGTTTTAATCTGCATATTGACTGGATAAATCAGATGGAGAGGAGTAAGATGAAAGACAAATTTGTAGAGTGCAACGGGGATTGTTTCTTACAGCAGCACATTGTAAAGTAAAGGTAAAGTCACCATAGTCCGATCAGCCCACAGGACTGCTCTCACATTAGAGGGGGTTGGGGAAGAGATAGAGAGATAGAGAGAGAGAGAGAGAGAGCGAGAGAGAGCCAACTGGTGGTGGTTTAACCTGAGGGTCACCACTCCTCAGACAAGAAGAGAATTCTTGATAAAATTGGCTCAAATAAGCATATTTGTTTTACCAAATAGGTTTATCACTATCCCTAGCTCCCTTCCCCAAATTTATAAATTCAATCCAGAGGTCAGACTACCCTTCCTGATCACGTATGTGTTGAACAGGGAGGTTCAGCTTTTTGATCATCTGACAATGGCTGACTAGATCGTATGTCTCATGGTTGGAATTGATTGTGGCCAGTTAGGCTCTTTGTGTCATTTATTAAGTTCATCCCATTGAATCAGTGATGGGTCGTGAATCTATAGTGAGTATCCATAAGACATACAATGCCCTACAACATTTGTAGAATGTTAGACATAGTACATTGGAATATAGAATCACAAAATCCCTAGAGTGGAGGGCAGGTCATCAGCTCATCAAGTCTATACTGACCTGCTGAAAAGCATCCCACCCAGATATACCCTCCCTGTAACCCTGCATTTCCCATGGCTAATCCACCTAGCCTGCACATCCCTGAACACTATGAGCAATTTAGCATGGCCAATCTATCTAACATCCATATGTTTGGACTGTGGGAGGAAACGAGTGCACCCAGAGGAAACACACACAGACACGGGGAGAATGTGCAAACTCCACACAGACAGTCATCCGAGGGTGGAATCAAACTCAAGTCCGTGGTGCTGTGAGGCAGCAGTGATAACCACTGAGCCACCATGGCACCCATCTTTGAAGCCGAGGTTATTCCAAAGGGGAATCTATTGAAACAACATCTTCCAAATGGAGAGATGAATGTGGTAAGTGGTTCCAACTTCTCATCTCATGGAACCTGCCAGAAACCACTGTTGGCATCAAGCTTAGATCTTGTTTCTAGAGTTTGCAAAAGCTCTCATTTACAGCAGCTATGGGGTGGATTACTCTAGCCACTGCCTTATTGAGTTGTGTAACATCAGTATATATACTGAAAGAACAGTTAAATTGAGGTAAGGTAACCATACCCAAACACTGTGCTGTTGACCCTGTTACCCGTGAGATGCCACCCATGTTGGTTTTTCACTTGCTCCATTAAAAGACGAGGAATCTTCCCAGGTGTGTACAGACACAATGTTCTGAGACCATGGGTTCAAATCCCACCATAGTACATGGTGAGGTTTAAGTTCTATAAAATCTGGAGTGGCAAACATGTAACCACTGTTGAATGTTGCAAAAGCCCACTTAGTTCACTAATATCCTTTAGAGAAGGATATCTGCTGGCCTACATGTAACCTCAGACCCATGGTAATGCAATTGCTTCTTTGCTGCCCACTGGACAATTAGGGATGGGCAAAAATTGCTGGTCTAGCCACTGACACCTACATCCAATGAACCTTTTTTTAATGAATGGCAGGGCAGGCTCATGGGATTGTAATTAACCTGTTTTTCTTATTCTTCTAATCAACTGTTCAGAGATGTTATTACACATCTCTGGAGTAGGTGGGACTTGAATCCAGGCCTGCCTGTCTAGGGGTAGGGACACTACCACTGCACCACAACATCCCTATTTCTGCTTCTATTTCTTGAGGTCTTATTGATCCCCAAATCCCTCGATTTCCAGGCTCTGAACAGCTAATCAGATTTTTTTTCTTGTCTGCTGACTTCAAGGAATGATTTTGTCAGTTCTGTGCTAAAGGAGCAGACTTCAAGGTAATGTAAGCATTTGTCTTATATCTGGTTACTGTCTTCCCAGATCATGTAGAAACTAGGTAGGTCACTCCGTGGCTGTCTCTTACAAAACTTGGCAATTGCAGGATGCATTTTTAACAAATGTTTGTGAAAGCATTCCTTTTTTCAAAAAAAAACAGCAAATTATAGGCTGCTACCTCTCTTTTTATCTTCTCATTTTCATCTCTGCTGAATATCAAAGAATTCAGGTCCCCTAGTGTGAAATCTCTGAAATATATTTCACTGCAGTATTAACCAGGCGATTATCGCTCATTTCCATTGTGAAGCATTCCAAGATCACTCCCAGCTGGTTACAATACACAGGAGCAGGTATACATCCCACACTAGTACTGTACTATAAGACAAGGTTATAAATGTGACAGACAGCTAACCCAGAAAATGATCCATTACACCATATGATATCAGTGGCAGTTTTTATCAAACCTTATGAACTGAGATGGATACAATAGCAGCTGTACACAAGCGGCATATTGTCAGTTGTCAATATAGCCTGCTCTCTGATTTGACGCTATGCCTTATAGAAATCTCCAATTTCAGGAATTATTCATTGTATTTTCTTTCCATTTTTCAAATGTCTTTTTACGGAGGTTGCAAATGCTGTTCAGTTTTACAGCTGTCCTCAGCAGACTTCATGCGTTTTTTTTATCCATTATTCGACGTGCCTTTTAAACTGGAAACTAGGCCAGTTTTCTGAAATAGGATTTACTTATCTCTCCTATATACACATTACATTAAAGTTGGTCACAGTAATCCCGGTGCCAAATGCACAAAAGTGGGGTCAATAGAATTTTTTACTATTAAAAAGCAATCACACTGAACTTCCTTCATGAATATTCACCTCCCCTTCCCTGCTTCTAATTTACCCCATCTCCAATTCCTTTCATTCATCAGTGCTCTTGTGTTTACTAACCTACACATTCAACTGAATAAATATAGGAAAGGATTTTATTAGCCAGAAATAAGAAGTAGAATGATGTGCATAGTAGGACATGTCATTCTAACCATAGTGTTGTACCAAATGATTGCATAAACAATTATCAGTACAATTGAAGCCTCTTAAAAGGAACATTATTAACAAGAAAACCAGCTCACAGGTTACAAACTCAGCTAACTAAGGAAGCTTATACCTTACCACTGTGTAGTACTGAAAGTTTTGGGGCACTCCGTTTGTCAACTGCAAAGATTTCCCCAATATTCCCCAATATGAATGGCACCATAGATCCACAAAGATATCAGGGGATCATAAGTAAAAGGTCTCTTCATGCAAAGGTTACATGCAAAGCTGCTGTTTCTTGTTTATCCTCAATTTACTCTGTTCAGTAGCATTGCTTAGGCTGTTTGTCCAGTTAAAACATTGAGAGATGACAAAGCATGGAAGAACAGAAAGCATCTGTAGATGGCCATCTCCAGATCATTGTCTCTATATCTCTGAGCTTGGGCATGGGTGATGGGTGGCAGAAATGCTCCCAAGTTCTGATCACTATACAATTTACCTGGCACATGTGTATGCATCGGAGGAAGCAAAGATGGATCGATGCAGTGACACTCCAGCAGGTGAATAACATCATGGATCACACATGAAAGAAATGACACTCTCAAATGTAGTCTGATCTGATGGAATTGGAACCCAGGTGAGCCAGTGTATTGGAGAAAGGAAGGAAGAAAAGGGTTGTCATGTCTGCCTTATGCAACAAATCCAAGTTGTCTGACAAGAATAACACAGGGAAAGGACACCAAAACAGAACCAGAAATTGCTGGAAAACCTCACCATGTCTGGCAGCATCTGTGGAGAGAAATGTGAGTTAACATTTTGGATTTGGTGGTCCTTTTTCAGAACTAGGAAAGGACACCTTGGGTTCAGTTTTCACTTCAGGAGCAAGCAACAGGAATTGGATCAGTTTCCAAATCCTGAACGTACCTGTGGGGAACATTTTGTGGCCTAGAGATGCCCCTTCAAGGGCATTGAAGCAGGTTCCCTGTCCAATTGAGGGTAAGTAGTTTCTCAAAACTGGAGGCTTCAACGGGATAGGAGCAACCAGCTGCAGCACCAGGGAAGAAACAGAAAGAGTGCTTTGAAATGGAGTTCTTTCTCACCAAATTTCCCAAGGCAAATCATTTGCTGCACATACATATCCAAGCTCAATTAAGCAGCACAGGGCACTGTATTACTGTATTATGCTGTACTCCTGTTCTCACGGGAGATCCCATTTCTAGCAACAGTATTTTCATAAAACAGAGAGTTGGGAATACTGGAGATCTGCAACAAACACAGAAAATGCTGGAGAATCTCAGCAGGTGGGGCAACATCTGTGAAGAGAGGAACAGAGTTAATGTTTTGAGTCCAGTGACTCTCTGTCAGAACTGAGGCAGTGGTTGTACTTATGTTGATGATGGCATGTGGTGGCAGAGTGTTGGTGAAATAGATGGAGGGGGTGCCCAGAAAGAGAAGATATTTTCATGTCATGGATATCAATAAGGAGGTTTTCAAAAGACAAACTGAGTCTACACTTCTGGGCTTAAAATACTGACCGCCTCCGCTGTCTGTCAGTTCAGATCCAAGTGATTTCAGCCTCTGGACTTCCAACAACATTGCTACTGTCCTTTGCTGCACTGCAGCTTCATACTGATTTCTGTGCAAACAGTAAAACTTGCTTCAGGTCAATGGTGGTTCATATGCAAGGGGCAACTTTCAGGTGCAGCCAAATGTGGAAGCCCTTTTGCACACAGCACGATTCCATAAGCAGCGGTGTTTTGAGACACTAGCCAATCTCTATGCAACATGAGAACCTGCTGCTGTTTTTCGAATATTGCTCTGAAATGTTAACATCCAGGCTGCAACAATGTGTTATACTTTGTGATAAAATCAGAGTATTACAGCACAGAAAGAGGTGCTTTGACCCAATGAGTCCTCTTTAACATCACACCTGAAAAACAACACCAGTGACAATGCAACAATTCTACACCGAAGTGTCAGCTGAAATTATGACTTGATTTCCGAGTTTAAAATAGACTTGAAAGCAGCAGCAGCTGAGCTTAGCTGACAGAGTCTGAGAGAATCTTCAGTTCACACTCTGCTCACCTCTACTATAAGTTACTGGGATCTTGCCTCCATCATCATTGCCAGATTCTGGTGCTTCTCCAGGCTTGCAGACATTGCCTTTCTCAGTGCTACCAAACCCCCAAATCTCTGCAGACAATGCTTCTGTGTAGCCTGATGTCTACCCCTCACTTCTGAATGCTCAGAAATGATGCAATCCAGAAGCAAAACCATCCCTCTGCTCCATGGTTTAAATACCCTGATCCCACTCTGTTAATCCCAGATCCTAACACTTTGATGCCAGCACCCCAAACCCCTTATTGTCAATCACTCTGTACATGGGGATCCCCCATTCTCCTATTCTGCCAGACGCCAACACTCTCCTCTAAATGAAGGGCCTGTGTCAGTCCCCACACTCATGGACCCATTCCACAATAATAAATACAGCAATTGCTTACCGATCCTGTCAATGATGCGCGCAGACCCTCATGACACCACTCCACTGGAATTTCTGCTACAGCTATGTGCACTTTTGTTACAACTGCTGAGGTTTCTCCACCTAATCAATAAAAACTGCTTCCCAAAGCTGCCAGACTGCTGTAGTACACTGACATTCCAGAGCATCTCACAATACAATCTTACCACAGACTCACCCCAACCTCACCACCAACCAAACTCCAGGATCTTTCCCTTTCCCTTAACTTCAGGAAACAATCGCCTCAGCACAACACACAAAATCAAAAAAAGGCCCTGCCTCCAACACTGCTTTGCCATTCAGTGGATGATAGGTGGTGTGGGGATCACCCACAATTTCCAGCAATGTTCTCCATTGAGGCACAGTGCCAGGGGATGCCATTCATATGGCTGACTCATCCATGTTTTCTAATGGAATGTACTTTTTATTTTCACCTTGTTGACCGTAATGCAAGGGTAATTTCATGTGTTCATGAGTCATGTTAAATACACCAAGCCAAGAGGGTAACGCTTGTGCTGAGGCACAAATCTGCTATTAGCCCATGGCACCTCATGGGAATGCACAGCTTTGAACTGCGGTATCTATTCTTAATCCACTCCCCTTCAGCACAGTGGTAGTGGAACGCAACACAATGGGATGGTGTCTGGATAACACCATTGCCCCTTATTGCAGTTTTCTCTGGATTTGAGCAGTGGATAAACTGAAAAAGGAACGCCCAGTGAACACAATATTTCATACACCAAAGTTGCATTGTAGCTCAAGTACAAAATCTGCTATAAAGGAACCTAAAGACTTTGAAATGTTTTAATTGATTTTTAATTTGAAAAAGAAGACAAAATAAGTTAAGTTCTCTGACCGAGTGAAATTGGCTGTCTTTACTCCTGTTTCTGTTCAATGGAATTTTGTAATAAACCTGATTCGTTGTTTATAGCCCAAGAGAAATGATTTGTCAGCATGTTATTTGTCTTGCTTATTAGAGGCATCCAGAGAGTATGAGATGTCTCTTGCTATAGTGAGTGAGCTTATCAAGAGCAAAAGGTTTATCGTTCACCCAGGGCATACTTTGTTACCTGAAGCTTGGCACATAAAAATCACACTGCAGTTCACAGGGAGTTTAGTGGTCTTCTTTGAGGCTCCTGCTTGCGTCAAAAAGTGGAAAAACACTACCTGAAGATCTTTCAAAACAAAAGGGAGAAAGAGACAAAACTGTAAGTAAATCTACCTGAAACATGCTTGTGGCAGCATGTTCGTCTGCATTACTCCAGAACCAAGCATCTGGGTGATTTTTAGATGGTGTTGAGAGCCCACAAAAAGGAAATCAGGACAGAGATTTTCTACTCAGATCACTTGTCTATATTGCTTATATATGGGAGTCGTAAAGTAGCCTACTTTCATATCTGGACAAGACCCATAGCTTATATTTAACAAGAAATTAAAATGCGAAAGCTGAGCCTTCTGTAATGGTCTAAATTATGAAGCGAAATAAATTAAAACAAAGATGATAATGGGTTCTGCAATGAATGGTTCATATAAAATCTTACTCTCTGGTCATTAATCTACCATGAATTCCTCTTTATTAACTGCAAAGATAAAACTACAGTCAATGTAACTTGCTTATCCAAAATGAAAATTGTGATGGTCAATGGCTAGAGAGACAGGGGTTAGAGGGAGCACAAAGTTCAGGGGCTTCACTATTGGAAAAAGGATGAGCTGCCAAGAATGGCTGTTCCCACAGGATTCCCATAAATTGGAACTGAGGGGTGTTCTGGCACATCTTCAGTACCTAACTTCTCTGTGGGGGCATGCGATAGCAAGCTTGGAAC
This sequence comes from Rhincodon typus, assembly GCF_021869965.1. NCBI lineage: Eukaryota > Metazoa > Chordata > Chondrichthyes > Orectolobiformes > Rhincodontidae > Rhincodon > Rhincodon typus. The sequence continues at coordinate 25,415,718 of NC_063359.1, read as the reverse complement.
AATAGCTCGGGAAAGTAATCATATAAATGGTAATGATGGCTGCAAACTAACTTTCCCTTTAGGGAAGACTATAAAAAGTGACACTTTTTAAATTAAAGTATTTAAGGCCCTGTAGAGCTACGTACAGCCTCAACTCACAAGGTATTCTGCATCGCACTCATCACGGTTCTTAACCAATAAAATTACTGCTTTAAATACAAATCCCGGATTTTTTTTCGATGCCAATACAAGTTTTAAAATACCAAGAATTAAGCACGATTTGGACAAACACAACCGTACAAAAGGAGAGAATTACTGAACAAAATTGCACAACGCAGACGAGAAAGAGCAGTGAATAAATCAGCTCCAATTCACTGTCGGAGCTCCCGAGATGATGCGATGTCTCAGCAGTGAGAGGCTTGCCAGAGGGTGGCACTGTTCCAGCAATCCTTCAGCACACTGCTCCTAACTGAGAGAAGATAAAGAGGGGCTCACAGAGTCTCCGCAAAATGCAGCACGCTGCACAAAACTCACACCCGACCTTTCAAAGGAGGGGATTGACCTGACCTGCAAACCCCACATGCTGCTGCTGAGTAGCTGAACGGTACCGCTTAATCACACTGGCTCACAAGAATCTGCATCTTCGACATCAATTTATAGTGAATCGTTCTGAATTTTATTGAATATTACAGCCAGATGGAAAACGAATCCAAGAAATATTTTGACACTTTCCCCAGTATAAATACCTCAGTGTGTGTGTGTGTCATCCTCAGTGAGTCCATGTCAAAGCTTTTGAGTTTTCACGGGCTGAGCTGAGAGCCTTTTGTTAGCCATCGAATATCATTTATATGGACAGTTAAATACTTAATAAGGAACTAACAGAATTATCCGTGATTACATACAACTATGTCTCAAAATAAACGAATTAAATATGAACTGATATATTAAACGTATTGAAAAGAATACGGTCACAGCCAGGAGATAATTACAGCCTGAGTCTCTCCATGAAGTAAATTCTAAAGTGACCAAAAATCTCACATCTTGCTCAAGTAGCCAATCAGCAGACCTGTGCTATCCTGGTGTACAAATACACCCTCTCCAATACATGCTGAGATTTGCTCTAATATACCCCTACCCAGAGGTAGGGGCACTACCACAGCATCACTTACAAATACTTTTAATCAACCTGCTCAAGAGATGTTATTACACACCTCTGGAGGAGGTGGGACTTAAACCCAGGCCACCTGGCCCAGATGTAGGGACACTAGCACTGCACCACAAGGCCAGAACGATCACAGCACTAGGACTCAAACTTGCAATCTTCTGATAGCATCCTGACTCACATAAACATCATACACCTTATCCACGAGACCAAAGGTGGGAGGGGAGAGATACAAAAGGGTTCAAAGAGGCAATTTTTTTTCGCACAGTGGGTAGTGAGTGTCTTGAATGGGCTGCCAGAAGTGCTGGTGTAGATGAGTACAATTTGTCATTTAATAAACAAATGGATAGGTACGTGGTAGGAAGGAATATGGATCAACACAAGCAAATGGGACTAGATTAATTGTGGAAAGTGGGTGGCATGGACAAGTTGGGCCGAAGGGCCTGTTTCCATGCCGTAAACCTCCTATGATGCTACATGACCACCACACACCAGCCCCAATGACATAACTGATATTTTCAGCCACGTGCAGGCTACACGACAATGAAGGGACATTAAAGGTCTAATGTGACAGCAATTTATAAATACAATTAGGGGGTCTCTTGTGGTGCAGTAGTAGTGTCCCTACCTCAGAGCCAGGAGGCCTCAGTTCAAGACTCACATGCTCCAGAGATGTGTACCAATATCTCTGAATAGGCTAATTAGAAAATATCAAGAAACATAATATGCACCCAGCTGCAAGAATTTGGTGACTACCTCTGGCCACTAATCCTGCACAAAGAGAGAGATTTCTACATGGAAGTTCTTTAGAATACCTCACTGAGTCTTTGTTCTGTTCTAGCTTTCCACACAAAATAGCAGGTGCAAAAGCAAAAGAATACATAGTTCATATTCCACCTAATATTTCTGTGACTTATTCTCTGACATTCAAGCATTCTCTTTATCATTTTCTGCATAATACACAATATTATGAATTAGTACAAACTGTTAATTTCTGCTTGTTTTACCCTGTGCCTAATAGCTGCATTAACGCTAGCAGCCCGGTGTAAGCCAGGCATGTTAAAGTTACCCAGATGCACCCAGGAATCACCTGGTATATTCTGTCCCCAACTGCAAATTGCTTACCATGCTGGTGACAAGGAATACTGACCCATCAGGGTCTGTTTTTACATTATGCATGTTGGATGGTGTCAATTTTGACTGGATCTCTGGAGAAGGTGAATCAAGTCCTGGGTGAAAACAGCAGAGAACCAAAAAAGTACCAAGTAGATTGGATTTATTTTACTTTCCTTGTGGTGTCAGGAGAAGCAGCAGAGCCTGGTATCTCAGCAAGTCTGGTATCACCTGTACAGAGAGAAACAGAGCTAACGTTTTGAATCAAATATGACACTCCTTCAGAATTGAAATGTTAATTCAGTTTCTCTCTCCACAGATGCTGCCAGACCTGCTGGGTTTCTCCAACATTCTATTTGCTTGTTTCAGATTTCTACCATCTGCAACATTTTGCTCTTATTCCTGAACTAAAGCATATTACTTAATTCATTCTTTGATATATACATTGCTACTCCTGAACCAATATGTCTTCTACTAACTTCCTTCTAATATACCACTGACCCTGCGTGCCCTCTGCACTGCCTACTCACTCACTCAGGTCACTTCCCTACCTGCACCTAAAGTAACAGTTGTGCCATCCACTTTCACCTCCCTTAATTTACATCTCTGTCTCATTGCAGGAGGAAGACAGCCCACAATGGGGCAGAAAGACTCAAGATGGGTAATGGGCTGACTGACATTCAGCCCGTCACCCTTTACGTGGAAAGCATCTTGACTCAGATTGCCCTGAGTGGGTTCACTGACTATGTGTAGTATCAGCAAGTGTCTTTGGCTTACTGTGCCAGGTCACCCTGACTGAAGACTGTCTCCTTTCACTTGACTGAGGCCTGCTTACAAACGTGACAAGGTTCCTGGCTTTGTGCCTGCACTAAATTACATGACAAGACAGAATTAATATGTGCCCGGTATCTCTGGCTGAGGAGTCAATGCCAGGGCCAGGTTGATTCAGAGTGAGTGAGTGTTATGACAGTAAGTGAACAGTCCCGAGATACAGCCTGGCCCAGTCGATGAGCTAGGTGCATGTCTCTGAGCATAGTGTCTTTGCCACAGCTTTACTCTGCAAGTTGCTGGTGCAGCCCAAGATGCACCACTGAGGTACAGAAGTCAGTGGATCAGAGATGCGCCTTGAGTGTTGTTAGAGGATGACACATATTGGTTGCCAACATCCATGGACACAAGATGCATGTGGCCGGTTGCCATGGATGCACTCTGAGACATTGGTGTCCAGTGCCCAATATGGAAATCCTTCAGAGTCAGTGGTAAGCTGAAGTCACCTCCAGCTACCCAATCTGATGACCTTGTTGAGTTTTCTTGATGTCCAGCTTGTTTGGTAAAATAGGAAGCTGAACATTAATGATGTGAGTTGGGCCATTAACAAAGTTTTTAACAAGCAATAATCCCACTTAATGGGCAATCATTGCTGCCGAGCAATAAACTCGCTGGACTGCTTGTGAAAAGCATAAAAGATGGAGTTAGATGTTCCCAATGGTGAGATACATCTCGCCAAACTTCTTATCCAGTTTTGCCATAAATCTCACGATAGCCCAAACACTGTTCAGACCCTTATAAGCTTCCCCCCTACAATTTTACCAAAATAAACTAATGCACTTGGGCAGGTTTCACTAACAAGGAACACCCAACAGAATGTATATCCATTATATTTGCATTCCTTTGATCATAACTGCCAAGGGAAGAAAAATAAAATGAAACAAATTCCATTCCATAAACAAACATTGCTGGAGAAACTATGGAGAGAAAGCAGAGCTAACATTTCAAGCCCAGTGACTCTTCTTCAGCATCCTCAGTTCTTTGTTTTAAATTAGATTCCAGTAATGTTGAAATGCAAACTTTTCTAGAACTTATCCTTTGCAACAAAATCTGGAGTTGGTGGGAATTTCTAGGCATAAATAAAATTTCCATCACACATTGAGTTGTGAAAATTTAGGGGAATATGCTCCAGAACAATAATAGAACAATCAGGTGTCCACTGCAGTTTTCTAAAGGCTGCTGTTCAGAATTTTGCTCCAGTATTTGTTTCCATGACATATATATCAACTGTTAAAAAATAATAAAAGTTATCAAAAAGGAGTGTGAAACTGAAATGAAAATCACCAGGGGTAACACAGTTCTGACATGACATCTAGTACCTTACACTTAGTCTACATGTCACCAACTTATGAAAGCGATGGACAGTGGCAGGAGTCAGATCACTTTCCTGTGGTATTTTCTGACTGGAACTGATTGCAATCAAGCATGCTTACACAACATGCCTCATTTTGGCCTGTTAGATTCCCTTCCCCAAGTTCCTATTAGATTAAATCCTATGGATTTCCATAGCTAATGTATGCCTAGTGATGGAATAGATAACCACTCATTGTACTTGTTGTAGGCTGCACAATCGATATTGTCAGCATCATAGTGCTCTCTGAAGCAGCAGTCAAGCAGTTGTACTGAGCAGGATTTTATTTTCTACATTCAGAATCATGCACCAATATTAATTTCCACATTTGTGTTTTAGTTTCTTTAATTATGAAGTGTATCACACACAGGCCAGAAAATTTCATCTCGATAAAAAGCATCATTTAAATTCGCAATAGAAGATTCGATGTAAATCCCCTCTAAAAGGTTGCACTAATGTCCTGCCAGACAATACAATAAAACTTACATATTAAAATATGCACCACACAGAGAACTTCCCCATAATCAACAGTAGATTATTTCACTATAATCCCAAGTAATAACATTGCAAGCACCTCTAATATCATTCCCTGAATGTCAGATTGGCCTGTTCTCAGCTGTCAGTTTACATCAGACAGCACCAAGGGATTAAACCAGCAAGACGAACATATTTAAAATACTTTGCATGTTAAACGTTTCAGTGTTTTGTGGGTTTCAGGGAAATAACTTGCAACTGATTGTAGGAATTTTCTTTAGAAAAATAAACACTGGTGTGTTGATCATGGCCTTGCTCACTTTTGTTTAATCCCCCTCCAAACCTTCTATCATTTCCCAAAGGTCATCGCCTGTGTTGGTTACTGGTTCCATTAACCGCCACCATGCTCTGTAACTTTATAATGACCTTCGTTGGATGATGATTCCATTGACACCTGCAGGCATTCTGCCACCTCGCCAAAGCAATCATTCTTTATACCGAAGAATAAAAATCTTTAGATTATCTTTAGGCAGGTCAGAGCTCATTCTGATACCAACATGGGTACCTTCTCGCAGTAGAGACTAACAATAAACAGTGGGAACTCTGAAACAATAAAGCGGGGGACCCTGTTTGACCTTTGGTGTTCCCTAGTTCATTGACATCATTTCCAGCTTGATTACCCCTTATCACTGCTGCTATTTACATCAACCAAGCAGAGATCTTTACCATTTGTACAGTTCACGCCGACACAGGAGCTAAACCCTTCATTTGAACAAATATTATTGAGGCCAGTCTTACTTTATCAATCAAATTCGGCATCCACAACTAACATGTAATATGCTCATCCATAACCCACTACAATAAGATCAGAAAACTCCAGGACATTTACAAATGAAGAGGGCATTGAGTCAAGCACATACCTCTGTCATGCTGTGTAAATTTAACATGTTTACAATTATGCAGTCTTCCTGAAGGCTTTTCCCCACCTAGTTGATGTTCTGTATCTACGAAGCTGAACTATGAAGGAGGGAACGTTAAAGGTCAAATAGGATTCCACTCTTTATTGTTGCAGAGTTCCCATTGTTTATTGTTTGATCTCAACTCCGAAAAGGTACCTGCATAAAGTAATATAAGCTTTTCATAGCGTCATAGAGTTATACAGCACGGAAACAGAGCCTTCGCTCCAAACAACCCATGCCGACCACGTTGCCAACCCAAACTAGTCCCACCTGCCTGTACTTGGCCCAAAATCCCTCCAAACAGTTCCTATTCATGTATTTACCTAAATGTCTTGTAAATATTATAACTGGGCCTGTATCTATCACTTCCTCTGGAAGTTCATTCCACACACAAACTACACTCTGTGTAAAAAAAATGCCCCCCATGTTTTTTTTAAATCCTTCTCCTCTCACCTTAAAAGTATGCCTCCTAGGGTTGAAATCCCCTACCCTAGCAAAAACACACATGCCATTCACTTTATCTATAGCCTTCATTATTTTATAAACCTCTATAACGTCACCTCTCAACCTCCTACACTTCAGTGAAAAAAGTCCCAGTCTATCATTTGATGTTCTGTAACTATGAAGCTGAAAAAAGAACAGCTTCTTATTAAATGTTTTCATCACATTGCTGCAGCTCAACCAATCCACATATTTAACAATCTGCTCTGAAAGTTCTACTCATAGTTTGACTGTTGTGACAAATTCTGCCATACCAGCAGAGAAAATCCAAACATTCTAAAGCAATCAGCAATATTCTCAATAAAGCAATTCGTAATATCCCTTTTAAAAAAGGATCTTTCAAAACTCCACAATCCAGATTTTTAAAAACTCATCAGTTCATCGTATGGGTTGTGTTGCAATTGAAATCCATGTATTAGATTTTGAGATATATTGGTAATAGACAAACACATTAAAGGGTGAAAACATTACCTCCAACCTACAATAGCAGAGGCAAGAAGTACAAACATCATAAATATGAATACTTAGGTTAAACTCACTGCAAGGCTGGAATCTAGCCTTCCAGTCTGGATAAAAGGCATAAACTATGCACATTTAATTTAAACTACAGGCTGAGCCCCTTCATTGGAATAGCATGACTATAATGTACTGGTAATGATTTGGATCCATACCTGTAAATTTCCATGTCCTGCAATCTGGTTATAAAACCAACCAGTGAATTTCACATATATGAAAGAAGGAAATACCCAAATTCTAAACCGTCTCAAACACTTTATGATGCCTCTTGGCAGCTGAACACAGCAGAATTGGGAGAGAATCATGATAGAATCCACCTGAAAACTTTCAGGAGAAATAGGCCTTAAATAAAATGGGGATGACAGCATAAAATAATAATTTCGGCCAGTGATCCTATTTAAATATATTACATTTAGGATTCAATGTTTTTCAGATACAACATTTTCAAAGAGCTAAACTGAGTAACTTTTCACTGGATGCCAATAAGGCAAACCTAAGCCCCAAAGTATGTCTGTTAAGCCATAGCTAACCCAAATCTTCCTTAATAAAGTCTGAATTTTCCAAATCAAGCTGAGTTTTGACTTCTCCTATTACCAACCCCACTGATACATTAGCCTGTGTGTAGAACTGACTGCTGAGCTAGACCTTTAATCCCATCACACTGCTTACGCCCCATTTTTACAAGTTTCCAACACTCACGTTCTTCCTTTGTCACTTTAATAAAAGCATCTGTCTCCTCTCATTCCTTTTGATTGCCTTTTGGTTTCATTTTTTATTTCATAACCATCTTCTTCAGCTCCTATGATAGGCTCACTATTGTTGCCTGCTTAATGTCCAATTTGGCTGATCAATTAGGGAGGATGATAAAGGACATCAGTAGGAATTAGAGGTATGTAGTGAACACAAAGCTCCACTGTACCAAAACAATATGAGATACTTTTGTAAAACTGGGATTGGTTTTGAGAAAAACCTTTGAGAATAATCAATAAAATCACTTTTAACGATCCCTTTGTCAATTCCAAAATCAACTAGTGATCAGTGGACACTCGGATTGATTTATAAGCAGAACCACAGACAGTAAATCATTTGGAATCAGAGCAAAAAGTCCCTTTTTATTTTATCACACACTCAGCAGATGAAATGTGAAGTTTAGTGAGGCAGCCGGCCTTGATGAAGACTACACCATGAATTGCTGATAATAATTCACTGAATTTGTTTGTCTAAGTTCAGCAAGGTGCAGGGGAACAGAGCACTTTTTAAAAACCCAGTGCCAACATCAAGCACTCCCAGATCTCATTCAATCTAAGCTTATTCTTTCTTCCCTCAGCATCAGAATATCTCCCTCGTGTCCTGTGTATGATCCTTCTCTGTCTATTGCTCTTCTAGCCAGTCGTCGTTAATACAATGATGGAAATTCTGTGCAATATGGCCATTCTGCCAAGAACAGGTTGAAGGGTGCCTCCAACTCACTCCCCATGGGACACTTCTAGCCACTGAGCTGATTTTCATCCCTTTTACAGTCATAGAGATATACAGCACAGAAACAGACGTTTTAGTCCATGCCGACCAGATAGCCTAAATAAATCCAGTACTATTTCCCAGCATTTGGTCCATATCCCTTTAAACCCTTCCTATTCATATACCTACCCAGATGCCTTTTAAATGGTGTAATTGTACCAACCTCCACCACCTCCTCTGGCAACTCAGTCCATACACGCACCACCCTCTGTGTGAAAAAATTGCCCCTTAGGTCCCTTTTAAATCTTTCTCCTCTCATCTTAAACTTATGCCTTCTAGTATTGGACTGCGCCACTCCAGGGAAAAGATCTTGTCTATTTATCCTATCCATGCCCCTCATGATTTTATAAACCACTATAAGGTCATCCCTCAGCCTCCGACGCTCCAGGGAAAATAGCCCCAGTCTGTTCAGCCTCTCCCCATAGCTCAAACCCTCCAACCCTGGCAACATCCTTGTAAATTGGACGAGATTCAAAACCCAGATTCTAGAGAGGAATGGCAGTGTGGCAACCTATTGTTCCACTCAGCAGCTCCATAGCTATACGTCATTTAAATTCTCCACCCCAAGCCGAGTAATACTCCTGTAACTCCATCACGATAGATGTTACACTTTGTGTAAGCTGAGCAGACCATTGCTGTATTTTCTCCCTTACCTGCACCTACTTTAAGAGAAACACCACAGTCTCACCTATGTATTGAGTGCTCCAACTCATCTACAGGGCTAGAGTAACAGTTAAGTCAGAGACAAATGTCAGACTTTTCCCTTATTCCGCCCAATTATATTCAATAGTTTAATGGTTAGATGCAGTGTGATTAATGCAGAGCCATTTAGATCTGCAAGATCCCAGTATTGACCTCACATCCGATAAAATAGTGAAATTCAATGCTGTCAGTATACCCAAACTGGACTTAGCGATCCTCAGGGCATTTGAAGGGCTTAAAAGACACCTCAAGGGCTTAGGTAAGAAGGTAAGATGAGAATTTTCCTGCGCTGAAGGAAGAGAATAAAGAAAAAACAAAATACATTTAAAAATGAGAGGGCAAGTTCAACTAAATAACTTGTGCAAATCTTTATAGGCATTTCAAATCCATCTGGGGCCGAGGCATGTTTACACCCTCAATAAAGACAAAACTGGCAGAACAAGGCAACAATGACAAGAAAGCAAGATAACTTCCCTCGTATTTTGTCCTTTTTCTTTGAAATTAACTGAAAAATTCAAAGGTACAATTGTGAAAACTCAAGATTAATCAATTTAATTTATGTCATTGCCCATAACTCAGATCAGAAAGGCAAAAGTCAACAGATTTGTAAGAAATTATGGAAAATACCTGATATTTGTCTGAATTTGCCTTCCCAACCAAAGTCTCTATCTATAATGTCATCCTAGTTCAAGTAAATACACCGCTCTGCAAATATGTAAAATCTGTGTGGAACTAGATGTCAGTAATATATTCCTGTTTGGTTAGATCATGCCCAAGGTTAGAAAAACAGCTATTTCTCTTTATGTCAGTTTTGTTTCTGGGAATGGCAGAGGTTGTTCTGTATAAGATCCCAGCTGAAACACTGCAGCACCACGAACAAGTGTGTAAAGAACTCAAGAGGTAAATTTATGCATCGCAAGCTAACACTATTTATTACAAATATTCAAATAGGTTTTGCTGTCTGTCTTTCAAATTTAATGGAGAAATGGTTTTAATTTACTCGCTGTAAGTGTTTCTAAGGAAACCGGAATCATTGTCAGCTTTTAAATTTTCATGAGAGGCTATGTTTTACTTTACATCTCTTTGCTACTGCTGTAGCAGACAGAATCATTGGTCAGTAAGTCAAGCACTGTTGCCTCTGTGTCAGAAGTACCAGGGTGTGTAGTGCACTGGTAGAGGTGCAATCTTTCAGATGAGATCTTTAAAACTGAGGTCATGTTCTGCCCGGCGAGATAGAGTTCCCTTGACACTACTTTGAAGAGCCGAGGAGTTATCCCTGGTGTCCTGACCAATATTTATCCCCCAATCAACAATAAAGGAAAACAGATTATTTAATCGTAATCATAATCCCATTGCTGTTTGTGGGAGTTTGCTGGGTGCAAATTGGTTACCACATTTCTCATATTACAGCAGTGACTACACTTCAAAAGAATACTGCTAAAGTAGGACAGCTGTGGTCTAAGAGTTGCTATATAAGTTACCATTTTTCTTTAATTGTAAAAAAAACGCAAGTTGGTAGTGAATAAAGTTATGAAATTGAAGGAAAAATAGGAAAAATATACATTGAGGATTCAAGGCTGTCGTGGATGAAGGGAAGAAAAACAGATATGAGTTCAAAATAATGTGTTGCTGAGAGTTTGGGCACATTGTGAAATCTAGACACAATGAGCAGGGTGCTGGTGGAGAATTTGGCAGACCTCCTTCACATTCTGCTCAACTGTGCTTTGACTGCCAGGAATGTCAAGAACATTCCAAACACTCCAAAAGGAACAATTCAGTGGCTCAGCAGGGTGTGTGTTTTGGAAAGCATTGTGCAAGACAAAACCTACCTAAGAGATCAACTCAGGTACATCCAATATTGTAGGCTCATGAGTTGTCTTCAACATTTAGAACAACATTTCTCAACCACTTCTGTACAAGACTGCAACATTCTTCACAATACAGGCACTTGCAAATATAGAATCAGAGAATCCTTATGATGTGACACACAGAGAATGCTGCCACAGGACGTCTCTGTACTTGCATCTCTTGTCAATATTCTCATCTTTTATACAGAGTACGCAGAACAGTACAGCATAGGAACAGGCCATTCGGCCCACCATGTTTGTGCCGACCATGATGCCATTCTAAACTAATCCTATGTGCCTGAATATCAATAGAGTAACATCAATACTGTTAAAAATAGAATGTCTTACACTTACTGTTAAGAATATTTAGGCTTATTTTCACAAAGGTCCTGAACTTCACAATATCCATCAAAAGCCTAAGTAGAGTGTGAAATTCATATTAATCAGTCAATTTAGAAAGTAAGCAAGCACAGGCATAACTACAGAAAGGCTCTTTAAGACTCCACAGGCTACATTTAGGATTAAACTCATCCCCTGCTAGATAATGAGAGAGCTTTATTAGCTGTCAGCTCTACCTCAAGATTGGAGGGCTCCAGTTCTCAAGAAGGAGCAATTACCTACCCAGGGGCTGCCGAAGTTAGGAGGCCCTCTGTCCCTCACAGGTAATGCCCCTCCTGCCATTGGTGTCAGCCCTTATCCATCTGCTCACCCTCCCAGCTGAACAAAGGATGAATGGTGACAGGAGGATATGAGGAAGGGTGTAGGGGGAGGGGCAGAAAGGGGAACTAATGAATAAATCAGCTGTGCAAACACAGCCAGGTAACAAAATCTGTGCAGCCTTCATTGCTGGAGACATTGGTTGCCTGCAGCAATGCATTACTACATAATTTTACCTGCTAAAAATTTGACATATTTATAATGCAGGACAAAGAAAACAAACACTCCATGATGCAATGCAGAGCAGAATGATATCATATGACCCATTTCTCTACTGAAGGTATTTATATGCAATGCTAACACAGGCCAGGGGAAAGGATGCAACTTCACAGTGATGGTTAGAAAGGCAACAGATGGCTGAAGATTTCAGACTTGTCCTTAGTTGGCATGAGATCACTGCTTAATGCCCCTAATTCAATGTGTTTATCAGGCGTGAAGGTATGTAATAAAAACATCACCGGTTCAAGCAGCATGCACCTGTAGTGATTGTAGAGTGTAGACACAGATTTAATTTCTACAGCCAGACAACTACCTCTGATTTCAGTCAGATTACTAGTTTTGAGCTGTTAGAGATCCGATGATCAATTTTTCAAAATATTGAGTCACATTTCAACAGAATTGACCTGAATAGATTAATTGTTTTATAATCTGGATCAGAAACATTTTGACTGTGCAGCTGTGTTTAATAACTAGCGTTCCGATTGATTACCAATAAAACAGACCATACAGTGTACAGAGGGTAAGACATACAGTTGGTGCAGTGTACAGTGGGTGCAGTGTGAGTGTAGTGTACAGTGGGCACAGTGTACAGCGAGTGTGGTGTACAACAGGTGCACTGTGGTGTACAGTGGGTGCGGTGTACAGTGGGTGCAGCGTACAGCGGGAGCAGTTTACAGCAGGGGCAGCATACAGTGGGTGCGGAGTGAGTGCAGTGTACAGCGGGTGCAGCGTACAGCAGGGGCGGTGTGAGTGCAGTGGACAGTAGATACAGCATACAGTGGGTGCGGTGTACAGCGGGTGCAGTGTGAGTGCAGCATACAGTGGGCGCAGTGTACAGCAGATGCAGTGTGAGTGCAGTGTACAGCAGGTGCAGTGTACGATGGGTGCAGTGTACAGCAGGTGCAGTGTGAGTGCAGTGTACAGCAGGTGCAGTGTACAGCAGGTGCCGTGTGAGTGCAGTGTACAGCAGGGGCAGTGTACAGTGGGTGCAGTGTACAGCGGGTGCAGTGTACAGCGGGTGCAGTGTACAGCGGGTGCAGTGTGAGTGCAGTGTACAGCAGGTGCAGTGTACAGCAGGGGCAGTGTACAGCGGGTGCAGTGTGAGTGCAGGGTACAGCAGATGCAGTGTACGACGGGTGCAGTGTACAGTGGGTGCAGTGTGAATGCAGTGTACAGTGGGT
>NC_063359.1:25371947-25402641 GCF_021869965.1 Rhincodon typus | reverse complement strand
GTGGGTGCAGTGTACAGTGAGTGCAGTGTGAGTGCAGTGTACAGTGGGTGTAGTGTACAGTGGGTGCAGTGTGAGTGCAGTGTACAGTGGGTGCAGTGTACAGTGGGTGCAGTGTGGGCGCAGTGCACAGTGTTGCAGTGTGGGTGCAGTGTACAGTGGATGCAATGTACAGCGAATGCACTGTACAGCAGTGCAGTATGAGTGCAGTGTTCAGTGGGTGCAGTGTGGGTGCACTGTACAGTGGGTGCACTGTACAGTGGGTGCAGTGTGGGTGTAGTATACAGTGTGTGCAGTGTACAGTGGGTGCAGCATGAGTGCAGTGTACAGTGGGTGCAGTGTACAGTGTGCACAGTGTACAGTGGGTGCAGTGTATAGTGGACGCAGTGTACAGTGTGCACAGTGCACAGTGGGTACAACATTCAGGTGTATCAACTGTATGTTATGCTCCAGCTGCCCCGTCAATCCGTGCGGTGGGAATGTCAGGTTTGGTCTAAACACAAGCAGAAGTAACTCAAAACTGAACAACACGATAAGAATTGCAGACAGGAGCCTATTCAGATATTCAGGACATATAGGATCATGGGTTGTTCTTATGATTATTGCCATCTTGCCATGCTGGAAGCTACCAAAGGAAATTACAACATTTAAGAGATATTTGGATAAGAACACGAATAGGAAAAGTTTGGACGGATTGGAGCCCAGAGCAGGCAGGTGGGACTCGTGTAGTTTGGGATTATGATCTGCATGGACTGGTTGGAGCAAAGGGTCTGTTTCTGTGCTGTGTGACTCTATGATTCTTAGAAGAATTACATTTCAAACTAGATGGTCAACAACTCCTGCAATGCATCCACCAAGATACCCAACCATATAACCCTCCTGCACCAAAAAACCTCCCCTTCCACAATCACAGCTCCCCTTTTGACTGCCATCACAGTCATCATCAACCCCCATCACCTCCCCCACCACCATCACTCCCTTGTACACCATCACACACCCCCCACCATCAACGCCATAATGCATCCCACACCACCATCACCCCCCATTCATTATTACACACCCCACCATCACACCTACCCAACCACACACCTCCATGCCCCCACCATCACCCCCCCATCATCACCCCTACGTACCATCACACCATCTCCCCCCACCCACCATCACTACCACCATTACCCTTACCCACCATCACCACCACCATCAACCCCCATCCACAATCACCTCCCATCAACCCCCATCCATCATCACCCCTCCATCTATCATCACATCCCTCCACCATCACACCCACCTAACCATTCCCCCCAACCCTCCCATCATCACCACCCATCTCCACCATCACCCCTTCTCCACCATTACACACCCCATCGTCAGCCGCCCTCCACTATTACACACCCCACTATCACCCGCCCTCCACCATCACCCTCCACCACCATCTGCCCTGCACCGTTACCCACTAGCAGGGGCAGCAGGTACATGGGAACACTACTACCTGCAAGTTCCCCTCTAAGTCACTCACCATCCTCACTTGGAAATGTATCGCCATTCCTTTGCTGTCACTGGGTAAAAGCCCTGGAATTCCCTCCTTAATGGCATTGTGTGTCAACCCATAGCAGATGGACTGCAGCAATTTACAACCAGCGACTTCCATGTCCCACAAGTGAATAAAAACCATCCTCCAACAAATGACCCTGCCGCAACGTAACCAATCCCCACTCCCACACCTCTAACACACCTATCAATCCCTGTCCGCTCATCCACACACATTTCAAACTCAGATGCACCCACCCTCCAAAAACATACACTCGCCAAAACCACAAACACTTTCCAAAACACAAACACCACTGCAAAACAACCGCATCCCTAAAGTATGTATCCCTCAGTCATCCTTCAATTCATGCCACCTCCACCAGAACATAATAGTGTCACCGAGTGCCAATGCATGGCAGAATAGAGTACTAGACTCAATTCTCTCAGTGTGAACCACACCTCTGTGGGCAGGTACTTAGTGAATATCAGACACTGAGCAAGGGTTAAATCAGAGTGACTCTCACCTACCTCAAATGAGACCAGGTCATGCAACAGTAATGGAGGTTTAGAAGAACACTATCAGCCTGCCTAATTTAGGATAGTGCACTCAGTGAAAGTCAAATAAAATGATGAAGACAGAGAGAGAGCAAGAGAGAAAGAGCGAGAGAGAGAGAGAGAATCAAACCAGTTATATTTCATTAGAAGGGTGCATGCCCGAGAGATCAGCAAGCAAGCAGTTTGTCTGATCACACCCAGCCTTATTGAAGCTTTTCTGCAGCCTAAAATAGACTGAGTGCTGACACAATTAAAACTAAGCTGACCCAGAGGATCTAGTGAAGTCACCCCTGCCAGATTGAGGAGGGCATAAGATCCCAATAGATCTGCATCCCACCCAATTTGCTGACCAGAAAATTAACCATACAATCTTGTGATTCTGACTCATACTAGGGAGGGTGCCTAATAATATACAAGAAGAAATTTGCTTTTTATACCTCTTGTAAACATTCACAACCCCAACAAAATGATTGATTACAACAAGATCAATTCCTTTCATTTGCATTCCAGCATTTCTGCCTGCATTTAATATTTTGACATCAAAATCACATAATGGAGTTGATAAGGCTGTTACAGAACATGTTAAGATGATTAAAAAAATGCAATTGCATTTATACAGCATCCCTCACAAGCTCAGGATCTATCTTTAAAGCATTTTTAAAGTGTCATCACCGTTACAATGTGGGAAAGCATAAACAATCCAATCCTTTATTAAGTTGATTTACTGACGACAACAGCACATTATGGAACCCGTACTAGAACTGGATGGGGTGAATGATAAGACTTTGTCTGGCAAGAAGCTGCAGTGTTAGTGCCAACATACAAATGGCAATAGGTTAGAGAAGCTCAGACTGTTCTTCTTAGAAATGGGAAAGTTAGAAAATTGAATAAAGGTGTTCAAAGTCATGAGATGTCTTGACAGAGAAGATAGAGAGAAACTCAGAGATCGTAAGAACTGCCGATGCTGGAGTCAGAGATAACACAATGTGTAGCTGGAGGGACAGAGCAGGCCAGGCAGCATCAAAGGAGCAGTTTCGGGTCGGGACCCTTCTTCGGAAATGGGGGGGAGTAGGGGTGGGGGAGTGAAAGGAGCTCAGAAATAAATAGAGAGAGGAGGGGTGGGGCTGGGGAAGATAGGTGGGATGGTGATAGGTGAGTGCAGGTAGGCAGTGGTGGGGATTGGTCAGTGAGGTGGGAGAAGCGGATCGGTGGGAAAGAAAACTGACAGGTTGTGTGGGTCAAGGAGGCAGGGATGACAGGGAGGGTTGGTCATGAGATGAGGCCGGGGGTGGGAGATTTTGAAACTGGTAAAATCCAAATTTAGGCCATTGGGCTGTAGGCTCCCGAGGTAGAATATGAGGTGTTGCTCCTCCAGTTTCCGGGTGGCATCATTGTGACACTGGAGGAGGCCTAAGATGGACATGTTGCCCAGGGAGTGGGAGGAGGAGTTGAAATGATTTGTGACCGGAAGGTGTTGTCATTTGTCACGAACAGAGCGCAGATGCTCTACAAAGCGGTCTCCAAGCCTCTGCTTGGTCTCACCGATGTAGAGGAGTTGTTCATATTGGTGAAAAGATCAAGAAGCAAAGGAGATCAATTTAAGCTGAATAGCAAAAGAACCAAAGGTGTCATCAGGAAAAACTTATTTACTCAGGCAGCAGTTAGGATCTGGGATGGAGTCCGAACCAATCATAGATCTCAAAACAGACAGTTGAATTGTAAAGATTTTCTGAGGTATACGGGGAACAGAAGTGGAGAGATGAGGGGCTGAGTTGCTCTCACAGAAAGCAGTCAATGACAAGACGGGCTGAACAGCCTTCTTCAGTGTAATATCCATTCGCCGATTTTATTCTTTAAACGAAGAGAGATTGACATAGCAATGTCAGATTGGTTTGTGCCCCAGACTGTCAAATCCAGGAGACAATTCACCACAGAACTAAGCTAATATCTGTACCAAACTATCATTAGATTTGGTTACATGATATATACAAGATAGTTAACAACTGGGTAGTCGGTTACAATTTTTTTTTTAAATTCTAACACAATACGGCAAACAAACTGTGACTACTGCAGCTTGTCAAGCATGACTCCAGATGCCCCACTCTGAGAAACTCCCAAGAGTTAGAAAAAGGTGTATCCTCATACTACACAATATTTACAGTGAGAAAATTTTACCCACCTCACAGAAAAGAACAAACCTTCTAACAGCTAAAAATAATGTGCTCTGCACAACAACCGATGCCAAAATGTATTGTGATACAAATGCTGACCAGCATCTGTGCTTTGGAAAAAGTAGGTCATGTGCATCTTATAGTAGGGCAGCACAGAAGGAGGCCATTTGGCCCATTTAGCCTGTAACAGCTCTTTCACAAAGAGCGATTCAATTAGTCTTACTGGGTCTTCAAGTCTGTTTCTTCAATCAGTTCAATCATGGCTGACCTGTACCGTAACCCCATATATTCAATTTTATTTTGTAGTTTTTGCTTAGACATTTGTGGTAACAACAATCCATCATCTCAGTTTTGAAGTTCTCAATTGACCTGCAGGTCCCCAACCCCCAACCTTCTGGAGACGAGAGTTCCCAAGTCCCAAAAACATTTGTGCGAGGAAATGTTCCATACTTTGCCTTTGAACTGCTTAGCTCTAATTTTAAGGTTAGGCTGCTTTGGGTTTCCCAAGAAAGAAAACAGTTTGAATGGAGCAGGCAGGTTAACCAGACTCCATTATAACATGGATGTGATGACATTGCTGAGACAGGTAACAATCGGCAGTGTAATTTGCAGTCATCTGTATAGTTCAGGTCTCCTGAGAAACAAGGGACATATTCACCCACTAAAGCTAGTGTAAAGAACAACCATGAGGCTGATACTAGAGTCTGAGTTATGAAGAAAGACTGGACAGCCTTAGGTTTTTCTACTTAGAAAATAGGTCGAATTCTCTCCATTTCTCTGTTTATGCAGCCTGAGGTTCAAGAATTGAAGACAGTCAGATCTTCAGGGCTGCATGACCTTGTTAATAGTGGGCTTTCTGAAAGAAGTTTCATCATTTGAGATTCCACCCTATAGTCACAGCAAACAATTTGTTTGACTATATCCCCACTTTTGTATAAGGGCTTTGCAATGGCTAACAATGTGTAATATTATACAGTGCGAGTAGACCAAGGTGGCATAGGTTCAAACCAGAAAACGGGCTCTTTAGACCATGTATCAAGAAGCAACTGGGCATAGCAATGACAGTGGTGTGAGAGGAGAGTACATCAGTTCACAGAAGGTAGAATTAAAATGGACTGAATGGCCTTTTATTCCTCAAGTATCTTGTTAGGGGGGCAGGGGTACTGAACAACAGCTTACCAGGATTTTCCATAAATATTTGTACATTTCTAACATCACAATGATTAATTCGGATGGTGGGAGTTAAATGCAGCAGAACTATTTCAGAATTCAAGCCATCCAAACCCTCAGTAATGTTAATGCTTTGTCACTTCCTCCCAGCCAACCATTATTGTATCCTTAATTTACTATCCAGCTGATTAACACAGTTAAAAGCTATATTGTATTCCATTGGTTTCAGGTAAACCCTATACACAGAACGTCAGGCAAACAAGAAATATTACCAATTGTATAAAAGAAGATAATAATTCACAGTAATAGGAAGCCTTCACCAAGTATTTAAATATAGCTTTGTTCAAATAGAGGGGTTAATTTGCAAGCACAATGGAACTTGAGACAACATAATATGCAGTCAACAAATAAGATTTCAATTTTTAAATCTTTAGCAGCTTTTTTTTTGAATAGCACCGCTATGTTGAGTAGGTTATCAGTGCATTATGGACTTGAATTTACCTCATGTATATCACAGTAGCCTGTGCTCCCAGGGTCCAATTAGCCCATATTTGGTCAATAAACCATTAGCATACAGCAGTGGATGCTGATTATGGTTTCATGAAAAAGTCTTGATAATTTATGAGATCACCAACTGGCTAGTGAGTCGAATAAATATTTCCCACTGCAAGATTTATCCCACAACGTTATGATGTGAGGAAAGCAGAATGACAGTGAAGAGGGAAGGGATCACTGTAAAAAAGATGAAGAGGGCCCGGCCCGTGCTGGTGGAGCTTCATTTAAACTAATAAAAATTTACTTCAAATCCTATAGCTAATAAATCTCAAGGGCATATAACAGACCCCAGTAAAATCTGACTTAACATTATGTTAGTGCTATTAACAATATTTATATAGACACCTCGTGGCAGGAAGTGGAAGGCACTTAAAATATGGCAAAGCCATGGTCCAGTTTGTCATGACTTTGGAACCTTTAATAGTGTGTGCAGTAACATGAGGTCAGTGATTAAACAGGAATAGTCGCAATCTCAGGTGAACCATTTGCAAATTGATAAAAAAAAACCGACTTAAATCATGTTTTCTTTCAATTACAGCATTTTTCCATGATTTGGACCCTTTTTCAGAACCCCTCCACGCCTCCCACAATAACACCGCCACTAGATAAAAACCGAAAGAACTGCGGATGCTGTAAATCAGGATCAAAAACAGAAGCTGCTGGAAAAGCTCAGCAGGTCTCGCACCACCTGTGAAGAAAAAATCAGAGTTAACGTTTTGGGTTCAGTGACCCTTCACCGGACCTGAAACGTTAACTCTGATTTTTTTTCTTCACTGATGCTGCCAGTAGACACTCTAACTCCACCCTCACAGTTCTCTTTTAGAATCGCACCCTTATCAGGGAAGGGAACTTCAACAGAAATGCACAAACATTCTAGTAAAATCAAAAAAACTCCATGCCAACTTGCCCTGGTGATCCTCTGAACCCTATTTTGAAAAGCAGCAATTTGTGCTGGTTCCATAGGTCCTTGGCTTTGTTGGGGTCACCCTCACCTCTGAATATCAATGCCCTGGGTCCAAAAGCCTACATATAAAAATCAAAGTTGATTCTTCAGTGCAGTGTTGGGAGAATGCAACACTGTTGAAGGTACTATCTTTTGGATGAGACGTTAAACTGAGATCCCATCTGCCTGCCTTGTGGATATGAATACCCCATAACACTATTTGGCAGGAATTACTCCCTGGAGACCAATTTGATATTTATCCTTCAATCAACATATCAAAAAGAGATAATCAGATCACTATCACATTGCTGTTTATGGGAGCATATTGTTTGCATATTGGCTGCCATATTGTTGACATCACTACGGTGGCTCTGCTTTGAAAGACTCCTCCATTGGACGTAAAGTGCTTTCAGATGCTGGTTATCATGAAAAGCATGATATAAATGTAAGTCTTTATTTTTTTAAGTGGGCCAAGTATATTTGTTCATCAATAGAGTCAGAGAGTGCACAGAGTACAATAGCCAGGATTTTCAGCCACCGCAGGATTTCAGGGAGACTATTATTACTACAACAGAGGCTGGAGGAGGAGGAGGGAGAGGAATCCAATAAATAAAAGAGGCCAATTGGACAGTGACAGCGACAGTGGGTAAGAACAGCATGTGTCACTCGGAGAAAGTGGAACGTTATGCAGCAGAAGAATATAGACTCTTAACTCTTTAAGAACAACTATATCATTTCATACTTTTGAAGTGATTCATGGGATAGGGGTATCACTGGCAAGGCCAGCATTTATTACCCATCTCTATTTGCTTCGGAGAAGGTGATGTGAGTCACTCACTTGAATTACTGAACTAAGTGTGACAGTGTACACCCACAGTGCTTTTGGAGAAACACTAACATTTTGACACAGTGATAATGAAGAGACGGTGATATATTTCCAACTCAATTGTGCAAATCTTGGAGGGAAGTTTGTATTTCATTTTGGAAACCACCACCTGCAGGTTCCCCTCCAAGCCACTCACAATCCTGACTTGGAAATGTATCACTGTTCCTTCAGTGTAGCTGGGTCAAAATCCTGGAATACCATCCCTAATGTCATTGTGGGTCTATCTACAAGAGACGGAATGCAATGATTCAAGAAAACAACTCACCATTACTTTCTGAAGGGCAACTAGGAATGGGCAGTAAATGCTGAACAAGCTAGCAATGTCCACGCCCCACAAATAAATATCAAGAAAAAGGTTCCGGTTCCAGAATTAACAGAAATAAACCACATTGTAATGCTTGTACAAAAAGTCCTGTGAACTATCGTGTAAATTTTAATTCTGTGTATCGGTATAAAGTAGTTGCAAGCAAATGAGCAGCTTGTTCTACATCTCTTCCTTTTTTAATATTACATTGAAGCAAATGAAAACTAAAATAGGGAGAGGTATAAATTTGCTGACTTTATTTTCTGCTTTGGACTATCACACAGAGTCAAAATTTATGTTGAGTTGAATGATGTCTCTTAATATTTTGTTGTTATTTTAGAAAGCAAGATTAGTCTGACAATAACGTTTGTAAACATCAGGTGAGGGGAATCCCAAGGAAAGTCGGTGTTGAAAGTAAAAAGGTACAAGATGAGAACCTTGACATCTCCCAGGCTTTGAAGTCTGACAGAGCATCTTCTAGCATTTGGAAATAAAAGATATGATCTGTTCAGAAGTTTTCACTTTTAAATAGAGGAGTGGAAGGAATATTCCTAAAACTAGAATTCAATTTTGTTAATGGAAGTAGATGAGGCAGAAAATGCAGAGAATGTTTGAGTGATTGAAGAACATTTCTGATCTGGAATACATTGTCTAAAGCAGGGGAGGACCTGAGCAACTTTCAATAGGGAATTGGATGTATACTTGAAAGAAAATAATTGCAAGTCGGTTGTGAAAGAGTTGGGAAGTGTGATTAAATAGTCAGTCTCTCACAGAGCTAGCAAAGGTACAATGGGCTGAGCAGTCTCCTTCCCTGGAATCAGCTGACTCTGAATTGAAAACAGCAATGAAGTAGCATTTTTGGCATGTTTCAGGTTTTGTGTTGAATTTTATTCAGCATTTGATTAAACAGCGAGTGCTGATGATGCAATCAGTGGTAAGAATGATTGAGCCACGCCACACTCAGCAGCTGAATTAAGTGCACAGTTCAATTTTAAACACTTGTGAAGCATCCTGGGTTAATGATTGTGTCTGTCGCTGTTAATCCAGCTCCCTCACTGTGTCAGGTTCAGTAACCTCCTCCAGAGCAGTCGGTGATGTCATCGCTGATTTAAGCAAATGAGGCAATCTGCAGCAATCAACAATTAAAACATTTCAAGAATTGGTCATAATTCATTTCACTCAGAAGGAGTGGTAAGAGCCTTTCTTCGTCACTGTTAGCAGTCAATTAATTATTTTGTTAAGATTCTTGGAATTTTGACAGTAACAAGTTACTGATGACAGCCAGTAAGATGGATAAAATGTCGCTAATACTGAACTTGCACACAACATGTGTCCGTGATCTCGGTCTGTTATCCTTTGTGTTCATTCAACTCAAATCAGGGTCCTACTCCAGGCATTCACTCGAGATGGAGACCAAAAACTCCCAAGTGCTGGGAATCTACCCTGAAAAAACAGGAAACACTGGAAACAACAATTGCGGAGTAGAATCTGCAGGCGCAATCAACCAGTTCACCTTTTGGATGGAATGGAGACCCTTTTCTGCCTGGTACAATGACCATTGTTCACTGCTTACTGCTCCAGTAAAGCTCAATGTTAAGCAGGATGAATAGTGCCCCATCGAATCTTAGAGTCATAGAGCCATACAGCAAGGATAGAGACACTGGTCCAACCAGTCCATGCAGAACATAATCCCAAACTAGACTAGTCCCACCTGCCTACTCCTGGCCCATATCCCTCAACACCTTCTCTATTCATGTACTTATCTAAGTGTCTTTTAAACATTGTAACTGTGCCCACTTTCACCACTTCCTCAGGAAATTCATTCTATATGTGAATCAACCAAAAAAAATTTTGCCCCTCATGTCCTTTTTAAATCTCTCTCTTCTCACCTTAAAAATATGCCTCTTAGTCTTGAAATTCCCCATCCTAGGGAAATGACACCTACCATTAACATTATCTATATCCCTCATGATTTTATAAATCTCCAGAAGGTCATCTCTCAACCTCCTATGGTCCAGTGAGAAAAGTCCTATCTTTCGATTGAGTACTATGCAACCTTCTGGTCTTGACATTGAGTTCAATAATTTCAGACCATTATCTTGGTGTCCATTTTATTTCCATTTCTTTGTGTGTTTCCATTTTGCTCTTATTTCTTGCTTTCAGCCAGCAGCACACCTTCACCAGGCTTAGAAATGAAAAATACTATAGATACTGGAAACCAGAAATGAAACCGAAAGTGGTATAGAAACTCAGCAGGTCTGGGAGCATCTATGGAGAGAGAAACACAGAGTGAATGTTTCAAGTCCAACATGACTCTTCTCCAGTCACATCTTTTGTTTCTTTCCTTGGCCCATCTCCATTCTGACTAAATGTTCTGGCAGCCAATCATTGCTGTCTTTCACCAAATCATGGGCCTTCCTTTGACTTGACCAACACACCCTTGCTCAAAACCTATCAGATTTTCCCAGTTCTGTTGAAGGGTCACAGATCTCCTGAAAACTCAAATCTGCTTCTCTCCAAAAATGATGTAATAATCTGCTGAGTACTTGCAACATTTTCGGTCTTTTCCTGGTTTCCAGCATCCTCCATATTCTGCTTTTTGATTTATGATAACCTAACTATTGACTCTCAGCTGCTAGTTGGAATAAAAATGGTAGGATGTGCACAGTAAGCGAAACAATCTTCCAGGCATGGTCTGTACTTTCATTGTCAGTCAATCAACCTCACTTTGCTCTCAATTGGAAGTGGAGATGGGGGGGATGAAGAGAGAAGAAAGAAATTTTCTCCAGCCACATCTTTTCTGTGAGCTATTTGCTTGGTTATGTTTTCCTCCGCAGCCCCTTTAGTTTCTGGTTAAACAAGAGGTATAGTTTAACAGAGAGTCATCACCGTTTGAGGTCTGCCCTGTATTGTTTGGGCTGCAACATTTCTTGTTGGGGGTCTATCAAATTGAAACCAGGGCCAACGGTCTCAGAAAAAAAAGGTGGGGGTGACTGACAAAAAAACCACACCCGGTTTCAAACCCCAGGCATAAACGCCTCACTAGAATTTGTTTAATATGTATAAGGAAATCAAACTTTTTTTTAATAATGGCATTCCATAAATAGGCTGAAAATACCAAATATTGAATATGATGTTTCCAGTAGAGGCTTAAAAAATCGAGAATTTGAGGAGCCACAATATTAAAATTTTTCTCTCTGTTTGTCATCTGGAGTTTTAATATAGTTTAATATAAGATTTTAGAGTTTCAAGATCCCAAGTCAATGTACAATTGTTTACAATACTACAACAGCATGCAAATTGCAATGTACAATAGTGTTATAAAAACTGGACTGTCTCCTGAGCGATTTCCAACTGACTTTAATATCCACACTCGCTTTAATATCAGCATGCTATCTGAGCACCAGAGTATTTAATCATTCACTTTCCATGCATCCTGTGGAATGATCCACTCATCAATTGCACCCAAGCCCAGAGCATTTTAATGCAAGTCAGTGGAATAATATTATGTCTATATTTGCAAAAATGATATTTAAAATATAGAATAGCATGAAGGGTGGGATGCCGACTTCTGTCAGTCCTCTGTGATATTATTTACGAACATTTAGGCAGCCAAAGTTCTTAACAACACCATTTTACAAACAGCAGGTTAAAATTAATCAGTTGTCTTAGGACATGTGCAGAGTATTGAATCTTTGAATTGATGTCATTGTTTTGGTGGAATTGAGTTTCTGGTGATGAGTATTCTTGTGGCTTGTACATCATTATGGCTGCACAGTGAACTGGAATGGGTGACGGTGCATCAGTTATCACCAGGAAATACTGCCAGAACATGCAATCAGCCTGACAAGTGGAAATTAAAAAGACAGTGCCATTCTGAGATGTGATGAATGTCCCATTTATAATCATCCCACTGCGACATGCAGTAAAGTAATATCAAGCATCACTGACGTTTAAAATCACTAGGGTGAAATCACGAGCACTTGTTCCCTGTTGTGATCAGTGATACCTGCCTCTGGCCTGGAGTTCATAGAAACACTGGTTAAGACCTGATTGCAGCCTTGTCTCAAGGAACTTCATTCCCTGTTAAGAGAGACCCGTAGTGCCAGAATATCAAGAATAAGCAAACAATTTGAAAAAGTACGAACCCAGCCTGATAGTTGCAAGTAAAACATGACCAGGATCCCATAAATCATGGCGGATCCATCTTTGGACAAAGGTGGTCAGTGCCTTTTAAAGGGTCAGGTGGTAAAACTGGCTTGAGAATGGAGCATTTTGCCTTGGAGGAATGAGGAGGTTTGCCTGTATCCCAGGATTATTTATTGAAATCTTTGCCTCATATTGACAGAGCATGGCAGAAGGTCTCTTTTTACCATATTTAGATTGGAAAGCACATATGCTGCACCAGGAAACCTTCAATCTATATTTAATAGTAGCAAAATACTGTGGATGCTGTAAATCTGTAAGAAACACAGAAAATGTTGGTGAAACGCAACAGGTCTAGCAACATTTGTGGAGAAAGAAACAGAGTTAATGCTTCGAGTTCGCTATAACTCTTACCTTGGAAGTGAAAGGGTTTGGAAAATTGCAGTTTTGATACTTTTGACAGAGGTATGAGGGAACAGGTGATGTCGAGGGCCAGTGCAAAAGATAAAAGGGTTGCGAATTAGGGTGAACGTGAAATAGAGATGTAGAATGGGTGTAAATTAAGGTGTGGAAGGATGAAAATAGGTACTGTCAGCTGAGAACATTGTAAGAAAACTGCAGGGCAGATGTTACAGGGTCAGGCTCTGAAGTTGTGGAACTCAATGTTGAGTGCTAGAGGGTTAAGGTGCCTCACCACAAAATGAGGTGTTGTTCCTTGAGCTTTTGTTGTGCTTTGTTGGAACATCGCAGCAGGCCCAGGACAGAAATGTTAGCATGAGAGCAAGATGGTTTATTGACATGATAAGGAACTAGGATTCTGGGGTCAGTCCTGCGGACAAAGTAAAGGTATTCCACAAAGAATCACACTGTCTGCACTTGGTCTTTCCAATGTAAAGCAGACCACAATGTGATTTGCGAAAGCTAGATTGAAAGAATACAAGTAAAACCCTGTGTCACCTGGAGGTGTGTTTGAGGCCTCGAACAGTAAGGAGAGAGGAGGCAAATAAGTAATCCTGGAATTTCCTCCCTGATGGCATTGTGGGTCAACTCATAGCAAGGGGATTGCAGAGGTTCAAGAAAGCAGCTCACCACCACCTTCTCAAGGGAAACTAGAGATGGGGAAGAAATGCTGGCAGCCAGCATATCCTACAAATGAATTTTTAAAAAAAAACACATTGAATGGGAAGGTGCCTTGGAGAATGGAAAATGTTAGGATTGTTAGGAGTGATGGAGGAGTGGACCAGGGTGTCACCAAGGGAATGGTCCTTGAGGAATGCTGACAGTGGAGGGAAGAGGAAGATCTGTCCCGTAGTTGTATCCTGATGGAGGTGGTGAAAATGGCAAGGAAATCTTTCCAGCTCTAAAGAAGAATCATATTGTACTCAAACACCAGTAACTTTGTTCTCCCTCCGCTGATGCTGCCACTCTTGCTGAGTTTCTTCAACATTTTCTGTGTTTATTTCTGTCTGTCTCAGTGTGCCATCAAATGATCAGTATACACTTACGTATATACACACTGAGCAGGTAACCCTGTCACACAAGAAGAGAAAAAAGGCTCCTGGTGAAGAATCTGAACATATGTGGAGCAAAAGTTTACAAGGCCACTTTAAGCTATTGGTCTGTGCTCATCTGCCACAGCAGCAGTTAATGGTAAAAGGAAAAACTTTTCCTGAGGTAAACATTACCCTCAGTGTGGCTTACCCTGCAAAAACTGGGCTTCACAATAAAGCCTGCCACTTGTTTATCCCACCAGCCAGACAGAAGGCTTGAAATTTTTAAGAAATTCAGAATTCTAGTTTCAGTAGGAAACAGGTGTCAGTAATATGGAGATAAATTTCAAAAATCCTTGGCAGTTACAGATGTTTATTCTGTTTACAAGATCTTTCTGATTTATTCTTCACTTCACCTTACAGCTGCATCCATTTTGTTGCTGTTGGTATCTTCAGAAGTCGGGGGTGGGGAATAGAGGAGCAAGTCCCTATTGATTTCCCATCATTCCCACTGTGGACATTTTATGGTCTATTATGCAGCAGTCATTGCTTATTCCCATCACAGTTGTAAAGAGAAAATATGGGTAGT
This sequence comes from Rhincodon typus, assembly GCF_021869965.1. Taxonomy (NCBI): domain Eukaryota; kingdom Metazoa; phylum Chordata; class Chondrichthyes; order Orectolobiformes; family Rhincodontidae; genus Rhincodon; species Rhincodon typus. The sequence continues at coordinate 25,388,308 of NC_063359.1, read as the reverse complement.
CTGACCTTGGCAATATGTAGATATTGAAATATTATTAATGGCTTGAGTTGAAGGATTTTGAACTGGCCTTTAAATAAAGTGCCAGCTTGTGGTACAATAAGCATTCAGTAAAAATTACAAAAGTAAAGCATTATTCTTTATTCAATTTTTTTTCTTAAAAAATCTCAAATGTAGAAAAACACGTCCACCTCCTTGCTTCTATTTGTTAAACATATTGAATGTAATTTTAAGAATTAATTTTATTTGTGAGAGAATGAGTGAAGGACAACCATTAGAAGGATATTGAAGAATGTGAAAACTCATTAGAATTGTTTTAATGTAACCATTCAGTTATGGACACTTGTCCATGTGGTATTCCCCTATCCCCCACCTCTGACTAGTGCAGTATGAGGTGATACAGACCAGATCTCAGCTTCCATTCCCAATCAATGCCAAATTCAATGATTTCAATGTGATCTCTACAATTAACAACAGTATTCCTGAACAAAAATAGCTTAAAAGAAAAACAAGCCCAGGTTCCACTTGTTTGTTCATGAGCAGGCTGATCAGTTTGCACAGCAAACAAAAGGTTAGGTGCAACTGAAGTGTCCTCCATTGTCAGTCAAGCTGACAGCCCACTCATCATGCCCTGAATAAACACTTGGGCAATCTATCAGAGGGGGACTGTGCCCATGGACCTGCCCCACAAAAAGAAATAGCCTCTATCAGGAGTAAAGAGACAAAAGGAGAAATATTGGCATTCCATTGTTTGCTCAACCATAAAATCTTTTTTTTTGACCAGTAAGTTGTTTGTGGCACTAGCCAATATTGTGATGGAACTTAGATGTTTTTTGGATGGTAAGTGTGCTCCTTGCATTGTTTTTTTATAATAGATTTGTACAGGCCTTGATCTCCATTAACCTTATGTCAGCGGTATCGAGAAGAACTACTTTCAAATACCAACAACAGAATAAGCCATACCAAGCTTGCATTTAGAGAGTGAAGGTTTGCCTGCGAAATCATATCGACTTTCTAGGTACTATGAACAAAGCAAACAGTGACACTTCTTTTATTTACTCATGGGACATGGGCATCACTGGCTGGGCTAATGTTTTTGCCCAGTTCTGGTTGTCCTTAAGGTGATTGTGAGCTGTTTTCTTGAACTGCTGTAGTCCATTTGGTGTATTGGTCTTCGAGCATTTGAACAGCTTCAGTAAACAGTCACAAATGATGCTGAACCTCATACAATGATCAGCGACCATCACTCAACTCTGATCTCATGACAGAGGGAAGGGATCCAGGTTCGATTCCAGCCTTGGGTGACTGTTTGTGTGGAGTCTGCCTGTTACTTGATTCAAGATGGAATGAAGCTGGCCATTTAGAAAGTAGTCTACAAGAATCTGAGGGAGAAGAAATGGTTAAAGACACAAGAGATTAGTCCTGCACTTTAAGCAGAGAAAATTCTAGCTCATTTGGTCACCACACACTATGTTGGTAGCAGCTCATGCTCATATTGGAGGGATTGAATTTGTGAAGATTTAATTGAGACTGGTTTGCCAAGAGGGAAGATTCTTTAACATGTCTCTCACCAAATAAGTCATTGGGAGTTGGGAAAGTAACATTATCCCTGTGTCTGCATGTATTTCCTTCAGGTGCTCAGGTTTCTTCCCACAGCCTAAAGATGTGCACATTAAGGAGATTGGCCTTGCTAAATTGCCGTGGAGTGTCCAGAGATGTGCAGGCTAGGTGGATTAGCCAGGGTTGGTACAGACTTGATGGGCTGACTAGCCTCTTTCTGCACAGTATAGATTTTATGATTTAATGATTCTAAGTAGCTGAAGATGTTCAGTGCTTTAATAGCCCAGAAATTTCTGAGGAAATAATGGTGCATTAAAGATACAGAACATTATCAATGGGTTAACCAGCGATTCATGGGGGAGTGAGAGTTATGTGAATGTATGTGGTATTGCCCAATTTGTTGAATGATTTACTTTACCTTGCCCATCAGCCTCAGAGATCAAAATTCAACCTTAACCTTACCATGAGTTTCAAGTAATTGTTGCTTTGCACTTTTAAAACAAATGAAACTCACTGCAGAATCGAGGGTTGGTATTTAACCAAAAGGATCCTTTCTGCGATGTTGCTGCAAAGCCACTCAACATCTCCTGGCCAGAGGAAGCAATTGAAACAATGGAGCCTCATTCCTGCAAATAATAATTGATCCTGGAGTTTTAAAAACTTTTAACTTGCAATATCTTTTCTTAAGTTTCTTTTCAGCCTCTTTTCTCTTTCCTTTTAGTCAAATCTTTCTTGTCCTTTTCTCCCGCTGCCTCTGTATAGCTGATTGATAATAGTTGAAACCAACATGTTTTAAAACATCTTTCAAACATCCAGTGACTGAAAGGAACACAATAGGATTTCAAGTTACGAGTTCTGCTATAACGATGTAACACATGATTTAAAATCAATATTGACTAAACATTATTTCAGTTAGCAATGTATACTCTAAACTGCAGAAAAATTTCCCACAAACCTTTAAAATGTTTGAGTATCCCCTCCGCTATTACATTTTACTATCCCTTAAGTAGTCATCTCATTCATCAAGCACCAATCCAAGAATATTCTTTGCTCCTGTGGGCATGTTTCCTTTCTCAGCTGGGCAACTTCCAATTCCCAACTCCCAATGACTTATTTGGTGAGAGACATGTTAAAGAATCTTCCCTCTCGGCAAACCAGTCTCAATTAAATCTTCACAAATTCAATCCCTTCATTATGAGCATGAGCTCCCACCAACATAGTGTGTGGTGACCAAATGAGCTAGAATTTTCTCTGCTTAAAGTGCAGGACTAATCTGTTGTGTCTTCAACAATTTCTTCTCCCTCAGATTCTTGTCGACTATTTTCTAAATGGCCAGCTTCATTCCATCTTGAATCAAATAACAGTTTAAGATATAACCATTTACAAACTTGAGATTTCTAACAAATATCTGTGACTTAATATAACTGCCCTGGTCACTGTTCACAGGTGTGAATATCTCCCATCTTCCTCTCGGTAAGATAACCTGGGGCCTCCTTTCACTTTTCACTCAATTTCCTGGTCAGGTAGAATTCATACAGGTCACATGACCCCCTTCATTTATCCATTTACTTGAAATTAAGAAGATAGTCATGTTTTGAAACAATCTTACAAACTACATACTTGCGACAAATTCAATCTGTCCACTTTAATTCTTCTTCTTTCTCAATCTTTGTGTTTATTTCTCAATCCCTAAATCTATTTGATAAAGAAGATACTGTGTTGGTTTCTCTGTTTACTGCTGGCTCCAGGCGACCCAGTGCATCACCATCATGTCAAACTTTCAGGAACTCTGCAGGCAATAGCTTTTGAGTTAAAAAAAAATGTAGGGGTGAGTCCAATAGTCCTGTGGTTAGTAAATACTTCAGGAGGCTTTTGCGTTTTTTCTTAATTTCCTTTCTTTTTTCTGTCCCTTCCTACTTCTTTGTCTGCATTTACTTGACTTTAATTCACTATATAGAATTTAAATGATTTATAGTGTGGTATTAGCCTTGCTCCTTTCTATATCCTTTAACTTTGTTTTAGCTGTTCACCAGATACACCCTAATTTCATTTTTCCTAAAGCTTGCAGGATTAAAAATTTGAGCTGAAGTGTGAAGAAAGTATTTAATTCCCAGGGCCCACCACAAATTATCCAATCCTGCAAATTGCATCCTATTGTTGTCTCTGGGTTCTCAGAAAACTTTTGACAAAGTCTGACCTGGAAGTCAGAACACAAGGCAAAATGATTGGATTATATATGGAGGAAGTATAGACAGTAGTGTTGAAAGGATCAAGCCTTGGTTTGTTTTCAATCTATGATTGATCCAAGTAACAATTTTAAGCATAAAGATGCAAAATTTGCTGACAACACTGAAATAGGGAGATTGGTAGGAGCAGAGAATGTAGCAAAAAGATTTAGATTAGTTGAGCAATTGGTAAGATAAATAGCATTATTAAATTTAACATTGATAAATGCAAAGCATGACACATTGATCAAAAATATGATTCATAAATAAAAAATGAATTGAATTGGCAGATGGAGACTTTGAAAAAGGCTCTGGAGTGATGTTACTGTTTTCATATTCAATATCTGGTTAATGTGGTGGAGCACTTAAAAAAAACAAATAGCTTGCTGGCCTGGTTACAGGTTCCAGCAAAGTAGATATCTCTAGAGCGTATGCTGACATTTAATAGCGCAATCATCACATTTCTCGCTTTTTTTCAGTTCTGGTTACTGAGACAAGGAACGAGATCCAAATAATAATCAAGGCACTGTGAAGAACAGAGAAAGTCCAAAACTGAAACATTGGCCGCAACTTTTCTGAACTAAACATTAAGAGAGATTCCCAGCTTTCTTGTAACTGTTATCGTGAAGATGTACTTTGTGCCTAAATAATGACTTTTATTTACCAGTTATAAACTTGAATTAAACTTTTATTAAGACTTTAAAACCACAGAGACTAAATGGACTTGAGTTCCCAGTCAAAGATGGTTAACCTCAATTTGCATTATTATACATTTTACATTCCAATTTATTGGAACTTCTTCAGGAGAGTATGAAGGACTCACAACTCAGAGATAGCAAGAACTGCAGATGCTGGAGTCAGAGACAATGCAGTGTGGAGTTGAAGGAACACAACAGGTCAGGCAGCAGCAAAGGAGCAGGAAAGTTGACGTTTCGGGTCGGGACCCATCTTCAGAAATGGTGAGGGGGAAGGGAGCTGGGAAATAAATAGAGGTAGGAGGAGTGGGGCTGAGGAAAGGTAGGTGGGATGGTGATAGCTGCTTGCAGGTAGAGCGTGGTGGGCGTTGGTCAGTTGAATGGGTGGGGCGGATAGGTGAGAGAGAAGATGGACAGGTTGTGTCAGGTCAAGGAGGCAGGAGGGAGGCTGGATGGGGCTGGGGACAGGTAGGTGCGGGTGATGGGTGGATGCAGGTATGAAGTACTGGGGATTGGTCGGTGGGAAGGGTAGGGTGGATAGGTGCGGAAGAAGATGGAAAGGTTATGGCAAGTCAAGGAGGCGTGGATGAGAGGGAGGGTTGATCATGGGATGAGGCCAGCGGTGGGGAGATTTTAAAACTGGTGAATTCCATGTTTAGGCCATCGGGCTGTAGGCTCCTGAGGCAAAATATGAGGTGTTGCTTCTCCAATTTGCGGGTGGCGTCATTGTGACACTGGAGGAGGCCCAGGATGGACATGTCACCCAGGGAGTGGGAAGGGGACTTAAAATGGTTCACAACCAGAAGGTGTTGTCAATTATCACATACAAAGCGCAGATGCTCCACAAAACAGTTCCTGAGTCTGCGCTTGCTCTCACCGGTGTAGAGGAGGCCACATCGGGAGCAATGGATACAGTAGACCAGATTGGAGGACATACAGGTGAATCCCTGATGGATATGAAAAGTTTTCCTTGGGCCTTATTGGACGCGAGCTGGGGTGGTATAGAGACAGATGTAGCACTTCCTGTGGTTGCAGGGAAAGGTGCCAGCAGTGGTGGGGTTGGTGGGAAATGTGGAGTGGACAAGGGAATTGCGGAGTGAACGTTCCCTACAAAAGGCGGATAGGGGTGGGGAGGAAAACATCTCTTTGGCCATGGGGTCAGATTGTACGTGACGGAAGTGGCAGAGAATGATATGCTGGGTGCAGAGGGTGGTGGGGTGGTATGTGAGGACCAGGGAGATCTGTCTTTATTTTTGTTAGGGGGAGGGGTTTTGAGGGCAGAAGTGTGGGAAATGCAAGAGATGTGGTTGAGGGCATTTTTGATCACTGGAGGGTGGAATTGCGGTCCTTGAAATAGGAGGACATCTGAGATGTCCGGAACACTCCATCTTGGGAGTTGATGCAGTGGAAGCAGAGTAATTGGGAGTAAGGGATCGCATTCTTGTCCTCACATACCACCCCACCAACCTCCACATCCAGTGTATCATACTCTTTCCCCTACCTTTCCCAGCCCCACCGCTCCTCCCTCTACTTGGTTCCCAGCTCTCTGCCCCCTCCCCAGTTCTGAAAAAGGATCCCAAACGGAAACATCAACTTTTCTGCTCCTCTGATGCTGCCTGACCTGCTGTATTCCTCCAACTCCACACTGTGTTGGCCTGTCTCAGACAGTTTTAATCAACCTGTTCAGGGATTTTATTACACACCTCTGGGACCTGAATCCAGGCTTCTTAATAGACGTAAGGACACTACCACTGCAACACAACAGCCCCGACACCTCTTGTCTTATTCGTTTGGCATCTATGACAATCATCTGAGGTTTTGAAATGTAGGAGATGGGACAATAAGACTTTTAGATCTGTTAGATAATGGCACCTTGGCTAAGTTAGCTTCCAGACAAGTGAATGCAGCCACCTTTAGAATAGAGAATGGGCAGAATCTGGACTGATCCTAGAGAAGCACAATCAGACCAGAGCTGCCTTTATGGCTCCTAACAATTGCCCTGGACGTGGCAGAGTGGGGGAAATCAGCACCCCACTTTGTGGCAGGGACCTGGAGATGCTGCTGGTTGGGATGTTGCAGATGTGGGACATCCTGTCCCACAGGCCCAGCAGTGAAGGCCATGACACGAGACCATTCCAGCCTGGTCTGAGGTTGCCATCTGGGTCAGTGTAGTCTCAGCCCTCTGAAAGAATTCCTAGTGCTGTAGGAAGCAGGTCAATGCCCTTTTCCACTCCACCAGTGTAATTGGCACCATTTTCTATCTGTTACCACACACTCACTCCATCTCTGTTACTGCACCCACCAAGGCTCATGTTCTACCACCATAGAATCCCTACAGTGTGGAAACAGGCCATTCAGTCCAATGGGTCTTCACCGACCCTCTGAAGATCATCCCACCCAGACCCATCCCCCTACATATCACTGTCACCCTACATTTCCCATGGCTAAGCCACCTAGCCTGCACATTCCTGAACACTATGGGCAATTTAGCACAGCCAATCCACCTAACTTGCACATCTTTGGACTGTGGGAGGACACCAGAGCACCCGGAGGAAACCCACACAGACATGGGGAGGATGAACAAATGCCACATAGTTGCCCAAGGGTGGAATCAAACCCAGGTCCTGGCACTGTGAGGCAGCAGTGCTAAATACTGAGCCACTGTACCACTCTCACCATTGCCTGCAACACCTTCCCCACTCACTCACATCCACCCCAACCCCTGACATCACTAATCCTGAATGTCCTGTGCGCTGCCTAGTCACTCACCCACCTTCATTAAAATTAAACAGCAGTGCGTCCCTCTTTCATTTCCCTTCATACCTGCCTCTCTCTCATTCCAGGAGGAAACAGCCCCCTGTGGGACAGAAAGACTCGAGGTGGACACTGGGCCATCTAAATTCATCCCCTCACGCCTTTGTGGAGATCAAAAAGACTCTGATCGACCCAAGCAGCTGACTGACCGTGTCCAAGGTACTCTCTCTGAATTATATCGAGAATCCTCCACGTTCACAGTACTCCTTGTTCAGAGTACTTGATAAGATAGGGAGCTGGATACTAATGAGGTGAGTTCTGGCATGAATAACATATTTAAAAAGATATAATGCCTCTTAAATGGCAACTCATTGCTACCTAGCAAGAAACTCACCTCTTCCCTCGGCAAATGCTTTAAAGATATGGCCATTTGTTCCTGACATTGAGAAAGGCCTTTCAGATTCTTAAACAATTCCATACAAATCCCACCATAGTCCACCTAAATCAGACCTTTTATAAGATTCCACCCTCTACGCTCATACAAATGGTCTAATTACATTTCTAATCAATGGTAGCCCCCAGGACACTGATGGTGGGGGACTCAGCAATGGTCATGCTGTTGAATATCATAAGGAGGTAGTTAGATTCTCTCTTGTTGAAGATGGTCATTGCTCAGCACCTAGGTGGCACAAATGTTCCTTGTCACTGATCAGCCCAAGCCTGATTGCTGTTCAGATCTTGCTCCACACAGGCACAGAGTTTGTTATTACCCAACAAGTTGCAGATTGAACTGAACACTACAGAATCATCAGGAAATATCTCTCTTCTGACTTTATAATGGCGTGACTATCATTGATGAAGCAACTAAAAACTGGGCATATGGCACAAATCTGTGAACACTGCCAATGGTGTCCCAAGAATGTGATTATTAACATCCAACAACCACAATCATCTTCCTTTGTTTACTATGCTAAGTACAAGACCAGCCATTGAGAGATTCCCCCATCTCCACCTGATTCCCAGGACATACATTTTGTCAGGAAAATGCCAATATAGTGGTGTATTGAAACAGCTTGGAAGGCCCTGGAATACAAGTCTTCAGCTCTGGATCCATAATGTTGTCCAGACCCATGGCCTTTGCTGCAGTCAGTGTTTTCACCAGTTACTTGACATCATGTAGGGTAAACACAATTGGCTAAAAACTGGGCATAAGCAATACTGAACCTCAGAATGGAAGCAGACAGATCATCCACTCAGCACTTCTGGCTGTAAATACTTTAGTTTTGTCTTTGGTATTCATATGCTCGGCTCTGCCACCATTGAGAGAGCATCCTATTTCCATGAGTATGTCATCTGTCCATCATAACTCGTGATTGAATGTGACAGGACCACAGAGCTTTAATCTGATTTGTTTATTGTGAAATCCCTATAACATTCCAGTTAGTGTGCAAACAGCCTGTGTTGCAACTTCACTGGCTTGACACCTCATTTTTAGGTACGTCTGGTGTCACTCCTGCTGTGTTCTCCTCGACTCCTCTTGGAACCAGTGTTGGTCCTCAGGTTACCATTGAAAAAATATCACTAATGCTAATGACCCAGTGACTTTTGGACGGCCACATCAACTCTCTCACCCCTTGCTGCAAGTCAAATCTGACAGCTATGTTCTTCAGCTCAGTCATTGATGGTGCTAATAGGCTACTTTCTCATGATGGACATTGAAATTCTCCACATTCTGAATACATTCTATACCCTTGTTACCTTCAGTGTTTCTTCCAAATGGAGTTTGGGATGGAGGAGCAGTGAGGGAGGTTGGGAGATGGTTATCAGCAGGAGGTCTGCTGCTTAACTTGGACCTGACGCCGGGGAAGACTTCATGGAATCCAGACTCAATGTTGAGGACTTTCGGGACCACTCCATTTTGACTGTAATTAGAGTGGGGGTTCTGGTGGTTATGCCAGAGTATAGCACTTAGCCAGTAATGGTAATGCAGGATGTTATGAGTATGGCTATGTCAGGTTAGAGCTTTCATAGTCTGTGGGACAGCTCTCCCAGTTTTGGCACAAGCCTCCAGATATCAGTGAAGAGGCCTTTTAACTCTATCTCTGGGTTGTCAGTCAACTACCATAACACAAGCTTGCCCCTTGTTTGAAGCAAAATTAGCATTACTTCAACATACATCACTCGACAATACCATGCAGTTTCTGATAGAGAAGTATCAACATTTAATGATGAGTATTAATAGTATGATTCTACCACCCTTGGTACTGCACAATGTGAGAAAGCTGAGCACACGATGAGTGCTACAAAAGTAATTACGGAACCAGTCTCACGTCTTAATAATCCCATTTTATTAAAAGAGCAGAATTATAATTTGTGAAAACACTGAATATTTCAGCAGCATGCCATCAACTGCTCTTTTCTCAGTTTCATCAAATCAGTCTAAAACTCAGAGGCACAATTAAACAGACAGCAGACGTTAACATAGATCTTCAAGACAGACACTTTGAAAAGCCGTACAATGTTTTGACTGCTTTGATCATTTCTATTTCCATTGGAAAATACATTTCAATGGATTTTCCACAATCTGGTGCAGTATCCCAGCTTTAAAATAAAATTCAATATAATTTGGGTCTAAACTGGGTGCAACAATAACCATTTTAACAAGACTAAGGCTCCAGCCTGATCTAAACAGGAATCTGGGTTCATTACTGAACTCAGGTCCTTTTTCTCCCCCATTGAAGTAACTGAAAGAGGCTCCTGTAAAAAGTTTCTGACTCAAATTCCAATCAATTTGCCCCAGTTGGAGTTTACAGTGGTCCAAGCTGTGATGAGCACTTTGGCTCAAGTTGCTTAGGGACAACTGGAGAAGACAAAACAGGCCCAAGAAACTGTCCAGAGTTTGTTGAGGTGAAAGAAACAAGAGTTTTCCCACTGGTTCCACTGGCTGTTTACAAGCACCAGCCACTACTGGCCCTCGCTTGCTTGTCCCACCTGACCACTTCCTGCATTTAAATGTCAGCCTCACAGAGGGTTGAAGTTTATCATGTCTTCAACAGATTAACTTTACATGATTGCTCCCTGCTACTTGCCTGATTTATTCTCAAACTCCAAGGACAAATTTAGTTCAGTTTTGGCATCTCTCTGTTCCGATAAATAAGCACAAAACGCAGGGACTGATTATTCCAGCCTGGCACTGCTATGATCTAACCCTTTTTAGGGGTGCTAAGGAATTGCATGCTCACGCTCTGGAGTGGGCTTGAGACCTGAATCTAATGTGTCAGAGGCAAGAGTGTTAGGGTATGACTGACATTTAGACCCCAAATTATTTCATTTCACAGTTACATCTCTACAGAAGTTTCCTCACTGATTCTTTATATCTTTTCACATGCTGTCTTTCAAGTAAAAGTTTCTTAAACGTAAGGATTCCCTGAGCCTCTTAGGACTTAAATTTACAATGTCTGGTGGATGGGATAGTTATTGAGATAATTATGAAGGATTAAATCAGACTTCTAAACAAAAAAATCTAACCTGCAGACAGTTGTCACATACTGAGTTCAGTAATACTTAAATGCATGATAATTAACTTTACAGAGCACATTTTTTACCAAAAAGAAACTCACATTTAAACAGATTAGCCATTCTCCTGTCATGCTGCAGGCTTTGGGGGGCAATATCTTTTCAGCTGTTGCTCTCTGACATCGAGAGTACGGCAGTTCAAAAATATTGATCCCTCTTTAGCAAGATATGAACAGGGATGAAAAGTTTCCTGAGTTTGGGAATGATGGCTAATAGCAAGACATAAAAAGGATGAGCCGAGACCAAAGCTCCTGGTCAGCCTGGAATGAGGTTCCCAAATCACTCCCAGTGAGCAGAATGGCGGGCTGGCAATAGAACATCAGTTAGGGACAAACTTTGGGATGGAATAACCTAATGGGCCGAGCCGAAGAGGGTGTGGATGATGAGGGTGGGATGGGGTTAGGGTGGGGGGTGGTGGTGGTGGTGGTGGTGGTGGGGTCCGGAGAGAGGTGGAAATCATAGTAAAATAAAACAAATCCAAGGCACCCTACCCTACAAAGAATAAAGACCTGAAGGGTTAATACTGAGGAGTGCCAAAAATACGTAACTCTATAGAAATGGTGAATGAATCAGAAGTGCAAAAGCAACAATGATCAATTCTAAGAGGAGAAGATCAAACTTAGTACAGAATCAGCAAAGTCCACTCAACTCTTAAGTTACAAAACCACAAATACCACATGTGAGACACCGGTGATGTGATTAAGCCAGGTACCAGTCACTAAAAGTTCTTGTCAGCACTGTAGAACAAAGCAAATGACAGGCACAGACAGTATCCAGCTTTCAAAAGTGAAAGCTTTATCCATCACGCCATAGATCAATTCCAGAAAATGTGCAGAAGTGGGACACAGTTTCAGAAAAACAAGAAATAAAATTGCCAACCTCACAAGGAGGTTATAAAGGTACAACTGTCTACAACAGAAGAAAAACCTGATCCAGAGCTTACATTTAGCAAGTTGATATTTATGTCAATGGTCATCCCACAAATTTTAATTTAGACATTGGGGCATGTGTCGCGCTATCATTAAATAGTGAACCATAGTCAAGAAAACATTATCTACAACTGACAACAGAGCAACTGCTTAATCTAGGGGGCACAATACTTAAGGTTAAATGATTGCTGCAAGAACTCTCTAACATAGGTAATGCCAAATAGTTGAAAATTTATACATACTTCATCATTAAGAATTCTCACGAGTAGGAAGACATAGCTTGACCACAATCTTATTCAAATGGTGGAAGTTATTAAACTATATCAAGTTAAGGAATCACAACTAGTAGTGGTTAGGAAAAGATGGTATATCTACCAGAGACAGGATTTGGAGTTGGGGAATGTTGTTAAGGAGTGAGAGGATAGGTGGAGTTAGAGACTGGAGGGAGAGAAAGACAGTTAGACAAAAAAAGGGATGGATAATGGACAATGCTAGCGGAGGAGAAATGCTAATAATGGGGACCATAAAGAGGTGACAATGGGTTGGTTGTGCTGAAATCTCCCCAGGCTAATGATGGAAGCTAATCACGGAACAGAAGTCAATGAGATTAGTTACGCTGGCAGCCAGAATCTGTTTCATACTGTCGATAAAATGGGAACCTGTGACGATACTAAATTGGCACAATATTTTTTCTACTGCTTGCAACTCTAAAGAGAGTTCAGACTGCAAGAGCCAGCAACGTTTTGAGAAAATACAAGCAATGTGATAGCCAGTGAACGCTATACCCCAGATGACCCAATTAACAAATCTATAATTGATAGAACCCAGATTGCAGCACAGCCTGGGTAAACAAATAGCTGTGCCACAGATTCTGATTTTAAATGCTGAGGTTAGTTGGGAGAGACAGATTCAGGCAAAATGTTTCGCTTCCTTATCTTTCGAGGGAGAATCCTCCCAAAACAGAAGCAATCCTCAAATAGCAAAATTAAGGAAGGTCATTAAAACAAAAAAAAACCAAGGAAGTGTAGATGCTGGAAATCAGAAACAAAAACAGAAATTGCTGGAAAAGCTCAGCAGGTCAGGCAGCATCTATGGAGACAAAGCAGAGTTAAGGTTTTGAGTCCTTCTTCAGAATATTTGAGTTTTTCCAGCAATTTCTGTGTTTGTGTTGAGGAAGATAACAAGTTGGTCTCACCAATAATACAATAATTTGTTGAGGGTGAACGAGAGAATCAAACCAAGCACTATATTGATGTAAAATGTATGTATGCTTCAGCACAAATCTACAGGCAGATTGAGAATAAAAATCTGCTGACACAGACAGAAGATGTGGTGTGTATAGATCCATGGAAGCCACTACTCAGAAGGAACAACCTATGATACAAGATACCGAAAAGAATTTGCCTGTACTGGGGGTCAGGAGGTGCTAAGGCACAATCGCCCATTTCAGTAAGGAATATATACTCCATGAAGGAAATTCAAGAGATTAAAGATCCTCTACTTTAAAGGGACGTACAGACCTCAGACTGTCAGGAAGAGAATCAAAGGCAATGGTCTTCCACCAAGCAAACTGCCAATCTGCCAAGCCTGAAGAGAATGCATTCCACCTGGTCACTTGAATTTGTAACATCAGATGCTTGGCAGAGTAAATGTCATTCTGCACACAAATGCATAATAATAATGGAAAAGCGTTTGTTGGAGATGTTGTACGTGGGTCTGAAAGAGTTAGGACTGAGGTCTGCCATAAACACCACCCACTATGATGATGCCATATGGACTAGTGGGCAGAACTGCTTAGGAACTTGAAGGGGTAAGACATGACATCTGGTCAATGAATGTTGGTAAATAGTTGCTAACATGCAAAAAATTATATCCATAAACTACAGGAGATTCTTCTAATTAGACCAGGAAGTGGTTTTCCTCTGCCCCACTGGACTAAGCAGAACCTGTATTTTCCTGCACCTAAGGACGGTGGTGGCAGCAGGTCCTGCAGTGGAGTGGACTGACAGAACCAGGCAACAGACTTCACCAAACATTTTCATCCACGGAATGAAAATAAGGTACAAAGCTGAAATCATTTTGCAGGGCGAGATCCAAGTCTTTATCTTGACTATTCTAAACCCCAGCTAGAGCTACAAATCAAGTAACAGTCTGGTACAGAGAGAGAAAATAATGAAACTTATAATTAAAACAGAGGAATTTGGATCACATCAGCTTATGTAGAAGATGGGCAGAACTAACAGCTGTTTTCCAATTTGTCATTAAAAGCATCCCCTCTTTTTAATTTTTTGCTTCACACTCGTACTCATAAATATATTACACGTAAATGATACATCACTGTGAGGGATCGGCAGCAACCCATTTGTAATCCCGACATTTTGACGTCAGATTTTAAAAATTCCTAAGTAATCTTTTTGATTTATTAAAAGGTGTCCGGGTTTATCGAATGTGATTTCAGATTTATCATATCCTGTTCAGATTTATTAATGATTTTCAATTTGTAAATCTGATGCTGCTGTGTCAGAGCACTGACAGCAGAATCACAATGGGCTTAGAGGACTGCTGTTCACAAGCTACAGGTTTGGCAAAAACTACCTCATGTTCTGTAGGTGCAAGGTTTTGTGTTTGTTTTAAGAGTGGTGTCTTGTCAAATACACTTTCTACCTGTGACCAAATGTTTTTCTCCCTGTAGAATAAAGGATTTGATAAGGATGCAGCTATCATCATCACTGTAGTCTTATTTTGAATACAGATATATCATACATATATTTAGAAATCTTATATACATGTATATACAGCTGCAGAATGGCTCGTGGCAACGTCCCTACCTTGGAGCCAGAAGGCCTGGGCTCAAGTCCCAGCTGCTCTAGGGGTAAGTTATAACATTTTTAAACAACCAGATATATCTTTATACAGCCTGGCTCCAATTAGTTCTCATAGGTATTTTTCTCAGTATGTTGTCACAGTAAAGCACAGGATGGAACAGCAGAAAAGAATCCCATGATCACGTTATATTAAGAAACATGAAGTGATCCGCCAAATGATCATTTGTTTCCATGTTTAGGAAATCAATGTTGTTTGGCATGAGTAATGTTCCAGAATCCAAATCAGTATTTGGGTGAACTAAGTGGCCACAGAGTCGTGATTCAGCGGGTAGCACCCTGCCTGTAATTCAGAAGCTCCAGGTTCAAGTCCCATACCAGGACTTGTTGGCCACAGTAGGAGTGCTCTTTACTCACCCAAACAGATTTATAATTGACCTGCTAATTCTCCAACACGCCCCAGGGAGAGGTGTTAAGAGTGGGAGAGATCCCTGGTGAGCAACGCTTATTATATCCTGGTATCCACTCACCATCCTGTCATGGAAAGCTATCACCATTCATTCAGTGTTAAAATCCTGGGACTCCTTCCCTAACATCTTGATGAGTACACCTGTACCAACTGGACTGCAGCAGTTCAAAACAAGCAGCTCCCCACCTTCTCAAGGGCAGCGAGGGTGGGCAATACATGTTGGCCAAGTCAACGGCACCCACATCTTGTGAATTAATTTTATTTTTTACAAATGTACTGGTTTCTCTCCAGAGATACCTACCATCTCTTGAAGAATATGTCTAACTAAAAACAGAAAGAATCCACCTCATAATCTTGATAACAGGACATTAAGACCACCCTGAAATGCTTTGGGCATCAAGGCATATTCTCCTGTGCATTCTGTAGTTGAATATAATACACTTGCACTCAACAGAAGAAGGCAATTTCACTTTGCTGACTCCAACTATATGCTACAACGCACTGGAACCCTTCAGCAGGTTCCACAACCAGGCTACTGCCTTCCCCACCCATTTCTGTAGGAAGTCCAGAAATCAAAGAAACCAAGCATCTTCTCATTGAACAGGACCGCAATATGGTTTGAATTCATGCAAACCTTTTCTTTTAAAACCCATGCACACTTAACTTTTGATAAATACAACTTCAATCCTGATGAAGCTTGAGAAAACCAAGTGCAATTCACAAAATATCACAAAGTCGTCATGAGAGACTCGGTGCAGAAGGACCTGGCTTCGGTTTTCCACTGAGCACTTTGGTAACCCTTGGCCACACCTGCACAGACTAAGGCAGATGCACAAATAGAGAATTAAAAACAGTTCACTGTGGTCACCAGAACAGACCAATTAGTATAAAACTACTCAATATTCACTCAATCTTCATAAATAGGAAGGAGGCAATCACATCCTCCTCCGGACACAATAATTACCTGGCTTAACCATCCAATGCAAAATTTGCAGTTGCTGCTCTACAGCTAAGTTAGCCATAAACAGGAGAGATCACCTGCAGGATCATGAGCCTTGGTACAATAGTTCCTTTGTGTGGAGATTTGTTTGGCACTAAACACTTGTTAAACTGATGTCAGCCTTAAAATGAAAGTCGTTGCAGAAATCATACACTGAACTGCCTGAAGTATGTTTGCAGCAATGAATGAATGTTCCTTTTAAATGATTCCATCAATTACAGTTTTGGAGAGTTTTCAGACAAGCTTCTTTGGAAACAAAGATAGTAGGAACTGCAGATGCTGGAGAATCTGAGACAACAAGGTGCAGGGCTGGATGAACACAGCAGGCCAAGCA
>NC_063359.1:25339400-25371547 GCF_021869965.1 Rhincodon typus | reverse complement strand
TTGTCTCGGATTCTCCAGCATCTGCAGTTCCTACTATCTCAGATTTACCAGGATGTTGCCTGGTATGGAGGATATTAAATATGAGGACAGGTTGGAGAAACTTGGGTTGTTCTCACTGGAACGACAGAGGTTGAGGGGCGACCTGCTAGAGGTCTACAAGATTATGAAGGGCATGGACAGACTGGACAGTCAGAAGATTTTTCCCAGGGTGGAAAAGTCAGTTACAAGGGGCCATGGGTTTAAGGTGCGAGGGGCAAGGTTTAAAGGTGATGTACGAGGCAAGTTTTTTACACGTAGGTTGGTGGGTTCCTGGAACTCGCTGCCGGGGAAGGTAGTGGAAGCAGATACTCTTGTGACTTTTAAAGGGCGTCTTGACAAATACATGAAAAGGATTGGAATAGAGGGATACGGTTCCCAGAAGGGTGGGGGGCTTTAGTTGTGACTGGCAGCATGTCAATGCAGGTTTGGAGGGCCAAAGGGCCTGGTTCCTGTACTGTAATTTTCTTTGTTCTTTGCTCTTTTGTTAATAGTGGGCCACTCAGCCCTTTGAATCTGCTCCACCATTGAATGAGATCTTGGCCTGTTCTGATTTTAACCCTCAACTCTAGATTCCTGCATATCTGTAAAAATCTTTCATCCCTTTGATAATCAAGAATTCAGCATAGAGATTTGATCTCTTTCCTGGAAATCAACTCTTTTTATTTTACATGTAACATTAAGGAGCATCAGCCCAGCCCAGATCTTCCCATCTCCAGATCGTCAGCACCCAGACTTAGCCTGAAAGATGCGCGTTGAGACCGCTTAGAAGTCTTGATGCAAATGACTGAGCAATCATTGCTCCAGACATTGAAACTTCCAGTGGGCAATTACATTGCATTGCAGACTCTTACAGAGGATTCCCAACTCTGAAGAATCTTTGGACGGTTTTCACTTTTTTATTATTCATTCATGGGATGAGGTCATCATTGGCTAGGCCAGCATTTATTGCCCATCACTATTTTCCCAGCGGGCAGTTAAGAGTCAACCAAATTGCTGTGGGTCTGGAGTCACATGTAGACAAAGATGGCACTTTCCTTCCATTAGAATGGTATTCGTGAACCAGGTCAGTTTTTCCGACCACTGGCAATGGTTTCGTGGTCATCAGAAAACTAATCCAGATTTTTAAATAATAGAATTTAAATTCTACAATCTGCCATGGCAGGATTTGAAGCCAGGTCCCCAACACATTACCTGAGTCTCTAGATTAAAGGTCTAGCAATAATACCAATAGGCTGTCACCTCCCCTGACTTACCCGCCTTGATATTTAGCCAGGACATGTTAAAGAAATTAAAAGGCAATGTAACCACTGGCTGACTATAAAATTAGCACTGCCACCATCCCCCACACCCCCCCGCCACCCCCATTCATCACTGGACGCCTGGTTACTTATCCTGGCTTAGCCATTCCCGTCCTCACCCCAGAGATCCACCCCTAACCCTTCCCTTTCACCCCACACAGTACACCTGATCCACCCTTCCCTCCCCCCTCACCCTCCTGCTACACAACCCCTTTACCTACTTATAGTCCTCCCCCAACTGTCACCCTACCCCCTCTCCCTCATACCTTCTCTCAACAGCTGTCCAACCCTCTTTGGGGCTGGCACTACATCACTCCAAGAGTCTAAGGCCAGATTTCCGGCCTGCTCTGATCTCGGATGGGGATAGCAAATGCATTGCAATTGGCCCCAACATGACCTGAATTATGGTCGGGTGAAGTAAACAGTCCTGCTTCCCATTCCATATTGGTCTTCTGAGGTGGGCAAGACAGAATTAGGATCAGCTTCAGTTATCTTAGTCACAAACTCACTATCTAAGGCCACAATTTAAGAATATTCGCTCAGGTTGGCTCTGCCCAGTTCCAGGGCACTCATTGGTGCTGTGGATCCTGTCAGAATCTCTCTACATCCTAATTCACCCTGAACCCCATCCCCTCACCTTCAGAAAGACAGCCTGTGGACATTCCATTGTTTTCTTCAACAGAAGCTCTCCTACACCACCTGCCTCCACATTGAAAAAGATCTCCTTTGACTCTAACCACTTCCTCTAAATAAATGGTTTTGGTATGGGAACCCCTATGGGTTATGCGGACCACTCTTTGTCCCTGTCTAACTCAGGTCCCCTCATTCTCCTTTCTATCTAGTAGTGATCACTGTAACGGTTCCTTTTCCTGGTTTTCCCTGAGCTGCCAATGTCTATCCTTCTCTCATCTCTACATGGTCCATATCTAATTTTTCCCTTTCTTCCCACAACTTCCCTTAAAGTAACAGGCAAACAGGAGCTTGGGCTCACGCTTGCAGATTGAATGGAGTTGTTTCACAAAGCAGCCACTAAATCAATGTTTGGTCTCAGTAGTGTAGAAGAGAACATATTGTGAGTGATGAAAGCAACAAGTTCTACTGAAAGAAGTAAATCACTGTAGCATCTGGGAGGAATATTTGGGGCCACTGGTGAGGAGGGTGAAGGTAATAAGGCTAGAGCAGCATGGGAATCCTTGATTGATGAAAATGAAAGGCACATCAGACGCTGGAAAGTGAATTGCAAAACAGAGGAAACCGAGATGGAGAAAATGGAATGGGAGACAAGTGGAGGAATTGTAATCAAGGGAGCTATGAGTATCTGTAGGTTTCTGTAGATATTATATTATAGTCTATCACCGTTAAAGGAGATAGGGGAGTTGTAAAGGCCCCGTCTCTGACAGTAGGGCTGTTAAGGCTCCAGCGATATCAGCACTTTGACTGGACCAGCAGCATCAGGAGCTCACCTGGACGAGGAATGAAAGCACATTAGTGGCCAATTCAGAGACAACCTCTAGGAGGGATGTGAGATAGTCCCACCAGCTGCAACTGAGGCCTTGAAACCTCTGTTTGGTCCTGACATTGAGGTTCCAATGCCCATGTTAAAATCTTGTCATGAACTCTCCTTCCATCATAGACATTACTGGGCCTACTACCAGCACTTTGTGACAAGATTGATTCACAATGTTGTAAGGAGAAGCCTCCAGGAGCCTTGTAGCACAGGCAACATACCAAACTCGAAATGTTTTCCAGAACCTTTACTGTGTCCGAAGTGATCATTAACATTTTAACCCGTTGAGGCCTGCAAACCATATTTTCATGAATGCTCTTAACTTTTAATTGATTTTTCCATCTTTCAGCTCTTGCCCTTCTTCCCTCTCACTATTAGTCTGTGTAGATGGGAAGGCAGGACACAACACACAGTTACAACCAATATTAGAAAGTTAAACCAGGAATATCAGAAAGAAAATAGATTTCTCAAAATGAAAAATTGTTGAATGAGTTTATATGTTCACTGAGGCAAAACCTCAAGGTCTAAGTGCAACACTTCTCCCATGTATTTGCAAAAGGTTTAATTAACTTTGTTAAATTTATCATTTCCATTTCTCAGTAGATTGCTTGTACCAAATCCTCTCAGTTTTGTAAATTCAGCTGCATTGATCCCATTGGAGTAAAAGGAATTGACAGTGAAAAATGGCAAATTGTCTGCAGTATGTTGGGTTTTGTATTCTTTGTAATTGCACCTTCAATATTTTTATTCAAATAAAACAGGGTTCCCTAAAGGAGGGTTAGCAAGGAGCCTACAATGAATTCTGTGCAAGAATAATGGACAACCTTTTAGCTTTAGTCTCCTGTGTTTGAAAATTAACATTTTTTGGCACTTCTTAAATGCCTTGTCCAAGTAGCTAAACCAGTGATAGCTTCCCCGTCAGGCCACATCTAGATTGTGGCCCTGAAGAGACCCAGCAAGATACATTGTTAATTTGCTGTTTTAGGTTTCCAGATGAACCAGAATAGAATTGGTCCTTCAGGTCAACACAAAGACACTTTGGGTGTCCCTTACCTCCCCTAATTATGTCCAGAGATCACTCTCATCGCTTGCCTGACTGGTGGCAACTGTTTCTATGAGCGCCCCCATTCCCCACTGCAGTCCACACCTCGAACTCTCAGGTTTATGCAGGTACACAGCTTACTTCAGAGGCTCACGCATTTTGTTCCCACCTCCTTCCCTAGGAATGTCAATTCTTCAGTCTCCATTTGCCTGAAAACAGCTGCTGAGAACACCCCAAAGGGAGTAGGAACACAACTACAAACTGTGAAGACTAATAATTGGAGCTCATGGAAAGATGACAATGACAGTGAACTTGCTGAACCTGTGTGTATTTTAGTGAGAAGATCAAAAGAATTATATTAATCTACTATATTCTGCAACCTCAGGAAGTCCCAATGTACTTTACAATCAGTGAAGGAAATTTGAAATGTAGGCATTCTTACAATGCAGGAAACGTAGCAGACAAATTATGCACAGCAAGATCCCAATACAACACTGTGATAATGATTCAATGATTTTGTTTTATTGATGTCAATAACGAATAAATAATAGTCAGGACTTCACCTATTCTTCTTCATAAGTGTGTTGGGGGATATTTTCCACAAAGACAACACAAAGCTGTAATATTTCCAACACCTCCAAACAGAACTGCTGGATTTCAAAATACACATTAACAAGAAGGGGGAAAGTTCATTTCTATAACAATCATCAACCAGCAAATGCATTGCAAAAAATACAAATGTGGAAGGCAAAGCTGTCAGGTAATAACACATAGATCTTTCAAGTTTTCCAACCACATGTCTCTCACGTTGTTTCAATATAGATTGTAGATTGTTACTGCACCAAAACTATTTGGCCTGTCAAATCTACAGCCATCCTTTTCTTCATTTGAACTACATATTCTAATCGCACTCTCCCAATCATTCTCCACGCCCTCTAATATTTCTCATTAAGTAACAATGTAATTTTCTCTAAAGTGATTGATAAAAACTGAAAGAACTGCAGATGCCGTAAATCAGAAACAAAAACAGAAATTGCTAGTAAAGTTCAGCAGGTCTGCCAGCATCTGTGAAGAGAAATCAGAGTTAACGTTTCGGGTCGAGTGACCTTTCCTCAGAATGTTAACTCTGATTTCTCTCCACAGATGCTGCCAAACCTGCTGAGCTTTTCCAGCAATTTCTGTTTTTGTTTCTATTTTAAATAAATGTTTGTGGCAGAGAATTCTACCATTGAGCGGAATTTTTGTAAACCATAGCCTTTCATCATTGTGTGTTTACCCTGAACTTGTATCCTCCCACAACATCTCGCTGATCAATTTAAGTAGTTGTTGTACATAACCTCTCATAATATTAAAGCCCCGAGTCAGGTCACACTTGCCACTAGAGCGAAAAAGCCCCAGTTTCCAGGATTGTAGGAAAAACAGCCACATTTCAGATCCAACAAGGCCCTCCACAAACAAATTATCTGATTGCATTTGTTTTCAGGTCCCATATAAGAAAGAGAGGTCACCTCAGGTTAATGCATCAGAAGGGTTGCCAATCCATGTCGAATTGCACAACATTGTAAAGCAGTGGCTTTTAGGAGAGGAACTGATAAAAACTGGTGAGGGGCAAACAAGACAGGTGCACAAATAACTGGTCAAAATGAGTGAGCCACGACCTCCCCTGATCCCCAGAGGAAGCCAATCCCATTCAATGAGGTCAAAATAGATCAACTCACTGCAAAAAATGCCATCTCTAAAACCCAGAGTACTACTAGCATTCTTGCTACTCATTTTATTTCCATATATTACTGGGTCTCTCTACAACAGACTCCACCTCCCTACACAATAGTCCCTTGTTTACTCCTTTCTGTTTAAGTGCCTGGGGATCTGCAGTCTTCCTGGAGGTAATTAGGAACGATGGAGAGGTGGCAGCAATTACTGTTAGAATTAACACCTAAGGAGCTGCCATCTTCTCAGTGGAACAGGGACTGGGTTATTTTCCAGGGTGTCAGTCAGTGAAGCAAATTACTAAATGACTAAATCGGTGTCACACATCACACACACGCTCCACACATCAGCTTTTGTTTAAAGCCTTTATAATCTTAAAACAAACCCTCAGAGACCCAGCCTTGTGTTAGTCTACATTTTTGTTTGAAAAGGATTTTCAATGTATTAAAAATGCTATTTTTGTTTCAAATAAAAATCTTAACTGTCCCTCATTTTCAATAGATTCTTTGTAAAATTCCTACAATTTCACATTAGTTACATCCGAGATTCACAGGGATGTTTTCCACAGCAGGAAGGCTGAATATTGCTTATGATTTCCATTTTAAAATCAAAACAACTTTGGTATGTGTCTCACCTCTGGTGATCTTGAAGATTTTAGCAATGCATGGAATATTTTATCACATATATACAAACACATACACACTTTCATGTGAATTACAGCAAGGATATTGAAAGGCCTTATTTAATTAAGCCACTATCACTTCTTATTTTGCATCAGCTTGAAATAAACACAGTCAGGTTATTCAGAAAACTGCGCTTTTTTTTAAACAGTGGTCTCAAGTATTTTTGACAATGTGATGGTTAATATGAACAGACGCAGTAATGATAGCTGTACCAAACTGATATTAACAGTAATCTTGCCTGACATCATCATTTTAAAGGGCATTGTCATCTCAATGGTTGTTTGAAGCACACACACGACCAGTGACTGTTTCCATGGGGATAGCACCTTGTGATGGCACCATTAACTCTGACCAGGGACACACAGAACGGAGCCCAATAGTTTCAGCATGAACCTCATGCAGGAACAGTAATGGTAACACTTTGAACTCCTTGTTAGAGCAGGGCAAAGGCTGGGCATTCTACAGCCAGTAGCTCACCTATTTACCCAAATTTCTCTACCATCTGTCAGACACATCAGCGATCTGAAGGAATGCATTCTATTTTATCTGGATGAATGCAACTGCCACACCATTTGAGAGACTCAACACCACAAGAAGAAACCTTCCATTTGACCAGTATCCTCTAGTTGATTAAGTATCCACAACTTCCATTGCAGGCACAGTGTAACTGGGTGTGCTCTGTATATATTACGTACTGCATCGACTCACCAAGGCACCTTCGACAAAATGTCTCAAACCTGTAACCTGTCACTGTGTAAAAAGACAATGGCAACTGGTTTATAAGAAACCTAACACCTACAATTTCCTTCTAATTCACACATCATCCTGGTGTGAACGTATAATCTCTGTTCTTTCATGGTCACAGGGTCAAAATCCCCGAATCTCCCAAACTGTAGCACTGAGCCACATGGACGATTCAAGAAGGTGATTCACCATCACCTGAAGAACAAGGAAACTGGAGAGCCAGACATGACTGCATCTCAAAGAGAGATTTTGTTCCATCTTTAGGACAATGTGTCGTGCTCTCCCATCAGGTATTTTCTAATATTGCTGACTCTGTTGTTCTGAACCAGTTCAGGTCTCCTGTCTGTGCATGTAGTTCTCATTTCATAGGCCTGCCAACTGTTTAGCTGGATGATTATGCATAAGCTCAGTCTTGTTTCTGATTTTTGTCTGTCCCCCACCCAAACCCAAACGCCAAACTTGAATGAATCCCCTGACAACAGAGGTCAGCTTGTGGAGACAAAGGGGACAAACTGAATGCCTTGTGACTCAGTTAGATGCATTGGTATAAAGCTGCAGATCAACCAAATATTCGTCCCTGCCAAAAGGAAACAAACCCTGGACCGCACAGGGACATGCCGAGTAAGAATTACCTAAGACGGTTTCAAAGGCTGTCATGCATCAGAGTGGTGCTCTGAATCATCAGCATGGTCATAAGTCCCAGATTCCAACCTCCTAACTACTTCTCAGTTTACTATAATTATTCCATAATTTTGAAATATAATAAATACATTGCAGACCTAAAGTGTTCTTCCTATGGTTACAAATAAAGATGGAGACAGCATAGAATCAGAATGGTTTCAACACAGAAAGAGACCATTAGGCCCATGTCTATCCTGGCTCTCTGATGAAGCAATTCACCTTATGCCAACCCACTCCTTCTGTTCCCTGAGCTGCACATTCTTTCTTTACTGAAAATAATCCAATTCCCTCTTCAGCTGAAGTATTTGCTGCCACTGCCTTATCCAGAAGGTGATTCACTGAACACCTTTTGCTTTAAGGAAAGCCTGTTGAAATCAGTCCTAAAGTTACCTTTCACCACTTTGTGTCAGTGTCTCTTTCTTCCAAAACAAATAGTATAGACGTATTAAAGGAGAATCTATAGAAGTACAAGGGAGAGGGGGAATGGAGAACCATGACGATAGGTTTAACTGAAGAAAAATCAGAGAACATCAAGTGGAGCATAGATACCATCGTGGACTGGTTAGGCCCATTTCTGAAGAAGGCTCCTGACCCGAAACATCTGCTTTCCTGCTCCTCTGATGCTGCCTGGCCTGCTGTGTTCCTCCAGTTCCACACTGTGTTATCTTATGGCCTTATTAGGCTGTTTTTACTGTGCATTTCTATGTAACACATAATTAAACGGGTAAGTTTTAAGGTAAAGTCATGGCGAAGCCACTTTGAAAAATAATAGTGTGGTAAGAAAATTTGGCAAGAGATGCACTAGGAGACAATTACCCCATTTCGCACTCCAAGGCACCCTGATTCCAGCAGAAGGATTTACGCAGTCTGCAGGGAAGTGAAAAATACAGAGAGTATCAAATAGAATAATAAAAATAGAATTTTAGAAGTCTACTAAAGCAAAGATACTCAACATATCTCTGCACTAAGGAAACAGATAAATGACACAGGCCACAGTTTTCCATCAACCTATTGCACATTGGTGTGTGCAGCTATAGTCAGCAACCACTTAACTGCTAAACATACAGTCCTTAGTGAGTCACAATCATTACAGCATAGAAGGGAACCACTAGGCCCATCATGTTTGCGCCAGCTCTCTGAATGAGAAATTCACTTAGTGCCTACCTCCTCCCACAACAATCTTCCTTAAAGAATCGCAGATTTTCTGTTGTTCAGCAGTGTATACAGTCCTTGTACAGTTTGTCATTGGAAATCTTGACTTGTCAAAAGGTAGCCCTGGAAAAATAGTTCTTCTAACCAGGCGGAATGCATGTTCAACTACTCCCACATGGATAACACCAGGATGCAGTCCAGGCCTTCAGGTATTGTTTAAGGTGATTGTAAAACCATCCATGTTTCAACACATTTTGTCTCCTTGCTGGAGAAACTGAGATCACACTAGAAGAGACCTTGGAATTTTATGCTTGAGTGCCTTTGGACTGACACCTGTTGAAATGTGTCATGTCGGTAGTTGACCTGTGTGAATCCAGAGACCTCCTCAGACCTGTGAGATCGTGGCATCCATTTTGTGTTATTTTTATACTTTGTATTGCTGACTCCAATGCAGGCATACACTCCAGAACAATATCCTGTTAATTGGGCACAAATTCAGTGGAAATTTATATCGGAGTCACAAAGTCACACAATATAGAAACAGGCCCTTCGACCCAACTCATCCATGCCAACCATGTTTCCTCTACTAAACTAGTTCCATTTGTTTGTGTTTGGGTCGTATCTCTCAAAATCTTTCCTTTCATGGACCTGTCTAAATGTCTTTTAAATGTTGTAATTTTACCCGCCTCCACCTGGCAGCTAATTCCATATACACACCACCCTCTGTGTGAAAGCGTTGCCCTTTAAGTCCTTTTGAAATCTTTCCCCTCTCACCTTAAACTATGCCTGCTAGCTCTGGACTCCCCTACTCTGCAGAAAAGACCTTGGCTTTTCCCCGTGACTTTAGAAACCTCTATAATGTCACCGGTCAGTTTCCTCTGCTCCAGGGAAAAAAGTCCCAGCCTATCCAGCCTCTCCTTATAACTCAAATCTTCTAGTCATGGTAACATCCTTGTAAATCATTTTTGCACCCTTTTCAGTTTAATAACATCCTTCCTATAGCAGAGCGACCAGAATTGTATGCAATACTCCAAATTTGGCCTTACCTATGTCGTGTACAGCTGTAATGTGACTTTCTAACTCCTGTACTCAATGCTCTGACCAAAGAAGAATTTTCTATGTCCCATCTGATCAAGAATTGTAATATTGTAGAACAAGTATACACGGCTTTTGTTCTTCAGTATTTGAGCTAATACAATATTTAGCACATTTTTCAGATTAGGACGATTTGTAATGGTTTATTGAGCTGCCTTTAGAGAAAGATGGGCACCATGGAGTATGAGGATATTATTTCCCCTCCAACTCTATTTTAATTTAGTTCCCTCCTTCTCTTTCCACCCTCACTTATTCTTATTGTTGGTGCACTACCCATAAGGGGACAGACAGTTGTCTGGGAGTCATCTATAAGCCCCGCAAAGAGTTACCTCACTGTAGGACAAATATAAATCAGGCAATAATGCAGGCATGCAAGAAGGGCACTACAATTGCCATGGGTGACTTCAATTCATGTATTGAATGAACAGACGAGATTGGCAAGGGTAACATAAAATATTCCTATATAGAGTGCCTCAAGGGTTGTTTTTTAGAACAGTACTGGCACAACTTCCTCAGAAACTGGCTATTTTAAATTTACTAACATGTAATGATATAGGATGAATAAGCAGTCTCACTATAAGGATTGTCTAAGGGATAGCATTCATAACATCAGAGAATTTCAAATTCAATTTGAGGGAAAGCAACTTAGGCCCTCAAACAAGGGCAATCACACAGGTATGAACAAAGAGTTGTCTGAAGTGGACTGAGTAAATAGTTAGAGGGGAACATCATTGGATGAACAGTGGCTGGCATTTAAAATATGTTAGAGCACTCAGCAGAAAAATTTATTCCAGTCAAAAGGAAGGGCTCAATGGGACGTATCAGCCACCAAAAGCAATCAAAGAGAGTATCCAATCAAAAACTAATACATACTAAGCAGTGAAAACTAGCAGTAAGCCAGAGGATTGGGAACTTTTTTAGGAACCAGTAGCAGATGACTAAAATCCAAATAAAAAGGAAGAAAAGTTATTAAGTAAGTAAATAGGCAAGAAATATAAAAACAAACAGCAAGAGCTTCTGATGGTATATACAAGAAAAAGAGAGTAGCTAAAGTAACTGTGAGGGCCTTGGAAGATGCAAGATAACAGCTAATGGGAGGAAAGTCTTGTAACAGTTTCTATCATGAGGGACAAAGAATTTTACAAACTAATGCAACCGAAGGCAAACAAATCACCAAAATCTGATGGCCTGCACTGTAGAGTTACAAGGGGAATGGCTACAAAGATAGTGGAGGCATTGGTCAAAATCTTCCAGAACCTACTGGACTCAGAGTTCCAGCAGATAGGAAACCACCAAAGTGATATACCTGTTTGAGAAGGTAGGGATACAGAAAACTAGAAACTAAAGGCCTGTTAGCCTAACATCTGTCATTTAGAAAAGACATAATGCAATTAAAAAGAGTCAACATGGTTTTGTGAAAGGAAAATCATGTCTGACAAATTTGCTAGAGTATTTTGAGGATATAACTTACAGACTGATAAAGGGGAACTGGTAGATGTACTGTATTTGCATTTCCAGAAGGCGTCCATTACGGTGCCATGTTAAAAGTTGTTGCACAAGAAACAAACACAATGTATTAGGGTAATGTGTCAGCATGGATTGAAGATTAGTTAACAAGACAGAATCAAAATTAATGGATATTTTTCAGATTGGAAATATGTAATCTAGTGGAATGTCACAAGGATCAGTCCTCGTGCCTCAATTATTTACTATCAATCAGTGTTATTGACTTGGAGGAGGGAACAGGTTGTAACGTATCCAAGATTTTCTGATGATGCAAAAACAGTTGGGAGGAAATGTTGTGATGAGGACATAAGGAATATGCAAGGGAACATGGACAGGTCGAGTGAGTGGTCAGAAACGCGGCAGATGGAGTTTTGTGTGGCAAGTATGGTTTGGTAGAAAATTCAAAAAGAGACATACCATTATTTAAAAGGAGAGAGACTGCAAATAACGTGCAGGAGAGAGAGATCTGGGCATTCTTGTGCATGAAACACAAAACGTTAGCACATGGGTGCAACAAGTAATTAACAAAGCAAATGGAATCTTGACATTTTTGCCGGGGGTTTGAAACTTACAACTGTACAGAGCGTTGGTAAGTCTACACCTGGAATACTGTGTACAATTCTGGCCCCTGTATTTAAGTGAGAATATATTTGGCTTCAGAGGCACTTTAAAAGAGATTTACTGGGCTGAAGGGATTATCAAGAATGGCTAAATAAATTAGATTATGCCATTCATTAGAGTTTAGAAGGATGAGGGGTGATCTTATTAAAGCATACAGAATCCTGAGGTGCTTGACAAGGCAGATGGTGAGAAGATGTTTCCACCAGTGGGGTATCTCAAACTAGTGGCACAGATACAGAATAGAGGACACTCCTCTAAAACTGGGATGCAAAGGAATTTCTTCTCCTTGAGAGTAATGTCTGGGATTCTCTGATCCAGAAAGTTATGGAGGTTAGATCACTGAAAGTATTTAAAGAGGAGGTATAGTTTTGAAATATTAAGAATGTTACGGTGTGGTCATACAGCATGGAAACAGACCCTTCAGTCCAATGCGTCCATGTGGACCAGGCATCCCAATCTGACCTTGTCCTATTTGTCAGCATTTGGCCCTTATCCATCCAAACCCTTCCTATTCATGTTCCCATCAAGATGCCTTTTAAATGTTGTAATTGTACCCGTCTCTACCATTTCCTCTGGCAGCTCATTCCATACACACATCACCCTCTGCATGAAAAAGTTACCCGTCAGATCCTTTTTAAATGTTTCCTCTCTCATCTTGAACCTATGCCCTCTAGTTTACTTTTTCCCCCACCCTGGGAAAAAGACCTTGGCTATTCACCCTTATGATTTTATAAAATTCTATAAGGCCACTCCTCAGCCTTTGATGTTCCAGGGAAGAAAGCCCCAGTCTATTCAGCTCCTCCCGAAACTCAAACTCTCCAATCCCGACAACATGCTTGTAAATCTTTTCTGCACCCTCTCAAGTTTAACAACATCTTTCCTATAGCAGGGCGACCAGAATTGAATGCATTTGAGGCCTCTGAGGAGCTGGCACAAAACAGCAGTTAAGGTTTGAGACAGATCAGCCATGATCTTATAGAATAGTGGCATAGGTTTGAGGGACTGAATAACCCATTCCTAATTCTTACATTTTACATTATTAATTGAAAGGAGAATAACCAGGCTCAGGTTTAGAGCAACAAAAAGGGTCACTGGGCCCGAAATGTTAACTCTGTTTTTTCCTTCACAGATGCTGCCAGACCTGCTGAGCTTTTCCAGCAACTTTGTTTTTGTTCCTGATTTACAGTATCCACAGTTCTTTCGGTTTTTATTCAGATTTAAAGCAATTAGTCAAAAGATAATGAGTGGAGAGGAGAAGCTTTCCACCTGGCAGGTACTGAGAGTCTGGTACATACAGCTTGATGGGGATGTAGAAGCAGAAACATACATCATATTTAACAGCAACTGGCTACGTACTTGATGAACTACTGTAACTTACATGGCTAAGGACCTAGAGCTGAAAAGTTATATTAGGTTAGATAGCTCTTTCTCAGCCAGCCCAGACGTACAGTGCAATATGAATTCCTTACATGCATAAATATCACAATTCAATTAGGTTTATTTTCACCAAATATCAACTTTACTTCTTAGCAACACACTCACATCTAAATCATGGATACAAATGCTATTACAAAACAACTCTGCGAACAGTGCTGCACTGTCAAAGGTGCTGCCTTTCAAATTAGGTGTTCAATCAAGGCCTCGTTGACCTGTTCAGATGAAATTTAAAAATCTCACGTATTAAGTCAAAAGAGTGCAGGTGCTCATCCGATGTCCTGGTCAACATTAACACTCAGACGAAACAAACTATTGAGGTATTTATCTAATTCCTTATGAGAATTTTCTATGACAAATTTGTTGCTGCATTTCCAACATAACATTTATTTTAAAGCATAGACATGCTATATAAATTTAAATTCCTTCTTATTGCATTTACCAGTATTATCAAGCAGATTGACGTTTGTATAAGACCGACACAATATAGACAGCAAGAGTAATTTGGCAAGCTTTAAGCACAATCTTGTTTCCTCCTGACCAAACAAGCAATTTTTCCTCCATTACCATTACATTTTTACAAAGGCATCCAATTATTTTTGTTGTAAATCCATTTAGTTTTCTTCACTTCCACTTTGCTTGAGAGCAGGAGCAGTCAAGTCTTTTTCAGAATGAAAATAAACACTTCCTTGACAGAATAATGAGTGGACAATGTCTCAATGTATGAGCAGAGATGGTATTGGTGAATGGTTACTGTTCAATAGAACATGAAGACCTGGAGCTCTGGAAACCCACAGACATTGCAGTGTCTTTTGAACTATGAAGAAGCAAGCAGGCTGTTAAAAGAAAAATCCTTCCCTTTGTAAATGTCATCTAGCAAATGCTGATAAAGGAGATCTGCATTCCAAACGTCTGGGTTGGCTTTTAACAAGGATATCAGTTTCGAAACATAGGCACATCTCAAAAATAGAACTTTGACTAAAGCAGCTGTCTCCATTTTAACTGCGATTACATTCCTGTAGAACATCTTCTTTGATTTGTGAACGTGTAAAACTAATGTGAAATTATAAACAAAGGCCATCGAACGGAGGTTATATAGGCTCCCTCACCACGTGGTCTATAGTTTCAATATGAGGGAGTGGAGCCAGGATGGGGGAGGGGTTGTTTGACGGGAGAGGAAGGCAGTCAGCCTGACCTTGTTCCCTAATAATGAGCAGTTCAGTGTCTGAAGCAATAAGCTATCACATCTGACAATGAACCCAACCCAGACGACCTTGCAGGATCCAGTGCCACTCAACAACCGATTCCTTCAGAGTGGAAAGAACATGATGATTAATTGAGGCCAAGTTGCCTTAAAACCTTATTTGAAAAAGATGCATTAGAACGTAAGGCTGGTGATGCTTTCTGCCATTTCAGCAACGTGTAAATTACATTTAAATCTATGGAGGGTTTAATTTTAAAGTCTATTAATTGTTTGCTGCGTTTTGGAAATATAAATTATATATGTATAGTTTTTCTTAAATCTCAGGAGATTCCAGCTATGACTAGGGCAAAATGATTGCAAGATTACAAGACCTAACGGAGATAATCTCATGGATGAACGATTGTTTGCCGCATGAGTTAATAATCTCAGGATCAGAAGATTATTGTATATGTCAAGGAAGATGCTTGGAGTTTCAGGTAAATGGTTCTCAGCTCCTGGCTTTTAAAAACAAAAGGAACCTCTTATCCATAGTTTTAGACATTTGACAACTGAGCGATGATGCAGGGATTTTGAGAAATTAGGTATAGCAATACTGAGTTAATGTTAAAATAACCTGTACTCTAACATTTACTGAGGGTCTGCAGAATGGGCCTCTAAGGTTTATTTGTAAGTGGAAGGTCAAGGGCATCTCAATTCCTACTTATTTCTGTCAAATTACACAGCATATTTTTTTTAAAAAAACACAAAAATGCAAGCAGCAGTAACTCCATCCCATTTGCAATTACTTCTTGACCAGAATACCGCTGCAAAAGGGACAGCAATCAACAGGGGAAATTGTCAGAGATGGCCAGATCATCAAGATATTTTGACAACAGTCTCAGCCATTACTTAAATGAAGTCAGTGGCAAAACTGCTGCATTGTCCTCACTCCTAGTAAATGGCTATGTACATTAATCTGCAACTGTGACAGCCAGCTGAAAAGAATTGCACAGCAAATGCGGTTAGAAGAGGGGAAAATTGATTTACTGGACATATGAGTTATTTTTGAGTGAAGGAGCAAGATGGCTACATGACATGTTCACATATGCCTTAAGATTGCTTTTTTTTTTAGGGAGATGCCATTCAATTTGTTTTAAATAAGGTTTTAACTGCCACTTACAAATAGACATGTTCTGGCAGCATTTATATCCATCAGGTGGGAAATATAAAATTATGATCTGTTCAGAAAAGATGTTGTTCTCAATTTTAAATCATATCCACCATCAGCGGTTAACTTCTATTTTCAGGTCACTGTCGCTGTAATTCCACTGCTAACAATGACTGCTGCTCTGTTAGTGCCAAAATCTCAATGATCTGCAGTCTATTGTAATAATTCATAGTTGCCTCAGGCAACGTTGAAGGGAAGGTGGAAATCATTGTTTTGTTTAAGTGCTATTTATTT
Organism: Rhincodon typus; assembly: GCF_021869965.1. Taxonomy (NCBI): domain Eukaryota; kingdom Metazoa; phylum Chordata; class Chondrichthyes; order Orectolobiformes; family Rhincodontidae; genus Rhincodon; species Rhincodon typus. The sequence goes on along the minus strand of NC_063359.1, from coordinate 25,355,390 downwards.
ATCTTATACATTACACACAGGCATGTGCGCACACACAGACACACACACACACACACTCATGCACATTGTGGTGTGCCATATTTTTAAGCAAAGCAGTTTGGATTGAGGAGCACTGCTGAAAGCCTCAGCAGTTTCAACAGGGTGGAGGCGGTTGGTAGAAGCTGCTGATTGCAATAGAAAGGTCTCAATTTGCTCTTGCAGAAATTGCGTGTTTGGGGGAAGGCAGATCTGCCAGTGTTCAGTGTGGTGATGTGTTTCCCCCCAGCCCTGTGGTACCAGAGCTGACAGCACAAAGATGCATGAACAGAAACAAGATAGGAAGTTAGCCAGAGAATATGTTCCTTCAGAAAATGATTTTATCATACTCAATTTTTCGATGCCTTTTCCCCAGTTCCTCCTCTGCAGTGGGAGATAAAGTGTGTGCTTTGTCAGCAACAATTGCAATCTAATTCAAAATGTTCTCCAGCTGATTTCTCTGGCTCATTACTTTCACACCCCAGCAACAATTTGTGTCGTCTGATAATATTCAGTCACAAAACAAAGACAATCTGAGACATGTCATCTCCATTGTCATTGCTGTGGGTTGCTAAACAGACTTTAAACCACAGAGGAAATGGACAAACTTTATTGGTGAATTCAACAGATTTAATTAAAACAGCCACATGTTCTCATTTGTCAAAGGAAATCTATAAAGGAATGAGCAGGTAATGTTGACCCCACAAGCAACAGAACAGCATTGATTACAGTTGAGAAGGTACACTTAAGAAAATACATGTTCAGTAAAAGAAAAAAATAGCTGTAGTATTCATTATTATAGCACAAGATGTATATGAAAAAAATGGCAGACAGACAGATCGGGCTCTCTCATGTGCACAGTATGTTCATAACTTACAATTAAGCCATAGGTCTGCCCCACAATGAAAGAGAGTCTAGAAACTGTATTACATTGTCTCAAAAATCAATAAGATGAGTGGCTAATGTACCAGTTGGATTTGTAGGAAGTTTCATTTGACTTGATGCTGCTTTCCATTGTAGCAGCCCAGCCCATCCCAGCTACTGCAGTTCATGGCATTTACTGGAAATGAAAGACATCAAATGACTATAAGAGGCAGCACCTCGAGTTTTGTCTAATATCACTGGGTCAAAAAGAATGCAAATAAAGTACTTTGTGACATCTGATTATTGATTCAAACAAAAACCAAACAAGTCTGTGCTGAAAAAAATCAGTTCAAGCTGTTGACCTTGGCATTTTTAAAAAGTACTGACTCTAGGAAGAAGCATGAGAAAAACTAGAACTGCTTCAAACTGTTTGCGATATCCAGAATGAAGCACAATTCAATGGGTTTATTGTGAGTCTACAAACACTTTAAACCAGATGCATTGAGGTGAACAAACTCTTCTATTCACATCAATAATACAGACCTTTAAAGTATCTCAGAACTGTGATAGTATGAACTATTTAAGATCCTAGATCCTAAAGGACCATCACACATCACTTCTTCAACCACCACATTTCCTCCCTCTAAAGCAACACACTTCCTTTCCTGTTCCAAACTCATTGAATCAACCACACAATCTCCCCACCAAGTCAAAAGTGGGACTTGTCCATCCCAGATTTATTTATGGGCTGCCTCCTCTCTCATTTGGAATAAGTGAATCATTCTCTATTCTGCCAAGCACCAGGAAACCAAACACGAAAGAACAAGCAGTAGCTATAGGCAAAACAGCATTTGGATCACAATTTAACAAGACCTTCTGACAGCACATCTTCTGTCTCAACTACTTTTCCTGCCCTATCCCCATACCGATCACATCCGCTAGTGTCCAAGCACCTAATCAATCTCTGTCCTGAAATATACTCAACAACAGCGCGTCAACAGCCCTTTGACGTAGACATTTCCAAAGAATCACAATTGACAGTGTGAAGAAACTTCTGATCCCAGTCTTAAATAGCCCATCTCTTCTTGTGTGATTAAAGCATCCAGTGCTAGGCTCTCCAGCCAGTGGCAACAGTCTCCCAGCATCTATCCTGCCAAGCCTTCTAGGAATTTTATACATTTCAACAAGGCTCACTAACAGTTCATCTCTCTTTCCTGGTCTCAAAGACTGCTTTCCTTTTTATCCATTTCATAACTAGATGATAATCAGGAAGAAATTGTGGAAACAAATGAGTTAAGAGAAGGGAACTAGAAGGTTAAGGAATTTGACCATTTTGTAGAGATAGGTAAATCGGGATACCAATAGCAACAAATTATTTTATTAACTTCACCACCAAAACTGTTAAAGATGGAGCAGTAGGTAGACACTGAAATTTGTATGCCAGCTGACAGATTTTTTTTTAAATTCTCAAACAGGAAGCTTATTCCCACATTGATAGGTACAATTTATTTTAGCCAGTACTCCATTTAATTTGTAAAGCAGTATACTACATAGTTTTAATTATACAAATGTACAATCTCTTTAAATGTATCTTGTCTAAAGTAATCCCTTTACCAAACCAAGATGCTTATCTTGATTAATTATTTTACATCTTTGTAGCACCAGCATTTTCTTGTTTAAAAATTTACCTAAAGGAACAAATTACTCACACGAAAAATGAAAGCTCATGAAAGGAAAGCCTTATCTAATCTTCCCTTACCCTCAGTATTAATTTGTTGTAAAGCAGAGTAAAATGATCCCTGATCGTATTGTAAGATTTTGATGCAGTGCTGGACACAACAGCTTCACCAACTTTGTCTTTTTAAGAAACAGATTACATTTACATTGTCAAAACAGTGAACTTGTTTTATAAATTTAAACTCGTTTCCGGGTAAATTCACTCCACGAATAGTCACTGCACTGGTATTCAAGAAATCCAGGTAATGTTGTGGGGACCTGGATTTGAATCACACAGGGGTAAATGGTGACTTTGAATTCAATAAAAATCTGGAATTAAAAGTCTAAAGGTGACCATGAAACCACTGACAACTGTCAAGGAAAACCCATTTAGTTCGCTAATGTCCTTTAGGGAAGGAAAACTGCCAACCTTCCCTGGTCAGATCTGGCCTAGATATGACTCCAGACCCACAGCAACGTGGTTGCCTCTCTCTCCGTCTCCCACCAATGTACAGTAGCAAGTGTGTATCATCTACTAAAAAACTGAAAGAATTGCTAATGCTGGAAATCAGAAACAAAACCAAAACAGAGATAGCTGAAAAAAAACACAGCAGGTCTGGTAGCATCTGTGGAGAGAAATCAGAGTTAACATTTTGGGTCCACTGAACTTTCTTCAGAACTTCAATATGTATCATCTGCAAGATGCACTATAGAAATTCACCGAAACTCTGTCTTCCAAACCCACAACGACTACCAGCTGGAAAGACAAGCGCAGCTGATAAATGGAACACTAACCACCTGCAAATTTCCCTCCAAACACACATCATCCTGACTTGGAAATATATTGCTATTCCCTCAGCTGTGACTGGTTCAAAACCCTGCAACTCCCTCTCTACAGCACAGTGGCTGTGCCTACACCAAAAGGACTGCAGCAATTTAAGAAGGTAGCTCAGCACTACCTCCTCATGGGCAATTTGGGATGGACAGTAACAGCTGGCCAGCACCATCCACATCTTATGAATGAGTTTGTGAAGGCTAAATTAACTAAAAGCCAAATGATTTGCTAGGAAGATATCAAATTGAAACTTAATTAAATGACTATAGGGGAAATATCCAAACAAACCCAGCAAACGATAAGCTGCACCCAAAGGTAGGAAAGGGTATGTGGCATTAGAATACATACAACAGGACAGGGGTTTATACATTTTGTTACTTTAGTCTGAACTTACTTTGCTTGCCTTGCAAACTCTGATGTTGAGATATCTGACTTTTTTAAAAACATACTTTTGTTGTATTTTATGCTGATCAAGGCAGGAGATTTTAGCTTTGGGGAAATTTTCTATTTCGGGTAAAGAAAAGTGATAGTGCAAGTGTTCCCTGATCACATACATCATGGTTAAAAGCAGAGTAAAGTTCCCTTTACTAGTATCCCCTGCTGCGCCAGGTGTGAATTGCATCTTTTTTTCAATTCTCACACCTGCGACCTGAGAGAGATTGTTAATTTAACGCAGAATTTTCAGACAGTTTTGCATTGAGGAACCAGCTTGAAAAAAATTTCTCACAGAATTCTTATAATCATCAGGAATCGAAGTTATCATTATAGCCTTGGCTGCTTTCAACCAAGAACGCAGAGTTAAAAGGCAAGTCTGTCTCACTGCACCATCAACTACCTACAAAGTCATTTAAATTAGTGTTCAATGGCTTTTGCTGGTGATTCATAAGAAACATACTAGCAAAAACAGGTTACATTAAAGTACTTATCTCTTTAAATACACACAAAGATGTTGCAATTTCTGAGAAATGGATTTCACCTTTGCCAACATCGGGGGTTCTCCAGATTCCCACAGCAGTGATGACATTGAACAGGGTAATCAGCCAATCGCATTGAAGCATCCTCACAAAGTGCAAACCAGGAAGTAAGAAAGCACGGAACCCATTAAAGATTTGAACTTATACTGATTGTGCAAGGAATGATTGAAAAACTGTCATGGGATTAAGATAAAAACTAAAATATCAAACTTTTAAAGCAATTATTTTATAAATGCGGAATTTCAACAATGGCTTGCATGCATAAAGCACCACTAACATAATAAAAGATTGCAAAGCAGTTCACAGGAGCTTTATATAGAATAATGACACTGAGCAAACATTAGGCCAGATCACCAATAGATTAGTAAATTAAGTCGATTTTAATGAGTATCCTTGAGGGGGAGAAGAAAATAGAATTTGGGAGGCAAAGAAATTTGGGAACTATTGTGAATTGTTATGACCAGATAAGGAAGGGAATTTGGCTCCTCTCTTTTTAACATCCTCTCAGTCTGTCACAACAAACATTTTTATTTGTTTTAACATGAAGCTATTAAAGATAAAGTTAACTAAATATAATTGAAGGAGCCAATTATAAACTTTTTTGTTTGAGTGAAGGAAAGAATAATTTGATTCCTAATAACTGGAACTGAACAAATATTATTAGTGAAAGTGATATTTTCCTCGATTTGAAAGGATGGTTTAGATTTAGCATCTTTTTGCAAAGTAATGCTATATTCAGTCTCAAGTCTTCCCAGACCAGCAAATAATTTTGGAAAACCTTTTCTGAAGTTGTTCTTGCTGATTAATATCTTTCACCTTCCTAATGGTATTCAGGTCTACACAAGCTCTTTTACTTAAAAAAAACAATTCCTTATTCTGCAACACAATGTTTCTAATGTCTGCCTGCAAATCTCTCTTGCTTTTTAGTTTAATCCCTACCATGTAATTTGGGTTTCTATTAGCTGCAGGCAATGTGTCAGTAATCATAGTCCATTATCTGATAAAATTATTTCAGTCCCTCTCGCATGAAGTACAAATTTAGTGATATGTCCATTGTATGAAAAAATTTGTATTTCAGATTGCGTGATTGGGGTCATCGATCTCAATAAGAAGATATATTTTGTTCCACTTCCAGCAAAGATTCTTCACCTTCATTACTTGCCTTCATTTTGGAACCTGTAAAAGTAGAGGTTTTATTTTGGCTCAACTTCCCAAAATAGCTCATTTTTCAGCAGAAAATGAATTCTGCCATTGTTTTCAGGACACTGTTTACATTGGAGAGTCTATTTGGCAGGATTTTATTGTGTCCTGCACTTCCCTCCTGTTATTATCCCAGCTGATGCTAATACTGGACAAGTCAGATCCCAGAATCCCCGGCTTAATAAATCATTTAATTTCGCAGTTCGTTCATGTGGCGGTTAGTTATTGAAACATATTCATACGGAGCTGCAGATGTTCTATAACAACTGAACATAAGTTTATTATCGAAAGAAATAAACAAAGCTATGACAGTTAGAAAGACCTTCACACAAACGTCAAAAGAAAAGTTTAAACCAATTTCAGAACAGCATTCTTTTACAGAGATTCAATTCCAGAGAAATATCACTTGTATCTGACCTTTTTAAATCTTTACTTCACTGAACTTTCTGAAAGTTCAACTCTATAGATATGTTATCCACCAACAATACAGGGTTCTCCCAGGCACGACTGCAATTACATTCTTCCTTGGAGCTAATGCACTTAGGTCACAGTCCAAATGACTTTCACAGAACTAATTCATATATTTTTAAACATAAATTATACCTTTCATTACATTCTCAATTGGGTTTTCTTCTGTGGTGCTTCTTTTACGTTACTGTGTTTTAGGAACTGCAGATGAATGGAGGTTTCCTGAACCAAGGTGTTTTTCAACATCTACTGCTGTGTTCTGTTTATGTGCCTCTGCTTTTTCTGGGATAAAGTCTTCCCTACACTGGGAAAAGTCTGATTAGGAGTCATCAGTAGTACTAACTAAAATTCAGGACTTTAGGACTCCATACTTAGACCCGTCAGCCAGTCTGCATAGAGTCATTAAATAAAATGCAAATACCCTTTCACCTGGCGTTGATTTTGTTTTTGTTGATTTTGGGCCTTTCCAGAATTGTTCCTCAGATTGAAAGTCTTGTCAAATGCTTTTAACATTTCAAATCTATCAGATGCCGTTTCTTACAATAGCATCATCTGCTATTTTTGCTATGAAGTAATGACTTAACTTGATCGGATTCAGGTTTTGTCCAAATTTGAAACAAGTCTGTACTTCAAGAATTTATTACTCCAAAGTGCCTAGTTTTTAGTTTGATTTGATCTTTCCTCATGTTCAAACCTCCCCAGTAGTGTAAATTTAGGACCTACGAATTTTCTCAACATATCCAATTTTCCTTTTCAAGTTATTTTCTTCACTCACCATCTAAATGCAAATCTGGTCAGTTTGCACAGACAGTGTTAGTCCTCTTGTATCTTGCTGGAATTTGTTTTTAGTTCTATATGAACCTGGACAGTAAACTATTGTATCATGGAGCAGGCGACAGAGTGAACCAATATCTTAAGCTTTAGCCACAGGTTAAATTCTATTCACTCATCTTGGTGAATAAGCCTCAACTTGGGTTTTTAATGCCATGTTATGTGCATATTTGTTGCTGATCACCCTTAGAATTGGCCCTGAAAGAGTATTTTTAATTTATTAGATATCAAGTTTCTCCACTAAGTTCCTCCAAAATTCTTTCTTCTGTAAATTTGAGGTTATCCAAAGCTCTGCTGTCTGTGACTTTATTCACACTAAGACCTATTCACCCATCATCCTGCACTGCTCACTTGTTTACTTGAACTTTTACATTTTCCTTCCTGTACTGAAAGCTTTCCTGGCTCAGACTGACTCCTATAGTTGTCACTGTCTTTTTCAGTGGAATCTCTCAGTTAGACTAAACAATTACTTCTTAAATGGCATAAATCCATTGAAAAAACTTAAAAAGTTTTTTTTTCCCATAATTCTTCACTCCCCCACAGTATCGAGCATTTTGCAGCCTTTTTTGTTTGCGTTTTTCTTTGCCACTCCACAGTCACTGTGTTTAATAGCACCAGCCTCAGATCTGGGCTTCAGGGTTTTATTTTGAGCCACCTTGCCAGGAATCTGATTTTCACACTGCTGCCTGTCCAGAGTGCTTTTAGAAATACATTTTTTACATTTAAGGGTTGCTCACCAGATCCATGACCTTTGTTTGATTATCTGACTCAACGCTTGTGATCACTGGATTGGGATTTCTTTAATAGTTCATCAGGATTCTGTGGTGCAGCTCTGAATGACTTGAAAGCTGATTTTCTCTGACTCTCTATGCCTCCAATTCATCTATGGAGCAACTTTGGGAATTCTTCAACTGTTTCTTACTGAGCCTTGCAGTTCTATAGAATCATAGAATCCCTGCAGTGCAGAAAGAGGCCATTGGGCCCATCGAATCTGCACCAACCCTCCTAAGAGCATCCCACCCAGATCTAGCCCCCGACCCCATCCAGTGTTTACCATGGCTAAGCCACCTCGCACACAAATTATTCAAAGTATTAGTCTAATTGATACCAGAGGCCCAATTTCAAACACACCTGCCTCATGCCTATCGTATCCGGTTCTAGGACCATTCCCTGCATCTTGCTTACATTGACAGAAACATTTGTATGGGCAGTTTCAGGGCTCTGCTACTGGACCCATAACCAACACAGGGAGAGGAGATCTTTGGAATGGAATGTGAACGCAAAACAGCTGTTATATTGGACATTTAGAACATTGAACTCATCAATTTCTCCTCTCACCTTTTTAACACATTACATGACTAGCCCAAAACTGAACAGGCAGGCAAGTTGATTGATTCCTGAAACCAAGCCACTAGGAAACAATTGCAACTATTAACAGGTCTGAATTTGAAAGATAAATATTATCTATGGCCCAATGAACTCATTATTTTCTGACTCCCAGTTGATAGCCGTATTAGACTGTGTCCAAGAATACCTTTAAAAAGTTCAGATCCTAGAAGCTGTGGTTTAGCAATTAGCTTTTATTTTCAGCAAAATAAAATTATGTGGGTTGCATATTAAAGAAAGAAAAACAATTCCATTAAAAATGTTGTCAAACATTTTCTTTCTGGAATAATGTCAAGTGTCTCCCACGCAAACCTTCAGAAATGAATAAATGAAACATGTGCTTGATGGTTGCCACCATCTAATCCTCTTTCCAGTAGATTTTTTTCCTTTACGTCCATATCTTATATTTTATCTTCCATTTGTCACCTTCTCATTTCCCTTTCTCTCCAAATCCAACTTCATTCTGACTCCTTCCATCTCCCCTCATTCTGCCTTTCTTTTAATGTTGCAAAAATTCTTAAAGCTCAACTGAATGATGCCATATTTATAAAGCAAATATTTTATATGTATTTTTCCTTTGGGATTGCATTTCATCTGTAACAGCTTTGGTAAGCGAAATGATAATTTAAGCAAATTCTACACCAGGCTGCAATAATTTTTTTTTTATTGGACACATTTTACTGCATTGCACCTCACTATTCCCATTTAATTGACTTCTAACCTTTATAACAAATTAAAAATCCTTTGTGTTCCCTGTTATTAGTTTACAGGAGACCTTCTCATTGAGACCAGAAAAATAGCTGCAGCCCTGATCCCTGCAACTTACCATTTTAGGCCAACAGCCAAAGTGCTGCAGATTGGCAAAGAGCCTAGACTACAGAAACATCATTGATAGTCATTCATTAACCTGCTAAATCGATTAGTTCATTAGTAGACAGGATCACTGTGAACTAACTCCAGTGATAAAGCAAAATTGCCAATGACGTCAGCATACTTATGCATATCAAGAATTCAATTAAAAACCAAAAATTGTTTTATTACTCAGTTTTTCCTCCAATTTTTTCTATTAGCTCATGAAGATTTATTCATAATTAATTAAGCAGCAGCATAATTTGTACAACTGCCTTTAATGTTAGGTATTTATACAATCACAGTTCAGAGGTGAATAATGCTTTCTTTCCGACCCTAATATTTTTTCACATAACTGTTATACTTTGTGTGTTAAGTATCTATGAGTGTTTGGGATCTTTTACAATATTAATATTGTCATCAAATGCAAGTGGAGAATAAAACAGTGATACAGGGCTGCACATCACCCTGAGGACATCTGGAGGGTAGAATGGCTGCGAGACACATGTGAACACACTTGTAATTATCACTTTCCCACATTCCCTCCTTCATCACCGCTACTCCAACTTGTGAACCGTTTGGCAATGTAACTTGGTGTGAACTTCCATGGAAGGAGATCATAAGCTAGTCAATTCACCCAATTCCTAAATCACACGTAGTGCCACCGTTTTATTTCAACTGCACCATTTCCTTTCAAAATGCCTTATATTGCTCCTATTTATCAAAATGCAGTGTGTGTTTACTCTGCAGACTGTGTGCGCAACCTGTTTAATTCATGAAATGCAGCACTTCCAATTCAGCTGGAGAGAATATGTGAATAAGTGGGACCACTGATTTTCATGAATTAAGCTCAATGTACCCACAGTTCATAGAACAAACATCTAATGCATTTTGATAAATTGGGCCAAGAAAAGGTGCTTAAAAAGAAATTGGAATAATTACAACAAAATTGGCTCTATGCATCTTCATGCTGGTCTGGAATAGGTTAGCATTCTGGATACATATACTGAACAAATAGGCAACAAGTCCTTGCTATATTACACAACACTGCACCCTTGATGACATAAAAATAATGATTACGTTACAAAGCTGTTGCAGAGTTTTGAGAACTTCATGAGTACCTCAAGTTGTATAATTTAAATCATCTACACTAATAACTGTCATAACTATGTAATCCTACATCTGTTTCAACTCTATATTTCTCCATATGAACAGACTAATTTTCTCTTTAACTTCTGTGATCAAAGTCAAACTAAGCACAGATTTAAAAAGGCAGAAAATTGTATCACTCTATTACTTACTAAAGGATCCTAATTGAATGGGTCCCAGCTACATCCATTCATCACCTAACTCAGTGAAGTCTACGGCAAAAGGTAACCCTCAAAGTCAGAAGTTATCACCATTTTTGAATACATTTCCTCTCCATGCGTTCCAAACAATTTCCACTTCACAGAATCAAATTTTTCTTTGCAGAAGATCCCTGAAGGAAGGCTACTGAAGCCTAGTTGATCCACTCAGAATTTTACAGCACAGGTCATTCAGCTGTTCATACTCCATACAATCCACCTCGCATTTCCATCACAATCTGTCAACATAACTTTTTACCCCTTCCCTCCACAAGTAGTTATCCAGCCTTGCCTTAAATGCATTTACAATCATGATCTCAGCTACTGCTTGGGGCAGTGAATACTGCATTTAACTCAGTGAGTTAAATACAATCTCTGCTGATTTATTAGTGACTATTGTGCTGCATGGTGCTTGTTTTGGATTCCCCCTGCAAGTGGGAACATCGCCTCATCTATCTGATCAAACCGTTTTGTAACTCTGAAGGACTCCATTAGACCACCTTCACTCCTCGTGACAAAATGAACCACCTCTCACTTAGCTGTAGTGAAATTAGTTTTCCTTTTATGTGGCAATTCAGCAAGATTGTTAATTCCATATAAAGCCCTTCCCAGCATTAACTCCATCCCATAATTTGATATCAAGTGCAAATTCTGAGATTGTATTCGTTATTCCCAAGTCTGACCATTATAAATATTGAATAACAATGGTCCTACCACTAATTCTTGTGGTCTATCATTTCCCAGTCTAAGAAACTGCATTTAAGCCTTACTCTCTACTGTCTGTTTAACAGCCTGTTTACTATCCATTCTGCTACTTGTCCCCAGTTCCAATAGTTACAACCTGATCAGAATCCAATAACATCCGAGAATAAGGTCAGAAGTCACATGACACCAGGTTATAGTCCAACACGTTTATTTGAAATCTCAAGCTTTTGGAGCACTGTAAAAAACATGGTATAAAAACATTGCAGAAGCATTCAACTCATGAATACTTTCCATTTTACAGAGCAGTCAGGCAGCACCTTCAGCTTTGATGATGCTACTATTTCTGAAAATTCAGGAAATTTGACCAGCAAAGTGTTTCCTCTCCTTTTGCTGTTTTTGCTCTCTCGTGCATACAATCAGGACAGGAGAGGGAAAAAATTGTACTAAACGATGGTGTGAGGAAACCCACACTTCTTGTACATCTCTTGGCCTGTTCAATATTTGTAGTTTTGTTCTATTACTGAAGTCATTCCAAACAACACAAATAGAATGTTGTTTGTACATTGCATCAAGAGTAAGGTGGTCCGAATATTCTGGTGATTGCTGTGTAAATCAGTCAGGATCTCAGAAAAGAAAGTTATTGATTCTCTGAATGCTCAGTTGTATCAAGGTCACAACTTGCATAAAGTACCAGGAGTGCTGTGCAGTTTTCATCAAGTGAGCTGGTTTACAGTAGCTCTCAGCCAGACCAGAGGTCAGAGCACCAGGGCTGGTAAAGCATTGAGAATTAACAACATTTAATGCTGTTCTACTTTTGCCTCATCCTTCAGTATGTAGCATGAAGTGACATACTGGAACTGCTGAGGACTTTTGGAAAGCACCAGCCACAAACCCTGATCCCATCTCCCATCCAAAGATAAGAAATCGGACCAGAATTAGGCCATTTGGCTAATCGAGTCTGTTCCTCCATTGGATCATGGTTGATGTTTCTCAATTACATTCTTCTACCTTCTCACTGTAATCCTTGATACCCTTACTAATCAAGAACCTACATATCCCCGTCTTACATGCAGTCAATGTCTTGGCCTCCACAGCCTTCAGCGGCAATGACTTGCACAGATTAACCACCCTCTGGCTAAAGAAATACCTCCCCAACTCAATTCTAAAGTGCCATCCCTTTACTGTGAGGCTGTACTCTGGGGTCCTAGACTCTCCTACTAATGGAAATATCTTATTCTTATTGGAAAAACCTATAACAGTCACCTCACTAGAAAAGATAAAGTGGAGAAACAGCATCTGGAGTGGGCAGTTTTTTTAAAGCATACCCCCAGGTAGGCAATTATTTAACGGGCGTAAATTCAAACATTGCATCAACAATGATTAAATGTGGATCAATAGGTAAGAACACTTACCCTGTTGTTCTGGCTTTGTTCTTGCATGTAAGGTGACTGACTATCTCATGATGAAAATAACAGGGACTTGGATGATCAGAATTTGAAGTTAATCCATAGCATAGATTGTAGAGAGGACTTTCTACATATGTCCTCATATCACTGAAGATACTTCTCATGCAAAATGATGAAGACATAATTCAGCTCAACATCACTAAATTTGTCAGACCATTGCGAACTCAGCAAAAGTCATACCACCCTCTCTCCCTCTCCTTTACCAAATGGCCAAACATAGACCTACATTGACCAGCTCAGAAGGAATCTAACTGTGGTATGCACTGCCAGAAGATGTAGAATTCAAACTCCTAACTGTGTTTGAAAGAACAATGAATCCTGTGTAGTCACCAGTCTGCATAGATAATATCTCTATACACACTTTTAACAGCATCATTCTCAAAGTTGTCTTTCCCTGTGAATTAGCTGCTCAAAAGGCTGGCTTCTATTAATGACACTTAGGAAATGGTGTCTCAGGAAAGAAATCAATTTAAATTTGAATATTTCAGTTCAATGCAAATGTAACATAAACATGATCATGTCCATATGGGCAGTATCATCCAAATTGTTATGAACTTTTCAAATCGATGATTCCCACAGTTGGTATGCAGCTCTGTTTGGAGGGTTGCCACAGAAGTGTGCTGGAGATGTCATGACTTAGTGATTAATCTCCAGGACTCCACTGCAAGGAACCCAAGAGCAAACACAGAGGGGCTTTAAAGCAAGTTTCACTCTGGTTGGTTCACCAACAATCAGGACAAATCCAATTGGGTAACAGAAAGTATCCTTCCCTGTGTTTCGTAGAATTGTACAAAAGTTACGGCACAGAAGGAGGCCATTCCTCTCCTTTCCAATTGGCTAGAAATTGAAACATGCCTGGAGGATTGACCAATGATGGACCTGTGGGGGGAGTGCCTCAAGGAGTGGGGCAGGTGTCAATGAGAGGAAACCATCAAGAATTGACTCAACCAGGAAAGGCAATCTTTCTGTGGGACATTAGCAACGGATTGTTTGCACACCACAGGCCTTACATCAGCAGCAACGTCAAAACTGGTTGTAAATAGTTTTACCTAGCCTCGTAAGAATGATTTTAAATAAAATGTTCACTATCTGAACTTTTATCATCATCTAGCATACTAGAGAGCTCAATCATGACTACAAGAGGCTCGGACTTCATTGTTTGTCAATGGAATTATGTGGATCGTTGCTAAGATTTCATATGGTGACACAGTGTCTTAATATGATCACATATGGCACTGAGAGAGGGGACTGATCCCCCAGAAAGTTTCTGATTCTAGCTAATTTGAGAGAATGAATGAAGACAACAGTCTAGGAGGGGAAAGGCCTCAAGGGTGAAGCAATGCGTCCACAGAAAGGAGTGGCAAGGTAAACAGGATAATTGACCTATCTGGACACCTCACTCTTTCACAATGACTCCAGTTTTAAATGTCCTGTTGGCAAATTCCTGAGAACCAGTTACTTCACTCAGTCATGTAGGCTGTGTTTTACCAATGCCCTAAAAGAAGGGGGCAGGAGGCCAGCGAAGGGCACTCGAATAAATATAATGTGACATTACTCAAGCTTCTGAGAAAGAATTCCACCTGGAGCAAGCACCACACAGTGCACCGGGCCCTCAGAAAGCCAGGTAAGACCAAGCACACTATAACTAGAAACACAAACCAGAAAAAGCTAACAATATAATGAAAAGCAATTAAATGCTGTAACTTATAGTGACCACACGAAGAAAATATGGACAAGTGGAAGTCTGTTTTAAGTAATTACACACATGCACAGAGACGTAAACTCCTCCTGCTTCTCTACACAACATAGCCAGATACATTTTTTTGTTGTCTTTTGCTTCATCTTTCTTAAGCAATGTACAGAATTACATTTGAATTGCCTTCATGCACAGGGATGTTTTGTGTCCCTGGCTTGCATTACAATCCTTCAAGTCAAACAAAGTACAGCTGTTAATTGTCTGAACTCTGCTCATGTTGCGTACAGAGAAATAGATTCACTGATCTTTCCACTTTTTTTCATCCTTAATTCCATTTATATTCCATCCACATTCCCCGCCCTCCCCCACCTCCGTCATCTCAAATTCAATAAAACTGAAGCCATTAGCACTGTGTAAACAGCAACTCACTTCAGTTGGAACTGGTTTAATTTCAACCCTTCCCAAACCTTTCACCTTCTATAACACTGAAACTATTGCCTCCAGTGAGCTCCATATTTTCAGTTGTCAGGAATTTCAACACTTCAATGTCAGTTTCGGACTTGGTCCCTTGCTGTGCAGACCTGCAGTCCTCCTCCATCACAAACACAGTAAGTCCACTTCATTTGAGTAAACAGGGCATTAGGTATTTTTCCTTGTTTCCCCTCCCTCCAAGCTGTTTCCTCTCTATGAATCCTCCCATAACATGAAGCTGGCAAATAGCCTACACACTCCTCTGTGATTTCAGATACCATTCCTGTTAACTGTTTGCAACATCAAAAGCTTTGGGTCTAGTTCTTTCAAATATAGAATTACATAGACCTGTTTATTTCACATTAATGTGAAACAAGTACTTAATTTTTATGCTTCTATAAATGTTTTATAGTTACTTGCAAGTGAACACCTTGTACTGAAGATAAAGAATCATATTATTTGGAAATGAAAACTTTTCTTTATGTTTTAGTGTCATTATGCAGCTGTCCCTTGGGAAATTGCGATCAAAGCTCCTTCTACAAGGGCCTGTGCCTTTAAAAAAGGCTTAGTATGTTGCATTCATTTTACATTAAATTGAGCAGCATCTGACCTTTCAAGTGGGTGTAAAAATCCCATTGCACAATTTTAAAGAAGTTACATGTAAGTTATTGGCAGCGCTGGCCAAAGTTTAATTCTCAACCAACATCACAAAAACAAATGGTAAAAAGACAATGTTGGTCTGGCAGCAGCTGTGAAGAAAGAAAGAAAGTTAACAACTCAGGTCAAGGAACTTTTTTAAGAACTGAAGCAGGATAGAACTGGAAAAGGTTTTGTGCAAGTGAAAGGAGAAAGAACTTAAGGGGAAGTCTGCGACTGTGGAAGGCAGGGGAGATTACTGTCTTTGCAATTAGTTCAACAATTGAAACTGTAACAAAAATAAAGTTGCTGGAAAAGCTCAGCAGGTCTGGCAACATCTGTGAAGGAGAAAACAGAGTTAACATTTCGGATCCAGTGACCCTTCCTCAGAACTGATGATGGCTGGGAAAATGTCAGTTTATATGCAGAAAATAGGGAGGTGGGTGGGTTAGGGAGTAAACGATAGGATAGAGCCCAAAGAGAGAGAAAGACAGTTGGACACACAAAGGAGTTGCTAACGATCAGGCTGGGA
>NC_063359.1:25318352-25339000 GCF_021869965.1 Rhincodon typus | reverse complement strand
GCCTGATCATTAGTAACTCCTTTGTCTGTCCAACTGTCTTTCTCTCTGTTTGGGCTCTGTCCTATTGTTTACTCCCTACCCCACCCATCTCCCTATTTTCTGCATATAAACTGACGTTTTCCCAGCCACCATCAGTTCTGAGGAAGGGTCATTGGACCCGAAATGTTAACTCTGTTTTCTCCTTCACAGATGTTGCCAGACCTGCTGAGCTTTTCCAGCAACTTTGTTTTTGTTCCTGATTTACAGCATCCACAGTTCTTTTGGTTTTTTAATTGAAATTGTAAAGTTTGTCCTCCAATTTCTATTTTATTTGAATATACCAGTTTAGTTTTTTTCTCTGTCTTTGCTTTTGGACACAGTTTCTCATTATTCTGCCATTGTCTCCCGCAGGACAAATCCTTTGTTTCTTTACTACAACCATTACCACTGTCCACTGTTTTTTTGGTTGCACAAAGTATTTCATCATTTAATCTCCCATGTCTTCTATCCTATTCCAGGACTTTCCTTTTCCTCTTCTTCCCCATTCTCACCAACCTCCTTGTCCCCATTGGCTTGGGCATAAATGATCACATTTCTACCTTTGTTCAGTTCTGAAGAAAGGACCTTGACCTAAAACTTTAACTTTGTTTCTCTCCCCCTGCAGATACTGCCTGACCTACTGAATATTTCCAGATTATTTTTTATTTTAATTGCAAATTTCCAACATAGAACATAGAACAGTACAGCACAGTACAGGCCCTTCGGCCCACGATGTTGTGCCGAACTTTTACCCTCAACCTAAGGTCTATCTAACCTCCACCCCTACCTTATACTATAATCCATATGCCTATCTAATAGCCGCCTAAATGCCCCTAATGAGGCCGACCCCACTACCCTCTCCAGCAATGCATTCCACGCCCCAACCACTCTCTCAGTAAAGAACCTACCTCTGACGTCTCCCCTATATCTACCTCCACTCACTTTAAAACTATGCCCCCTCATAATAGCTACCTCCACCCTAGGAAAAAGTCTCCGGCTGTCCACTCTATCTATACCTCTGATCATTTTGTACACCTCTATCAAGTCATGTGTTCAGTATTTTGCTTTTGCCACAAAAACGGATTATTTGTTCATTATCACATTCTTGCTGCCAAGAGCTTTCTGTGAGCAAATTGGCAGCCATTTTTCCTGCTTTTCAATGTCAGGCATATCCAGTTGGCTTTAAAGCCTCTGGAATGTCCTGAGGTAGTGAAAGGTACTATATAAACGCAAACCTTTCTTTGAATTCCATTACCAACTATCCAATTTGTTGCCGCTTAATGGTGAATTAGGGGCATCGGTGCCCAGAATGGGAGCCTCATGAGAAGCAAAGATGTTCATCCCAACAATCAGAGTTGGATTTGGACACCAACACAGACCCAAAAGACCAGGAATGTGGAATGGATGCAGCAGTGTAATCCATTATTTTGGAAAGCCACTATGTCAAACTATTGAAGTTATAAGGTTGCAGATTTGTCCCCTTGGTTTTACCTTATGTGGTAACTTTCTGAACTCAGCAGCCCCATTACGCCACAGCTATTATTAGAGCAACAAAGCTGGTAGTCAACTGTTTCCCCGCACTTGTAACTAACTGGGAATGAAGAAGGTCTAGGCCCGAAACGTCAGCTTTCCAACCCCTCTGATGCTGCTTGACCTGCTGTGTTCATCCAGCTCTACACCTTGTTATCTGGGAATGAAAGGGAAATCCAAGAGGAAGAAATGGAGAAAATGTATAAACATTCAAAAAAGAAGCTCATTGTTGGGTAACTTGTTTATAACAATGTATTCCAAGATACATTTAGAACATCAAAAGCAAAGCAAATATACAGATGTGAATGGCTGCTCTTTTTTAAACAAATGAAATGTAAATTATTTCTTCTGTTGTTTGAAATTCAATGATTAAATGGCTAAATAGTTACACACCAAGCAAAAAATGAAATACATTTGCATTGTGGAAGTCATGCTAACCATCAAGATCATAAAGTTATCCCATGTGGGTTATTGTCAATACTCCTTCACTGTATCATAACAACGTTTGTGGCATAGTGTTCCTAAAGCCTCACCTGCATACAATAGCAGTGGCTCAAGGCTGTTTCAAGAGCAATATGCAATAAACTTACAAATTTGTGTTCAGTGCTAAATAGTAACATCACTCAGAAGAAATCAAGGACATGCATCCAACATATGCTCCTGACAGCACTTCTCTCAACAGAGACCCAAGTATCAAAGTCATCTTTAACTTAGCTGAAAAACCATTCATAGCAATTTTATAACAACTCACTTATTTGTCAGTGCAATGTCCCATAGTAAGATACTGACATGCATTCTGAGCAATGCATTTTTCATGCTTTTGAAATCCTTCCGTTCTGACAGAGAAATGACATTAATCTAATACAATGTATACTTTCCTGTGATTCAGACATAAGCCATGTGTTACAGATAATCATTCTCAATACATCTGTAAAATAGCAGTTCAGGTATTTAGACCACATGTAAGGCGTGCAATAATTGCGCACAGATGGTGCAACTACAGATGTTCATATTTATACATTAAAAATAAGACTTCTTGCAAAAGAGAAAATAGAATTTGTACATTTCAACACTGCAATTAATTTGGGAGAAAATGTGAAGCATTTTATCTTCCCTGTAGCATGACAAGCAGGAGAAATATCCTTACCTTAGATGTTTAACCATCTGCAGATGTTTGACATGCCTACACTGTACACTGCAGATAGTGGTCATGCCTCCTCAGATCATATGTCAAAGTACTTTAGCAGTAAAAAGCATCCCATGATTCATGACATGCCTCAGCTGTGAGGTAAAGACAGCACATGGTTCCTGTCAACCTCCTGCACTGTCTCTGTTATCAAACCTTCTGAAGTAAATCGAAACTGGGACTTTAGGAAGGGGGTGATATATGGTTTTTGTCTCGTTCAATGTCTTCTCAAGAAAGACCAGGATGTGTTGGCAGAAAAATTCCAAACAATCTGCCAGCATATTTCAACTAGTGATGTTCCTTGTTGCTAATTCCTGCTAATCACAGTTTTCAAACTGTCGAACTTCAGTACTACAAACCATAATTGGCAGTAAACAGTTTCACAAAGGCCAGAGGTACTTTTCCATGTCTAAAACGCACCAATCGAAACCTTATTCTCTTTTTGCCTCCATCCCATTTCAGTTCATTCGCTGTTCTTATCACTGTCTGACACATTCACTTCCCTTTCTGAATGAGCCTTGTCAAATAAATATGTCGACATTTACAAAACAACATGCAGGGAAGTCTGCAGGAGTTGGGTCTAAACACTGAGATAGAAAACAGAATTTAGCCATAAGCTATCAATGGAGCAGCAGGGCACACACACACACACACACACACACACACAAACACACCACAAGCCACTGAAGAAAATATATTCAAACCTCACAGAAACACAAATTTCTCATAGACGCAATTATACTTACTGCAGGAGCTGCTGTTCCTTTAGAACACTCTAGGCAAGTAGGCACTTTTGCATGACCCAAATATTTAAAATTCTGACCAATCCAAGATACCTTGCTGGAACTATTAACATTGGTTGTGAAGTTTCTCAAATAATCCATTGGATTAATTGACAAAAAAATGACTCTGAAAGGTTTAAGGGTGGTCAATGGACCACTTGAGATCTGCAAGGGATACAGGTGATCTGTACCCTGGTTCAAAACAGTTACGGCCAAGGCCATACAAGAGAACAGGTCAGAACCCTCAACCCATCATCAGCATGATGTCACACCAGCCTGGTTCCCATAACTGCAGTATGCACTGACTTACTTGCAAGCAACAGCAATGCAGTGTTATTAGCAAGATTTAATGTTCCTGTTGCTGCTTGCAACTGTAACTTTGGATTTTTTGACACCTATGATGCTGAAAACGAGTGAGAGAAACCAGATAAACATGCAGCCTCACAGATTAGAAGCAAACATTACTAAATTAGCTCTACTTTTTGTACCATTCTTCCCAATAATGAGTATTTTTTTGCAATGGCAACTGATAATGGGTGAAAGATGAGCAGTGGGCAGTCCTGAGTGTCCTCGACCTGTGACCATTGAACTATAAAACCCAAGAAACCACTGGTGTAGCCTGTTTAGTAAAGTGCAAGCCCTAGAAGGTCAAAGGCTGCTCTTTCACTAGAGAGAGATGACTAAGGGAGAGTTTAGTCTGAGGATCATCATGCCTCAGGTTGAGAGGTGAGGTTGAGAAGGAGAGGCCTTCAAGGTGACCTCAGTTGGAGTGGGAGTTAAAGCTATGCTCATGGTGTGACCTCTGCTTCACCAACCTGCCATCCAGCCAACTGAGCTTAGGACAGTTCCATGTGTGAACCCATCAGACAGTCTTTGCTGGCCTCATAGTTTCCAGTGATCAAAAGTACAGCTTTTTCAAAGCCACATTAGCAGAGACTTAAGACTTACAACCTCCTAAATCGGTCACTTTTGAAGGGGTCCTGAGAACTTATACCACTATCTGTTTATTCCTCAAACTAACACAATACATGATTATTATCCGTATTTTTCAAACAACTGATATTTGAAAGGCCATTAAGATTCCACACTCCATGTTCCAGTTTTTAAGAATGAAAGGGTCAATTTCTGAATACTCTGGGTTAGCTCTTTTTAAACCAGATTCCTTTCAAATTTTCCAGCTGTCTGCTGTTTAAAAAAAATGTCAGAACATCTCATTAAGTGAAGGAAAATTATTTTAAAACATTTAGCACAGGAGAAGATATCATTTCTTGGATTTTTGAGAGTGTCACTTTGTTTGTCTTTTCTAAGCCATGGGCTTCCCAGAAGCTCTGTGTGTGATGGAGCTCTTTGAAGGGTAAGGGGTTCACTGGAATTCCCCCAACCTTGTCCGAACGGTTGCTGGTACATTTTTCCAAAATGTTTGCCAAAAATTCAAATTCATCTAAATAGAGCCAGGATCCAAAACAGAAGTTGCTGGAAAAGCTCTGCAGGTTTGGCAGCATCTGTGAAGAAAAAATCAGAGTGAACGTTTCAGGTCTGGTAACCCTTCCCACCGGACCCGAAATGTTAACTTTGGTTTTTTTCTTCACAGGTGCTGCCAGGCCTGCTGAGCTTTTCCAGCAACTTCTGTTTTTGTTCCTGATTTACAGCATCCACAGTCCTTTTGGATTTTATAGAGCCAAGATTTTCCTGTCTAACATATACATCTAGAGAGTAGGTGATGAACCAAAATTCAATGTTTTGTCTAAAATTGTAGACATGACAAAATCTAGAGATCGCATGCACTTCCAGAGGACACACAGCTAAAATGAAGGCTCATGGATTTGCAAACAGATTATTGATTGGTTATGCAATAGAGTGCATATTCAGTTGTATCAGAAGAAGGAATAGCTTAATTAATACTGTGGAAGTCCAATACATATATGGAGCAATGTACCAGAAATTCTCTTTTAGTGAGGGGGTCATGGCACTCAGACCCTTTCTCAGCCACAGCCAAACCTGACTCCACTGTCAACCTCAGCAGCAACTCCCAACCCCAGTACCTATCCCGACTACCCCCTCCACCTTGTCCTAATCCTGCCACCCTCACAGCCAGGACTAACTCTCCCCCTCAGGCCTGCATGACCCCACGCCCGTCTCCCCTCAGCTTAATTTTCTTATGTTTGTTTTCTTCAGCAAGGAATCATCTATCTGCAATTCAGGAATGATGTGGCCTCGTTTTTGGATCCCCAACCGAAACTATAATGGACTTTCACTGCAATTTCAAATGCAAGATAGGCAGGTTTTTGCTGGTATGAAGTATTAAGGAATTGGTGGCCAAGGTGAGTGGATGGAAATAGGTTATTGATCAGCCATGAGCTCAATTAATTACAGAGAGTGCTCAAAGGGCTGAATGGCCTAGTCATTTGGATCTAGTGAATACCAACAGCGAAAGGAGTGCTAACGGCTTGATTGGCATGCAGATTGGTTGGTTACTGTCAGGGCAAGAAAATCTTAAGACAAGTATTCCAGATATGTTGTGTTATTAATAATAGTGAGCTGGACTATTCTGATTTTAAGACATTGCACAGGAATGTTTATCCTGAGACTGAAGTATGGATTAGAAAACATCCAAAATTTGCTGCCTGCTCTCTGTCCATGTCAACAGTAGAAAAGCTTTATGCTCCCCAAGAACAGATTCTCTAGAAGATGAATGTTCAAAATCACAATGAAAAATAAAGTGAGCACCTGCTTTAAAATCCTGGATGAAGATGTGAAGAGATCCATTAGAATAATATTTAAAGAGCGGATTTTGAGGTCCAAGTGTATTTGATGACCGAGAGTGTTCATGGTAAACTCTCAACGCTCTCTCTGAAATGCCATTGCCAGGAGTGAGAGTCTGTTTTGTCCTAAATGCAGCAATGTCTGGTCCAAAGAATTATTGGAATCAGTTCTTCTGCAGGCACAATTTGCAGAAGTTGTGCATTTTTACCCCCTGCAATTTCCATTTGCTGTACTTGTTTTCAAGTTTGTTCTGCAAATTACAGGTTGCCAATCTGAATAAACACAACCATTTACACCACTTTAGAGTGTCATTGTGACACAGAGAAAGTCATTTGATCTGTTTAATTTGGTCTTCTTAGTTCCCTGCATTTACGTTAGTTAACTATCAGAATTTTAGTCAGTCATAGCTGAAATGAATAGATTAATCATCCTGATCCAAATTGTCTGATGGTGATAATCCAAGTCTCAACTAGAAAAACCTGGGAATTCTTCACAAATACAGCAAATAAATGAAGGACTTCAACCCAGATATTTTTACTTGGAGTGTACTGAATTACAATCATATTTTAAAAGTTATTTTAATCAACCTGTTTGATCATGTCATGATGCCATGTGGGCAGGCCATCTTGCCCAAAGGTAAGGACACTAGCAGTGCACCACATGACCTTGAATCATATTTTGTATATGGACCTCAAAGGCCTACTGAAAGATTTCCAATCATCCAATATAAGACCAAAGTTTATTCCTCAAACTGCTTGGCCTGGTTTTGGTATTTTTGCACAGTAAGGTATAAATGTTTAGATGTCAAAATAACTGAGAAACATTTTATTCCTCCAAATAGTATATAGCAAATAAAAATGGAAACAAGAAAAGAAGTGCTGAAAGACAGTGATGCAAGAGGAAATAAATCAAGGTACAATAGTATTAGAACAAGTAATAAATTCAACAGGTTCCTACTGACCAGTTTTCATGCTCCAGCGAGCCCTTTGATCTACACAGGTCTTGCCTGCATGAGAAGGAACAGGTGAACAAAAGTGGAAAAGTAAAACAATGAAGACATAAACAGCCCGTAAATAGGTTCTGTTATAATATATGACATCACTGGCCAGTACAAAGATTTACAACCAGCACCATACTACTGGTAGGGCTCAGTCTCCTGCTTGGGATCGGGTACATAAATCCCTATATTGGTCAATAACCCATCTGATAAATCTGCACTGAGATACCACAGTCCAGAGAAAGTGAATCTATTACATAAACAAGCTGGCCTCGGCTGCTTTGAAGTAAGCATTTGACACATGCAGGATGGAAGAAACCCCTTTTTTGTGTTAAACTTATGAAGCCAGACTATTTTAAAAACAATAGCATGAAATTTGTTCAACAGATTTTTGTTCTGCAACATTAGCTGTAATTCACAAATTGTGCATTAAGATACTGTACAGAAATTTTAAAAAAGCTTGTATTTATGTAGTGCAATTAATGTCATGAAAACTCTCTCGGCATTTCAATGAAACATAAAACAAAACAAATCAAGCCATATATTGGGACAGATGGAGCTATGTTTTATAAGAGGAGTTTTAAAAATAGGAAAGTGAGGTTGGGAGGTAGAGAAGCGTGAGGAGAGAATTGCAGACAAATGACCTAGGTAACTGAAGGTGCAGCACAAAGGGTAGACAAATTAGCATCAGGGATGTTCAAAAGGTCTGTATTTAGAGAAGTTGAGATAGTTCAAAGGGATGTGGAGCTGCTGGAGATTATAGAGATAGTGAGTGGTGAGGCAATTAAGGGATTTGAAAACAAGAGTGAGAATTTTAAGATTGAGATGCTGTTTAACAAGGAGGCAGTGGTGAATGTGTAAACAGCGCTTGGTGCAAGTGAGGATACAGGCAACAATGTTTTGGATGACCTCAGGTAAACAGAGTGTGGGACTTTAGTCAGGCACGCTTGGAATGATCTTATCCAGAAGCAATAAAATGTAAGAACGAGGGTGTCAGCAAAAGAGCTGAGGGAGGGATGGAGGTGGAAGTAAGCCACCTTAGATGTGGCATGGATATGTGAGTGCAAGTTCTTGTAAGGCTGAAATATGACTTAGAAGTTGAAAAGAGATGGCTTTGCTGCTGATACTCACTACACAGTGAGGAAGGACGTGGGAACTGAGCACCAAAAGCAATGGTTCCATCTATTCAAGGATCCCATGTTTGCTATCAATGAAACTGCAAGGGGCATTTTCACCACACACGCTGTTGCAATCCCTGTGATTCCACCAGAAACTTTCCAATGACAAGTTGCAGGAGAATATCACAACTGTTCATTCTGAAAAACTGCACTGCTAAAGACTTTGAGGCAACCAAACATCATCCCCTGCTTTTAAAAAGCATAGATCAATTCACTGGAGTTTATAACTTCTCAATTAGGCAGGATTTGGATTTGGACAGGATACTCATGTGGATTTACAAATGTTTAGTTGCAGATGGTGGGATGTACCTTATACTATTCACGCACCAAGACCAGAAAGAAGAGCAGAGAATGGGGTGGCAAAGGAGAGGCAACAACAAAAGACATAACGTTTCTGGTTCTAGCGTGGACAGACACTGATGACATCAGTGGTACTAACTGCCTGGGCCAGTATTGTAGCAGTCCTATGGCCATTGGTGTCTATGGCAATTAATACAGATTGACATTGTTGCTCTGGAAGATTTCTGGCACTGATTTGAATGTAAAGGGGCATCTGTTGAAACAGTACAATGGAGTTTGTGAGCTGGTAAGACTCTTCACTGAGGTGTATTTCCCAAAACCCATTATTTTCATAGAATCATAGAATCCCTATAGTGTGGAAACAGGCCATTCGGCCCAATAAGTCCACACCGCCCCCCCGAAGAGCATCCCACCCAGACCCATTCCCCTACCCCTGATTTCCCTATGTCTAATCCACCTAACCTAGACATCCCTGGACACTATGGGCAATTTAGCATGGCCAATCCACCTGCCCTGCACATCTTTGGACTGTGGGAGGAAACCCACGCAGACACGGGGAGAGTGTGCAAACTCCACACAGACAGTCATCCAAGGCTGGAATTGAACCCAGGTCCCTGATGCTGTGAGGCAGCAGTGCTAACCACTGAGCCACCGCGCTTCATCTGGCTTGGTGAAGATTGAACGTTGTCTAACTTGACTAGGTTCTCATCTGTGGGTGACAAAGGGCAAATTTCACGTTCAATTGAACAGTTCATACCATAAGGTCTACATAAATTCTGATAGATCCATTTGGTTTTGGTGCCGAGACCATCCCTGAGCACCAACAACCTGGTTCTGCTATTAGAAAGGGAGCTCAAGGATTTTGATCCAATGAAAACTGAAGGAATTATGATACAGTTCCAATTTGTGACGGTGTGTGGTTTTAAAGGGATCCTGCACATGGTCGTGCATCCCATGCATCTGCTGCCCTTGTCCTCACAGGTGATAAAAGCTTCACGGTTAGACAGCGCTCTTACAGGAGGCCTGGTGTGTTACTGCAGTGCATTTTGAAGATGGCACTCACTGCTGCCAGTGTGCGTCAGTGACAGAAGAGGTGAATGTTGAAGGCAATAGTTGGGGTGTCAATCAGGTGGACTGTTTTGCTTTGGATGGTGTCACGTTTGTAGAGTGTTGTTGTTGCTGCTTCCACCCAGAAAAGAGTGGAGAAGTGGAGAGAAACTCCCTCCACACTGGAGACCACTGTGCTAGCACCTGTGCTGAGTTGGTCATGGCAGTGGGACAGAACATACCCAGGAATGGTGATGGTAATGTCTGTGACATTGTCATACCTTTGGAATTAAACCTTACTAACAATGTCAAGCTGTTGGTTGCCTAGTCTGAGGGCCATCTTTCCCAAATTTGGCAGAAGTCCCCAAATATTAGTAAGGAGGACTTTGGATTGTTGGCAGAGCTTTGCTTGCTGTTGTTGTCTCTGGCATCCAGGTTGAAGCAGATGGCCCATCAAGTTTCATTCCTTTGTTCAGTCTTTGTGACAAATTGATACAACTAAGTGGCTTGCTAAGCCATTTCAGAGCGTGGGTAAGAGTCAATCACGTTGCTGTGAATCTGGAGTAATATGTAGGCCAGACCGGGTAAGTACAGCAGATTTCATTCCCTAATGGACATTAGTTGAGCAGATGGGTTTTCATGACAATCGACAGCAATTAACCAATTACCATTAATTGAACTTCTTAATTCCAGATGTTACTTTTGTTCAATGCAAATTTCAGAAACTGGCATGTTGGTATTTGAACCCATGTCACCAGGAAATTGGCTTTGGTAATGAATTTCCAGTTGAGTGACATTACCAATATGCCACTTCCTTCCTCTGCCCCATCCAACATTGGCATTCTGTTGTCCGACGACCTAGAGTTCTATATCTTCTGACCCATATAGCTTTATGCCTCATGATTGGGAACAACTTTTCTCCCAGAATGGTTCATTTTCTAAAAGAAACCAAACAGAAATTGCTTGAGAAACTTAGTGTGGCAACATCTGTGAAGAGAAAATGGCATTAATGTTTCGAGACCAGTGACCGTTCTTCAGAGCTTAAAGAACAAAACTCCTGCAACTGTATCAAACCCAAAGCTTATGTCATTTTTCTCTACTAGGATACCAACACTTCAGTCAAGTCAACAGTGCTTGGTTCCTGCATGTTGCCAAGAAAAGATGTTTTATTTAACAGATCTAGCCATCTATTGAAGGTTTCTCTTTTGGCTTATTCTGCACATGCTTCTGAGTGCACCATCTTGGGAGAGAGACCCTTCTCGAAAAATAACATTTGCCATCTTCAGTAGACAATTTCTTTCTGCTTGATTGGCACCCTAGACCTGCCCAAATTTTTCCAGTAATGGCAGAGGCTTCTCCATATTTTTCTTTCACTCACTGCCACTACTGTGCTGCTGAAGAAAATATAGTCTGTTGTAGTATGGAAAATATTAATATTAGTTAAAGAACTATCTTATTGTGGCCTCATCTTACAAGATCTTACAAGGTTACAAAAGAGCAAGAACATGCAGCATTGCATCACCTCCTGTGGTGATGTATACTGTGTGATATACAAATGAAACACAATCAGACTTGACCCTTTACACTACAGAAATAGCAATCTTGTTGTGATATGGATGCCGTTGAAAGCTCATGCAAGGACAAATATAATCTTGAAGTTGTGAACGGGCTGGTCAGTAGACAATCTCTATTAAGAGACAGCTAAAGTTAGAGTTGATGGATCAAAATCAAAGGAAGGAATTTCTGCTCATCTGGCACTGGATATTGGATAATTTGAAGATAGTGTAGGGGCTCAGACAGGTGATGGTGAGGTACAGCTGGGTGTTGTCACAGTACAGGTGGAAACTGAGAGTTTTTGGAGTATGTCACGCGGTTATTGGAATACGTCTTTTCCTGGCTTTGGATTAAAAGTACACTACTAAGGCAATATCAGGAATGGATGGAGTCTTTATAGGATCATGGAACATCAATGAGATTATTTGGTTCACTGTCCTGGCCTCCTTGGAAGATCTATTAAATTAATCCTAATCGCTACACATTTCCCCTAGCCCTGCATTTTTCCTTTCAAATGTATATCCAATATCCTTTTTGAAAGTTGGTTTCCAAACCCATTTCAGGCAGTGCATTTTACATCATAACAATTCTCTGCAAATAATAAATTCTCATCTCCCTTCTGTTTCTTTTGAAAACTCCCTTAAATCTGCGACCGTTTCCCCTATTTTACTCTATCAAAACCACTCAGAATCTTTAATATTATCAAATCTTCCTTACACCTTCGCTATTCCAAGGGAAGCAATCCAGCTTTTTTAGTGTCTCTATGTAACAAGTCCCTCACCTGAAGAATTCTAGTAAATCTTTCCTGGTAAAATCTTGTAAATTGTTCCTGAAGTGTGATGTTCAAACAATTTCTAAAACCAATTATCACACACCTTTTTTTTCAGAAAAAAAATGGGTGAGCTTCATGAATCTGTCCTGCTACTTTCAAGTACTTACGTATGAGGCTATACAGCACAACGGGGAACCCCCAGGTCACTCTTCATGCATCACATTTAGGATTATACCATTTAGTTCACTTTGGCTCTCTCAATCCTTTCACCCAAAATGCATATCCACACATTAAATGTAATGTTCAGCCCATTACACTGGACAATCTATATCCTCTGGATATCTTCTACTCTCCTCCTCATTCTACTGTATTTTTGTATCATCTGACAGCCTTGAATGTATTGCCCATATAGCCAAGTCTACTTTGTTAATATATTCAGTGGTCCCACGAACTACTGAGAGACATCACTCTATACTACCTCCCAGTCTAAGAAACAAGTGTTCACCATGACATTTGTCCCTGTCTTTTGTTGACAGTCGAATTCTGAGTTTGAGTATGTTTTTTTATTTGTACTCTTTTTCCAAGAAGCTCATTGGCACGGACGTTGATCCATGTGGTTGATCCATCCACACACATACTGCGATTTCATTACTAAATATCACTGGCACATGAGGCAGTAATGTTGCATAAATTATAAGTGAAGACCAAAACAACTATTCATCTTCTAAAAGCAAAATGCTGCAGATACTGGAAATCTTAAACAAACACGGAAATTGCTGAAGAATCACAACAGGTCTGATTACATCAATGGAGAGGAATTATGGTTAAAATTTCCAGTCTAAAATGACTCTTTGTCAAAATATCTTATAGCTTATGTGATTGCCAAGCAGAAAATATACCTTGCTGCAGATTAGGATTGGATTCTCTAACCAATCAGCTTCTCAGACAATTTTGGAACCAACCATAAGATAAGAATTATGAGCAAGAGAAGGCTATTCAGCCTCTCATGCTTGCTCTGCCATTCAGTAAGATTCTGGCTAATCTGAATGTGACCTTAATCCTCTCTCCATGCAGGCCTCAACTCCCTCGTTGATCAAACTTAGTCTGGCTCATGCTAGAATATATTCAATTACCTGCTTCCACTGTTTTCTGTGGAAGTGAGTGCCAAAGACTAATTATCCTCAGAGAGGGAATTCCTACTCATCTCAGAATTAATTGGGAGACCCTTTATTTTTACACAATATTCCCTAATTCTAGATACCCCCATAAGAGCAAACATCCTCCTCGTGTCAATTCCATCAAGCCGTCCCCAAATCTTGTATGCTTTAATAAGATCACCTCTCATTCTTCTAAACTTAATGATTGCAGGCTCAGTTTTCTCAACTCTTCCTCATAATTGAATTAAATTGGATCAAATCACTTATTGTCATGTGTATTCAACATAACATACAGTGAAAAGTGTGTACCGTCGCCAAGTGTAGGCACCATTCTCATTGATTTAAAACAATGAGAGTCCAACTTTTCCTTTGCCACTGCTACAGTCCTGCTCTGGGCATCACCAGCCCACACCATACAGCTGCCAGAGTCCCAGTCTGGGCTACAGCAGTCCATAAGATGACATCTTCATCCCAGGAATGAACCTAGCAAAGTTCTTATGCTTCAAATGCAAGTATATCCCTTCTTAAATAAAGAGTTCAAAACTATACACAGCACTCTAGGTGCAGTCTCACCAATGTCCTGTACAATTGTAGCAGGACTTCTCTACTTTGATATTCCATCCCCGTTTGCAATAAAGGCCAAAAGTCCATTCGCCTTCCTATACATTTGCTGTGGCTACATGTTGACTTTTTGTGATTCATACACAAGGATGCCCAGATCCCTGTGCATGCTAAAGTCTCTTTCTGTTTCAATAAGATTCTGCTTTTCCATTCCACATGCCAAAGCAGACTGCCTCATGTTTTTCCATGTTGCAGTCCATCTGCTACAATTTTCGCTCCCTTCGCTTAAACTAGCAATTTTGCAGACTCTGTAATCTCCTCACAACTTGCTATTTTTGTACCAACAGCAATTACAATGGATTGGGATTAAGCAAAATCCAATTAATCTTCAAAATGAAGACTTTTTGCCAATCAAAGATTTCTGCTGTGTGTATTTTCTTAATCACATTTTCATCTATATAAAATGAGAGGCATAATTTGACTGCATAAGACCAATGCTAAACACTACTCATTCCGTACAAGATGGAAGCTGTACACACAGGCAGCAAAACCAAACGAGTGAAAGCTCCAAAGAAAAAAGGGACAAGTAGATAAGAAATAAAAACTTTAAGTTACAGTTGAAAGGTGAATTAATCTTCTGTAATTAACCCCATCCCCTCCTGAGATTTATGCATTAAGATTTTCTTTCATTTGACTAATCGTTACAGATTGAAACATATTACTAGTTGCAACAAAGATATCAAATTAAAGAATATGGTTCCTGCTGTAGACTCCCCTCTGCAGGATGGTACTTGACAATTGCTCAGCTTCAAATATTAGCCCATTAACCCAAGGTACCTGTTGTATTTAGTATTGGTATCTATTGAAAGTGCATGTGCAGCAATACATGACACCTTCCCTGGAGCCTCACATTAATGATCACAGCTAACAACACACTAAAGAGTCCTCAATGTCATCTTCTGTGTAAAAAGTCAAATATGTCAGTCTTTATCTTTCCAATTAGTCATTTCTTAACCTTGCTTGACACTAGGAAGTTAATTTGAATCACATTTCTCACAAGTAGTTTGTTACTGTATGTGTATTCATTTAAAAAGCATTCTTCATAATTAAATGCTGATTCAGTCACTTTATACTACACTTTCCCAATTATCTTGCAAGAGCATCCTGCTCAAATAGGAGCCTATTGAGCAAATTACTAATTACCGATATTATTGTAGATTGTGCTCAATTACCAAAAGAAAGATGATTCTGAATTACATGCTAAGACATCTCAAAAGTAGTTCACACATAATAAGCACATCATAGTAATTAATTCTTGACAAATAAGAAATTGCAGCTATTATTTTTCAACAGCAAGATCCTTAAAACTGCAATGCCATAATTGATAAGTTAACATTTTTTGGATGGTATTGGCTGAGGGAGGAATATTGGCCAGGATATCAGGAGAGAATCCTGTTCTTTTCCAATAATGTTGGGATCTCCAACTAAGCCATTGCAATAGATCTCAGTTAACATCTCATTGAAGGGAAGAATATCTGCAATTGAGCACTCCGATATCACCATGCTAGAATCATCTTGTTTGTGTGTTCAGGTTCTGGTGGGGACTTGAGCCTTCATCCTCCTAATTTAGATGAGTATAAAGCTGAGCCAACACAGACAAATAAAGCAGTAACCAATATTTTGCCAAAAGCAGAACACTGTTGCCCTGCCAAAGGAAAGATGTTGTGACACTTGAAAGGGTTCAGAAAATATTTACAAGGATATTGCCAGGGTTAGAGGGTTTGAGCTCTGGAAAAGGCTGAATAGGCTGCAACCTTTTTCCCTGGAATGTCAGAGTCTGAGAGGTGACCTTATAGAAGTTTATAAAATCATGAGGGGCATAGATAGGCTGATTGGCCAAAGTCTTTTCCCAAGGAGAACTGAATCCAAAATTAGACGCCTTAAGTTTAAGGTGGGAGGGGAAAGATTTAAAAGGGACCTAAGGGGCAACTTTTTAATGTAGAGGGTGGTGCCTATATGCAATGACCTGCCAGAGGAAGTGGTGTAGGCTGGTACAGTTATAACAATTAAAAGGCATTTGGATGGGTACATGAATTGAAATGGTTTAGAGGGATATGGGCCAATTGCTGGCAAATGGGGCTAGATTTATTTAGGATATCTGGTCGACATGGATGAGTTGGACTGAAGGGTCTGTATCCGTGCTGTACATCTCTATGACTAAGCTTTTATTTCAATTTACAAACATCCAAACTGCTGGAGAAACTCCGCAGGTCTGGCGAGAGAAACAGACTTAACACTTTGAGTGAAGAAACTCATATTGGACTTAACACATTAAATCTGTTTCTCCTTTCACATATTTTGGTAAATTACATTTAGTTACATGAAATGTTTTAAAAGTTATTATTTTCTCAGCAGGGCATATATGTTACAAACCACATGCAATGAACAGAGCAACCATATATAAACATGTCAATGCTTCAGAATTGCTGTGAATCATTGAGATTCCATATGACTCTTCTCTCTCCTCACAATCAAACTAGTTGGGTGGCATTCCTAACCGTTCCCAATACCAGTTAGCAATTGAACTTAGTACACTAGCACTCTGCCAACAAACACAGGCCACTTGTTTTTCTCATTTGGTCCTGAGATGTGGGTGTCACTGGCCCATCCCTATTTGCCCAGAGTGCATTTAAGAATCAACCACGTTCTGGATCTGGAGTCACATGTAGGCCAGACCTGGTAGTGATGACAGACTTTCTTCTCTGAAGGACATTAGTGATTCAGATGGGTTTTTACAAAAATCGACAGATGTTACACAGTCACCATTAGACTAGCTTTTAACTCCAGATTTTTATTGAAGGCAAATTTTTTCATCTTCCATAGTGAGATTCAACCCCATGTCCCTAGAGCATTAGCCTGAGGCTCTGGATTAGAGGTAAAATTGCCATAATCCTACCAGACCACAGGTTACAGCCATCAGCACATCTCTTAGTTGTCAAGGTCAATATCTGTAAAAGTCATGTCTCGCTTGCAGGTGTCCTTGGAACAGATGTATGGACCCTATGGGAGGTTGTGACCTGGTAGCCAGTTCCCCATACAGAAGGTCTTCGAGTATATAGCCATTATACATCCATTGAGTATTGCTGGACCCAGCACAGACATTGTTAGTTCAGCAATGAGTACATGCTAATGGAATTAGCACATGCCAGCACGTCAGAGTTGGTGATCTTGTTCATTCAAGAGGTGCTGAGGTACATATCTAAGGTGAAGAAGGTGGTAACTATTCAGTTTGTATTGCTTCCTAGAATATGTTGTCCAGGTCTCACCATTGTAGGGAGATTGTGCAGAAGATACAGTCTTGGTGGATTTGCAGTTTGATGCTGTCAGTCATGTTACTATGAGCAATATGTAAGATATTCATCTTGGAACAAGGTTGTCACAACTTTTAAATTATACCATAGCTGGCTCTATTCTCAATTACATTAAATACCTTAGTATAAAAAGCAGTGCCTTTATGACTACTGAGTGAATATTCTGCACACTCCAGCAATTGATGAAAACTTTGTTCTTTTTCTTTTCTTTTTCAAAGTAACATCTGAAAACAAATTTCAAAGCAAATATTACCATCATTTGTATGATAGCAAATATTCAAAGAATTCCAAAACATGTTTAATATGAGGCAGAAAATGAAATGGAGGCAATTGGCAGCCTGTATGCCCCTTCACTTTGACAGTAAAAAACTGACAAAATGAATGTGTTGCATGAGAATTTAATTGATGTCTGCAGGATGATCCTCCCCAATAAGGATTGCAAAGACACACTCACTTCCAATTCTTTCCTGGTGCTTATTTCCCCAGATATTGAAGATACCTTTGTTTACACAGATTGGTCAGATCTATGGGAATTTTCAGAAACAATGGCTTTGGATCATGCTTTATCAAAAGGTTACAAATTTTCTTGTCAATGATTTGACATCTGGTTCATTTATCTTTGCCTTGAGAGCCAAAATGTAACAGGAGCTGGTAAGCATTGGCTTAACTCTTCTTAAAATAAAAGCTACTGAATTTGTAATCATTGCAGTTGTGGGAAATCTAAACAATGAATCACAAGAGAGTTCTGGGGGAAATGGGGGTGGTGAATGAGCTTGGAATAGGATGTAAATTGTGTAGAATTTTCATAAACCCAAACTGACAAACCAGACTACTGCACGTCTACCTCATGTTCCTATGAGAAGATCCAAAGCTAAAAAGGAGGATGTAAACTTGACATATTCCATATTGAAGTGAAACACACAGAGCATTTACTTGACAGGTGACTTGTTTTCCTTTAATACATTTTCTTCCTTTGATAGATTTGCTAATGCAGTAAAATCCATTTATGTCTGTACCTAATATGAACAGATTCCTGATCTAAGCAAATCTTTATCTGAGGCAGTCTCAGTTAATAACAGTAAAGCCAATCCAATTAGATACATATTTCATGCTTCAGAGAAAAATGTACACTTTCGTGAAGAGATGAATAGGGCAAGAAATTTCAAATAAACCTTTCACCTCAAAAGTGAGAATCGTATGGGTAAACAGTCACTCACCATTCATAAATTCACTGCAGGATTAGCAAATGTATTTGATATTAGACTGAGTCAAAATCAATTGGGTAGCTCCAGCAAAGTGATTAATAGCTAAAATAAAAAGTCATGAAACAAGAAGGAAAAATTGGTTCTGGATAAATAATCGGCATCAAAAAGCTGAAGATACTCATAATAATAGGAACCTTTCAGACTGTAATAAAATTGTGAATGTGTACCCTAATGGTCTGTCATTAATTGATGTCTGAAGGTATAAGTAAAATTGCCAAGACTGTGGATAAAATAGGGATTGAAAACAATGAAGAACAATACAAGCTCATGGAGAGGGTTTTGAATCTTTTAAGGTGGCTGAGCCAATAGAAATATAAGTAAATTATTAATCTGGGGTCAAGCTATTAAAAAGAGCCCCCGTTAAATGGAACGATCATGCTCCATGCCGATCAGGAATACAAACTACTTCACGGTACTTGATCAATCAGGGCAATAGCTAAAAATGAAATACTGGTGATATTAGCAAAAGGATTGAGAACAAATTGGAAGGCGATCGTAGTGTTTTGTCAGGCAGAGGCTAGACTCCATCTGGAGCATTGTGTATAATTCTAATCATCTAAACACAGAAGGGCTAGATGTTCCCCTGAGAGGGTACAGAGGTAACTAACTCATAGGAAAATAAAAAGGCAAAGATGAAGAAAAGTCATTTGACCCATTGAAGCCCAACTCTCCAGAACCATAACTGTCTTATTTTAGCATCCGACTGCTTTCAGTTCTTAAAGTGGCTGTATTCACTGCCCTGTTTCACCAGTTATTCAAATTACATCATTTGTTAGGTACACTCTTCCAAATAGCCATTGCAAATTTATTTCAGCTATTTTCAATTTCTATACAGATCTTACTTTCTTGGCTTTCTTTAATAACCTATATTTTGCCAGTGTTGTGAATATCTGGTTGTAATTCATATGTTTTAGAATATGTTGTACTCCTTAAACTAAAAGTTTATATTGGGAGTTAAAAATGTTCATTTTAACTGGAAACATCTGATTGACAAACAGATCAATAATCCTGAAATAAATGCAATAGAAACACACTTGGCATTGATTATGGTTAAAAAGTAACCTAAAGTTTATCCTCGAGGTCAGTGTTAGAAATGCAAACACTGAACAATGAATAGATCATTCCTGGATAGCTTGGTGAGTTGAATATCTTTAATTTTCTCCCAGAGGAAGCAAAAAGGATGGCTCTTCAGGAAAGAGGGTCATAAAGTTTGATTAGATATGAAATTACTCATATGGGTTTCACAATCATAATTTCAAGCTTAATGTGAAAATTTATTTTTACATTTTTGTTCCAGACCACTATCATTGCGAAGGGCTACTGGTGTAGAAGTTTCTTAGGTTTACATTATCTGTGTGCTCGCGCAGAAAGAAGTTTTGCTTTGGTGCAGACGGGATTGAGATCACCAGGAAGAGAAGATTGTTCATCAGGTTTACACTTTTAAACAAATTAAAAAACTAAGTTGCTCATTTAGCAGGCAGAAGGCAAGTGGGGTTCAAACTCAGTTTAGATTTTTTGTTGAGAAAAAAGGAGGTGGAGGAACTGCTTAGCTTGCATCGAGAGAAAGAAATCCACAAAACTGCCACAATGTTCTGTGAGGGCCAGTCAGTCAGTCAGTAGAGTTAGCTTTGAAGCTGCAAGGCAGCAATTAAGTATCTGCCAACAACTAGAACAGTCAGTCATGAATCATGAACAAAACATTGGGGAAACTAATGGGAAAAAAAAAATCACAAATCCTACCACAGAGATAGCTGGAATACTGCTGGGAACATTTTTGGATTGGTCCCTAAGAAAGTGAATAAACCTGTAGGTTTGTTACATTGTATAAGTGAATCCTCGGTGGGGAAGTAAAAAAGCAATCGAGCACACAGCACACATTTTTATAACTGTTAAACATTAGGGTCCAATGATGCTATGCAGAGGCAGATGTACTCGTGGCCACAAGACTGTAGTTAGATCAGATTTCCAGGTTTGTTTAGCTTTGCTTGAAGATCAGAAGGAGAATGACCTCCTCAGACATCCAATCCTAAAATCCTTCCTCAATAGTTAGTGCCAGGCTGTTTCCCCAAGTCTATAGAGCCACCTTCTTCTCCCATTACAAACCACCTGCTGTCTACCTCATCATTCCCACCCCGTCACACCCCACCCGCTGTCTACCTCATCATTC
>NC_063359.1:25241317-25318342 GCF_021869965.1 Rhincodon typus | reverse complement strand
ACCCGCTGTCTACCTCATCGTTCCCGCCCCGTCACACCCCATCTATTTTCTACCATCACAGGTACCTCCCAACTCCCCCCAGCCCTATACTCATGCCCAAGTTAAAATATCAGGATGACTATGACTCCTATCGTTGATTCTTAAAGAAAATTTCAACTGGTGCACTCACTTTTGCCATTCAAGTGAAAATGTCTTTTGGATTGAGAATGGCAAAAGGTACCTCCAACAGCATATGAAATATCAAAATGGGAAATCTAAGTGTGAAATGAATGTTATAGACTCTACAGTTTAAATCCCTGTAAAGGCTGTATTTTTATTTTTCTGTATTTTTAGTTGTGGACTCAAATGAGAAAAGGACTGTTTTGAAAACAAGCATTGTCAAAAGACTGCTGTATGTTTTGAAAACAAGTAAATTGAAACTCATTATAAGCAGAGTTTACACAGCTAATTGCTTGAGCAGTGGTTAAAGGGTACTTGCAGGTGAACTGGAACTTAATGGTTGGCTATAGATGAAGCTTTATTCTGTACAAGTAGCTGATGTGTCTGCGGACTAGTGAATAATTACTGATAACAAAGACTTTCTGCCTGCCAACAGCTATGTGATTGATTCTTAGGTAACTGGACAGCTTGGGGCTGTGAACAAGATACGCAGAAGTCATCAGATCATCACCAGCCCAAGAGATCTCTCTGTTCTCTGCAGTAAAAGCCACTGTAAGCCTAAATTAAATCAGCATGTCTTTTTTCCTTCCTGCAATTGCATTAAGCTGTGATTTTTAATTGATGAGTAAAAATACATTTTATAAGTTAACCAGCCAACCTATGCCTCTTGCAAACCAGCAAAAGCCAGAAGGATAGCTAAGAAGCAGCATCCTGACCAGCCCAAGAATCACAGCAACACTGCGAACCACTGTGGAACTACCTTCCCAGTTTCTTCCTCTGCCCATAACACCAATGTTTCTTTTTACCTGTGTCTATGTGTATGTCTTTAAGCAGTAGTTTATAAAGTAATTCAGAGTTTTAATTACTCAAGCTATATGTCAACTGTTCATAATTGTTTAACTGTAGCTAGAGTTTAATTAATTGTGATAATTAGTCATTTTTGTTAAGTACAAAAACTTGGTCTGTGCTTTCTGTTAACTGAGGTCTGAAAGTCAGGTAAATTGGAGAATTCAAGCAGAACTCGATTTCTAGTGCATTCCCCAGCGAGACATCAATGGGACTCATTGGAAAGGTTTCTAAGTATGAAGACAGCCCTTCTCCCAGCTACTCTTTCCCTGACACTGTCCTGTGAAATGACAGGGATGCAAAACCAGCCATTTACCTCCCCTGGAACCATTATCCTCATCCTCTCCAATAAGAGCCATGTGCTTCATGGTGTACTCACTTCCGCACTGTGATTAGATCTCCAACTTAAACAGCTCGATTCTTTGTGACTTTGACCTCGCTGTAATTGTCACTTCAGCTCACCATCCTGTTACCACTCCATTGCTCCTACTGTTCCAGACCATCCATCTGGTCTGAATGTGAACTTTACTAACTCTAAATTTTAGCCATATGATCCTGCTTGTTTAAAATAAGGGGATCGATTGTAACGTGGATTGTACCTTTTAATATCTTAGGAAGGGCAAGGTGAATTTACATTCTGACAGAGACACTTTGAGAGAACCCTGGACTAGCAGGGGGCAGTGTTTGTGACAGTGATTTGCTCAGTTTTGTCTTTTCTCGAGAATGATGGGCTCACTGGTGGCAATTTTAATCATAGACAGCAGCTGGAAAGCAATGGGGGAGCAACGGTGCTCTGTGACTACACTACATGAAATAAAGCAACTTTGTGAATTATCTGAAGCCACTGCCTTCAGAAAGATTGAAGTCACGCACAAGTGAAAGAAACAAACATCCAGTTCAGGTGACAAGAAGATGCTACTGTTACATCTCAGGTAATGCTTGCTGCAAATGGATATAGGACAACACCAGCCAGTCTGTCTGGTGTCATTAATAAGTGAGGCTGTTTAAAAGAACAGTTCAGAACGCGGTTCAGGAGAACCTGCTGTGTTAATGTTCACCTTGTGTACAACTGCATCCCAGCAGAATGAGTGAAAATGCTCAGCCCCAATTATTGTATATTTAACAGAACATATTTAAGGGGGCAGTCGGTGGCTTTTAAAGTTACAACCACTTAAAAAATCAAGTGGAACCTGTTGAGAATTGTAAAGGATGATGTTTTTTGTACATTTGCATATTAAATATATAATACAGAATAAAGTTTAAGACAGAGGTTGCAGACTTTCTCAGATTTGTACCCATACACGAAAATCTGTCTGAGTTAAGCAGATCTACAAAAGTAAATTGTACAAATGCAAAACACTGCAGATGATGGAAATGAGAAATATCAACAAAATTCTGGAAACAATCAGGAGAGCAGGCAGTTTCCGTAAAGGGAGAAAAACTCTCTCTCACTTCACAGATGATGCCGACCTTTGAGTATGTTCAGAATTTCCTGGTTATATATTAAGTGATTATACATTCTTATTGAGTTGTGTGCCTTGTTTCCTGCTCTCTTTATTTCGCAAGGCACTGCACGGATTTATATAACGGTAGAAATTTACAAGCAATAGCAACTCCAGTGCCTCACTGAAATGATCAATTATTCATATGAGCTCCAGTTGTGAATGTTCGAGGTAACTGTCTGTTATGGACCAGACCAAACACCCTCAAAATATCTGAAGACGATCGCCTAGACCCTAACTGTTTAAGGTAAGTGTAAGGCATTGTGTTCCAGATACAATTCATGCCTGGTACTTTGGCCTATCAAAATAATCCACATTTTATTCATATACTATAATTAAAATACAGACAAAATAAAAATCAAAAATTGGTTTAACTGTAACTCTATCAAAACACTTAAGAAAATAATATATATATTAACTACTACCAATTAACTGTTCCAATATAGTAACATCCCATAACACACCCTTGGCAAAGGCAAATTCAGTAAAATAGATTGTCTCACATGATTTGAGCAGCAAGAAGAGATCCCCAGCTTTTATGCGTAACAGAGAGAGGAATAAGGGCTTCCATATCCAGCTTCAAGATCCGAGCAACTGATACTGAAAGCTAAAACTAAAAAAAATCCCTGTTCTGTGGGAGCTTGATCCTAACCATTCAGGCTGCTTCTGTTGTTCCAATTTTAACAAAAACCCAAGGCCTCACAAGCTGTTCACTTTATTGGTTTTGGAACAGACTGCTCAGTACCTCTGTCTTAACCTCTATTCTTTTAAAAACCAGCCCAAATATATCTCCTAAAGCCATAGTGTTGTCATGTCTCACAGAAATCACAACAGCAGAGATGGAACCAGTTTGCACACGGAATCCCTACACACAGACACACACTAATCATCAGGAAGACAACCAGAAGGAGGAATTCTGACTGACGTTTTCCCTCCCTGCCCCAGGAAAGTGAAAACCAATTATAGCTGTAATCAATTAACACAACACATGGATTTTCAAGCAATTCTGATACATGCTGAGACACCCTTTGATAAACATTCAAAGAATTTCATATCAAAAGGAAGGGCAGTACCAACATGGAGGTTAAAACTTTTTTGAAAGGCTAACCAAACTCTTTACATGTTTAGAACACCAACACTTATATGCAATAGAACCATTCTATTATTAAAACTGTGTGGAATCTCAGTTTCAATCATTGATTATTTTACTCACAATGGACCACATTCACTCGGGCTTCCCATTCCACAGCTTGATTCTTTGTGGATATGACAGGCCAAGATGACGGTGCAAAACACATGATGCAGTATACTGTATCTAGCATTCAGCATTAAACAGTACAGCACAATACAAGAGACCCTTGGGCTATGCCCAAAGTTGTATGAATTCAGAGTGAAGTTTGGGACTGGATAAGAAATGTGTTGTGTAGTGATTGTAATGAGGCCAGCCAGGTGGACATCAATGAATATGAGTTCCCTGATTGTGGCTGTTAATCTCATCCAATCAGGGAGCCCTGGCTGACAGATGTAAACAAGAGCGTCAGAGGTTCTAATCACTCTGAGAGCTGGCTCTGAGGAAGACAGACCAGTGCTCAGTGTACTATGTGTTAATAAAGAGTGACTTGGTGCCGGGATACCAGTCTCTGTGGAGTTATTTCAGTTGAATAATACAAAACTAGGTGGAGGAGTTATGCCAGGTTTGGGACAAACATTGAGGTGCTCCAGAGCGTACTCTTAAGATCATTGTTGTTTTGAATTGCAACCAATCAATGACTTGGATTAAGAAGTCCAGTTTAAATTGATGAAACGTCTATAGAAGATACCAAACTAGTTAAGGTTATCAAGTTGAAAGAGATAGCTCTCAGATGTTACTTTATATTAAGAACATCTGTATGTGGTCGAGTGAACATCATTCCTTCAATTGAGATGAGGTAAAACCAAATTATTTGGTAATTTAACTCATTGTTGGTTGTGGTTCCTTAAACTCCCAAACATAGTGGTGGAGTAACTGCTTAAATTATTTCAGGTATTAATTTGAAATCGCAATGAGAGAAGAATATTATCATTGTGAAAAAAAGTATTAAGATGTGTTTAACTGTCTACTTTATCCACCTGTATCTGTCGATTTGTCAGGTGAATATTGAGGCTTAATGCCTTATTGACATTGATAGCCAGAGTGCTCACTATGGACTGAATTTTCAATGGCCTGTGGTAGGCAGACACAACATTGAGGGGGGACCTAAGAATGGGGAAGAGGGGTGAGGGAGAAAAGGAGAGTCCTGACATGGCTGCCCCTGCAGGATTAGATCAAGAAAACTATCCCTGAAAATGTGGTAGTATTGCAGCAGAGGTATTGGGTAGACATTCAGTCCAAAAGTCATCCTTAACAGAGGCAGGGCCTCTTTCTGCTGAGGGAAGCCTGATCTCCAGAGGCCCCATTCCTCCTGACCAATTAGTGGCGAGCTACCAGGGCTGGGGGTGGGGTGTAGGATTATGCCATCCTCACTCTGGCACCAGCTCCTGCCCTCTGCCATCTCCATCTACTCTAAAGTCCATGGAAGGAACACAGCACACTTCAGCTCAAACTGGCTGCTGCTTCCAAAATTATCCTCTGGATCCCGCTGTTAACATTTGTACGTTCTTCCCTGAACATTTCATCCCAACAGTCGGATCAACACCCTGCAAGGAAAAGTTCACCCACATGAAAGCTTGCCAGGTGTAAGCAACATTTATGCTCAGTCTCAATACTGCTCTCTTCACTTAAATAGTGCATGAATGGAGAAATGAAAGCACAGCAGAGTGACCGGATCAGCCATAGTGACCAAACATAGGGCAGAGATGAATGAAATGATTTCTAATCTAAGGTGGCATCAGTATTGTACCCAGAAGACGAATTTGAGCTCAGCATTGGTAAAATACCACTCTTGCAGATACACTGCCTTGCACCCCATTTCTGGAACATTGCACATAATTCAAACATAGCAAGCCTGAACAAGTAAGGGAGTGAGAGCTGCAATATTCCAAAGTCATGATGTGCCCAAAAGATTATTCAGCCCACTGAGTCCATGCCAGCTTTCTGTAGAGCAATCTAAATCAGCCCCATTCCCCAGCTCTATCGCAGTATATTTGGTAGCTCATTTCTTCCCAAGTACCCATTAACTTACCATATGAAATCATTGACCATCTCTTCTTCCATCTCCCTCCATAGCAGTGGGCTCCAGGTCATCACCATTCACTGAGTATAAAGGTTTTTCTCCACATCCTCCCCAGATCTCTTGCTCAAACCTTTAAAAATTGGTCAACTAGCTTTTGTAGAAGCAACTTCTAAGCTGTCAGGGCCGCGTGCATTTGCATCAAATTATCTTCCACCTCCATTGTTCCAATGGACTATTCCGCATTTCTTCAAACTAACCTTGCAGCTAAAAATCTCTCGCCCCTGGAATCATTCTGGTAAGTCTCTGT
Organism: Rhincodon typus; assembly: GCF_021869965.1. NCBI lineage: Eukaryota > Metazoa > Chordata > Chondrichthyes > Orectolobiformes > Rhincodontidae > Rhincodon > Rhincodon typus. The sequence goes on along the minus strand of NC_063359.1, from coordinate 25,312,376 downwards.
ACATTATAAAGAACCCTCACATCCTTCTGAAAAAACAGTGACCAGAACAGGAAACAATGCTCCAATTGGGGCCTAACTAGAGTTTTATAAAAAGGTTCAACATAATGCCAATAGTTTAAACATTCAGATATTCTTGTCTGACATATAATCGAATTAAAATTAGTAATGTTTACTATTTTTTTCAAATTAAAACCTTTAAGATTATTGTGGGAATTCCAAGTCTATGATATACCTGCATAGCTGTATTGTGAGAAAGCATTGTTCCAAGGCTAGAGAAACCAGCACAGAAAAACAAATAGCTGATGAGCAAACTAATAAACTATAAAGAATCCAAACGACTGAGGATTTCTCGGCAACTTCACTTTTAACTACTGCAAATATGGAGAAAAGAAAAATAAATTGCCTACTGTTTCAACAGTGACTGTCTCAATAAGCATAATTCACCTCAAAACATGCTGCACATCAATAACTTTGAACTTGTTTTCTAATAAATGTTTATTCTGATTTTCCTGGTACAAATCAACATAAGTCAGATAGGGCAGTAAAGCAACATCACTGCCACATTTTGTTAACCATTTACTTCACTAATTGGACACTTGACAGCAACTGTTTAGAGAAATTCTAGGCTCAGTTTCTTTAATAATGCAGCAAGATCTTTCCACCCTTTTCTTGTTGACATCCAGTAATTAAGTTTAATCAAAGGTTCAACATGTACTAGCGAGATCATCCACCCACCAAACACCGTAAACTCCAGCTGCAATATGCAAATTTTGTGATGTTCAATGAAGACTTAAAAGATGTGCTTCTTAAAAGGGACAGTCTCCTCACAAAATAAAACCTACAAGCAGATGAAAATAAATAAATTCCAGAAGCACATGGTGATTTATCTTTGCTCGTCCATGGGTTGTGCTTGCTGCTGGGTGAGGCCAGCGTTTATTACTAAACCCACTTGTCCCAGTACAGAGAGTGCTGTGCCACTTTGTTGAAGCACTGCAGTCCATGTGGAAAAGTACACCTAAAAAGGTAGGGATTTTAATCCGAGAGTAATGAAGGAGTGGTGATTTATATCCACGTCAGGATGATGGTTGACTTGGAGTAAACATACAGGTGAGAGTGTTCCTGTGCCCCTACAACCCTTGTCCATCCAGGTGGTAGAGGTTGCAGGTTTGGAAGGTGCTGACTAAGGCAATTTGGCAAGTTCCTGCAATGCATCTTGCAGATATAAATGTTGCAAATCATATTGAAATGCAACATCACAGTTGCAAGTATTAGCTGTTTGCAAAGAGTCTTCTGGTGCAGGGGTATTGTTCCTACCTCTGGGCTTGAAGTTGCAGGTTCAAGTCCCACCTGCTCAGAGGTGTCTCACAATATGTCTGAATGGGTTGATTAAAATATTGTTTTTTAAGCTGTTTGCAGAACGAAAAAGAGCTTGCCAATTACTTGTAATAAAGACAGTGCCCCTTTAAAATTCACAATAAAGACATTGCATGTGGTCGACAAATGGCTATAATTAAATTTTCAAAAGATCAATTGATAAAAATTGCTTGCTTGAAATACAATGGTTCTGAACTACTTTGACTATAAATAACCTACCTTCTGCAATATAATCAAACATTCTGCAGGTAAACGGATGCATAATATCAATAATGCTGTGATTTTTTTAAAAATGGTACAATTATTATTTAAGTGCTATCATTCTGATGGCAGAATGGTAATAAAATTGAGCCTTATTGAAAGATTTCCATATTTAATGATGCATGCTTGTCACGCTAAATCTTACCCAAGGAACGCATGCGTTAATGACCCTAATTAGATAACACTGATGGGTAACCCCTCCATAACAGGAGCTGTTACTTTCTATTACTTAGAAAATATGATTTAAAGGCTGGTGGAGGCAATAAATTGTACTGAAACGATTTGAGTTCTTCGCAGTCATTCTTTGCTAGTTTCCCTGTTCCAAACATTTTTTTGAATACATGTTATTCCAAATCAGTCACTGTGCTCTCAGTGTTCACACATGGAAAATGAGATTGATGGGTTTTCTTCCTTGGCATCTGGAGTTAAATGCCAACTCTCTATATGCAGAAATCCAATAGTAACATCATTAATGTGAACTAAACTCATTAATTCATAACTGCCGCTATATATCTTTTTGATGACTACTCAAGACAAAAGACTTATACAGAAACTAAATCCCAGTGTCACAAATTAAAGAGAAGCTGGTAGCAGACTACCTGATAATTCAACAGTCCATTTGGCATTGGGTGGTTGACACACTCCATCACTTCAACAGTGCTAGATTTAACGCTGACCTCGTTAATTGTTGAATTAATTGCTCAGCATAATCTCTATTGAGACATATAAAGAAACAGTGTTTATTGTGTGGTAAGTTATTTGCATACAATTTTCCTTACAATAGTTTAGTAAATACTTTGGATAACGTCTTGCTCTAATGTGACTGCATACGAATGTACCTATATACCCATAATAACGCAACTACATTCCTGAGTTTGCAATGAATATCTCATTTTTATGTAGAAAAGTCTTCAAGTAGCTATCTAACATTTCTCCTATTACAGAACTTCTTGTTTTAGAAAATTTTCCCAGGCCAACAAGAACAGAACGTGCCGATCAGCAGGTCAGACAGCAATTATGGAGAGAGAGTTAACCTTTTAGATTGAGACCAATATCAAAATAGTTGTAAAAACACAATGGTAATCTACCTGCAATGTTCATTCTGTTTCTCCCAATGATGCAGCCAGACAAGCCTGCTGGATTTGCCAGCACTTTGTTTTTATTTCAGATTTCTTGCATCTGCAATATTTTGTCTTTTCCTCTCAAAAGCTTGGGACTACTTTCTGACAATTGTGAAGAAACTTTTAAACTTTGGGTACAACTTTTCCTAAAATTTAAACAGAAGATGAATCAGGTTCCATTTATTCCATTTAAACTATTCAAAATCCCAACCAAAATTTCACTGCAGAAGTTTATATCAGCTGCCGAATCAGCAACTTGTATTTCTGAAGCACCTTTCAAAATAATGAAATGTCCCAAGCATTTCACAGGACTATTATAAAGTGACATATGAATTTGTCCTTGTGTGGTGCAGTCAATTATCAAAATATTGGTCAAAAAGCTCATCATTAGAAGTGTCTCAAAAGAAAGAAAGCAAAGTAGAGATGTATAAAGAGGGAATTTTGGATCTTAGGTGTAGAAGCTGAAGGGTAGTCACCAATGGAGCATTTCTAGACCCATAGAGATGTACAGCATGGAAACAGGCCCTTCGGTCCAACTTGTCCATTACAACCAGATATCCTAAATTAATCTAATCCCATTTGTCAGTGTTTGGCCCTTATCCCTCTAAACCCTTCCTATTCATTTACTCATTCAGATGCCTTTCAAATGTTGTAATTGTACCAGCCTCCACCCCTTTGTCTGGCAGCTCATTCCATACGTGCACCACCCTCTGTGTGAAGAAATTGGCCCTTAAGTCCCTTTTAAATCTTTCCCCCCTTACCTTAAACCTATGCCCTCTAGTTTTAGACTCCACCACCCCAGGGAAAGGACCTTGTCTATTTACCTTATCCATGCCCTTCATGATTTTATAAACTTTATAAAGGTCATCGCTCAGCTTCCAATGCTCCAGGGAATTCAACCTCTCCTTATAGCTCCAATCCTGGCAGCATTCTTGTAAAACTTTTCTGAACCCTTTCAAGTTTCACAGCCCCTCCCTATTGCAGGGAGACCAGAATTGCACACAGTATTCCAAAAGCAGCCTAACCAATGTCCTGTACATCCGCAACATGACCCTCCCAACTCCTATAATCAATGCACTGACCAATAAGGACAAGCATACCAAATGCCTTCTTCACTCCTGTCTACCTGCGATCCACTTTCAAGAAAATATGAACACACACTCCGAGGTCTCTTTGAACAGCAACACTCCCCAGGACCTTCTCATTAAGCGTATAAGTCCAGCCCTGATTTGCTTTTTCAAAATGCAGCACCTCACATTTATCTAAATTAAACTCCATCTGCCACTCCTCGGCCCATTGACCCATCTAATCAAGATCCCCCTATACTCTGAAGTAACCTTCTTCTCTGTCCACTACACCTCCAATTTTGGAGTCATCTGCAAATTTACTAACCATACCTCCTTTGTTCACATCCAAATCATTTATATAAATGATGAAAAGCAGTGGACCCAGCATTGATCCTTGTGGCCCACCTCTGGTCACAGGCCTCCAGTCTGAAAAGCAACCCTCCAACACTACCCTCTGTCTTCTACCTTCGAGCCAGTTCTGTATCCAAATGGCTAGTTCTCTCTGTATTCCCTGTGATTTAACCTTACTAACCAGTCGACCATGAGGAACCTTGTTGCTTTCCTGAAGTCCGTATAGATCATGTCCACTGCTCTGCCCTTATCAATCCTACTTGTTACATCTTCAAAAAAACTCAATCAAGTTAGTGAGACATGATTTACCAGCACAAAGTCATACTGACAACCCCTGAAGAGGCCGTAATTGGAGGAGCACAGATATATCTCACCTGGGGATGCAACAGGAGGGCAGAGATTGGGAATCCTCCAGCAACTAAATCACCTACTGACTCTCCAGAGCTTCTCCAGCATCTACAAGGTTCAAGTCTGGGTGATGGAATACTCTCCACTTGCCTGGATAAGTGCAGCTCTAGCAACATTCAAGAACATCATCCAGAGTAAAGCAGCCTGCTTGATTGGGATCACCATCAACAACCACTCTGCCACCAATACATAGTGGCAGCATTGTAATTGGAGTTCTATTTTTATTCACTCATGGGCCATGGGCTTCGCTCGCTGGGCAGATGTTTGGATGGCTCAATTTTCTGGAGCGTAGAGCTTGAGAGGATGAGGCAGGGGTACATTGGAGTATTCAAATTAAGACATAAAAGGTAAGAAAAAGCATGGTAGAGGATTTCATCACAGCTTTCAAAATATGCAGAGGTGGCAGATGTACCCATCCCCAAAGTCTCCAAGTGGTCCAGGAAAATGAAACCCATGCAAAAGTTTAGTTGTGACCTCCTCAGTCTTTGGAAAACATATATTACAGTCAGTTTTGTATGTGTTGAAGTGTGCAGTTATTTATAAGAAAAATTGTTCCTAACTGATGCCTGTGGCATAAATTTTTGCATGTTTATCTCTATCACAGCCACTTCCCTTCAAGTCATTCATAGTGTGTAAGGTGATTTGAGATCTGACAACACATGAATGCAGATCACTATGAACCTATCAGTTCCTCAGCACTTCCTTCAATTCTATTTACAGGGATGACGTTTCTCCCATTTTGCACGCACTTGGGTGAATTTTCCTGGTGATTGGAAATTAATGCCTTCCTTGTGTGCTGTGGCTTAATGTTTAATGGACCAGTATTGATTGATTTTCATCCAATAACCCAAATAGTGAACTCTTTTATTTCTACTGCACATGTTCAAACTCCTTGTATATGAACAGAACTGTAGAAGGTATTGTAACTAAGTGGCTGCATCACCTAATGAAGAAGTTAGTGAGACTGAAAAAGAATACCCAGAAAACCAAAAGAGTAGCCTCCATAAAATCCCAGGAGGTGCCAATGAGCAACTATTATTCTGAGGCCTGTTTCAGCAGCAGAAGAGCTGAGAAGGGGCAGAGTCGGGCAATGTTGCAAAATAGAAAGAGGCAGTCTTAGGGCTGTTGGAAATACTAGGTCAGAAATTCATCTCAAGATACAAAATACGACACCACGGTTGCAAGCAGATTGACCTAATCTCAGATTGCAGCCGGTGAGAGTGAAAGAGTCAGCCGGTAGGGAGCCTGTACCAAAACAGTAGCATCTTCCTAACATTTAATTGGAGGGACTTTCTGCTCATCCTGCACTGTATGTTAGCTAAGCAGTCTTATAGTCTAGCAACAGTGGAGAGACTCAGAGGCATGGTGGTGAAGTAGAGCTGGTCAGTGTACATGTGAAATCAATGCTGTCTGCTTTACACTGGAAGTGTATGGAATCAAAAGGACACAATACAAAACAAGCTGCAGATTAACAATCACCTGAGATGAAATTGTATGCCTATCTTTCCATTTACTCAATTGCAATTAGAATCCCATCCAAATTATTCATTATTTGTTGACACTCACAGTTAGAACACTTCAAAAAAATGGTGGCTTTAGCATTGATCTTGAATTTATAAAGGAACTTCCATATCAAATCTCATTTCCTGGACTCAAATTGTTAAAATACGTCACCTTTCATCAATCAAATCTGAATTTTCTTGTGACTTTAACAACGATATGACTGTCTTATAGCCAGTATTGTTCCTTTTTGAAATTTGTACTTTACAAGAATGGCTACTTGCCAGAGATGGTATAGAATTGTGCGTCAGCAAGAGTCATTGCATGCACAACACAACGGAGGAAAGAAATGAAAGGTAATTCAGATGGTGTCCAATTTAGAACCCAGAGTCTATGGCTTTGTAAGTAAAAACTGGAAATAAATAGGTGATAAAATAACATGTGGAAATCTCACCCCTCATATATTCAGAGATCTGAAACATTGTGATAATATAATGATAATATAGATTGTACCTGTGACATTCAGGCAAGAACATTTCACGTTTAACAAAACATTTATTATGATTCTGATACTGGAGCAGTTTACTCAAACCACACTGCAATATTAGTTACAGAGACAACAAGGTGCAGGGCTGGATGAACACAGCAGGCCAAGCAGCATCATAGGAGCAGAGAGGCTGACGTTTCGGGCCTAGACCCTTCATCAGAAAAGGGGGAGGGGAAGGGGGTTTTGAAATAAATAGGGAGAGAGTGGGAGGCGGATAGAAGAGGGATAGAGGAGAGGATAGGTGGAGAGGAAACAAACAGGTCGAAGAGGCGGGGATGGAGCCAGGAAAGGTGAGTGTAGGTAGGGAGTTAGGAAGGGGATAGGTCAGTCCAGGGAGGACGGACAGGTCAAGGGGGCGGGATGAGGTTGGTCGGTAGGAGATGGAGGTGCGGCTTGAGGTGGGAGGAGGGGATAGGTGGGAGGAAGAACAGGTTAGGGAGGCAGGGACGAGCTGGACTGGTTTTGGGATGCGGTAGGGGGAGGGGAGATTTTGAAGCTTGTGAAATCCACATTGATACCATTGGGCTGCAGGGTTCCCAAGCGGAATATGAGTTGCTGTTCCTGCAACCTTCGGGTGGCATCGTTGTGGCACTGCAGGAGGCCCAGGATGGACATGTCGTCTGAGGAATGGGAGGGGGAGTTGAAATGGTTCGCGACTGGGAGGTGCAGTTGTTTGTTGCGAACCGAGCGTAAGTGTTCTGCAAAGCGGTCCCCGAGTCTCCGCTTGGTTTCCCCGATGTAGAGGAAGCCACACCGGGTACAGCGGATGCAGTATACCACATTGGCAGATGTGCAGGTGAACATCTGCTTGATGTGGAAAGTCTTCTTGGGGCCTGGGATGGGGGTGAGGGAGGAGGTATGGGGGCAGGTGTAGCACTTCCTGCGGTTGCAGGGAAAAGTGCCGGGTGTGGTGGAGCTGGAGGGGAGTGTGGAGCGGACAAGGGAGTCACGGAGAGAGTTGTCCCTCCGGAAAGCAGATAAAGGTGGGGAGGGAAAGATGTCTTTGGTGGTGGGGTCGGATTGCAGATGGCGGAAGTGTCGGAGGATGATGCGTTGGATCCGGAGGTTGGTGGGGTGGTACGTGAGGACGAGGGGGATTCTTTTTTGGTTTTTATTGCGTGGACGGGGTGTGAGGGATGAGGTGCGGGAGATGTGGGAGACACGATTGAGGGCGTTCTCGACCACCGAGGAGGGGAAGTTACGGTCCTTGAAAAACGAGGACAACTGAGATGTACGGGAGTGGAATGCCTCATCCTGGGAGCAGATGCGGCGGAGGCGAAGGAATTGGGAATAGGGGATAGCATTTTTGCAGGAAGGTGGGTGGGAGGAGGAGTATTCTAGGTAGCTGTGGGAGTCGGTGGGCTTGAAATGAATATCGGTTTCGAGGTGGTTGCCCGATATGGAGACAGAGAGGTCCAGGAAGGGGAGAGAGGTGTTAGAGATGGTCCAGGTAAATTTAAGGTTGGGGTGGAAGGTGTTAGTGAAGTGTATGAACTGTTCGAGCTCCTCGTGGGAGCACGAGGCGGCACCGATACAGTCATCAATGTAACGGAGGAAGAGGTGGGGTTTAGGGCCGGTGTAGGTACGGAAGAGGGATTGTTCCACGTAACCTACAAAGAGGCAGGCGTAGCTTGGGCCTATGCGGGTACCCATGGCTACCCCCTTTGTCTGTAGGAAGTGGGAGGAATTGAAAGAGAAGTTGTTGAGTGTGAGGACGAGTTCGGCTAATCGGATGAGGGTGTCAGTGGAGGGGGACTGGTCGGGCCTGCGGGACAGGAAGAAGCGGAGGGCCTTAAGGCCATCTGCATGGGGAATGCAGGTGTAGAGGGACTGGACGTCCATGGTAAAGATGAGGTGTTGGGGACCGGGGAATTGGAAGTTCTGGAGGAGGTGGAGGGCGTGGGTGGTGTCACGGACATAGGTAGGGAGTTCCTGGACCAAGGGGGAGAAAATGGAGTCGAGATAGTTGGAGATCAGTTCGGTGGGGCAGGAGCAGGCGGAGACAATGGGTCGACCAGGGCATTCAGGTTTGTGGATTTTGGGAAGGAGATAGAAGCGGGCAGTGCGAGGTTGGGGAACGATGAGGTTGGAGGCCGTGGGTGGGAGGTCACCTGAGGTGATGAGGTTGTGGATGGTTTGCGAGATGATGGTTTGGTGCTCAGGGGTGGGGTCATGATCAAGGGGGCGGTAGGAGGAGGTGTCGGAGAGTTGGCGTCCGGCCTCGGCGATGTAGAGGTCAGTGCGCCATACTACAACTGCACTGCAATATTAGTTATTCGTGACCCAGATTTTGCTTCAACGGCTGATGTTAAAATCGTTTTAATCAACAGAAATTCTTGAAATGAAGTGTTTGTCCTGTTGACTTGATTGTTTCCTGGAATTCCATGGCTGTGGTGTTAGGGTAAATTGGCTATTAAGAAACACAATTCTTTCATTCATTTAATACAGCGCCATTATATCGTCCATTGTTTAGCCTCTTCTGTAGCTGCTAACTGCTTGTGGGGGTAAATTCTTACTATTCTTACAGGTACAGTAATAATGATCATGTCACTGAATCAATAACACAAAGCTCTGACTAATATAGAAAACATGGGTTCAAGTTCCAACATAATCAGTATTGATTCAGTATAGAAATGTTTTTAAATGCTGCAAATTAAAAATAGGATTCAATATATAATCATGAAGATGTGTTAAAAAACACAACTGTGAACTTGCCATTCTTTAGGGAAAAACAGCTGCAGTTCTTATGGTTAAAATGAACTTGCTTTAAATGATAATAGTGCAATTGAGCACATGACCCTGACAGCAGGCACCAGACTAATGAGCAGGTGAAGAGAGAAGTCGGAGACATTGCACTTGAGAGCTGTACTTGATAACATTTGTATGATGAAAATAAAAGGAGCGTTACAATACTTAAGAAGTTGAAGATCCCTATTTCAAGATAAAGAGCTAGCTGCCTCACGAGCAGTGTATGTGAAGGCAGGATACTCCAGACCAGTTTCTCAGTGTGCAAGTAGCTGTGTTGGCTTAAAACACACATCTGCTTGTACGTTCCTGAGAAATTCCTTATCCTTTGATGGGAGAAGTAAAACCTCAGTCAGTCAGTATGATTGAAAGTGGTGTCATTTCGCCAAGAACTGACACAATAGTGCTCAGAGCTAGTAACTGTTCGAGACAAATGGAGAACTAAGACTGTGTAGATCTCTTTCAGTAAATCAATAGGAGCTAGGAGGGAAATCCATCTAATTTTATCTGCTGATGATAGCTTGACAAACTTGACAAAAAGAAAGTTTTTTTCACAAAAGAGGATACCAACATTAGGTCTGGCAGATACCTAGACCAAAAGTCAATACTGCAACATTATGGGTGGCTCAGTGGTTAGCACTGCTGCCTCACAGTGCTGGGGACCCGGTTTTGATTCAAGCCTCGGGCGACTGTCCACGTGGAGTTTGCACATTCTCCCCGTGTCTGTGTGGGTTTCCTCCAGGCGCTCCGGTTTCCTCCCACAATCCAACAATGTGCAGGTTAGGTGGATTGGCCGTGCTAAATTACCCAAAGTGTCAAGGGAAATGCAGGGATAAGGTAAGGAGATGGGTCTGGGTGGGATGCTCTTTGGAGGGTCAGTGTGGACTCGATGAGTCAAATGGTCTGTTTCCACACTGTAGGGATTCTATGATTTGTTTACACCATTCAGGCTGTAATGCTTCAACTGTCTACCATTTGGGATTTCCTCTGCACCAGGGGTTTTCTAAAGGGCAACACTGAACCATTTGCGAGGAGGATAACATCCTAGTGTATGCATTGTGTCTTTTTCTAGCTGCTTTGACTAATGTCAGGCTGCTAAGCCACATGTCCTCTTGTAGAAACCTTTGTTTGAACTGAGCTTGCTTCTGCATCCCTTTCACTGGTTTGAAAATGCTTAACTTGGGAATCACTTCTGCAATTATCTCACCAGGTAACTTGTCTAGTCATTTATCTTCAATCATAATTTCTTGGAAATGTTGTTTTGACCCACTGCTTAAAAAGATTTCTGACCCTTAAAAAAAACAAGTCACTTTCACAGAACTGAAAACCTAAACCCATCTACCTCTATTTTAGAATCCAATTTCCTAAATAACAATAACAAATTATCAACCTTCATCACACATTCAAAGATTCAGGCTCTGACTGATGCGATATGACAAAGGAATAGTCTATGTTCCAGGCAAGGCACAAGTAACAGCACATACTCTCTGAAGAGTAGCAATGGATTGAGCAGAAAATTATGATCTTATTCTTGTAGAAATAGCGGAGTCTTATTCTATCGCAATAACCAATAATTTACCAGTAACTGAGGGCAAACTCAGACAAACTCAAGCAGCTCAGAAATCTGACAAGGAGTACACAAAGGGTCAGGCAATTCTGTCTGTGACAGAGGTTGAAATGTAGTCCAACAGACCAAGTGCTGAAGAGGGATCACAAACAGAAACAGCACTTGACAATAACAGAAGATTTATTTGTGTTCAACCATTGAATGGTTAGACAAGAGTCAATGAAAAAGAGAAATCCTGTAAAAACACCATGAGGGACCTGTGGCTACCACAAAGTGCAGAGCAAACAGTGTGGTGGCCAGGCATTTCAAACAACAATCAGGATTACATTTTACCACACAAAAATAGAAATAGCTGGAAAAACTCAGCAGAACTGGCAGCATCTGTGGTGAAAAAGCAGAGTCAATGTTTTGGGTCTAGCGACTTCAGTTTTGAGGAAGGGTCATTGGACCCAAGATGTTAATTCTGCTCTCTCCCCACAGGCTGCCAGACCTGCTGAGTTCTTCCAACTATTTCTGTTTCAGATTTCAAGCATCCACAGTTCTTTGTTTTTTGTTTATGTTTTGCTATGCTAAATGTGTGCCACACAAGTGCCCATAAAGCCAATTATTTTATCAAGATTTCCACAAAGGCTTTGAGAAAGGACTAGCGACAGATTAAGAGATGGATAGCCTTACTTACAGGTAAGGAGCAAGCAACCTCAAAGGGAATGGATGTGTATGCACCAACAGCCCAAGGTACTCGAGACAATTATCTTAAAGCACGGGTAGCAGTATTGGCCTAAAGTATAAGATAAAGCAATTTTTATAATGACTGACCTACAGAGGACTATAATCTCACAATAGCATAGGTTGAGTCTTGACTGCCCTCTGAAGGTGACCGACAAAGCTGTTTGCTTGTAGGTACCTTCTTTTCCCCCTGACTTTACAACTGCACCATGCCACCTGGAATTAAAAGAATGTAGTTCCATGGTCAAAGCAACACCTGTCTGTTATCCTTCATCCGATCCATCTTCATTATTATAATTCTTTCTCTCTATGTGTCACTTAGCACAAAAGCTCTGCCCTCTTCCCCTTCCCTGAAAGACAGAGATACCCAGAATCCCACTTGCTGCTATCCTACTCATGGCACAAAATGTTTTGTCTTCTGTGAGGGGTGAAGCACAAATGACTGTGAGAACAAGCGTCGAGCTCACAAACTGAATGAGAACTTTATTAATCACCTAAAAATATCCAGATTGAAAACCTTGGCTCCATACAATAATACAATAAAGAAGAAGAGATTGCCATCTCCAACCAATTTAAAGTCAAAAGAAAGAATTAAAGTTGAAAGAATTAAAAGAATAATTAAAGATAGAGTATGCAATTCTCTGCTACAAACAGGTGTTGATCCACAATCCATAAACTAGTTGCTTGAAAATTAAACATATTAAAGGCACAAGCAGAAATAAACTGTGTAACTCACATGGGGAAATGAAATGTCCCTTGTACAGACTAAGCGGTGGACTAATAATGTCCTTATTTTCTGGACTTTAGGTGACCATTAGCTTCCAGCATTCATATTTACAACAACAATAATAAGATGGCCTCTTTCCAAACAATTTTAGGGGTGGAATCTTATAGGGACCTGAGCAACTGCAAGATTTGTCGCACAATTGGACAGGTGTCTTTCAAGGTCTGTTTCAACATCGAGAGTGTCTCACTCCTTTGAGTTTTTTTTAATAAGTAAACCTGTTCAGACAGGTTATGACATACGTCTGGGGTCGGTAGGATTTGAATCCAGGCCTTTTAGCCCAGAGATAGGGACATAGCCATTGCATCAGAAGTGCCCTCTCTGTTGAACCCATCTTCTTCCAGCTTATTACTAGAACTTTAGCCTTCATTTCCAGTTAAACATCAAACCAAATCATACCGTTCCATCAAATATTTAGGGGAAGCAATGGCCTAGTCATATTACAAACTATTAATCCAGGAATCTAGGACTGGGGACCCAGGTTCCAAGTCCACAACGGCAGATGGTGAAGTTTGAATTCAATTAGAATCTGGAAAAAAAGATTCCAATGATGACTGTGAAATTGCCAATTGTTGGAAAAACCCCACCTAGTTCATTAATATCCTTTCAGGAAGAAAACTGCTGTTCTGACCTGGTCTCGCCTATATATGACTCCAGACCCACAGCAATGTGGTTGACTCTTAACCGCCCTCTAGAATGGCTGGGATGGGCAATAAATGCTGGTCTAGACAGCAACACCAATGTCCCACAAATGAGTAAAAAAAATTACCAAAAGTAATCACCATACAGTACATGATAAACTGCATAGCTGAGAAGATCACAAAGTTGAGTTGATCACAAGCTAGCTAGATTCAGCTACCTGCATTTGGGTTGCGGAAGATCAACTAAGATTCCTATTTTAGGTCACCCAGTTGGTAAGGGTGAATTTCTGAGCGTGAGAGAGACTGTGAGAGATTAGGTTAAAATGAGAATTGGGATCAGAAGTCCAATCACAGTATCACCTGCTGACACTTACTGTTTCAATTTATCCAGAAACAACATTGGACCCTCGTGGCACATGGTAGTGTCCCTACCCCTCAACCAGGAGGCCTGGGTTCAAGTCCCAACTTTCCCGTTGATGTGTAATAACATCTTTGAACAGGCTGATTTAATAAAGGAAGTCCTGGAAGAGCTCCCCATTTGGATGGGGTAACTCTGGAAGTGATAGCCAGGCAGGACAGTCAATATGTGCAAGACCTGGGATACAGAGAAGGAAAACAAAAACCTCAGTTCCCTCAATCACAAGCAGCTTCTCAAATTTCTCAGCAGGTTGCATGCTCACATGTGGTTGCTGGGTACTGCAGGGTGATTTAATAAGAGCTGACTATTGTCGTTTGAACAGGAATCCACATTGTAGTGGATTTTGTGACATGATTGTGTCATCCACCTTCCACTTTGGTAAATGTTATTTACTCAGGAATAAACAGCTGTGATAGATGTTTTGGATAATTCAGTAACTAATGGCTCCCCATTCCTCATCCCTATTCTGTGGCTTGTGACCAAAGCTGCTGTAGCAATTGATGTTCAGCACATTGCCAAATGGTATTTCTACTGCAAAGGCTCCAGATTGCCAGAAGGGGATTAAAAAAACATAGCCAGTGGTCAAGTGGTCAGGATGAGAAATGAGAGGAAAAACATATCACACAGCAATAGGCCCACCACCTCCCCCCTCCCTTCACCACCCACCAGGGAATGCTTTGTTTTAATCTGACATCATTTTGATAACAGCCTGTAAACCTTTCATGTGAAATCCTCAATTTGAAAAATTGTCTTGTCTCGGAGCGAACATAACTCATCATTTCAATATCAATAAAGAAAGATCAAATAGTCTTTTGATGCTGGGGCAATGAAGGAGGAGGGTGAATTCAGAAGCTGGCAGCTCCCTAAATTCCCATTGCTGACACCCTTGAACATGTTGTTTGCTTGCAGAGGGTGCTTCAGGCAACATATACAAATAAACAGGGTAAAGATGCCACTGCTTTAGTGTCCTGCTAGGAAACCCTGAGCCAGGAGCACAATGCTACTTCAAATACACGATTGCAAGTCTTTAACAGAAAAACTGGCCATCTTCTTCTCAGTGAGGGAATTTATGGTTTTCAAAGCTAGTTAGCAAGAGCAGTTTGAGCATTCCATCTCTCTCACCAGGGATAAATTAATCTTTTCACATGTTTGTTTCCCTGTGCTCCATCTCTGCAGAGGTTTAAAAAAAAGTCACTACATCAAAGCAAAAAGGTAGAAAGCAGAGGTCATAAGAAGTCCAAACTTCAACACAGTTCTGCCTCTTGATCTCATGATCGTCCGCTAGTTGGCCAGTTTGGTCACCGGACTGAGAGGGTTGAGGAAACAAGGTGACCCATAGTGGGACACAGAGAAAATATATTGTTTTAAAACCTCAACGTGATGCTGATTGGCTGATCAAAGAGAGTTGTCCACAGCTTTCACCTGCCCTGGAATTATTTCCCCCCTTTAAGTGCATATGTAGGCCTGAAAAGCAGAAAACCAATGAGAAACTGAGAGGTGAACAAATATCGGAACGAGTTTCATAAGATGATAGCTCAGAAGAGGAGAGATTACAGGCTTCTGCTTATTCATTCTTTTCACATCAGGACTGAGGATGATCTGCTAAAAAGTACAAATTTCAGTCAAAGCACCCCCATTCAAATCACAGAAGTGTCAGCATGTAGAGTGGGTTCGGCTCATCATGTCTGCATCAGCTCACCAATCCCCTTGCATTTATCCCATACCCTTGCACGTTGTTTTTAATCTAAGTAATTGTCCAATGCCCTCTTGAATGCCTCAGTTGAACCTGAGGCCACGTTTCCAGGCAGTACATTCCATACCCAAACTGCTTGCTGAGTGGAAAGGATTTTCCTCACTTTACCCTTGCTTCTTCAGCAGATCACTTTAAATCTATGCCCTCTCATTCTTGTTCCTTTCAAAAAGCAGGAACAGCTTCGCACCATGTCCTCTCTCCAGCACCTTCATGATTTTGAAAAATGCTGGTTTCAGACAGGAAATTATCCACCTCACTGTATGCCAGTGGTCGACTTAACTCTCGATGCATTAAAGCCACTTACCTTTATTTTTCCAGATTTGCGGTGACGCAGACCCCCACCTTTCAGCAGAGGAATAAGAGACAGAATTGCAGGTCACAGCACACTCGAGAGCTACGATACCAGAGGCTACTTCCTGTTCTGCTGCCAGGTATGATGTTGTACCATGTAATTGTCAACATACCAGCCACCACTCAGATAAACGGGAAAGTAAAAGAAGATACCAATGTCAGAAACACACGAAAAGCGATACATCTCAAAGCACTTAACTACCAATGAAATACTTTTAAAGCGTAGTCACTGTTATAGCACACACGGCTGCTAATTTATACAGAGCAATCTTTCACAAACTGCACTGCAATGATGATCAGACAGTCTGCTTTGCGATGACGATGTTTAAGTAATAAGTATGGACCAGAACACTGAGAATAGCATGCCTAATCTTCTTTGAAAAAGTGGCATAAGAGACCCGGGGCCTTAACTTGACATCATTTTGGTTGAGAGTGATACCTGAACTCATCCAAATTATACTGTCCTAAAAATACCAAGCTTGTAAACTGGAGTCCGTTTGCTATCACAAAATGCACTTGAATTCTCTGTATGTAGTTCATTTAAATCTCTCAAATTATGTTAGTCACAGCAAACTGAAACACCACCCAGAAAAAATAACAGCCATACTTGAAAATAAACATACTAGCCATATGGAGCTCCATTTTGAGGTATACAAGTCAGTTTTAGTGATGTTTTTTCCCTTGGCCCTTTCTTGGCCCTTGCAGCTCTCAACCTTTACTGAGACAGTTTGAATAATCTATTTATATTTGGCAGGAAACTGAATATAGTGGCGATTGTGGCACAGTTATTTGATTTTTGTTAGAACGATAGATTGTTATTATTAAAATAAACAGCCCAAAGCACAATTTTTGGACCAATTGGTGATCATTTTAACCTAATCTGCTGGAAACGTCAAGAATTGGCTGGAAGGCTACTTGACACATTAATCAGACCTACATAAAGTGAGTATTGCATCATGGGTTCAGATAAAATGGCTCCCTCAAATCTCCTTGAAACTCAATTGATGTGACTAGTCAGCTCATTTCCCTTTCTCAATGTTAATATTTTTCAGTGAGAAAATTAAATTTGTTTCAAAGTAATTTATGGATTCTTGTCAACATTGTGGATGGACAGAGAGACCTGTAAGTTCAAGATCAATGTCAGAGGCCCTGCAGTTCAATACATTTTACAGGCAAAGCACTTCAGACAGTAGTCTCTGTTACAATACTAGAAACTTGGAAGCTAATTTGTACAGAGAAACCACAAATGAGTCTCCATGTCACTAGAGTTGTAGATTCAACCTCACTCCCCTGGAGAAGGGAAATTGCAAATGATTTGATAAAAATCTTCAAAATTATGAAGAGATAGAAGCAGGTGGGTGGCAATCAAGTGTTTCCAATAGTTGAGTAAGTTAAACAAGCAGATACATAGATATGAAAATAAATGCACAAAGATTAGTGAAGGCAATGTATTTGTGTGATATTATTGCTGAACTATTAATCCAGAGACCTGAGTAATTTTGTGGGGAGCCAGGTTCAAATCCTACCATAGCAGGTGGTGAAATCTGAATTCAATAAAAATCTGGAATTAAGAGTCTAATGGTGACCATGCAAGAAACCACTGACGATTTGAGAGAAAGGCTAACTGTTTCACTTTAAGGAAGGAAATTGTCATCCTACATGTGACTCCAGACCTGCAGCAATATGTTTGACTCTCAATTTCCCTCTGGGCAATTAGGGATGGGCAAAAAATACTGGCCTCGTCAGTGACACTGTAAAAGAACAAAAAAGTTATTTTTTTTTAAAATTAGAACAGAATGATTAAGAAACTTTTCAAATAAAAACAAAGGACTGTCTGGCTGTGTACCATCAGAGTAAGTGAATGAAGCAGAGATTGTACCCACATTTACAAATAGGTCAATAACTGAAAGGAAAATAGAGAGGGAAGGGTCATGAGGTAAAAAAACATGGGATTAGGATGACAGTTTGTGAAAAATAAACACCAGCACAGAATGCTTGGATTGTTTCCTGCTGTTATGCTTACGTAATTTGATGGTGTAATGTGGTGTAATGGATTGGAGCAGTTAATTCCACATTCTAACATTGTCTGCACAAAGAAAATCTTATTTTTAAAACAATACATTCCTTAATTCATTGAAGCTTGTGGCATCATGTGACTGTCTCAGTAGTGATGTTCCCTTTGGCTTTTGAAAGATTCTCGGAAAAGCGATGCAGAACAGACAGAAAATTCCATGATCATAGAAGCTACACTTTAGTGTCAATCACAGGAGGCAGTAGCCCAGGAATAAAATGTTCAGGATGAGTCTTTTTTTAAGCTGCCCCCCCAAGTTTCCTCACGTGCTTGAGGTTTAATGTACAATTTAAAATCAAACTGTAAACATTCTCTGACACCCATCATGAACAATCACATTCCCCAAGCCACAACCTCCCTTGAACCACGTCAAATTTCTTTGCCCACTTTTTTTTTTAAAAACTCCAGTGAAAGTGGGCAGGTTGTATAAAGGTAGCTGATCAAACATTGCTCATTTTCCATGGACAGCATGTTATAGTTACTTTCAGTGAGACAGAGGAACTTCACATAAATGTGCTCATTACTAATATGGCAGCAGCAATTGACACTAATTACCTTGGAGGGTTGACTGAGTGAGGGTATGAGGTAGAAATCAAAATCACAAAAGTTGGAACACATAGGGTCAGTCAGGAGTTTGAGACAGGAAGTTGTAATATTTTGGGTTCCCTCTCACAAAGCCCACTGTAGATGTGAAACTGGTCGAGATCATTTGCGAGTGCACAGTTCTTAGGAGTAATGCTAACTTGCTGTCCATGGAAAATGAGCAGTGTTTGATCAGCCACCACCATACAACCTGCCCACTTCCCCTCAAGTTTTACGAGGAATAACAATTTTTTATTGAAAATATATGCTTCAGTCATAAATTAGCTAGAGATACAGAGCAGCTCAATTCAGACATTGCATAGAATACAGTGAAATTATGATGCTGCTCACTTTGGGCTCCAAGTCATTGCAAAAAAAGTAACCTTTACTAAACATAACAAGGAACTATATGTCATCCCATTTAAAAAGATTATCAATTGATATAAAACAAAAAGGAAATGTTACAGGTTATCCTGACTCTGTCAAGCTATGCTTTCTTTATTCACAGGGTCCTGGTGAATTTTCAAAGCCATCTGTGTTTTGCTCTTTAGGGGGACTTCTCGATACTTTCCATCATGGTTTTGAGAAACGCTTTGGAACATTTTCATTGTGAAAGGCTCAATCTAAAGATATACTGTTGTTGCAGTGAGGTATAATCCCTTGGCCTCTGCAAGAAGTCAATATTACCTCTTCACAAATTAAGGTGGACTTAAGCAATAATGGGAGTATGATATTTAGGGTATGTGCTCATCACATGAACATTTGTTTTCACATAAATCGAAGCAAGGTAATAAAACGAACAGCAGCGAGGTTAGACTCTCAATTGTTCACTTGATGCAGAGGTCAATATTATCACCAGACCCAGAAAGAGTTTGTAATTGTAAAACCACACAGCACAAGAGAAGATTGTGGTCCAGTTGCTCAATGAGTTCACTCTCCTGATCATTCTGCTTTGCCCCTGGAAATTCCAACCATTCTCCCTGCCCCGGCTGTATGAGCTGAAATTCCAGCATCCTGATTGATTTACCACTGCTTCTAACAGACTCTCTTAGCAACATCAGGTTTCATTGCTGAGAAATCATAGAGATCCCATCACTCAGGGACTTCGTCTACTGCAGCAAATCAGCTCTTCCAGGAGAGGATCTCAGCGCAGAGGCGTGGTCTTCAAAACAAATGAGAGAAACAACAGATTGTAGTTCTGATGAAAAGTCATCAAACCGCAACACTAAGTCAGGTTTTGTCTCCATAGATACTGCCTGTCCCATTGGATATTCTAGAATTTAGGTTAAATTTCAGATTGAGAATCCCCAAGATTTTGCTTTTGCACAATATAGAGAGATGTTGAAAATTATTTTCAACATAATCCTCCAACTGGTCAGTGAATTTACTAACATTGAACGTCAATCATTAACTCTTCTCCATGAGGGTCAACAATCAGCAGTATATGTATGTTCAGGCTGGTAGTAGCAATGCCAAGTCATCTATGGCGCTGGATTCAGGTTGCAGTTTTGTGAGAGTCTTATGGTACAGTCCCTATCTCTGACCCAGAAGTCCAGGTTCAAATCTTACCTATACCCAATGTGCATCATTACATATTTGAACGGAACAATTTAAAATAATTACATTTGAGTTGTCCTTGATCAGGATTATATGTTAATGTAGAAATGAAAATTGTCAGAAAAAGAACCATATTCCGCAAAAGCCTGTAATATTTTTCAATTATAAAATATAGAGAGTAGAGTGAGAACAATATTTTGGTATTCAGATGATGCTTAGCACTTTATTGTCTGTTTGAACCATTTTGTTACAATCCCTGATACCACTGGGTTACAGCCTCTTCCTGAGTTGTTAATAATATCCCCAGAGTGAACAGCTTTGCTTTTAGCAAACTAGGTACAAGCTCTGTAATCCCGTCTCCAAGTCTCTCCATTCTTAAACCGACCTCATTGATCAAACCTTGATCATTTCTAATCTCTCAGCGTGAAATTGTATTTAATAACACTTCCAGTATTCCTAGGGATATTTCATCTTTAAGGGCTCCATTTATAAAAAAAAGGCTGCTTTATTTGTTACACCTATTACTCATATGTTGCATTTATCAAGACATCTACTTTATTTACTAACTTTATATACATTCACTACAATTACTGTGCAAAAATATGTTCATTATGTGTCTATGAATGAGTTACACAATTGTTAGTTATTCCAGAGGAATGGTCAATATCGTATATTCTAATATGCTTAGACAGTTTTACATAGGAATAATGTATTTGGAAGACTGCAAAGCATGAAGCACATTACATTAATGCTGTCATTTTGTTCGAATTTGTTTGAGATGTGGGTATCACTGGGCTGGCATTTATAAGCCCAGCCCTAATTGCCCGAGAATGTAGCGGTGAGCTGTCTTCTAAAGCTACTGCAGCCCATCTGGCACAGGTACTCCCACAGTACTGTTGGGCAGGGACAGTGTTCCAGGATTTTAACAAGTGACAGTAATAACCCTCGGAACCTATCAACTGTTAATGTCAAGCTGTTTCCTCTTTGCCTTTTCAGCTCCAAAATTTTCTGCTTCAGACAGTGTGAGGGAACTAAGTAATTTGCCCTGGGCCTTTGGCACTTCTGACGTTGGAATAATGCCTCACAATCTGCCCCAAAATAGTATAATTATGTGTGGAAAACATTTCAATGACCCAGAATATGGAATTGTTCAAATTTAGTTCCAAACATCATGTGGCTAAAATTAAATCATTGATTCAATTTATTGATTTTTCCGTTTTAAATTAGTAATACTCCCACTACTGTGTGGCTGCAACTTGACCATAGCCATGAACAGATTGGTACCAAACTGACAGCAAAAACCAAGAGGTTTCATACATGAACCCTAGAGAGAAATACAGTAGTGATCCGGTCTTTTCTCCGGTGTTCCTCTGCACAATTTGAAATAGTTTTTATTCCTTTGTTTCTGCTGACCTAATTGTATAAAAGATGGGGATATTTTCCTTTCGTTTCCCAGGTCTCCTGAACAAGACATTGCCCATTTGCTATAACAAGGCGTAGAGCTGGATGAACACAGCAGGTCAAGCAGCATCAGAGGAGCAGGAAGGCTGACGATTCAGGCCTAGACCCTTCTTCGGAAATGGGGGAGGGGAAGGGGGTTCTGAAATAAATAGGGAGAGAGGGGGAGGCGGATAGAAGATGGATAGAGGAGAAGATAGGTGGAGAGGAGACAGATAAGTCAAAGAGGCGGGGATGGAGCCAGTAGAGGTGAGTGTAGGTGGGGAGGTAGGGAGGAGATAGGTCAGTCCAGGGAGGACAGACAGGTCAAGGGGGCAGGATGAGGTTAGTAGGTAGGAGATGGGGGCGGGGCTTGAGGTGGGAGGAGGGGATAGGTGGGAGGAAGGACAGGTTAGGGAGGCGGGGACGAGCTGGGCTGGTTTGGGGATGCAGTAGGGGGAGGGGAGATTTTGAAGCTTGTGAAGTCCACATTGATACCATTGGGCTGCAGGGTTCCCAAGCGGAATACGAGTAGCTGTTCCTGCAACCTTCGGGTGGCATCGTTGTGGCACTGCAGGAGGCCCAGGATGGACATGTCGTCTGAGGAATGGGAGGGGGAGTTGAAATGGTTCACGACTGGGAGGTGCAGTTGTTTAGTGCGAACTGAGCGTAGGTGTTCTGCAAAGCGGTCCCCAAGCCTCCGCTTGGTTTCCCCGATGTAGAGGCGGCCACAACGGGAACAGCGGATGCGGTATACCACATTAGCAGATGTGTAGGTGAACATCTGCTTGATGTGGAAAGCCTTCTTGGGGCCTGGGATGGGGGTGAGGGGGGAGGTATGGGGGCAGGTGTAGCACTTCCTGCGGTTGCAGGGAAAAGTGCCGGGTGTGATGGGGCTAGTGGGGAATGTGGAGCGGACAAGGGAGTCATGGAGAGAGTGGTCCCTCCGGAAAGCAGATAAGGGTGGGGAGGGAAAAATGTCTTTGATGGTGGGGTCGGATTGCAGATGGTGGAAGTGTCGGAGGATGATGCTTTGGATCATCCCAGTTGCGAACCATTTCAACTCCCCCTCCCATTCCTCAGACGACATGTCCATCCTGGGCCTCCTGCAGTGCCACAATGATGCCACCCGAAGGTTGCAGGAACAGCAACTTATATTCCGCTTGGGAACCCTGCAGCCCAATGGTATCAACGTGGACTTCACAAGCTTCAAAATCTCCCCTCCCCCTACCGCGTCCCAAAACCAGCCCAGCTTGTCCCCGCCTCCCTAACCTGTCCTTCCTCCCACCTATCCCCTCCTCCCACCTCAAGCCCCACCCCCATCTCCGACCTACTAACCTCATCCCGCCCCCTTGATCTGTCCATCTTCCCTGGACTGACCTATCTCCTCCCTACCTCCCCACCTACACTCACCTTTACTGGCTCCATCCCCGCCTCTTTGACCTGTCTGTCTCCTCTCCACCTATCTTCTCTTCTATCTGCCTCCCCCTCTCTCCCTATTTATTTCAGAACTCCCTTCCCCTCCCCCATTTCTGAAGAAGGATCTAGGCCCGAAATGTCAGCCTTCCTGCTCGGCCTGCTGTGTTCATCCAGCTCTACACCTTGTTATCCCAGATTCTCCAGCATCTGCAGTTCCTACTATTTCTGAAACATTGCCCATTTGCTAATAGTTCCCTTTCAAAATGGGATATCCTAAGCTCTAAGTTTAGGGATGAGGCTCCAACGTTTGGGTTAAGCTGGGGACAGATCCAGACAGAGTACGCAGAATCATCCTGAACAACGGGAGCAGGTAAAGAGGAAATGTGTCGGATGCTGAAGAGCTGGGAGATTGGCAGCAGTCTTCCCAAGAGGAAGATAAGGACATTAAGCAGGAGGTCATTCCTTTGTTCACAATAGAGTCAAGCAGCATCAGGTGCTACAAACGAGACAGGACTTCATTGACATCCACTTTCAGTAGATGAGATCTCAGTGCAGTGATCATTCACTCACTGTACATTTATTGATACTCAAAAGGAAAACAATTGTCTTCTGCTCAGAGGCAAATGCAGCTTCTGTTTGTTTTTATTGCTCGCTCTTGCTGTTGCGGAATCAAAGTGAAGGTTTTCCTGTATGTGATGTTCCCCTTGAACAATTGTTAGGCTACCATGGGCATTGGGGAAAAAGGAATAACACTAACTAAGACAGGGCAGTGAGATGGGATGTAGTTAAGGACAGGAAAGCTGTACGGCTTGGTACATACGTGATAGATGCAAGACTTCCAGATGCAGTGATGGGGTAGCCATGCCACTCTCAAAAAGAGATGGCTTCTGGTTGCTGCATGATGAAGGACAGATCTGGTGCATGGCTGGGTTTCCATGAGCAGTGAAAGGCTACCCAGCAGTGATGAGATTTTCTGCCAACCACATTGTCTGTGCCTAATTATTAATGCTCAATGAGGTAGATAAAGGGAGATAGAATTCTGTTTGCGGTTCAACTCAATTTTTATTAACAAAACATTCCTTATTAAAAAGCACCACGTGTCCTTTCCAACTTCCCATAATATCTACTCTCTATCTAGTTTTGCCTGTCTGAGGAAAGGATATTATGTACAACAGTCCACGTATTTGAGCTGGGCTTTTGGAATCTCCTTCCTCTCTACCATTGGGCTGTCTCTCTTCAACTAAAGTGGATGTCACAGGTCAGAGCAGATCTTTACCTGGATGGACTTGGATTGCAACACAACATGGTCTTCTGCCACAGGTCTTGCTGTGAATTTTCACTGAGTCTTCGCTGAGAAGGTGTCTGTATTTTTAAACTCTCTTCACCCCCAACTTTCCAGAATGTTCTATGACCTTTGGCCAATAGAGTTGTGAGTTGGGTTCAAATCATCCAATGGGGGTCATACCAATACCATTCACTATTGCCACACTGGGAGGTGTAAAATCAGAGTCAAACAGCATAGAAACAGGACTTTTAGCCCACCAGGTCTATATTGAATAAGCAAACTACACTAATTCCATTTACCTGCACTTGGTCCATAGCCTATGCCCTGGAATTTTAATATTCATCCAGATGCTTCTTAAATGTTACGTGAGTATTTGCCTCCACCACCCTCTGAGACAGCACATTGCATATATGTACCACCCTCTGGATAAAAAGTAAAAATTCCTCAGATCTTCTCTAAACCAATTGCTCCTCACCTTAAAGTGCACACACTCAGGCAATCAAGTTGCCAGAAAGTCTGATTGACAATTCTTAAAATACACAACCTTCAGGTTGGTTGTAACTTGCTCCCCTTGAACCTTTGTAACTTCTGATCTTGGTTACCACTGTTCTCCATAGCCAATAGCAGCTGGCTCCTGTTTAATTTAGTTTCGTTAATCTGGTCAGACCTAATTTCTCTGGCTGTTGGTCAATTTAAAAAAAAAGTGTCCAATTTTGGGCCCATGGTAACTTGACCACCGTCATAGGGGAAGGAGATGATGAGAGGGCATTATAGGACATCGTGTCTAGGGAATGAGGCAAGTTTGAAACAGCAGCGCAAGAAAACCAGTTAGGCCTCAAAGAGAAACCCTCAAAGAAAGTCACCAAAAAAATGACACATCCAATTTCTGATAAAATTCAGCCCACTGACTCCAGAAAAGAGAATTCAGCTATCACAACTGACCCTCCCAGAGGCAATCTGATTTGGATGCAATGGGATTTCAGCAATAAGTTAACATTTGGAACAATCCTTGAATAATCCATTTGAGTTAAACTGTCACTTGACCAAAGTATTTTAAAGCTATCGCTGCAGAGCTTTATATTTGTGTTAACGCAGCATGTACACAGATACATGCTTATTCATGAAGGGTAATTATATATATTTACAAAAGGTTAAACCTTACATTGCCAGCTAACCCTGGCTGATTTGTTTCTGATACTGAACTAACCACCATCTGATACCAATAGAAAATTTGGCAATATCACCGGCTTTTTAAATACAAACTTTGATAGGAATGGAACAAGGAAAGGAATCCTCCTGCTTTGGTTGTAACAACAGGTGAACATCTTTAAAATTTCCACTTAGTAATCCAAAAAATAACTGTTGTTCGATATTCACAGCAGGAACCATCATTTCTCTGTCCAGGCTCAGATCACACTCTACACTAATTGGTTAGACACATCCTAACTCAATTGTTGCTACACCTCTGACTTGGTCTGGTATTGAATTATTAAAATATCCATAAGACTCACATTATTGTCATCTTTTATTTGGATTTTGTCTAACCTGGAAACAGCTCACTAAAAGAGGAACAGCAATCGTGTTTAAATAAACTGTGTATCAGGGAAAAAGAACATCACCCTGAGATGAGCTGAACTCCCAATGCTGAATGTACAAAAACTGGTCAGTTGAACAAATGCTGTGTTCTGTTAAGTGATAGCAATAACAAACATTATGGTATCAAACAAATCTTTAAGTACTCCCAATTTGGCATTTCCATAAGCCAAATCAATTTTGAATCCTGGGACCGATGAATAACTTTGACAATTTGATAAGTGTGATAAAATGAATGCATTTGCATGCATTGTGCATTTTCATTAGATGTTCCTTTCCTGGTTGTGTTAAGTACCTAAGAAATGAAACGGTTTGCTGTCAAGAACATTGGAGAAAAAAAAAATCAGATGAGAACCTAAAACACCTCGGACTCAAAACTGCATCATTTGTAGTATTGAAACGCCCGCCCCAAACAGACTGATCTGTTCATCAATGCAGCAGTAAAAAGCTGAAACATTCAGTGGGAAGGATTTGTATATTCTCGACATCCATTATTAGTTGAAATGTTAAAACCTGCAAAGGTGAGGTCAGCAGCTAACTTGCCAGCTACAGAACTCTCGAGAACCTCAGAGTCCCTTTTCCAGAGGCAGCTATTGTCTACTCATTCTGAAAGGATTGGGGCATTACCAGTATCTCAGGTTAAATCCAGGATCTTTATCCTGGGGTCACATATTTTGCTTTTGGTGGATTTGTGGCTCGTTGCAAAATCCTGACCAGTTAGCCGTGAGCAAATGCTGCTAACTTTTCAATGATCATCACACGAGGCCACAGACTAAGGACTTTTGCAGTGAAATTTACAAGTAACAAAAAAAAAAACAGCATGGTCCCCTCTGCAGGGAATCTGGCAGCTATGTGAACAATGCAAATAACTATTGTGTAACAGCTTCAGGACCCTGGATGTCACAGGGCTGCACATCACTGGGTATAAATAAGTCTGAAGTTAGAACTGTCTGAAGAACACCACAAAAAAAATGGACATCAACCTATAATAAAGATAGATTAGTCCTCACCTATTGCAACTATAATTCAGAGCCTAGTCTACTATGATTACTATGTGTAACAGTACTTAGCATTAAATGTATGACAAATAATGTTACTTTGAAGTCCAAGCCTGAAGCTATTTCTTGACTTTGTTTTTCTGCGCAACCAAGTCTGTCTCAGACCCAAGCTCAGTTTTTCACCAAGATACAGGGTAGAACTGAGAGTGATAGAATCTCTGCTGTGACAATAATATGACTTTAAGCGGTGTAATTTTGTTGCTTCTTTTAAAAAAAAAAGAGGTTGAGACAGCAGTTTCAATCAGCCTGCTCAAAGCCAATAAAGCTTGAGGCGCCTTGGAGCTTTTCTTTTAAAAAAATGGTTGGAACAACAGAAGCATCCTGAATAGATGGGGTCAAGCTCCCATAGAACCAGGATTTTTAGTCTCAGCTTTAAGCAGTTGCTGGGGTCTTGAAGCCGAATGTGGAAGTTCTTATTCCTCTCTCTGTTCCAGTTAAAATCTGGGGTTCTCTTCCGGCTGTTTGTCTCACGTGCGATTCTATCTATTTTACTGAATTTGCCTTTGCCAAGGGTGTGTTTAAGAGATGTTACTCTATCAGAACAGCTAATTGGTACTAGTTAATAGATATTTTAAGCATTTGATAGACACAGTTAAACCAATTTCTTCATTTTTATTTTGTCAATTTTTACACTACAGTTAAAATACAAGGTGTGTATTACTTAAAGTTGATAGTTTCACGAATTGAATTGCATCTGGAACACAACACTTTATACTTACCTATAAAATAAAAAGTTAAGGTCTGGACTATCTTCTTGATATGTTTTGAGGGGTTTTGGTCTGGTTCAATAACATTACCTAGAAAATCATGGCAGTAGTAAGAAAATGAACACCCAAAACCAGAGATCATCTGAAGATGAAGAAAATTAAAAAATTTTTCTTCAAAAAAAGTTGTTGTTACAGCTTTAAGGCCAGCCATCAACCAGAAAAGACAGAGGGATGAATAGCTGCTATGAGGGAAACATCCCTGAACAGAAAACAGCCTGGTCCAGTCCATGAGCTGGGTGCATATCCCAGAGTACACAGGGTTCTTAGTGCAGTATTACAATGATAATTGCGCTTGCACACAAAGGTGCAGCATCGAAGTTCAGAAATGGACTGTAAGTGGATCAGCAATGTGTCTGAAGGGTTCTTAACAACTGGCATATATTGGGTGCCCCTGTCCATGGATGTGGGGTGCATTTGGCTAGAGTCCAATTCTGTCACAAATCCTACCATAGCCCACGACCCTATAAGATTCTATCCTAACTGTCAAAAAGCCTTTTTTTTTTTTAAAAAACAGCCAGTACAAGAGAAAGCTGTTAAAAAGCAGTTCGAACAGTAAAACCCACTAGCAGCCAAGGGAGCAAATCTGAATTGAGTACCTGAGAAAAGAAGCAGATTTTCGAATCCAGAACAGATTTGATCCCTTAACGGAAAAGGTTTGGTGTTCACCTGAAAAATTAAGCTAAAGGAGCATGGTTAAGATTTCTCTAACGATTTACTTGGTGAAAAAAAGTTTAAAAAATCTTTAGGCACAGGCTTAAGGATAATCAATTAAAAAATGGCGGGGGCGAAAATCAGGAGCAAAAATAGTACAATTCGAAGCATAGGAGCCCCAACAGCTAATTTGGTGAAATCTATTATTTTGACAGTTTGAATGACAAATCAAAGTTTTTCTCAAAGACATTGTACTAATTAGAATATGATAAAAGTTATACAATAAAAGTGTGCAGATATGCCAAATTCAGCACAAAAATAACTCCAACACAAAAAAGGCCTCCAAAATTACACAGCAGCCATCCTTGATGTAGTTAAGAAATATAGAATTTTAATGAGGAAAACCATTTTGAGAAAGTTCTACCCACAATTCTTTGCAAAATCCTTCAGCCATCTTGGGAAAGAAGTAATTTCATTCATCCATTTGAAGACACCATGTTGATAAAGGAGTAAACAATACATTGAAGGCAACATATCTATTAAAATCTTCTATTAAATGAGAAACAAACTCTAGGTCATGCGGTATAATTAGGAGTCGATGCAGAATTGAGAAAACTGTTCATGAAATATTCTACAGCAGAGGGTCCATTTCATGCAAAACAGTTTACAGACCATGTTGACTAATCTTGCCTTGAAACAGAAACTTGAAGAATAAAGCTTTGATGGACAACAATTTCTTCAGAGAGCCTCTAACAATAGTATCCAATGTTAATAATGGAGCAGAAATACAACCATCATTAATTCTCAGTCCTGCAATTACATCAACCAGATCAATTTAATCTTTCAGCTAACTGAAGCCAGCAGAGACAAAGCAAGATCACCAACTTGACTTCGAAGTTTTTTTAAACCAATTGACACTCGGCTAATTTTTGGAAATACATTCAGTCCGCAGAGTCTAAGCAAAGAATTGTAAATTAGAATAATTAAATCGAGGTCAATCCAAATCATGGATAGAAAGTCAAACAAAGAGAGGGAAAGCAGGATGGAACTAAGAAGTAGTACAGAAAAGAAAAACAAAAAGCTTTATTTTGTGTTTTAAAAAGTTCAACATTAAATCAAAGCCTGATGGAATGAGACTGCAAATAAAGCTAATTTTCAGCATCAAAAGCTATTTTTCACTATCAAAAGCTATTCAGTGTAATCAATTATTATAGATATAAAAATAATACTACTTTTAAAACAGAAAAATTCCAACTTTTTCTATCACAATGCATGTTTTTGCTTGCAGAGTCTTTAAGCTATGGATGTCAAACTTCTGGAAGCTGGGAAATTTGTAAGTTTGTGTTTAAATGTGTATTATATTTTGTGCAGTTGGCAGATGTTATCAAATTTATATTTAATAACTAGCTCTATTGTCAAGACCAATGTGCTTAATAAAGATTAGAGTCAGCTTGTTTCGTATGGTAATTGTATTGGCCTTCATTCACTTATCTCCTGTCAATTACAAAATGTTTTTGGATACCAAGTGGAGTACAGAAACAAAAGTTACAAAAATTATTGCACATTTCATTCTATATGATTTCAGAAAAGGTTTTATTTCTGCAGTGCACCTATGATATGCCAAAACACATCGCCCAACAGTAGAGTTACAAAGTCCAGTTTGTAAGACAACCAGTCACCATGGGCACTGCATACGCAGCCAAGGGGAAGACTATTGGAGATTAGATGTTATGTTATTGTTGTTACAATACAATTTGATGCTGAGCCACCAACCATTGACATGTGAATGGGGTAGAGAGCTGCTGCTATTCCTTCTACCCAGGCTAGTCTAAGGGCCTGCCAAGAAGTCTAATGGAGAATGGACCACGAATCAATCTCAGAGCAGCAAACGTTCTTGTCTTAGATAATAAGATGTAGATTATTGCATCTCTGGAACTCTATATACTTTAAACATTAACTCGGGCATATTAACTAACAAGAGGTAGGTAAGAAATATGTGCCAGATGAAGACTGTGCGATACTGCCTTCTACTGACTGGAACTACCTAATACTTCCCCTCGTGCCAGTGTCACAAATCAGTGTGGGGGAAGCTGATAGATATCATAGATTAACCTTCATCCCTTAGCTTCTACAAGATTAGATATTACAAGATACAACTTAAATACTGAAATGGTAACCACTGCCAATGCAAAAATATTCCATTACTTAAACTCCACATTCAAACATGAATCAACCTCAATTTACTTCATTTATACATTTATTTTGCAGTTGTTATATCTCCATTTAAACATTTTAAAGTACTTTACAGAAAAGCAAAGCAGATAATGTCAGGTTGAATTGAAAAGATTAAAATATTGGACCCAAGTCTTTCATGACTCAGCCCAACCCCCACCTTTCCAACATTTTGTAAAAAAAAAGTTAAGGAAATAAACTCACAATTATTCAGAGCTGTATCACATCCCCAGGGCTTCCTAAAGTATCTCAAATTCAATTAATTATACTTGAAAACTGCTGATTACATACATAATGGCAGCAGCCAATTTGCCTAAAGTCCAGCAGACAAAGACGAGATGAAAGGCTAGTTTATCTCTTTTAACTATTGCTAGTACTGGGGAAAATGTTTCCCTGGGACACTAAATCTGTTCTGAAGATAATTTTCTTCAATAACAACTTGGCAATACTGTATATAACTCAAAAGGACACACAGTGAGCCGCAGGGATAAAATCCATCCAGAATACTGGAAGTTGAGAAAATGTGGTACAATTTTGAAGGAGTAGCACGCAGCTTTAGGACAGATATCAGGAAGTTGCTCTTCACAGAGGGAGGCATTTGGGAAACTACCCATCAACTGATCAGGCAGCATCAAGAGAGATCACGTGAGTTAATGGTTCAGGTAAGAATTGGAAGAAATCACAAATGAATATTGTTTGAAAAATTCACTGCAAAAGAATGGGATTGGAAAAGAAACAGAGTGAATAGAATCTTTAAAAAGTGTAAAACAGGAGATAGTGAAGTAAATGGTATTAGCGATGACAATGAGACACATGAGAAATCAAGAAAGTAAAAAACAAAAAAGTTTGAGCTGTTCAAGGAATTGGAGGATGAAATGGATAGAAGCAGAAAGAGAAGGGGAAGAAAAGACAAAACCAAAAGGTTGCAAGTGGACCAGAAAGTTCAAATAGAAGGAAGAAAAAGATCAAGAGTGAAGGCGAAGAGCATTTCATCCATGCCCAATTCCACAAAGGATCTCCACCCAGGCATCAACCTGCATTCTCCCCCTAATGCCTGAAAACCAGGACACCCGTTCAATGTGGCTAATGTTTCCTGCTTAAGACAAAGGAGAGAGCTAGTGTTACAGCTTCAAGTTCTAAAGTCAGTATGAATGCTCAAGGGGCTGTGAGATAAAGGAGCACTTCTCATTGGAATAAATCAGGCTATTTTCTTCCCCTCCAACATTTCAATGGATTTCTCAGCCAGAAAGTACTTTCAATTAATAATGCAGTCTCTTATAAGCCAAAATCTGTATCCTTTCTCAACTCCGCCTGTGCTGGATTCAACAATTAACCCGGAATCATGCTAAATTTCTTACCAGAAAATTTGTGAGGGCACCCATTACTGCTAAAATAAAAATGCCACCAGACCACACAGAGAATAAAACTACTTGGTCAGATATATTTCCAGCAGAAATACAGGGTCAGCAGAATAGTGGATGTACGGTCACCAAACTTACAAAGTATCAGGTTGTCTCCCACTGGACCCAAACTCCTATAACATTTTCCCTCAATATCAGCTCCACCTGATCTGCAGAGCGCCCAGTCCATAATGAAGGTCTGCAGTTAGAAAAGTCAGCTTCTAGTCCAGGCCCTGCAGAATGCACAGGGGAAATAAAAGGAAATAAAGTAAAACCTTGTGAAGTTTATAACAGGTTTCAATGAAATAATGTCAAAGGCCAAAGTTGAAGCAACCAGCGTAGAAATGGGATGAGGAATTAGGGAGCCACCAGGTGCTCGGATTATACACCAAGACAAAATGTTTGACAAAGTATTGATTCTGTTTGCAGTTAATGTTCCAAAAAAAAGGAGGAAATTGTACAGAGAGCAGAATTGTTGTTTTTTGAGATAGATTCAAACTAAACTCACCAAAGTTATGTCAAGTTTAAATATGAGTTATAATGTGATTTTTTTTAAAAATTGTCAATCAACTTCCTACCAATCTAAATTAACTATTTTGAAGGATTTTCATTCCTTCAAGTTAATTATTGGTGATTTTAAAAATGAATTTTTAAGAAGGCCCCCCTTTCTCTCTCAATCTAATCCTTCTTCACCAAATCACTCACTCAACTTCTTTCTCAAATCTTGCACTGTATACTTCACAATGCTTCAGTCTGACATAGGAGATAGTGTGTTTCTGGTCATGTCCACTCAGTTCCAGGGTTTGGATTTATTCATTGACATTTGCAAATCATACTTTCAGCAAAGTTTGAAAATCTAAAAAAATGCAGGAGCACGTCTAACAGCAGAGACAGTTAATACCCACCTTCCCTCACCCCCTTCCCCCCACAGCAAAATCTGCACCACTATGTTGAAAAGACCAGAGGAACAAAAGCTGGGTCAGTAGGTTTGGGAATGGAGAAGAATAAGAAACAGGTTAGGATTTCTGATTGAAACTCTCTAAGTGACAAGGAGAAGGAATGTCCAGGCGAGGGATATACACTGACTAACTAGACCCCTAGATTTTCAAAGTATGGATGCAGGGTTGAAACAAACAACGCACAATAAGAAATGGGTATGGGAAGCAACAGTTCTGACACTTGTATGATATATTACATATACAGGGAAAGACATTGGCACAGTGGGAATGCCACTGGACTAGTAATCCAGAGGCCCAGGCTAATTCTCTGAGAACATGGGTTCAAATACCACTACGGTTCTGGTGGAATATTAAAAAAAAAAAAAAAAAAGTCTGGAATATAAAGCTAGTCTAATAATGATAACTAGAACAACCACCACCATCTGGTTCACTAAATGTCCTTTTGGAAAGAAATGGGTCACCCTTACCTGGTTTGTATGTGGCTCCAGACCCTCAGCAATGGTTCACTGTTGCGGTTGGTTGGCTCGCCGAGCTGGTTCGTTGTTTTTCCGCAGACGTTTCATTGCCCTGCTGGGTAACATCATCAATGCAGCCTCCAGTGAAGTGCCATTGTGTTTTCCCACCTATTATTTAAACTCTGGTGTCCGTTGAGCTGGATTACCTCACTTCCGGTTTTCCTTCGCAGTGGAGTGTATATGGGGTCGAGCTCTATGTGTTTGTTTCTTCATGGAGTACCAGGCTTCTAGGAATTCCCATGCTTGTCTCTGCTTTGCTCGTCATGAAACGTCTGCGGAAAAACGACGAACCAACTCAGCGAGCCAACTAACCACAACATCCACAACCCAAGCTACAAATCTATTCTAAAACTGGTTCACGCTTTACTGCCTTGCAAGGCTATTTCAGAGGGCACTCAGTTGAAAGGTAGTTAAGGATGGGTTACAAATGCTAGCCTTGTCAGTGACAAAGCAAGAATAAAGAAATTCTGTTGGAACAGACTCCGAACATGGCTCTGAATCGTGACTAGGTTATAATTTATCCAACAGATCATCATGAATCAGATAAATATTATACATTCTGCTTCCACCTCCAACCTCACACATCCTCAGTGATGAAATTCTCAAATGCAACTAGCAACAACCTGAAAATTTCACACTTCCTTAATATACATAGCTCTTGGAATTTAACAAACAGATGAGAATTTTATTTGAAATTAAAATGTTAGCTCAGATCAAGTAGTCTACGTTATGGTCAAAAAAGTTAGATCACCACCTTCTAAAAAGTACAAACTGCCCTCAACACAAACAGGAAAAAGAATTCTTGTATTTCGATAGATAAGTGTTCATACATGTTTGCACACTAATCATTGCAAATGATTCAATTAATCTGTATTTTTTCCAATAAGCTCCAACCAGTTCTACCATCAAATTGTAGTTCAATAAGAAATGGTAGGATTGGTGAATCTCAGGTCTGATTGCTCGTCACTGCTTAAAGAATTTCCAATCAAGACTGGGAAAACATTCATAGCTTTTCTGCTGGTCTGCAGCCCGAATATAAAATCATAGAACTTTACAGCACAGAAGAAGACTATTCAGCCCGTCAAAACATGTATTAACCCACAATTAGCTATTCAGCCCAGGCCCATTCTCCAGCTTGGACTGTATCCTTGTTGGTGACAACATTAAGTGCTTATTTAAGTGTCATAAGGATTTCTGTATCTGCCAGTCTTTCAGGCTGTATCCCCATCACCCATTACATGAAATAAATATCCCCTCTAAACCTTCTACTGCTTGCCTTAAATCTATGATCTCAGTTATGAATCAAAGGACAATTGGCCTTCCAATCCATTACTGATCTTATATCCTTCAGTTAGACCACTACTCAATATGGGGCATTCCAAACAATACAGCCCCAGCCCATTCAATCTTCCCTTGTGATTATATTTCTCCAGTTCAGGCCAAGCCTTTGCAAATATCCTCTGTACCCTCTCAAGGACAGTCATATCCTTCCTCTGGTGCAATGATAATAACTGCATGCAGTGCCTTAGTTGTGGGATAGATAATGTTTCATACAGTTCCAACATAACCTCAGATCCTCCTTAGGTCAGTTAACATTCCGAAATTTGACATCAAGTATGTTCAAGGTCTGAATTCCTATTTATCAGCACAACAAAACTAACGTGGAATTTAAATAGCAGTCAATCTGGCCATGCAATGATCCTACTACAGTCCCACGACCACACACATCTTTGGTAATAACATTCTCAAATGCAACTAGCAACAACCTGAAAATATCTCACTTCCTTCAAACAAAAATCCAAATTAATAAGTCATTAAAAAAAAATAAAATTGGAAACTCGGATAGAGAATGCGCCAAATCATTCGTGATGAAGAACAGAAAATAAGTTATTTTCCTTCCTTATTTATTTCTTTTGTATCTCTGCAGATATTAGAGAGAGAGAGCGAGAGAGCAAAACACAGGCTACCATCAAACACACTCCAATAACACTCACAATCCTTCTCTAATTATGTTGTCCACAATAAATAACATTACCCGTGACAATAATTAGCCCATCCATATAACGTTATTTATTATGAATAATTTCTCAGAATTGGATGCATTATGTGTTGCAGATTTTTCACCCTACAGCTTCAGAAACAATTATAGAATCAATCATGTTTTCAGTCTGGAGGTTATTTCGTTACTATAATGTGATTGGATGATGAACTGGGTTAGCAGGTTATCCTTACCTCCAAGGCCTGGGTTGGAATCCGAGACATATGGGGAGATTGAAGATCTCCTCCTCCTGATGGCTTATAGTGTTCCAAAGGAATTGAACTTGGAAAGCCTCACAGTTAGCTCACAGTACATTGACCCAATTCAACATAAATTGAATACTTCTCTCAACGAAGTAGAAACAAAATATCAAAATTTGTTGCAGGCCAGGAGACCATTCAGCCCATCATATCCACACCAACTGACCATGAACCCTCCAGCCTTATCCCACCTTCCAGCACTTGGTCTGTCTCCTTGTGAATTGGCACAGGGATAGATTCCAATCACTTTATCATCTTGGAGAATCGTTTATTATTGGGCAAGTCAATGTTTTTCTCAATTTCCTGTCTGATCAATTGACAAGTATTTGTAGGTAGAACATTTGCTTTTCACATGTAACATATAAATAATTATTTTATCTCTGGTGATAAAAAACAAAAGGGTACATTTTTTGTAGTCTTTCAGATGTTTACGTATTTTTATCTTTAGAAATGTCTAGCCCACAATTTCATTTTTCTGATTGGCACTAAGGTATCGAAGAACATTAGTGGACTCATTCAATCTGGTTGCTGCGCTGGGAGTCTTGTCCTTTCATCACAGGGAACAACCATTAAGTATAGCCTTCAATAAGTTGTAAGTCAAAACTTGGCAATTTCAGACATTTGCTGCTTAGCATGGTTCCTGGCCTGATTAGCTGATTGTCAAGTAGGGCAACTACATCATTCCTTTTCAAGTCTTTGGAAGATGGATCAGCTCCAAGTAATTTTTGGATTATCTACTAATAGAAACAGGGTGGTAACATTAACCTGACCAGCCACTGCGTCAAACAAATAGTGGCACAGGAAGGACCTGAAAAAGCAAGAGAAAATACCTCAAATTAGGAGGAAGGCAGTGATCAAATACAATCCCAAATATTTTATACTCACACAAAAGACCAATTGCTCCACTAAAAGGTCATGGGGGTCTAAATCCAGTGCAGGCACAAACAAAATGTAGAGTAGAATCAAAACTACTCTTTAAAATATTAGATGTTGCTTGACCATCTGGAAAGAAAGATTCAATAGCTCAAAATGATGTGATTCATAAATAACAAAACTATTAAATTATGAGAACCAGTTATATATGCAAGGTTAGGTGTTGCCTTGAGAATTGATGAGCATAGGAGTAGCATAGCTGAGATAGTAAAGGTAATTAACAGAAGTGAATACATGGGAGATATTCATTCCTCTCATGGGAAATCCAGAAATAGGAAACGGAACTTTCAAATTTGAGGTAAGGCTGTTCAAGGTTGATGCCGGGGGCATTGATTGACAAAAAAAGGGCAGTGAAAATCTTGAACTATCCTGCCAGATATCTGCACAAAAACCTGTTGAGACTAGAAGTGACCTGAATGTTTCAAACTAAGATTGCTAGTTTTTAAAAAAAATATTAATTTAGGGTGTTAAATGTTATGAAACCAAGGTAGGTAGATAGGCTATGGTTGATCATTGTCTCAACTCTAACAGGCTTGAATGGTCTGAATGGGCTCCTTCTGTTCCTATGTAACACACTTAGTCCATCAGATCCCATCTGCATTAAAGAAAAAATTAACTGCATTTCCAAACAACTCTTGTTTTACTCCACCATCTTCCCCATAGATTATTATAAACATTTACCACTTACATAGTCTCAATTTCTACTTGCAAACCTAGTCAGCTCAAGTTGCAAAATAATTAGTAAAGCACAGAACAAGAGATCAACTGTCACATAAATCCTGCATCTTCACCCTATCCATAACTTGCTCAAGCATTTGTTTCCAAATACTATTAGATGCAACAGTCTGGTGAATTCTTAAATTTAGCTTAAGTTCTCAGGTTGTATAGCAATCAGAGGGTTTAGCCTATCAGTAGGAAGAGTAAGACCAAGCAGAGGCCTACCCTACAGAAAGGGAGATTCTTTCACCCTTTTGGAATCTATCTATTAATGTAATAAAAGTAGGGGTCAGACTTATATTGCTGTCCAAGCACAAACAAAATCACTATCCTGCTTTACCACAAATTTTCCAATAACCCCAACCACTTTCAAAATTATAATCACTCAACAGTTCCTTCCAAGATCAGATCAAACCCTTTTTTGAGAAACTAAAACCTAACAATCGAATAACAAGGAAAAATATACCAGCAGGCATACAGTAGACCAAAATTACGTTATGGGTGTAAACATGGACCTTTACTCTGAGAAGAAAATAATTCCCAGATGATCAAGTCAAATTGAACAGAATCCAAATACAAAATACACAAATGGAACAGGAGTTGAGCTCAGGTGCAAGTAATAATGAACAGCAACAAATAAACAGCTTTGGCTGATTAAATCCCAATTAAGTAAATTGCACAATTTAAACAAAGTAATTTCTTATAAATATACCAGGCAACACAAGCTAAATGAAGAGTACTGGAGAACTAAACAGCACACTGGGCCAGTGTGCTTAGCAATATTTATTTTAATAGAAATTGAACTTTGAAAATACATGTCTGCCCAGGAGCCCCTGTTTACTAAGTAGAATTCAGCTGCCCAAGGTTCAAGCTGTGATTGTGACAAATTCTTGCGTTTTTTGTAAAAATTAACCTGCTTAGACCTGTGTTAATGATGCACCTCTGTGGTGATCACATTTTGAAGTGGGACTGGATATGAACTTTCTGGCCCAGAATTGGGGACATTTTCACTGTTGCAGAGGATCCCATAAGATAGAAATTATTGATTTGGGTTCTTAAGTAGATTGCCTCATTAAACTGCTCTTCCTCAGGGGACATTATGTAATTGTTTGATTCTTTGTTCAAATGCTCTTCCTGTTAGTTAATTGTGGATCAGTGTTAGTAGAGGTGGTGTTTTCAGTAGCTTGTAGCTAAAGGAAGTGATGTGGAGATTTTCACGCTCTTGACAGAAGGTGTTGCAAATATTGAGGTAGTCTATTGGGCAAAGTTTGAATCTTGTTTACTTATTTTTATTAAGCAACTTGAAGTACTGTCAATAAACAAGATATTAACTTAAATTTTCAACTGCCTAAAGAGGAGACTAAGGTTATGTAAAGAATGGAAATTTTAATGATGTGGGAATGTTGTAAACTGTTATTGTGTGAATTGACCAGAATAATGGAGTAATCTGAAATTCACAGGGTCTCTTTCTTGCTACAGGTTAATAGCTAATATGAACAATTGCATATTGTCCATATGCTAATATTTTGAGCAAAATCTGGTCTATTTTATCTAACCCATAATTTCACATACAGAATAACCTGAGACAACTGACACCTCTGTTTTTAGTATCTTATGCAAATGATTGTACTACAAAAAAAATATTATGTTCAGCCTAGGCTCCTATGATGCTGCTTGGCCTGCTGTGTTCATCCAGCCCTGCACCATTATGTTTAGCCTCTTTTTTTTTAAAAAAAACCACATCTCCTTCTCATAACTCCTTGCAAAGGATGAATATTTCCTCTCTAAAGGTGGCAAAAGTTTAACATAACAAGCAATACATGTTCTAGTCCCCACTTTTTTTTTTTAGATTTTGTGTATTGCAGAACTATGCAGAGGTGTTTCTAGTTTTCAAAGTGTGCAGCAGGTTTACTTACAACAGTCATAAAATATCTCTGCAATCACAAAATGACTGTACTTTTGTTTACCCCAGCTCCAGCTTCTAGTACAAAAACAAAATCGCTGGAAAAGCTCAGCAGGTCTGGCAGCATCTGTGAAGGAAAAACAGTTAACGTTTTGGGTCCGGTGACCCTTCCTCAGCTTCTAGTACCTTGTTCTGAACCCACATCCAGGCTTGACCAATCAAGCATGTTCAGCAGACCAGTTACCAGCCTATCATAATCAAACATGGAGCCATTCAACCTGTGAAGGTTGCAAATGGGGTGCAGGTTGTAATTTATCACAGTAGGCCAATGTGCCATTTAAAGTGTTTGTGCGAAGAAGATCATTAAGAAAAAAATTCAAGGAGACTGCAATGCTGGACAAAGTGAATTGCTCATATTTTGGTGGCTGCACTGCATATCAAAGACGTTGTTCTCAATGAAGTGCTGTATTTCTCTAATTTAATAGCTTTCCTGTACGTAAACATTGACTTGTACTGGTTTCTCAGAAAAAACTTGCAATGAAGACTGATGTTTACTTGTGTCAATTGTGAAACAATTCCAGTTTTGCATATAGCACACTCATATCATGGATGTGACCAAATATCAGGTCATGAAGCAAAATTCAAATCTTGTGGAAGCAGAATTGAAGTAAATGCTGTATTGACAGGTGCAGTGGATTATACCCCTTATTTTGTGTAGTCTTGATCACACTACTTTAGGCAAATGTTCATTTTGTGTCTTCCTGTGAAGTGAATCTAATTTAATCCCAAATTTGCAGTTCACCACTTCTTTAAATTTTTGATGATGTACTCAATGTTTATTTTGAAACAGCCATTTGGATTTATCTCCCACAAATATGCACCATCTTGTATATATTCCAAAGCCTTTATCTCAAGGCTGAAATGCCCAAATTATTAGCTCTTCCTTCACAGTCTTATGGCTCTAGGAACCAACATAAATGTTTGTTATCCTGACCTGAAATGTCTCTCTTGTGTCCTCAAAGACCAGACTGAGCAGAACACTCTGCAGCTCTTCCTCAATGTGTTGTAGGCCCTTGACTGTAAAACCCTGAGTGACCAACAGCTTCTTTTTGGTATGGCACTCTGCTCAATTCATGCTGTTTTGTAAGAAATCACTGAAAACAGAAATCCATAGATATGTCTGCACCACCCAAAGGGTCCCTGGAGAGGGAGCACACGCTCTCCATTGGCAGTTTGTGACCACGGACACCACAGGGGACTAGAATTCATAATCAGACCCTGCAACCAAATTTCCTTTCCAATGTTTTCTTTCCCTACAGAAACTCTATTTAAGAGGCATTCTCCTGTATTTTTAGTTTACTTGGTGTAATTAGCTTAATCAACCTAAAAAGGGGAAGCTGTGAGTTAGGGTTGCCTGTAAATATGGTCTTGTACAAGTAAGAGATACCTATTGGTTTTTTTGGCTAGAGTCAAACTCCAA
Source organism: Rhincodon typus (assembly GCF_021869965.1). Classification (NCBI taxonomy): domain Eukaryota; kingdom Metazoa; phylum Chordata; class Chondrichthyes; order Orectolobiformes; family Rhincodontidae; genus Rhincodon; species Rhincodon typus. The sequence goes on along the minus strand of NC_063359.1, from coordinate 25,271,905 downwards.
TATTTTTGTTTCCTTGATTGATTCTGTACAGAATCAATGTGTTTGTGACTGTTTATTCATAAAAATGAGTGTTTGAAATAAAAGGCTGAGACCACTTCTCTCTGCCTTTTAGGTGCAGCTGCAGGGTAATGTGGCTCTGTTCTGTCTCCATGTTCACGTGTCTCTTTCATACATCTTTTAGTTTAAAAGGTTGGGGAGAAGGCAGACTCTTACTGGCCCTCCAGCTTTGAAAGCCTGCACTTACCTGGATGGTAAGCTTATCCTCTGGCTAGTTTATGGTGACCATGTTTCCAAGACAATGCAGGCATTTGAACCTCACGTAACACGGTCAGTCATGTTCTGCATGCTGTGAGGAAATGCCTGCACTATGAATTGGTTTATTTTCCAAGTAGACCCAAAAATGAGTGTTATAACGATAAGATCTAAACATTAAGTCATATTGCAACTTGCATAAGCCAAGAACTTGACGTCTGGCAAGGGTTGACCAGGAGGAGTACCTTGCCGTGTGTGTCTGCATGTAGGTACACAGAATGGGCTCATAGCGCACCGCCTTTCCAGTGCCAATGATCAAAGAGTGTACTGTGTATATCTCAAGGGGATAAGATTTTCCATTTACACTCTCAATGTATGGGTTAGGAAAAAGGTCTTAAGAAACAGGTGTGAGAATAGGCATTTCAGCCCATTGAGTCTGCTCTGCCATTCAGTCGTATCATTGCTGATCTGACGATCGCCTTTCTTCTACTCTCCTGTTCTTCTGGTCATCCTTGGATTTTTTTTTCCAAATCTGCATGTTATTTACATGCTTCTTAGTTGAATAAAAGAACCAAGCAGATTATATTTTTACAAAATATATTCTCTTGTGGGATGGGGGTGTCACAGGCTGGGCCAGCATTTATTGCCCATCCCTAGTTGTTCTTCAGAAGGTAGTGAGTTGCCTTCTTGAACTGCTGCAGACCACATGCTACCAGGATGGTAAGTGGCTTGGAGGAGAACTTGCAGGTGCTGATGTTCCCATGTGCCTGCTTCCCTTGTCCTTCTCAATGGAAGTGGGCATGACTTTGGAAGGTGCTGTCTGAGAATCTTTGAATTTCTGCAGTGCATCTTATAGATTGATACTCAGTAGTGGTAGTGTGCACTATGTCGCATCCAATCCCTCTATCAATCAAGCCAGCTGTTTTGTCCTAAATGTTGTCAACCTTCTTGAGTGTTGTTGCAGCTGTGCCTATCTAGGCAAATGGAGAAATATTCCATCACGCTCCTGATTTGTGTCTTGTAGATGGTGGACAGCCGTTGGGGAGTCAGGAGGTGAATTACTTGTTGCAGCATTCCTAGCCTCTGACCTGCTCTTGTAGCCACTATTTGAAGTTCAGGTCATTGGTAACCCCAGGATATTGATAGTGGGTGATTCAGTGATGATAATTCCATTGAATATCAAGGGATGGTGGTGGGATAGAGAGTCTATCTCTTATTGGAGATGATCATTGCCTGGCATTTGTGTGGTGTGAATGTTTCTGTCAATTCACCAGCACCCATTCTAGTTTAATGTCTGATGCCAATTTCACTCCCAAAGCTTTCTCTGTTCATTAAAATTTTTAAATATTATAACAGGATCTTTTAAAAAGTGATTATATCATTCACAAGAACCTTCAATTTTATGGGATGACTATGTCATCTGAATGATGAAGACTTTTACCCCGATTGGTTTACACAATAACCCTTTCAGGGCTGCTTTTCTCAATGTCACAGTATTGGGGAAGTGCTGTGTCAGCGCTCCAGCCCAGCACCACACAAAGGGGCAGATTCAATCCTGCATGAGAAAAGAAACTGTAGAATAGTCCCCAGAACAAAACAGCTGCATTCAACCATTTGAAACGCCTGTGTCCACACACACAGTGGGCCACTCTCATCCTTGCAGAGTAGGAAAGAGAATATAATTTGTAATGTACAAGCACATGGAAATACACACCCATACTTATCTATGCAGCTACGCACACAAGTACAATTTATGCATGAGAAACAAGTAACAACCTAACCTGGCATAAACCAATATGGCCACATCACAAACATGCCTGAGCTACAGAGGGTTTGAGAACTTCCCAAAACAGCTGTACTTTTGGCTCACAGGTCATCAGCACCTCCATTTGAAAGGAATAGTTGGCAAGTTGATACTCATGAGACCATTGTGTTTCCGTTCTTTTATAAAAGAAATAAACTGAAGAACGTGATTGCAAAAGACAAAAATCCTGAAATTCAATTAAAAAGACAAAATATTTTAACTCAGTCCCTTATTCAGTTCTATACAGTACTGAATTGTTAGCATTTTCACATGTTAGGGGTTGGCATTTATGACAGTTTGGTATTGCAATAGTTTTTGCTTCAAGTGCTGAGTGTAATAACCCTTTCAAGCTCACCCACACTGTTTACACTGTCCCATTCTTTTCTTCCTATGTGCAATAGTTCTTTATTTGTTTGTTTGCAAACTATTGTTACCATGTGGAAGACTGCAATTACTGACCATTCCCAGTTGCCCTGGGAAGGTGGTGATGGTCCTTTTTCTTAAGGCACTACAGTCAGTGTGGCAATGGTGTTCCTACGGTAGGGAATTCTAGGATATTGACCCAGTGACACGGAAGGAATGATGATATATGTCTAAGTCAAAATGGTGTTCCCATGATATTGCTGCTCTTGTGCTTCCCAATACAAGATGTCATGAAGCAGGCAGCAGCTATCAAAGTAACTTTATCGAGTCAGTACAGTGCATCTTGTAGATAGTGCACACTGCAGCAGCCATGTCCATGCGCCAGAAATGGAAAGAGTAGCTATAAAATCTGAGGCACCAGGCAAGCAAACTGCCTTCTCATAGCAAATGCAATTCTTAGACTTTTTCCCTTGTGACCTTGTCAAAAGTTGATATAGTCTGAAATTATTTTTAAAAATTACGTTGCCTGACAAATTACAAATATGGAAATCTCAATCTAATTGAGTAAAATCACCACTGTACTAATTCAATTTTGGTCATAAGAACTCTCAATATTTAATCATTTCTCTACCTTAGTGCACATTAGGAATATCTTTAAAAGTACAAAGAAGGTATATTTTCAAATAGTATTTAGAACCTTAGTTGTTTTTTTTTTAAAATCAACACTAAACAAACTCAATAATTGCACCTTTCAGAAGCCGTTAGCTGTCTGAGAAGACTTTTGGCCCAATTTTTTAGTGAGATGATAACCAGCAAATACATGCGTTGAAGCCTTCTGCACTCTAGACCCTGCAGTGCCCACTGGTCTCAGAAAGCTTCAAGCCAGTTGTGGACAACGTGTGCTCCTCTCCAGGGACATGGGTCCATTTAAAATACTTAGTCTTCCAGGTATTCTGAGGGACTCTTCTTTACTCTACAATGTGTAAAACAAAAGGACAAGACTTTTGATGTCATTTACAAAAGTGAGCTTAGTTTCAAACATGCTTTCTTAAATTCAGCTCCCTGGTAGTCACTGCACAACACCCTACCCTTCCACTCAATTATAAAACAGACACTGCAGTTGATGATCATAAGGATAATTTTGATTTTAGCTGATAGTACACTACAAGTAATATCAAATTAGTTACTTTGTACAGTCCTCCTGATTTTTGTTTTCATCAACATTAGAATTGAACTACATTAGCAATATATATTGGGTGAACATAAGTGATTAGATCGTTAACATTATTGCCCAAAGTTAAAATTATATTTTGTCTATTCACGAATGAGATCATGACCTCACTCCTTACATTGCCGTTCAAAAGTAGTTGTAGTGACATAGAAGCATACAGCATGGAAATCACAGTTCAACCAGTCCATACCAACTGTGTTCCCAAACTAAACTAGTTCCACCTGCCTGCACTTGGCCCACATCCCTCCAAATCCTTCCTATTCACAAACTTATCCTAATGTCTTTTAAACATTGTAACTGTACCTGCATCCACCACTTTCTCTGACAGTTCATTCCAAACACGAACCACTCTGTATCTTTTCTAAATCTTTCTTCTCTCACCTTAAAAATATGCTTCCCTAATTTTGAGCTCACCCACTCTCAGGAAAAGACCCTTGTCATTCACCTTATCTATGCCCCTCATGATTTTATAAACCTCCATAAGGTCACCCCTCAATGTGCTAAGCTCCAGTGAAAAAAGTTCCAGTCTTTCCAGTCAATTTTTATATCTCAAACCCTCCATTCCCGGCAACATGCTACTAAATCTTTTCTGACCCCTCTATACAGTAATAGTATCCTTCCTATAACAGAACAACCAGAACTGCACATGGTACTCCAGAAGAGGCCTTACCAATGTGCCGTCAACAACAACATGATGTCCGAACTCCTGTACTCAAAGGTCTGAGCAATGAAGGCAAACCTTGTAAACACCTTAACCACCCTGTATACGTTTGCTGCAAATTTCAAAGAACCATGTACCTGAACCCCTAGGTCTCTCTGATCTACAAAACTACCCAGGGCTCTACCATTTAATTGTGTAAGTGCTGGAGCAGTTTGTATTACCAAAATACAATACCTCACATTTATCCAAATTTAGCTCCATCTGCCACTCCACAGCCCATTGTTCAAATCCTTTTGTCTGTAGAATGTTCAGTTTTCAACATCTTTAAAACTTGTGTACTTCACCTGTTAACCATAGCAAAAATGTAAGAAAATATTAAAGACATTGGGAAGATCAGGAACAAGGAGAGTGTATGTTCATGCAATTCCAAAACAAACATTGCAGTAAAGTAAGTAGTCAGCTTGTCCCTCTACCTCTGGAAAATTATTTTAATGACGTTCAAAATGATAGACTGTAAATTTGAGGGAGGACTTTTGTGGTGCAGTCAGGAGACCTGGGATAAAGTCCCACTTGCTCAAGAGGTGGGTAATAATATCTCTGAACAGGTTGAGAAAATATGTGGACTGCAAATTTATTCTTTTGTGTTTGGTGGGCCTGGATAAAACAGATTGGCCAATTTTAAATGAGTTTCAGGTAGGTTCTCATTGACAACACATAGCTGGTAATATTTACCTCTGAATGAGAATCACAGAAAGATTATTAAAGGCAGCTATTGTGAAGAATAGAAAGCATTACTGCGGCATTAGATACCACTTTTGTGAAGATTGAGGAGGACATTGCATCTCACCAAGTTATCTTCGATACCAACACTAAAAGTGGATTTTGTTCCCCAGTATCATCATACACCTTAATTTGTTTTGAACTGTGGACTGAGGCAGAGATATGCGGAGAGAAGAATTACTAATCTTACTGACCGTGCAACAATCAATACGATCAGCAAAATTGTTTTCCTCACACCCACACCTATGTCAACCCATATTATGGTGGAACACTCACTTAGCATGGGACAGGAGAGGGACCTGCTGAACTTAGTGCTCCAGGGACCTTTCATATCAATAAAGCATCTTTCAACCTCTTGGTGACCAAGCTAATAGGTCCATTCACCTATGAACAAATTGGTGGTTGTTTTATTTGCTGCAAAGCTTATCAGTCATAAAGTGAAACAATAACCATTTATCATAGTTTAAATACAAATGATAATTAATAGCAAGCATATAGCCATACCATAACTCTGATTTGAAAAAATATATATTTGCAAGTTGTCAGTAAAATAAATAGTATAAACATTACGTGACAGCTAAGCAGAGAAATGCCTTTTCAGTTCTGAGAGGTTGGTAAAAGGATAATTTCAATTCTACTGCTTATGGTAAGCCTTTTTGAGAAAAAGCCTGAAGGATGAAATTTGTATTATTTGCCACATTACTGCATGACTTTTATCCAATTTAAGAAAAGGCCAAATTATACTTGTAATTCAAAAGGATCCACATCCTTAATATTGTAAAGGAGCAAAGTTAAAGAACACTAATGATGCCCGTTGGGTGCAGGCCATGCAAGTGGGGCCCAAAGGTTGCTGATGGCCTCTCAATGAACCTCATCAGCTTTTGACAGGTTGTTGCCTATGGCCACCAGAGATGTGATCATGATGAGAGACGTCTGTGTGTTCATTATGCTGCCTGTGCCTCAGCCAATGGTGCTTTACTCCAAAGAGCTTAGATTTTGAAATAGTATTTTCTTTGATTTATAGCGTAAGCAATGGAAGCATGGTTCTGACAGCCGCCATCAATAGTTTCAGATTTCTTTTCAATCTTGCATTCCACTGTCAGAATGGCTTGAAGCTTTTCACTTTTAGTAATAGCAATTACTATAGCATTTCATTGCAGAATCATATCAAAGCACTTCTTATGACTGGATCAGTTTTAAAAAGAAGTTTGTTGCTAGTTGTTACAATATTATTTTGATTAAATTAAAATATTCTATACAATGCTGCACATTCAACTTGTTGAGTTAGAATAAACCTCATATCTGTAAACTTTCATAATTATTATTATGCTGTCAATAAAGACCAATGAAAATACCTGCTTCTGTTTTCTTCAGAGTTAACAGTAGTGCTGCAGAATCAAGTGTCAGGAGGTTCTTTCCTTTTTGCCCAACATCTCCAGGAGTAATTTCAGGTCACAGTGGAATTCAGTTTGAGAGTGAAAAATATATATGGTCTTGGGAAAATCAGGTCAATTGCAAACAAACTTCAGCTATTACTTATTCATTCCAATCTTCTCTCCAAAAAAAAGGAAAAGGTGGGTGGCACAGTGGCTAGCACTGCAGTGTCACAGCACCAGGGACCTGGGTTCAATTCTAGCCTTGGATGACTGTCTGTGTGGAGTTTGCACATTCTCCCCATGTCTGTGTGGGTTTCCTCCCACAGTCCAAAGATATGCAGGTGAGGTGGATTGGCCGTGCTAAATATGGAGTTTTGGGGATAGGATAGGATGCTCTTCAGAGGGTCATTGCAGACTCAATAGGTCAAATGGCCTTTTCCTGTGCTGTAAGAATTCTATTTTAAAAGCAAACTTATACGCAAATAATATAATGCATCATTTAATTTTTATGATTAGGGACTTTCAGAGAAAGCAAAGTGAGTCTATGTCTTTCGTTTTTAACTGGAACACTGAATGAGTCATTTGATGACATTTGTTACTGTGCATTAATTTGAGCAATAGCAATAATGTGGGAACATCACAGATTTCTTTGGTTTTCTTAATACCTCATGTTAAAGCTGCTACAGAGTTTACTGTACATATTAACTAGGTTACTCAGTAATGTACCGTAGTTTATCTTGGTGGGGTGAACTAACACTGTCAGCTGTGTATAATCCTTTGGATGGAAAGAAGAATATTGCAAAGATGCAGTGTTATCTTAATTCCAACGGATCTTTGTCACATGCTAACAGGATCTTTTGGCTTCCAGCCCAGACATGATAGGCTGAATGGTCTCTTCCTGTGCTATAAAGTTCACCTCCAAGAGGTAACTGGCTGAGTTCCTGCCTAAGCAACAATGCATTCCGAACTCAAGGACAATCTGCACAAAATACAATTTGGATCTTTATCCTTTAATTTGGGGTTCATATTAGTCACTTTTGAAATGTGAATCCAAATAAAACACACTTTGTTCCTTTCAAATAATATGATTTATGTGAAGTTGTTCAATTTAGCCAGAAGAATAAAAAGCTGGGTATTACTTAAACAGAGCATAACTGCAGAATTCCAAAGTGCAGAGAGATCTGGATGTTCTAGTGCAGGAGTCACAAGTGAATATGCACATACAGTAAGCAATTAAAAAGGCTAATAGGATGCCATGCTTTATTAGGGGAGAAATTGGACATAAAAGGATGTTGTACATTAGCTCTGCAGGGCTTAAATATGTTGTTCGCAGTTCGGAGAAGGCTTATGACATTGATATCTAGAATCAGCAGGCTTATGAGGAAAGGTTGGACAGACTGCACTTCTTTCCTCTGGACTGCTGAAGAGTGAAGGTTGACTTAAGTATATGAGATCATGAAAGGTCTTGATAAGGTAGGCATGGTAAGGATGTTTCGTCTTGAGGGTGAGCTGAGAGCAGGGTGGGGGGGAGGGGCATGGTGTTAAAAATGAGGGGTCATACAGAGCTGAGGTGGAGTCTTTTCTCTCAAAGATTCTGCAACTTTGAAATCTTTTTCCTCAGAAGGTGGAGGGAGTGGAATCATTCAATATTTATAAGACGGATGTAGCTAGATTCTTGTTAGGCAAGGGAATCAAAGGTTATTTGAGGTGGAAAGAAATGTGGAATTCAAAACACAAACCACTCAGCCAGGATCTTATTGAATGGCAAAAGAGGCTCATGGGGGGCAGATATCCTACGTCTGCTCCAAATTTGTATATTTTTGTGATATACTGAATGAGAGCAAATTACAAAAACCATTCCATTGTGAAAAAATATTTTTTTTATTGTGGGATTGCTTTTAATGTTTTTAAAAGTATAATCCATTTTTAAATTAAAATAACACAGTCAAACCAAAGTTTTAACATTTGTACCAATTGTTGCTGCTTAGGCCTTATACACTGACAAGTTTGAATGGCAATGCATGCAGTTAATTAGCCACGGCTCACAAAGGACCATAGACATAACTCTCTCTCTGTCTGTTAAAGGGGGAAAATGGTTATATAGCTCAAGCTCCACCAATCTGCATTAAGCAGGGGTTGGGGAGGCAGGGCTCTCTGAACTACCACAACTGATGAAGCAATTGAATCCTTGGTTTTATTTTGCACCACTTACTAGCCCTCTATTCAACAAAAAAATCTGAACCACGCCAATGCACACAACTATTTTGGAAACCGAGTACTGCTGATTAAAAGACACATTTTGTCAAATGCTTTTCTTACTCATCAGGATAACTTACAAGAAAAAGCACTGTAAACGGAAAAAACAAACATTTTATACGACATAAAAAGCTTTCAGAAAAGTTTGGCAGTTAACTGTCAGTCACCATCTAATTGATGCATTCTGTACAGCAATGGTTCTACCAATCAGCACACCTTCTTTTCATATAGTATGAAAAAGGTTGATTTCCCTTTACACTGGTATTTCTTGTGAATTGTTGTCTGTTGTGATGGGTGCAACAAGAAGAATAACAGCAAAGTGTATTTCTCAAAAACATACTCAAATTTGGTGCGATCAGACAACTATTATTCTGGAAATTTTGCAGTTTAGGCACTAGATTAGCCTGTTGTTATTATCATAGTTCATTTCATGGGTTACCGATCTCTGATTTGCTGTCACAAAGATCTATGTGGTACCCACAAGGAGAGGAAACCAGTTACTGAGTGTGCCTACTCACAGTTATTTAGTACAGCTTTAGTACAGGCCTGTCTTTTAGGCACCATCAGTAGATCGCCCAGTGAACAAAACCATTATTGGCTTTCCAAACAAAAGTTAGTCAAATTTAAAACTACTCTGACAGCAGTAATTACATTTGCTTTATGTTACAGAGTTTACCATTTCGTTTAGGTGGGTAAAACCATAATAAAGCATATGGAGATTTCGTAAAGAGGCTAAACTAGTTTAATAAAATCCTGGTACATTGAATGAAATCTATTCAGCAGTTTCAGGGGAAAAAAAACCCTGGTGTTGGAGAGTCATATGAGCAAAAGATCATAATACTAGGTGCCAGAGTTCTCAATTGGTCAAAGGGTTCATACCATTGAATATTTGTGGTTGTTTTGAGAAAGGCTGACAATGTTCAATCTGTGTTGACATGGCTGATAGATTACCAGAAGGTACACACCACCTGCTCTTAGCACCTAAGGAAAAAAAATCAGTCAGGGTTCCTGATCATCACCCGGTGGAAAGTGCAGTAACTAGGACGAGATTGGTCTTTGGTATGAAGAGCCCAGGCTGAACTAGTCTGCTGATGCTCATTGTCAATGATCATCCCAAACAATGATCACTTGGATATGTATCTGCACATTGGCAAGCAATCAAAGCATTCAGGGTGGTGAGACAACTAGCAAGAACAAAATCTGACATGATCCGGGAACAGACTTATGGTTCAGAACTCTCTTCATGTGACCTCGCAATATTATACTCCTTGGCAACAAGAAGGAAGAATAAAATGACGATGAAAGAATACAACTAAATATCTCCTTGTATGACATTTGTATTTACCTACAATTAAATGGATTTTTTTATTGCTTTAACTTTTATGTAGATCCATCTGTTCACCTGGAATCTAGAAGACTGTTTACTTTCTTGAGCTGAATGTGAGCAATTTAAAGTTGCTACAAGGCAAGAATTGCTTTAGAAGTCAGAGAGGTTTGTAGCAATATGGAATTTACTCAAAGCTGTTAACTTATCCCACAGATCCAAGTTCTGGGTACAGATAGATCAGACTTGAATCCTTACAAATTTTATTCAGATGATTGTCCAGTCAGCACATTCATGGAATCGGCTACTGTTCTTGCTACTTTTAAAGTAAATAGGATATTTATCCTCAATACAAAGCTCTTCATGTTTTCACATGAGAAAATGAGTCTAATATTATTGGATCTGATTGAATTTATCTCTTGTCCTGAATTCCTACACCGAAGTACTCTATTTTTCACAAAATTATTTCAGCAAAGGCCATAAGATTACCGTACTGCAACCCTATTTGTTGTAAGCAAGGTAAATGCTGCACATACATCCCTTCTTAAAACAAGAAAGTGGATAAAACTCTACAACCGAAGCAGCAATCAAAGCAAAGGAGTTTAAAATTAGGTCTGGTTGCAGTTCTGGCCTGGGCATAGTTATCACTTATAAATCTTGCAGAATACCATTTGTTTGCATTGAAAAGAACTGAAAGGTACAGATGCATAGTACTAGTGTGCTCACCAATAGATCAGTGGTTTTATCGCTGTTCATCAAAAATGAACTTTTATAATATTAAGTACTCTGTAGTGGGAGTAATAAGACAACCAACTGGCAACATCTCTCCTACCTCCTAAGTACAGGACCAAAATTATCATATGAATTAGGAACAGAAGTAGGCCCTTGAGCCTGCACTGTCATTCAAAAAAATCATGGCTGATTGAATTACTTCACAATTCTATTTACTCCTGATATCCTTTCATTCCTTTCCTTATAATGCCTGAAAAACATTCAAAAACTCTGCTTCCACCACTTTTTGAGGAGGACCATTCTAAAGAGTTAAAACCTGGAGAGAAAAAACATTTCCTTATTTGTTTTATATGAGCACCCCCTTATTTTTAGTGAACCCCTAATTCTAGATTGTCCCACAAGATGAAACATCCTTTGCACATCTACCTTTTCAACAGCCTCACGTTCTTGTATGTTTCAATTAGATATCTCTTAGTCTTTCTAAACTCCAGTGACTATAAGGTGCAAGCCCATGGCATCTAATTATAGCGTGGTCATAGTAAAAATTCTGGTTCAAATTCTTTCAAACAGCAACTTGCATCTGTATCAAGCTTTTAATATAGAAAAGCATCCAAAGTAAATCTCAGAAGCATGACCAGATTGTAAAAAAAGCCAATCCTACGAAGCAACTAAAAGGGGTGCATTAAAACTTGGTCAGTAGTATTAACAGGACTTTGGACGAAAGACAATTAAGAGATTGAGTGAGGGTTTTCTTCATGACTGGAGATCATCCAAGACTGGATATCAAACAAACAGTATGAGAACACAAAGGCATTTCAGGAGTGGAGAGTATGGAAGGGAGTGAAGAAATTGGTGGGAAGGTGGAGCTGGAAGTCATGTTGAAATTGACCTCCAGGGGCCCAATTTTAAATCTGTGCAATTGAATAGGTTTTGAGTGATTTAATATCTTGCTCCAAGTCTTCAAATATTGCCACCAAGAGGCAGCATATAGAAACTTAAAGGTAGACTACAATAAATTCTAATAACCACTGAACTTATAAAGGACTGAATCTGGTTCATAGTATATTGATAAAGACTTTACAACCTGCAAGAGACCTTCAGATCATTTTTAATATCATTACTTCATTTTGAAATTATGTCCCATCGATTTGTGTTCCAAAATAATTGGTCCCTTTTGACAAGCCATCTGAGAATTGAAGCAACTATTTTAGTGAACAGCCATAAAATGATACAGGATGTACATTAAATCTCCATTAGTTTCAAATGAGGTTTTGTATACTGTACAAGAAGGTAATGCAAGAGAAGTACCAGTTGGTGTAATCGGTAGTCCACATTTGGCAGTTTGAAAATGGCTAAATTTAGTTTTTTTTTTGTTGATCTATTAATTTCTGCAGCACTGGCCACATCTAGATCAAATCACAAATCATCTGTATTCATTAATGTATACTAACAGACACAAAGTCATATGGGGGAGTTGTCCAGTCCCATCACTCACAAAAGCCAATTGCCCATTCAACAACAAATGTACTTTATTCTCTATTCATCTGTTGTCTATTCATTGGTATCCACTGGAAGTCATATGGAAAATGTACATCTTAAAGTTCTCACCACTTGACTTTAAACAAAATTGTGAATAATAACTCTCCAGGAGTGGATCCATTTTCTTTTTCCCAGGAGATCAAATGAACACTGAGAACTTGTTGCATCATGAAAGCAAAAAGTTTATTTAAGATTTCAACTACATTTAACTACCACAAGGAAGACTTCTCAATCCAGGGTGTAGTCCAGTTAGAAAGTAACACGAAACTTTTTAATACATTATATCACTGCCACAAATTATTTCCATGACTCATCAGTTTCAGAATTGCATACAATACAAAAAAAGGGAGAAAGGAGGGGCTCCCCGTTACACAGGGTGAAATATACAGTACTGAATACTGAATTCTGTATGCATTACATTTTTTTTGCGTGGTTTAGTAATGACATGACCAACATTCAAAATGATCATCAGTATTTACAACAGTTGTACTGTTTGTGTTTAAAATGATAACCAAACCTTCCACTTTAGGATTTTTTTTAAAAGTTGCTGGAGCAACCCTGATTTCTTAAAAGATACAATGTACATTAGATTACATGAAAGGAAATAAAGAGTTAATTACAAGATGCAAAAAAGTAAGAAAGACAAACTACTGTGTGAATATTGTTCAGAGGTAGTAAGTGAGCACTCTAAGCTACAGAACATGTTGAAATTCTATTGGTTTAAATGAGTTTGCATGAGGTAATAAAGCTGTGTCTTGATTGGTGAGATGTATAAATACTCTTTACCTACATTATTTACAACACTCCATGTGAACCTTGCCATTTCCTGCCACAGGTTGAAGTAGCAAATCTGAAAAATTATGAATGCTGCACCCAGCTAGTACTGTAAAACCCAGTCTTCAGCCAGTACAAATTCAGAAACAAAGCATTACTAAGACTAGCATTGAATTAATGTGTTAACAAAATAAATGATTGTAAATAGAACTCTGTTATGGTAGCAAGTTTCAGAAATAACAATATTGGTTCTTGGCAACTCTCTGGTAATTTATACATGGGGCAATAGAACAGCTTAACCGATTCTTCTAAGCGAGTATTCTAGGTGTGAGAAAGGAAATTTGATTAATATTCTGATATCCTGTAACCTTCTGTTGTTATAAGTAAGCTATCAGTTCTAGATATCCTGCTAAAATAGGTTTAAGAAGTAACAAGAGTTTAGCTTTGCTAACGTCATTAATTTATGACTGTCTGTCTGCTTCGGCACCAGCATTCTTGCGTCTTGCAGTCTAAATTGAAACGTGCATTCATACCTCAAAAGGTCAAGAAGCTTCACAATAACATCTCACACATATAAATCTTCAAAAACATGTTTTCACCCTTTGTGCATTCCCATTAAAAAAATCACTTTTTGTTCCACTTTAAGTCAGAAGACACTAGGCCTGTTTAGGTCTTTGTCTCATTCATTAACTGAATAAGGTAAGACTGTGCTATACATAATGGAATTAATATGGTTCTTTTCAATGAGAACCAAGTGTTCCTCTTCTTAAATATGAATTGTACGTTAATTACTTTTTTTTTCCGATTAAAGAACAGGGTTTTACAGTAAAGCAGCAGGTGACTGGGCGACAGAAAATCCACTTTCCTCTCCTACTGGTCAGTGCTAATCAAGGCCTATTGGCTCAGGGAATGGATGTTGCTAGGAGATCAGTTAGAGGTATCAGAGTGCACACTTCCAGGTCCTTCTGTTGGTGAAGTCACAGAAGATGGAGTAGTTGCATCTTGCCATCCTCCATTAGCCTGGAAAACATGAACAGTTGTCTCCAGTTAGTACCAGTCTTGCTAGTGAAAAACAATAACACAATTTCTTTTTTTGAATTGAAATTCAAGGAGCATTTAGGAAAATTAATTATTTGTAAATAAAAGCAATACGTTTCCATGTAAACTCGTACCATAATTTTCCTAACACTTTTGCCCTCAAATGTGGATAATAAACATGTTAACAAATGAGTATTTTTTTTACAGTTGGTAAGTGGTTCTCAAGGGAATGCAGCCAATTATGTTTGGGATCGATTATCTTTCCCTTACAAAGGTTGAGTCCTTTCATTACGCTTACCAAGAAACTCAGGCCATGGACAATACCTGGGAAGAAGGATGGAACTTGCACAAGGAAATAGGGAGGTTACAAAAGAACATTGTTGCTCTTGAGATTTAAACAGTGTATCCTGTTTATTAAGAAACATTGCCGATGTCTCACCCTCTCCTATCCGTAGCACCTGGTCAAAAGTTGGGAACTCATCAAGTGGACAGCAAAAGATGTAATTATCCAACAGATTATGATTTTGACATTAATATTTTACCGCTCATCACTTAACTCTTAATTTTCCATTAAAATACATATTTTTTATATTTATGGCTAAGACTGCTCGCATACTAAGTTCCCAACCTTGGTCTCACATGAACTGACATGGGGGGGTGCAACAGAATAGAGGGTGATTTTAATCTGCACCATTCAGATGCAACTTCACATTTGATGGTTATTAGGCAGTGGAGTAGGGGGAACTAAAAGAGAATCTGATGTTTTCTAGGAGCTGCAGTGATTCCTTACATGGACACCAATGCAATAACCAAGTTAAGGGATGAAGGGTTCAACTGATTGTCACACTTGCTTTCAGAATCCTTTAAATAGAATCCCATCCTTGACAACGTGTCTGGATCTAACAATATGGATCCATCTGTGAAACACCTGTTTCAAATTGATGGCTCACTTTTGTTTTTACTTTAACTTCCTTTTCATTGGTACTATTCTGCACTCTCCAGCCAGAAAGACGTGGGATTTTGTCTGTTGACTGAGTGGGAATGAACATTCATCAAAATGGCAAATCAGTTATAGCTCCATGATTCACAAATTCAAAAAGATTTTGACATTACTGAGAGAATCTTCTGGTTCACTCCTTATTCTATATATTTTCTAATTGGTCTTTTACTGTTTTTCTAAAATACACACACATTAAATATATACATAAAAATATACACATATATAGACATTACAAATATATCCACAAACCCACAAAATATTATCATGTAAAGTTGCCACGAAAAGCACAATTTATTAGACATAAATAAGATCTAGCCTACAGGGCTAGAGTTTTTTTTCATAGACAATCCAGTTTTGCTAGTGGCTATGACTGTCACTAGCAAATTACTTCTTCCACTAGCGAAATTGATCAGAATCAAAGCAAGACTGATGATCGGGATGACAAAATGAAAAGTGAATCCTGGGAAGCTGGGACACTGCTCTGTGGAGCTCATTAGGAAAATCTTGCTAGTGTTTAGAATACTGACTAGCAAAACTGAAAAATCCATGAGCAATTTGCTAGGCAGCCAGTATTAAATTCAAGCCCTGATTATAACTGCTGTCAGACTCAATCTCCTGAAAATTGTCCACAGTTTGCACAGACAACATTATTCAGAAAAGCGCACTCCTTCGAGATTCAGATTTTAAAACAATATTTTTAAGGTTCTGAGTCATTAGTCTGCGGATACCAATAGTTTTAACTCCTGCACACTCAGAAACATTGAACAGATCATATATGGCATCATACAAGGAGTGATCTCTGCTGACATAAGGCAAGGTGGCAGAAACAAGGTAAATATTGAAAATAGTGCCTTGCAAATGAAACCAAGCTAATGCATTTGGCACAAACTAATAATCCATTCAGCTCTGTTAAATGAATACCCGATAATTGAATGATTTTCTTAAATGAACTGCAGTTGAAATTCTATATCTGTACCTAATGTATTCAGTTAGTTCAGTTGAATATTCCTGCTGTGAATTCTTGGATGGTCAGATTATACAATTCACCACTTTTATAGCTGGAATTACAAGATTCATGTTGTGACTTTTATTATTTCTTCAATCTCCCAAATGTGAGGGACAAATACACAAAATCTACACCATTCCAAAATAGCCAGAGTATTTTGTACTTTTAATTTTAATGCAAATGTTGAAGAATATCTCACCGAGCCCCTGACCACAGAATGAATGTCCAAACCATAAAAAGTTAAAAAACATATTTTAAATCAGCTGCTAAAAAGAGCCAGAATCAGAAAGATGCCTCAGTTTTAAATTGCTGACTTCAAATGCAGAGAACAGGCACAACAAGAACAGAACCAAAAATAAAGAGGAATGCTCAGCAGTGTAAGGGCACAATTTTACTGGCATGTTAAAAGTGGTCAAGTTAAGATGTATGTTTTGGTGGAAAAACAAGAGCTGCATTTCATGTGAAATTAAACCATAGAAAGCCTGACATGTCACATGACATAATCTGGGTTGAGGAGGTGATTCATTGTCATACGATCAAGAAACATCTCTCTCGTTCTCTCCAGCATTACTATTCAACCAATAATTCAAAATTAACATGGCACATGCAGGATGCCAATTACTGTTGACAAATATCTCATTTATTCACTTAGCTTCAAGCCTCCATTTCAACTTGTACATATTCAGTTTGCCAGCAGCAGGAACAAGCAGAACAAGATGGACATCTTAGGCCCATGTGCAGGAGCCTGCTTTTTTGATCTCATTAAGTGTAAATTAAATGTGAATTTTGAACTCGGCGACATTACTCTATGCCTACATCAACCACTGGTGCTCCTTACATTTGTTTTGCATCAGGAATGAGAGATACGAGAAATGAGTTCTCCTGATGACTTGGCCTGTAGAGGCAATTGTTGAAATCAATGTCTGATCAAATTTCTGCTGTGGCAGACAGCTTGTCGCTACATATTTTTATGTCAGACAAGAAGAGGGAAGGCGCAGGCCTCGTGAGTTGAGGAATGTTGAGTGGAAGTGACGGGGCAGCCCTTTCTGTAGGGGCCAATGTGAGCCACATTGACTTTGAGTGCTTGCGGCGAAGACTAGCCTTTGCTCAAGTCTCCCATCACCAAACATCAGCAGTAAAAATAGGTTAGCGTATGCTAATAATGGTTTATTTACAATGCGGCTAATTACTGAAGCAATCCATCTGCATTATTGTAAAATTATAACCTATAGCAGTCATGCATGCTGTCGATAAAATCTTTTATTTGTCAATGTAGAAAACTGGCAAACAGTCAGCAATGTACTACCTACTCTTGCTTATGTTGTATGTAAATATGTCTTTCCTCCCTCAAAATATCCTCTACATCAGCATTTCTAAATTAAGAGGTGTATTGTTCAATTTTCATTTTCCATATTTACCAAATCTACAAGCTTCTGGGTGAAAACTAGGTATTGCTTTAGCAGCTATATTTAAACGCGCTGGGAGAAAACTTGGGTTTTGGACTCTCCGAATACCCTTAGATCTCCAAAAGACATACATGGAGTTCGCAAGTGGGTCTTCTAGAACAGTGGTAGTGCCCTAACTCTGGGTGAGGAGGCTCCAGTTGCTCCAGGGGTATGCAATAACATCTCTGAACAGGTTAATTACAAAAGACCTATACAATGTACACACATAAAGCAAATTGTCCTGATTGCCATATCAGTGCAGGCATGAGTGTGTGTGCAGTGAACATCTGCCAGAAGAACGCAGAGTGGGGTGATCATAACATTAAATCAGCATGAACACTGATCTGGTGCCAGTGGTGTGATTTTGGGGCTCAACATCCCAATCAATGCCTTCTCTTAATCTCACAAAGGAAAACATATTCAACAGCAAGAAGAATCACTCGAACTCAAGCTATTTAAAGGGAGATTATTAACTACAACAACAACTTATATTTGTATAGCACATTTATCATAATATTCTATAGAACTGCAAACGAATATAACAAAATAAAACATGATACTGGGCCAAGTCAGAAGATTTAGATCAGATGACCAAACGTTTTGTCACAGAGGTAGATTTTAAGCAGTGTGGTAAGGAAGGAAAGTGAGGAAGAGAACTGGTGAGGCATAGGGAAGGAATTTCAGAAGTTAGAACTTAAGCAGCTCCATGAAGTCATGTTCACTGATGGTGGAATGAATAAAATTAGGAACTCTCGAGGGCTTAGAATTAAGGAAGCATTGATATCATGGAGGATAGTGGATAAGAATACAAAGAGATGTGCAAGGCCGTGGAAGGATTTGAAAATAAAGCTGAGATTTAAGATCACGCTGCATCTTGACTGAGAACGAACGTGAGACAGCAAGCACAGGGTGATAGATAAAATGGTGCATGTTAAGACATGACGTCATCCAAAACCCTACGGTCCAAGTTTACAGTGGAAAAATATGGGAGATCTGCAAGGATGTACTGAGTGGTCAAGTCTAGAGATAACAAAAGTATGACTGAGTATTTCAGCAGCAGATAAACTGAAGCAGTGCAAGGTTGTGTGATGTTCCAGAGGTGGAAATAGATGTTCTTAGTGATGGCTTACAGTAATACAGGTTGCTACAAATCTACAAATGTTTGGTGCTTTCTATGGGTGTTTCAAATTGCAAAAGGCTACAGGGTGTGGTCTGACAAGTACTGAAGGATTTTTTGCTATACTCATGATTTTGGCATAAATCAGTTACTCTTAAACACAAGCACTCATGCATTCCCTTTGGGAATTACAGCATGGCTTGGAGAATGAACAAAGCAGAGCAGAACAACAAGCTGGGAGAGGAAGAAGGGGGAAACAGCTATTAGCAGGAAATCATTTATTCAAGATGTTCAGAGAGCAACTACCCTAATTTTCCAATCTCTGGATGAAACTAGGACCACACTGCATGTGTTTGTCAAGGTGACCAATGATGAAGTTATATACATCTAGAGGTACTCATGGAGCTGGAAAAGTTTGCTTCACCTCACTGACTGAGTTTCTTCACACAGAATTGGACAACACTGAGGTTCTATGCAAAGACAGCTAGCAACTGTCCATTCTCAATTGCCAAAGGCAGGCAGGCAGCACAAGCACAGGACTTGCCAGACTTGCAGACTCTCCCTGGCATAGGGTACAGCACCCCATTTTACAAATTCTATATGTTAACTCTGTTCTGCGCCAAAAGTGAAAGGGATTCTACTTGCTCAATGTCCAGCTGGTGTTTCACCAGAGGTAGTGAATAATCCAGATCAAGCCACTAGTGATGATGTCTTCATTCTCTAGTAGGCAAAGCAAAGGATGGCTGTTGGTTGTAAAGACTAACCACTACTAACATGGCTGACGATTTTAGTACACAACTCAGCATAGCATGGAAACAATATCATTGTGCATACCCAACATCATCGTTCTTCTGAGATAGTAGGAACTGCAGATGCTGGTGAATCCGAGACAACAACGTGCAGGGCTGGATGAACACAGCAGGCCAAGCAGCATCATAGGAGCAGAGAGGCTGATGTTTCGGGCCTAGACCCTTCATCAGAAAAGGGGGAGGGGAAGGGGGTTCTGAAATAAATAGGGAGAGAGTGGGAGGCAGATAGAAGATGGATAGAGGAGAGGATAGGTGGAGAGGAAACAAACAGGTCGAAAAGGCGGGGATGGGGCCAGTAAAGGTGAGTGTAGGTAGGGAGTTAGGGAGGGGATTGGTCAGTCCAGGGAGGACGGACAGGTCAAGGGGGCGGGATGAGGTTGGTCGGTAGGAGATGGAGGTGCGGCTTGAGGTGGGAGGAGGGGATAGGTGGGAGGAAGAACAGGTTAGGGAGGCAGGGACGAGCTGGACTGGTTTTGGGATGCGGTAGGGGGAGGGGAGATTTTGAAACTTGTGAAATCCACATTGATACCATTGGGCTGCAGGGTTCCCAAGCGGAATATGAGTTGCTGTTCCTGCAACCTTCGGGTGGCATCGTTGTGGCACTGCAGGAGGCCCAGGATGGACATGTCGTCTGAGGAATGGGAGGGGGAATTGAAATGGTTCGCGATTGGGAGGTGCAGTTGTTTATTGCGAACCGAGCGTAGGTGTTCTGCAAAGCATCATCGTTCTTCTGTAGGTTGCCCAACCAAAGTCCTAATCTGAATCCTCTGTAATGGAATCTGCAGTGCTACCTTACCCTGTAACAAACTGGCTTGCATTTCTATGCTTGCCTTTCCCACCGCCTGGCTACTCCTTACTTGTGCCTAGTGACTCACTAACCACAAACTCCATCTGTTCCCTCCCTGAGGTGGCTTCGAATGTACCTGCTTGTCCTGGCATGGTTACATCTGTATCTGTAAGGAGAAAGAAAACACAAGGGTAATGGTGTGGTGGAGGAGATTGATGCTTACACCACCTGCAGAGGACCAAGTTGAATGTGAGAAAGAAAATTAGAAATGTGGCCACCATCAATTTTGATGGTTTAAACCCTATTACTGGTCACAGGGTCAGCAACAGGGATTCCAACAAGGGCCAGCCCCATCTCCTCCATGGGGTGAAGGAGCTCCACCAATTAGTTCCTGCCCTCTTATACTGTACGCCACCTCATCCTGCAAGAGAGAAGCAAGTGTATTAGTGAGTGTTGTGTAATCTGTTTGCTTGATGTGGACTACTGCAGTTAAATAGCTGGAAGTGTGTGCAAGTTGTGAGGTGTGGGTTTGAGACTTGCAGCACCGCAAACTATGCAAGGGTTTGGTGAAGCATTTGAATGTTACACATGTTTGTTTTTTTTTAGTTTGTTGTTTGGTGAATGATGCAATGAATGATGCAAACTGAGCAGAAGCTGAGGCCAGTACTGGAGCTAGTAGGATACTGTTTGAAGATTCATTCACTGAGCTTGACGACTGAGGCTACTGAAGTGCTTGCATCCAGAAGCTCAAGGCTCAACTTTTAGCATTGATCCCACTGCCTTACAACTAAATGAGGGGGGCACTTTTATCCAAGGCAATAAAGAGCATCTTTCCTCCACCAAGATCTCTACTACACCATCTGAAAACCTTAGAGTTCACTCTCTTCCAAGCGGTGCAAATTCTCTCTTCTCCGGAAAAGATTATCTTCAGCCATAACTGCCAGCACCCATCTGCTTTAGCTACAATGCACCTCTTCTTTACGAGGTGAGGCTAACTTTAAGAAGTGCAAACTTCTTAATGTGGTGCCAGTCACTCATGATATTGGGTCCATACTTGCAGTCAGCACAATCCACACCATTTATTGGTTCAATGCAGAGATCACTTGAGTTAGCAGGCAGCATTAAATATGGCATCAATGCCGCATCGCAATCAACGAGCATAGCTTAATTGTGCATCATGATCCCTGTGCCCATTTTCAGGGGCTATCCAATTTCAACCCTGCAGATATTCCTGTAACACTTTGAAGACAAAGTGATTCGTCAGAAGAACAGTCCTTGAAAAAAAATTTACCCGCCGTTATACAAATTTGAATTAGTTAAGTACATTTAGCTTCTGATCCCTACGGTGTCCAAATCTAATAAAATTTGAAGGTGATAGCTTCCAATAGGAACATCCGCCAAATTATAAACTTTCCATTTAAGAAAACAACAAGTCTCAACATCTATACAAAACCAATGTACAAAAACATACTGCACTATTACATGACAACTTGTTAAAGCTCATCAACAAGGATAAAATTCATGACTCTAAAATGCTGCAGGCAAGGACAGTTCTACATTCCATCTTTCAATGACAGTTTTTGGCCAATGATACATGCAACACTTAAGTACTTTATACTGATTTTAAATTGAAAGAACAAAAGATCTTTTGCTTTTTTAACTGTGTCTTTCTTGTGTTAGGTAACAGAGCTAATATTCCACATCATGTTCAAATCTTTACATAGGTATTCCATTAAGGAATTTAGCGGTGCTTTGCTCATTCTGGAAAATGTAACCCTCTCTGCCATCAAAAGCTGAATTAAGAAACTATAGTGGCTTACACTGGCAGGGCTTTAGCTTTTCTTTTTCTTCTACGGACACAGAAATAAAAGTGTTCCTTACGCTCAAACTGTGTGGACTGTACAGTGAATTCCCTCCAAGACCATCACTGTATCCGCCCGTCTGATTGATAACATGACGCAGGGAATCCACCTGAAGCAAAAGCAAACAAAAAGAAACATGTCAGACTTAATGCAACAGAGCTGTCTTTCTCCAACAGGAAATTATCTAGTAGATTGCGATGTGTAAGCTTGCCATACTGCCTTCATTACATTAGGATATGTTATTTCATTTTAAATATTTTTAACCCATTGTCCATTGTATTAACATTTGTTTTGTAAAGATATCAGGCTAAGTTTATATTGTGTAGTGAATTCTGCAATTTCTGCCAAAGGGTTCCTTTAATTTTATTTTGCACCCAATAAATAAATTACAGGCAAAGGTTTTCTACAGCCAGTCAGCATGCTGTCTGTCAGTATCAATTTAATGGACCACTCTTAACACAGTGCAGTCACTTACTGACACTTTTTACACAAATGACCACATTGAGGATGACAAACAGTGAAAAACTACACTGTTTTCTTGTAATACAGCCCACCATTTTGATAAATGTTAACCAAGTCACTGCACAAATCTAGTACAGTACTCACCTTAAGTCATTTACTTAAACAGATCATTAAGAGTAAAACTTAATGCTTAATATTTGATTCTACATTTTAAATGCTGCCTTTCTGTCCATTAAAACAGCTGGAAGTTTGGTGGGGGGGGGGGGGGGAGGGGGGGGGGGAAGGCTCAACATGTTTTAGCTGAATTAGTTTCATTTATTTGGTGAGTGTGGGTCCTCACCCTCTCTCCAGTGCCTCCATTAATATATGAAACTTTGACAGACACAGTCTTCAAACTCCGAGAATGAATAATTCTTATTTTGAAAGAAAGAAACAGGTTTCAAAAAACATAAGGCATGAAAAAAATGAGAAGAAAGTTGTGAATGAATATGGCAAAAGCTTACACCAATCATCAAATTCTCCAACTTTTCACCCACCCACCCCTAATTGCTCAAGCCAGAGCCGACTGCATTCACATAGTTTTAAAATCAGACATGGAACATCACAAATAACGGACTCAAAACAATAATGATAAATATCAAAGCAGTGGAATGGATAATTTATTTAATCTGTACTTTAGGTACAGAATATTTACTGGGCTATAGGTCAGATTAAGGCAGTTTAATTTCTAAGCCCTACCCTGCTACCTAGGCCCTAATATTGGGCATTCTTCCTACCTGTGATTGCACATTGGCTCCGACTTGGGACCCTTGGTAAGAATCCCCATTCAGATTCTGCATGTTCATGAACATGTCCCCAGAATTTGGTAGGTTAAAAGAACCAGAAGAACCTGGAAAGGAAAGAGTCAGGCACCTGAATCACAGAGGGCTTTAAATCTCTCCCCAAAGTTCTCAAAAGAAAGAGCACACGAGAGAAACAGAAATAAGGAAGCAAAGAGAAAAGAAACAGTAGCCTTTCCATCACATGAAAAGCATTAAGAAAACTGTGCAGACTCTTTACAGAATGAAGAGTGTCTTTAAAAAAATCTCTGGTCTGCCAAATAACAACCTGCAAAGTTTGAACCGGTGAATTCTGAAATAATGTTCACTGGTATCAGAGTGGGAAATACTCTATGGAGACACCGTGGAACTTACCTGATCAGGAAATAATAAATTATTGTTTTCAGAATCACACGAACTTTTAATCCAAATCTTAAACACAATCAGAGGTGGGACTTAAACGTGGAAATCATGGTACCATTTAATACGAGTAACATAATTTTAACAGTTTCCTTGAAAGAAACTGAAGTTTTTGTTCTGATAAAATTATGCTACTTCATGGGAACACATAATAGCAACAACTTGTGCACTATGCGAAGGAACCTTTGCACTTACCGGAGGTGGGTGTAGTAGGAGAGTTTGCTTGGCTGTTTTGGACAGCAGCTGCCACAGCATGTGCAGCATTTACGGCAGTTTTTGCAGCATATAGGTTGGCTTCTTCTTGGAACTTTCCGATGTTCTTCTTGTACCTGATCCGTTTGTTGCCAAACCAGTTTGACACCTGGGGAAAAGGAGGATACAAAACATCAAAAGACATTGCCAAGAAATCAACTATATTATTATTTCCAAGTGTCATGTCTGGGTCCATCAAATTCACAATTTCCAACTTTCCAGTTGGTATCTTGACTAATTAAGTAATAATCAGGGATAGGTTGTATATTATTAGGGATTGGAGCATGACAAGATTCTGTCTGTCTTTTGGCAGAACAGACACTCAGGGGATTACACATCTACTACAATGTGTGTTTTCAAATTTACTGATGTGATTACACTGGGAAAAAAAATCCAAAGAAACCAAAACATTAATAATAAAGAAGTAATTATTGATGCATTAAATGCCACCTGCCAATCAAAAATTGTTATTGAGCTGGTTACAAAGTGCATTCTTTTCTCTAAAAAGTTAAGTGGTAAGATGAGAAGGCTTGGAAATTCCATTGTTCAATGCTTCTGGTCTGGAACAACCTGGCAACAGTAGAATTTAAATCATGTTCAGTTGGATGAATATGAATAGAGTGATGTAAATCAATATTAAATGAGCTGGTGTTTTGTGCTCTCCCTTTGAACATATTAGAATCAGGATCTGTGTTGCCAAGGCTAATCTTTGTGCATTAACCTGCGCAGGGATCCTTATAAATTCGTTCGTAATCAGTTGTACAGTGGCCAACAAGGGCAAAGCTGAGATGATGCAGCATTTTATTTTCAAAGGTCAAAATCTGCTAACTAGATACCAACTGAAATTTTCTGGATCCCAAAACAATGTCATTCATGTTAATATATTATCATTCCACTTTACTAACACACAAATTATTCATGAAAATAAGCACAACAAGTACCTGGGAATGAGTCAGAGAGCAGTGACCCAATCAGATGACATTATAAAGTGCTGGAGTTAAGGCTGAATGATTCAAAAACTCCAGGTGAACGCAAGATTGGGTACAGATCTTAACCCATACTTGTGTGCTGATTACTTTGTTACCCATGTGTTATTTTCAATGTTTAGTTTCTATAAATGTAAAATTTAATATCTTGTGAGTGTATTGTTGAAGAAATATTTCAAATATTACTACTAAAAGAGAGCTGTTAATCTGGCACGGTGGAAAGACTGGGGAGCTTTTTCAATGTTGTCTAAATTTGTATTTTAATGGTAAAAGTACAAATGTTGCAGCTGTGCAAACGGCAGTGAAAATGTATAATCCTTCATAGTACAAAGCATAGCAAGGTGGTTTAATTTTCTCTGGTAATATACGAATTAACATATTCACCTGAAATTCCATATGCTATTTTAATGCAGCCATTAACCTATTTACAATAATTTAAGTGGGTTGACTGAATCAGAAGACTATTCAAAGGAACTTCATGCAAACATGGTAAAACAGTGCACTGTCAGAGGAAATTAAAGTGATTTGGACAGGAAAACAACCTTTAGTATGTTTTTGTGTCTTGAAGGGTTCAGATGATACCAGAAACCCAGTCAAAGCTTAAATCCTTCTGTAATCATTTAACTCCAACTACTTTTTTAAATGTGAACAATTCTGTCATTCAGATTTTGTTGCTGTGTACATTTACTTTTCTGTTAAAAATCTGTCACCATTGTAGCTGAAGTTTTGCTGTACAGAATAATTTTGATGGATGACTCAACAATATTCACACGAGACAAGGACAAGGAATCACTACTACACCGATAAATGAAGCAGATTCTTGTTCTACACCGCTCGTCCACATATTTCAATGTTATTCTGCCCAGTAGTTCACCATGTTTTTTACAATTTAATTTGATGTTAAACTAATAGACAATTTTGGAGCCAAAATGAAGAGGCCCACAATGAAGGTGAACAGCCATACAAAATAAACTGATGTGAAAAACTGGGGCACAATATTCTTTGTTTCATAATTTCTGCTTTCCTTCTCATCACTACCATCGTTCCTGTGCACTCTGACCTTTTGGGTCACCGGAAGCAAAAGTCTTCGTCGCAAACCTCAAACAGCACCTGTCAAAACCTGAAACCAAGGGCAGGACTTTCTACTAGGGAATGAAATCAAATGTAGTTTCCAAACATGCACTATGTTAAGAACAGTTACCGCAGAGTGACTTTTTTTTGTAGGATTTACCAATTAATGGCCAGAGGGTGCATTCTTTGTCCAATTAAGGATAGTGGCTAGGCGTCCAAGCCAATACAAGGTTCTCCAACAATGAAGCAGCCTGCAGTTACAGCCAATGGAGCAAAACAGGCCACTGTTTTGAAGTATTTTCTCAGCCCCTTATTTTGAAAAAAAACTGGAGGTAAAATAACGAAATGGTCACAGCTGCCAGGTAGCCTAGGTCTGCATTTGGCCCAGGTAGATATGGTGGCTGCAGTTGGGAGGGATAGGATGTAGTGATTCTGGAGTGCTGGTTCCCAGTCTGCCGTTGGGTGGCCGCTTTGAGGCATCTGTTGGGCTCTCTGCAATCAGGACAGTCCACAGGCCAACTGGGAAATGCCTTTAATTGGCTTCTTAATTAAATTAACAGCTATTATCTACTTGTGGATGGGTAGACATTCCATGACTGGCCCAGTCTCCAGGCAAATGCCCAAGGATCAGTGCCGTAGTGAGGAAATTTATGTTTATTTGGCTCTACTCCCGCCCCAAAAATCAACATCTAACTACTGCCCTAGGAATTCTATGAGAATAATTTCATGACAGCTCTCATCTGAGTTTACCTTCCTTCTTGGCAATGATAGGCATCCCATAACAAGACACCTGATAAGGTCAAAGCAGCGGAATGTGGTAATTAAACACAGCTTCAGCAATAGGGAAGAATGTAACCCATCATTTGGCAGCGTAATCTGCTTGAAAATCTTTATTTTAAGATAGTTTGTTAAGATCTTGTATGTTTTTAAAACATTATGACCACATCTATTACAATATACTATTTACCTTCAGTGCTACATCACATACTGCCAGGCACTGTCAATAGCTGATTACTAGGAAATAAACCATACAATCTATAACAGCACAATCATACATTTGCAAATCCATCATAATTATTGTGGTAAACAGCTTCTGACTATTTAATAACTGAAGTATCAATAAAGAGCAAACATTCACAGATGCGCACAGATTAAAAAAAACAGCAACCCATTCACTATGTGTAATAAATTCCAGGCTGTGTACTAAAATTTTATATCTTTAGCACCCTTCTAAAATATGAGGAGAGATTTTGCACGACATCAGATTCTCAACAGCACTCTAGACTGTGTGCTTCTTAATCTTTAATATCAAGGCAATTAAAATTAATGACCACTCATACAAACCACTGTGGGCAGTGTTTCCTTGACATTGCTTGTTTGATGAGTTTACCTTCAGGTTAACTAACAAGCAAGGTTTAATTGGAGGAAAGGAAGAAAAGACAATCACCTCATGTTCTTACCCTCAGAAATGCTGAAGAAAAGGAGCTAGATCCACACACAATTTAAAAAACCTTTTTTCAAACAAATTTCAAGAGAACAAATACTTTTTTAACCAGCCTCCATTTGTCTGGAAGAATATGATAACTAGAAATCATACAATCAATAAACTGTCAGGATAGAGGAAGCCCTATCAGCTTGCCTGTAAGAGCTCATGTTTTTACTGCTACTCCCAAGGTAATTGTAATATTATACTGATGTCTGCCCATTTCTGCTTCAAAACATTCATCAGGCTTCGGTGTCAATGATAGTACATTTTTAAAATGTAAACGCAGATAGGATCCAAAAGTCCATGGGCTGTATCTGATAGGAAGATGGGTACATAATAATAA
Source organism: Rhincodon typus (assembly GCF_021869965.1). Classification (NCBI taxonomy): domain Eukaryota; kingdom Metazoa; phylum Chordata; class Chondrichthyes; order Orectolobiformes; family Rhincodontidae; genus Rhincodon; species Rhincodon typus. The sequence goes on along the minus strand of NC_063359.1, from coordinate 25,243,911 downwards.
TGACATATCTGTAACCAAAGTGACATAGTACAATGATTCTCTTTAGATGAAGCATTGAAGAATTGGAGCATTAGATGTATTCTTGTGCTGTTAACCTGAATTTTAACTACAAAGGTATAAACAATTTCAATAGGGATGGTATTATTGCTGTTAGCTTCAGTTGCTTCATTGTTAAAATCTCTCAAAACTACACTTGTACAAGGTACTGTCTTAAAAGCTTATTGACTTTGCAAAATGATGCTCCAAAGATTTGTTTTATATATTAAAATATAAATGAGGCAATAGAAAATTATAATTTCTTTAAGCCCAAGACAATTTGGTTACAGAGTTCACGCACTAAGTTTTAATAATTATTAGAAGTAAAGATCAGAACTTCACCCATACAGTCATTTTATTCCAAACCACTTCTCGTTTAAACAAAAACAGTAATTGCTGGAAAAACTCAGCAGGTCTGGCCACATCTGTGGAGAGAAAGCAGAATTAACATTTCAGGTTCGGTGACCCTTCTTTGGAACTGATTGTAGCAGGGAAAACATTGGTATACATGCTAAAGAAGGGGTGGAGAGAGGGGGAAGAAGTAAACAATAGGTTGAGATGGAGTCTAGAGAAAGAGAAACACAGTTGAGCAGACAAAGGAATGGGTAAGTGTCAGCCTGGGAGAATGAATGGGCACTATTAGTAGCTGACAGTGGGTTGTTTGTGGTAGCAGCCCATGTGAATGACAAGGCCTATGTGGACAGGTTGGTGATAAGGACATGGGAGAAGGTACTCAAGCCCTAAAATTGTTGAAGTCCATACTGAATCCAGAAAGTTGCAGAATTCCCAAGTTGAAAATGAGATGTTGTTCTTCCAGCTTCTGCTGAGCTTCGCTGGAGCACTGCAGCAAGCCCGAGACAGAGATGTTGGCCAGGGAACTCAATGGTATGTTGAAATGGCAAATGAATCCATTTCTCTCTCTCTCACTTTGGGGTCCATGTCCACCTATTGTTTCCTCCTTCCCCCTCCCCAACCTTTTCCCACCTACAATCAGTTTTGAAGAAGGGTCACTGGGCCCGAAACATCAATTCTGCGATCTATCCACAGATGCTGCTAAACCTGATAAGTTTTTCCAGCAATTTCTGTTTTTGTTTCTGATGTCCAGCATCTGCAGTTATTTGGTTTTTCACTTTAGGCTTAAGTTTATTTCGAGCCCAAATTTCACCAACGGTTGTCTGAGATTACACTCTCAGTGAGGTTAAGATGCATTCAATTCTTAGTGTTCCCTCCCAACCCAATATTTCCTCTCTTCTTTCAAAGCCTTATTGCAAAACCATGATGTGATTCCACATCACTGAAAGTCATTTCACAGCTCATTTAAGTTCGTCATGTGAAGTTCTGGACAGTGAGTGTCACCAAACTATTTGGTCATGGAGCACATCACATTTGAGTCCAAACGAAGAGAGGCACAGCATCTGTGGAGAGAAGCAACAAGTCAGTGTTTCAGGCATTGCACTTCGTCCTTAATGGTTTCAGGTTCTTTTGAAAGGCAATGCCTCAAATGCTGACTTGTTGCTTTTCTCCACAGATGTACAGCCTGCCCTGAGTGCTTGCAACATGTTCTATGATTGTTTCAGAATTCCACTATCTACAACAGTATTTTCTTACGTTAAATTCAAGCCCAATTCTGCCCTTGCCTAAAATCGATACATGTATTTATTAACAGTGGTCACTATATACTATATAAACTATACATTGACTGGTGATTACCCCAGAGGAGATGCCAGTTGGAGTCTCTTAATAGAATGCCATTATCTTTAACAATGTGTACATCTACAGGCTTTTGAAGGATCAGTCCATCTTTTGTGCTGAACTAGTCACCCCAAGTTAATGTTATGAAAATGTTTTTCATATCTTTTTATGAAAAATATTTAGCTCATAACACTCTTATTTCACTTTATTAAATTATTGACATACTTTAAGTATTTCTGACATTCTTTTTCTGTGAAGTGACATTCAAAAAAGCCAGTCATTTAGGTCAAATTTTGAAATGTTTGAATAGAAATGGGAGATGTCCTTGGTTTTCCTAATCTAATATTGGACTGCTTTAATGTAAGCTCCTCCAACAATACAAAAAGTAAATTTGTTGTGCAACTTTCTCTAACGTAACAGCAGAAGAAAATGTGGTCTCTTTAACAAAACCTACCTTTCTGCTGGAACCGGTGGTATTCCCTGGTCACATTTTCTAGCAAAGTGAAAAGATAGTGAACGATTCAAAAAGGCTCAGTTCTGGGCATGCTTAGTGAACTGAGTGACTATAGGGGCTGCGTTAGCAATGTTCGCTACAAACAGAAACACAGTGCTGTGTCTGAAGCTTTCAAATAAAAACACTTTGCACATTTGTACATGTTATGTGCCCACATGTTATATAAGCTGCACGACAGAGGCTTCTTTAAGAAAAAAGGCCAATTTGTTATCTGGATAATTTATCAAGTGTTTTGACTTTACTTGAAGTAAAATGCACAGATGGAGCAACACAAAACAAACTTGAATGAAAATGATCAAAGTATATATCCAGGAGACAACAAGGTGCAGGGCTGGATGAACACAGCAGGCCA
>NC_063359.1:25190664-25240917 GCF_021869965.1 Rhincodon typus | reverse complement strand
GTTTCGGGCCTAGAAGGGTCTAGGCCCGAAACGTCAGCCTCTCTGCTCCTATGATGCTGCTTGGCCTGCTGTGTTCATCCAGCCCTGCACCTTGTTGTCTCGGATTCTCCAGCATCTGCAGTTCCTACTATCTCTATATATCCAGGAGTTTGAGTTTCAATCCTTTTTGATATGATGGGATGTTTATATATTTTTTCAAAAATAGAAAGTGGCTCTGTAATGGTTAGCACGTTCATCCTTTGCTTGTAAAGCTCCTTAAGTCACAGGCAGTAGTAACATAAATACAGTGTGACAGACCTAACCCTAAACGCCACAAAAATTCAAGAGTAGCAGTGGTAACATTTGTATTTTGTTGGTATAATGCTATTCCCATTTGTAAAGTGTCTGAAACTAGAAAAAGAGGCATGTGCAAACTCTTGTACATAGACCACTCATTTTCAAGACATTTTTCTGTGTAGGGACATAGCTGATCCTTACAGGAAGTTCTGTATTCGTGATTGAGTTAAACCATGCATTGTCAGTAAGCGAAAAGCAAGTGGGCTTCAGTTTTCTGTCACAGCTACCTTTTGCTTTAGGCCTGAAGGCCATTTACATTGGAAGAAAAACTAAGTTGAATAGTTCTTCTTGTGTACCCAACTTGGACAAAGTAGTCCCTGAGCAATAGGGAGTAATCTTATCTGCCACAGTAAATGGAGTTCAAATTACTACAGACAAAATTTACTTTTGTTTCACTTAGAGTTTTCTAAAAACTTATCCGGTCATTTTTCTAAACCATTCTAGGGGGTATGGGCTTTACTGAAAAAGTATTTTATTGCCTTAAGGATTGCCAGCTGGTGGTGGGCCAACGTCTTGAAATAATACGACAGAGCAGTTGTCTTGGCCACATAAGGTGACTGTTAAGAATCAAGCAGCATCAGTGCAGGACTGGAGTTAGACCAGATAAAGACAATGCATTGCTTCCTTGAAAGAACAAATTAATGAATTGGATTTTGAGTCAATCCAGCATTTTTATAATTGCTTTTACTGATTTATCTCCAGATTTACAAAACTGAATTCAAATTGAGTTGATGAATTTGCACCTACATTTTGGATTATTAATCTAGGACTCATGTATTACTAATCCAGTAACATAACCATTATGCTACCACTGCTTAGTATAAATGCTAATGTCATAAATCATGAGAGCAAAGGTCAAATGGGCTTATCTGGTACATCTGCCTTCAGTTTAGGTTTCGTTGCCTGGTGCATGTCACTTTTTTATCGTTAACATTGTTAAATGTTGTGGTTTTATTGTACATTAGGTCCATTCTTGTACCTGTAAAGACCTCGTGTACTATCAGTAACTGGCAGTGCATGAAGACATGCACACTAGGAAGCCAAAATGTATTGAAAAATAACCTATCTTTGACAACCAGGTAATTGTGTTCCCAGTTTATTTTATAATGTCTTAAACAGAACCTAATTACAGAAAAGTACACTGCAAAAACAAAACAGCCCTTTTATATTACCCTGACTGAGCAGCAAGAAATGAATTAATAAGAATATGTGAATTGTCTATAAAATGTAAAACTAAAAGATTAACAAATTATACTATAACCATTGTGTAGTGGCACATTTTTGTATTATATCCCAATGCCTTCTGTCAGCAGTGCCAGTGCCTTCTGCGGTATAAATATTCACTATTCTTGACGCCCTGCAGGACACTCATCTGCTTCTGCATAAAGCATTTTCCCTCACAGGCAGAGTGTCTGTGGAACAGATGAGGCGGTTTATCTATAGCCAAAGCACAGCAGACATGGTAGTCTGCTGCAACTCTTGATGCAGGTCTTTCTCCCTGCATTTGAGCCACCAGATTCTATTTTTACTCAGAATATTGAATGGGGAGGGTGGCTTTGATCATAATAAAGGGCATTGAGTGAAACGCTTGTGATTCTTTACATATGGCACTGGCTGCGAAGATTCAAAAACACATTTAATGATGCACACGATCATAGAAAAGAATACATTTCGGATGCTGTATCCAAGGTTCTTTGCTTTTTTACAAAAATAAATATTGAAAGAGAATTTTATGGCAGCATTTTTAATGGCTTTTGTTCCTCTACATTCTCATGCAGAGTATTTGGATATGTCATGTTTCATACAATTTTGGTATTTAATTATATTGGTTTAATTTCAGGTGCTACCATACGAACAAAACATACACCGATTGCTGAGATTCTATCTTGCTTTGTGCTTCGACTTCTATCTGCGTAAATAAAACTACCATCTTGTCCTTGGGAGTCATCCACGCAGCATGTTATCGACAGGGTCTTTTATGGTTTCTTTATTAGTGAGGGAGCCATAAACAATGTGTGTAATACAGAGGGAGTTCTGCGTTTTGTTTTTTAATGTTTACTGGTGTTCTCTAATGATCTGTCTGTACTCCAGGTTTTTCATTAATCTTAACGGTTTGTTGGTTTATTTCAAACTAATCACTGTTATATCAGCTGGGTCTTGAAACCTGAGAAACTCTTTGTGTATGTATAGGAAGCAGATACATGTGTGTAAGTATAGTGTGGTGAAGGAGTACATTTGTTTATATGGTGTATATAAGGAGTGTATATTTAATATCTGTGCATTGTACAAGGGTAGGAATTGAGGGCAGCACAGTTTGATAGGTGCTGTGTGTCTTTTGCAAAGCTAATTGAAGATATGAGTGCCTACTAATCTAAAAATGGTGAATTTTTTTCTCTACATTTAGACTGATTTTCTCTTTTCTTGACCTCGAGAGTATTATGTTGAGGAATTACACTGTTCACAATGCAATCCCTAACTGAAAGAAATGGTGGCTGTGGGTGGGAGCAACCTTAGCAGCTTACCTTTGAAAGCCTCTTGATCAAGTCAACTGTCATTAACCATAACTAGCAGATTAAAGTGACATGGTACTCAGGGACTTTACAATGATCATTCACTCGAGAGACAAGTTCCCACTCCATTTGCCACACTGCTGCTTTATTTTATACTCGTAAGCATAGAAGCATTTCTTGTTCAAATTTGAATCTTATGGATCTGAGAACCAATTGTTTTTAGCTTGAAATCAAGTATAACAGAGCTCACATTCCCATCATTGGATTTCAACTGTTATTCAGTATTGACAGCATGAAAAAATGTGGGTTTTTGTTTAAAAATTCAGGTGTCACCTGTCTAGCAGGGATTAAAGTTTCCTTAAACAAAATCACAGTCTTCATTTAAGGAACTCATTAACAAATAACTGAGATCAGTTGATCCATAGGATGTAAAGTACATCTGTTACTTTGTCAAGATAGTGCAGAGTTAATAGGCATCCTCTTAAGAGGAGTATGAATTTTGAAAGAACTTGTGTTTTAATACGAAAGCATTCTGCAACAGCAGTTCAGCTTATGCAAATAATTTCCTTGTCAACAGATATTACCATTAAGAGACTTATACTGTAGTTAGAACACCTTTCTAAAAATCTTTATTGCAACTATAGCTGGGGGCGGGGTTCAGCCAATACATAGCACAATTTCACATATGCTTCCATTAAGCTAAAATCATCAAGATTAATGAATAAAATTTAAAAGAAGTAGGTTATTCACTCAGCAGAAATTATCTTTTCAGCACATCTTTTACGGATGACCTTTCTTCAAACCTTAGTTGAAACAATTGGAATAATATTAATTAATTAGCAAACCTCAAGCCAGATTCTAATTATGCTTCTGAAAGTTCCTCTAGAGGTTAACTTGATCATTATGTCAAAAATAGAACAGAAGCCATGAATAGTTAAAGCACAATCCATTTAACCCTCAGTCACACCGCTTTAAATATATTATGAGCTGGAATAGTGATATGCATGTCTCAGTGTAGTCGATGATCACTGTTTGTATCACCCTAATCAACACATTTCATCATTCTGAGTTTAGAAACAAGCCCAATACCCATGACACCTAGCAAGCACCTTGATAGGTATAAATAGAGTAGGTGTCATGGCCAGTCATAAAATCTGATTTATGTGTCCACAAGTGAGGCTGACTGCGTAACTCATGAGCGACAAAGTCACGAGTGAATTATGATCAGTCTCACAAGTGGAAACACAAATCATGTTTCACGGATGCCCTGACATATTTGATTTATACTCGAGATTTACGTTATGATGTTTAATTTTTGGCATGTGCAATTTAAAGCGAAATGTGTTATGTTAATACAGACTGTTTTGCAAGGAAAAGTAGGCTTAAAATGCTTGATTTCAAGTGAGCTGCCTCAAAGAACTAAAACAAAGTTGCTGCAAAAGCTCAGCAGGACTGGCAACACCTGTGAAGGAAAAAACAGCTAATGTTTCAGGTCCGGTGACCCTTCCTCAGAACAGAACGTTAACTCTTTTTTTCCTTCACAGATGCTGCTGGACCTGCTGAGCTTTTTCAGCAACTTTGTTTTTGTTCCTGATTTACAGCATCCGCAGTTCTTTCGGTTTTTATTTAGTATTGCCTCAAAGGACTTTTCAATGGGGTGATTGACCATCATCTTGAAAATTCCCAGTACAACAGTAACCATTAAACTTACAGCCCAGTCTGATTGCCAAATAAATTTACCAAAGTTTCACATCACAATCAAGAACTTGGATGATCTTATTTAAATCTATAAAAATAGAATTAAAAACTACACTTCCGGACTTACAGGCAACATACAAGTTATTCCCTGCAGATATCCCCACCATCAGACTTCAGTGAGGAATCAAAAATCCACACCGGGAGAAATCTAATGTCCTCCCAAATGGTGTGTCCTGTGGCAAGTGACCAGCGTGCTCCAGTGATTCATCATGACCTTGCTTCAATTACGTCTGTGGTGAGAAGACCCCATGGATGACCTTCCTGCCCCATCACTGACCATGACCCTTAGGTGAGCAATTAATGCGTACATAGGGTCCTCATCCTTTAAGTAGTATTCATCCAACAGAAGATGATTGTTCACCTTGCAGAAAGTATGAAAAGCAAATCTTGTCAGGTTGCTTGCAGAATGTCAGTGGAGGTGCGGGGAACCCCCTTCCAAAGCCAATGAGTACATGATTGAAGGACCTGGGAGGGGAGGGGTCTATTGAGGACCATTTCTCTGACCTTGCAACCTGTAACTAACACCAACCCCACCACAGCCCTTACTCAGAGACCTTCTCCTGCCATTAATCACCTGCAGTTTGAATCTCTCAACTATCCTAGGTCTCAGGTGAGTGCATTACCAATAACAAAAAATGCCTTCCTGGTTTCCTCTGATTGGTCTAAAGCTCTCAGCAGCCAGATTTCCACCTGTGCAGTCTCTGATCCTGGGGAAAGCTGCCCAGTGAAGAGTCTGATTGATGTTCCCAAAAGGAATGGTGCAGGGCTTTTCTAGCTTCTGCAGAAATGATCCAGAGATGGCACAGAGGTAGGGAACATGCAAGCAAGCCAACTGGGCTATTTTTAACTCCCTACATGTTCCCGGTCTTGGTGAAATTCAAACTCTTGGCCAGTTAAGTCTAACAATGCTGATATAAAAGGCAAACTAAGGAAACCTAGCACAGTCAAATGCTGTCCTTTGAAGTGAAACACATCTACAAAACGGTAAATGCAGTGACATGGTTTCTTGAGTCAAACACCACTGCTGCTGTTTGACTCAAGATATAGTATCAATACTAATACTAACCTATACACAAAAACTGGATTCTTATTAAAACTGATTTGTGACATTTAGTAACAATACGATTTACATTGCTGTCACATAACAAATTTACTCAATGTGTTCTACACTTACTAATGTTGTCATGCATTACCTACACTTAACAGATTGACTGAACGCGCTAAATTGATTCCATTATATTGATAACCTGACCAGAATATTGTATGTTGTGATGTAGTTACAGCCAACTTAAAAGGTACACTCACTGTCTGAGCTGACATCTGTACAATTGCAAAACATCCAACACCTTTCCCTTTAAAGAATGGGAATCCTTTTCCAATATGATGTACATGGGTGCATATGGTACATTGTCTCCAAACATTTAGACATGCTTTGGTGCATGTACACTGTGACCAGATCTCCGTCCTTATACAGTTATCAAGACTTGGTCGCATAGCTTCAGTCTGCAGTGTGCTGTCTGCCTTTGCAGATGGATGTTTATCATTTGTCCTAGATGCGTGCTTGTTGTCTGGCATGATATCTTCAGTATTCATGTCATCATCCTGTGTGATGGGTTATTGGCGATATGTAGTTCAGAAGTGCCTATTTCTGTGCAAGACTTGAACCATTGCTCACTACAAAATCATATGATCTCTGCTGGACACAATGGCATACTGTTTTTCTATGAGTCCATATGAAAATCTTGAACTCTTGTGTTTTGTCTAGGTTCAAGGTTTGTCACTTTTTGCGTACAATTCTGTTTGCCCTTCTATAGGAACGATGTTGTTAAACTTGAGAGGGTGCAGAAAAGATTAACAAGGATGTTGCTGGGACTGAAAGGTTTGAATTAAAGCAGAGATTGAACAGGCTGGGACTTCTTTCCCTGGAGTGTCAGAGGTTGATGGGTAACCTTTATACAGGTTTATAAAATCATGGTGGCATAGATAGAGTGACTAGCTAAGGTCTTTTTCCTAGGGTGGGGGTGTCCAAAACTAGAAGGCATAGGTTTAAGGTAAGAGGAGAAAAATTTAAAAAGGACCTGAGGGATAACTTTTTCATACAGAGGGTGGTGCAAGTATGAAATGAGCTGCCAGAGGAAGTGGTTGAGGTGGGTACAATTACAACATTTAAAAGGTATCCAGATGGGTATACGAATAGGAAGGATTTGGAGGGATATGGGCCAAATGCTGGCAAACGGGACTATGTCAGATTGGGATGTCTGGTCAGCACAGACAAGTTGGACCAAAGGGTCTGTTTCCATGTTGTATGACTCCACGACTCTACTATTGTATCATTTTCTCCCTTCTTTGCAAGAACAGATCATGTACGTGTGGTTGGGTGGTGACAGTTTGGGTGGGAACAAATGGCTGGATGTGTCTTCCAAACATGAGAGATACCAATGATGGAAAACCATCACTGAGAAGAATGGTATATAGCTTTAATATAGCCATCCCAAAATCCTTGACAAAGATACCTTATAGTGATTGATCATAGATTTTTATGTTGCCACCACTGCATTCTGTGAGACTGTTTGACTGGGTAGTGAGAACAGGTAATATGTTGAACATTTCAATTCTTCCATATCTTTCGGATAGTGTACTGCAAACTGTTATCAGATACAGGAGCAAATTACTGCAGATGATGGAATCTGTACTGAAAAAAAATGCTACAGATCACAGTGAGTCAGGCAGCATCCATGGAGAGAGAGCAAGCTAACGTTTCGAGTCCAAATGACTCTCAATCAGAGAGCTCTGATGAAGAGTCATCTGCACTCAATATGTTACCTTGCTTTCTCTCCATGGATGCTGCCTGACTCACTGTGATCTCGAGCATTTTTTGTTAGCAGATACAATTTGTTGAGGAACACCAAACACAATGAATATGGCAATAAAAACCGAAAGAACTGCGGATGCTGTAAATCAGGAACAAAAACAAAGTTGCTGGAAAAGCTCAGCAGGTCTAGCAGCATCTGTGAAGGAAAAAACAGAGTTAATGTTTCGGTCCGGTGACCCTTCCGCAGAACTGATGGTGGCTGGGAAAACGTCAGTTTATATGCAGAAAATAGGGAGGTGGGTGGGGTAGGGTGTAAATGATAGGATAGAGCCCAAAGAGAGAGAAAGACAGTTGGACAGACAAAGGAGTTGCTCATGATCAGGCTGGGAGGGTGAATAGTTGTTAATGGGACAATGTGTTGAAAATGAATATGGCAGTCAATATGTCAACAACTGCTGGACTAAAGATATCTTTGAATTATTGCACAAAAGGGAATTTACTGAAGTGGTCAGTCACAGAATGAACTTGTCCTTGGACATGGAAAACACCAGTGGCAATCTTGCATCACAGCTTAAAAGGAACTCTGTGTTCTCTTGATTGTTGAGTTTGATGGAGTTGACATTTTTCACAACATCCTTACTTATGCCCATCCTTACTTATGCCAGGCCAAAATTTGAATTCACTGCCAATCTCTTACATGACTCTGCACCCTTGCAACCTATATGTAGTCAATTGAGCATGTCTTGATGTAGAGCTTGCACAATTACCTTCTGTTTGCCTTTGAAGATTACATATCCAACATGTCCTACATTTCTGAATGACCAGAAGGGACATGCTAGCTCAGGGACCTGTTGGTTACATTTTGGCCACCTGTTGATGATGATCCTTTTGGGCTGTTGCAGTTGATCTTCATTGGACATAGCATACTGAATCTGCTCTGCTTGGCTGTAACCAAAATGAATGATATAGATGTTGGAGTCTGGAATGTTTGGTGTTGCAGATAACGGGCTTGTTAGCTCATGGATCATAACAGTATGTAGATCTGTGCATGCTCACAGACCAATAATAGAGTCCTGCTCTCTCCACAATGTAAAATTTTTCATATGTCTATCCTGATGAGACGTATTGACTTTGAAGATGGATAATGACAATGCTTACAATGACTCTGACATCCCTTGCAGTTAGCTTATCATGTGAGGACTGCATCACATTATGCCAGTTTCCTGAGTACACCTTTTATAAATTGTGTAAATATTTGCAATTGTACCAGTGTCAAACTTGGTATTTAGTGCATATTGTCCATTTCTTTTAGGGTATATCACTAGGATGAAAGTAAAAACTTCATCTTTTCTTTTGGCATCCAAATGGTGTATCAAATTGAAAACTCTATTGTCTAACTGAGATCTGTAACCTGAGACATTGCAGATACCTTTTGGATTCTGTTGACATACTAACATACCCTGGATAGAACATTTTGGAAATGTACATGACATCTGTTCCTTGGTTGACTCTCCTTCATATGCCACTGTGAAGTGTTGTGTTGTATTTAAGGTCAATTAGATTTCTTGCACAATTTAGCCTAATGTCCTCTTGAGGAACACAGTGTGTATATGTCATGAAATGCTGGATAGTGTTTTGGTAGTGACACAAGATACATATCTCCCAAGATTTGGATGTTTTATTGAACCTGCTGGTAGCTGCAATAGTTGTTGCATAGTCAAGCATCTGAAGGTGTTACTGGCCAGTTACAACTTCTTTGAACTTGTGTACTTCTTTTAGCTGTCTGTCAAAGGTATATTCTTTGGGTTTGTTTAGAAGTGCCTTTCTGAAGGATTTCATTGATATACAGGCAATGACCAGTCCCACTGGCCTTCAGCGAAGATAGCTTCATGAAATCAAATTCAATGTCTTTGCCATGACCCTGCCTACAAATTAGTTGATCGCTTTACCTAATGAGTTGAAATCAAGCCTTCTGTATTCTGAAGTATACAAATGACTCAAACATCAAGTAGGTCTTCTAAGATCAAGAAAATGTTTTCAGGTTCTTTCATTCATCATTAGGAATACTGGAAAATTTCACTCTTCTTAATCCTTCATTTTCTAACAGAATAAGGAGTTTGACTTTTTAATTAAATCAGCAATTTGTTGTTACAGAAAACAAAGACTGATTCTTTCTTGAATTAGCTGAAATTCTAATAGAATGTCAGCAAAGTGTCAAACCATGCTCAGCTATTTGCTTTCCATTTTTACTGTGCCAGCATAAACAATTGCATTGCACTCTCTCTTTTTTGGTGTTAGTTTTTTTACTGCTGTTGCTTCAAACGTAGCAGGTTTTTTAGCAGGTGGCTGTCGTGATTGCAATAAGGTCCACCAGGTGGACTTCACAGAATATGAGTTCCCTGATTGGGGCTATTAATCTGGTCCAATCAGGGAGCCCCGGCTGCCAAATGAATGTCAGACATTCTGTTCACTCCAAGAGCTGGCTCTGCAGGAGCTGGATCACTGACAAGACTCTCCGTGTGTAAATAAAGGGTGACTTGGTGATGCGATACCAGCCTCTGTGGAGCTATTTTAGTGGCAACTAATGAAAGGCTTGTTCCTGAAGAAACATGCTTGCAACAGTCATCTTTTGAGTTGGGATAAGCATTTCTGGCGTCACGCTATTATTTGGGAAGCTCGACTCGTTCGATCCTGCCATCAAATACTGGGCTCAGTATGTGGAAAGAATGCATTTTTTTTTTCCAGGCAAATAACATTGGGGCACATGAAAATCAACGAGTAATTCTCCTACAATGTGGACCTGCAGCCTTTTCATTTATTAGGAGCCTGACTTTCCGTGAGACAGCCAGACACTAAAACTTTTCATGAGTTGACAGATTTGGTTAAGGAATATTATGACTCCAAGCCTCCTCTGATTCGGGGATGCTGGTTTTACTCAGCAATTCGAGAACCAGGGGAATCTGTATCAGGATTTCTGACTAGGTTAAGACAACTGGCAGAGGGATGTGACTTTAGTTTAACACTTAATGAGATGCTGAGAGACTATTTGGAATACATGATTAACGATGTAACCATGCAAAAGTGCCTACTAGCTGAAGCCCAAATGGACTTCAAACAGGCACTACAACTGGCTTGATCATTGGAAAATGCAGCAAGTGGAGCAGATGAGTTGCAAGGTATTCTGACGGACGTGGACACCCTTGCCAGTCTGACTGAGCTTGGGGAACCCACCTGAGTGAAGGCATAACCTCACTCAGGACAACGGAGAGAATCTAGGTCAGCCCACAGCACAATCCCAAGACAAAGCCAAGCCTCGGCGAAATGGTTAAAATTTTCTTCCGGATCCGGGCTGGCGAGACATTGTAGTTGCTGCAGTATGTGGACTCAAGACAACAAAAGATTCCCACTTGACCTAAATGGAGTAAGAGAACTGGTAGGCCAATAGCCAGGGGAGTGCACACCCTGGAAAATCTACCTACATATGGTTTGGAATAGTTAAATTGGTTTGGATTTAGATGTTGCTAAGCAATCAAAATAAACGTCAACTTTAATGTTCACCTGGTTCTCGTGGAGGTCAATACTGGTGCGGCCGTTTCAGTGATGACAGAACCAGTATTTAATAAAATTTGCTCTGGACTCCAACCCTTAAGTTTACACAAGATCTCGGCTAGACTGTGAACCTATACTGGGGAACCCCTACAGGTTAAGGGTACAACTTCGGTTCCCGTCTCTTATGAGAAGCAGCTGGTTCAGTTACCACTGACTGTAGTAAAAGGCTCGGGCTCAAGCTTGAAGGGGCGAAATTGGTTGAGAAAGATTCACGTTGATTGGCTTGACATTTTTCAATTAGAAAATGGTTGCTTTTGTGAAGTCCTAAGTAAATACCCAAAGTTTTTCAGCAAGGTCTAGGGACTATCAAAGGGCTCAATGCCACCTGGCATGTTGACCAGGAAGCAATTCCACAATTCTGCAAAGCCATCTCAGTGCCATTTGCCTTGCAGGTAAAGGTAGAGGCAGAAATCCAGAGGCTGGAAAGCAAAGAAATCATCAAACCAGTCTAGTTTGCGGAATGGGCAACACCGAATGTACCAATTGTAAAGACCGACAGGTCAGTGTACCTTTTTTGGGCATTTTAAACAAAGAGTAAATCATTTTTCGCAGCTGGATAATTACCCAATCCCTCGCATAGAGGATTAAATGCAAAGCTGGCAGGTGGACTGTCATTCACGAAGCTGGACATGAGCCATGCGTACTTGCAATTGCGATTAGATGAGGATTCCCAGAAGTATGCTACAATTAATACCCTTAAGGGTTTGTACCAATATACGAGGCTGCTAAAACCGAAAGAACTGCAGATGTTGTAAATCAGGAACAAAAGCAGAAATTGCTAGAAAAGCTCAGCAGGTCTGGCAGCATCTGTGAAAAGAAATCAGAGTTAACGTTTCAGGTTGAATGACCCATTCTGAGGAAGGCTCACCGAACCCAAAATGTTAACTCTGATTTCTCTTCACAGATGCCGCCAGACCTGGTGAGCTTTTCCAACAATTTCCGTTTTTGTTATGAGACTGATATTTGGGGTCAACATTTGTAATTTTTCAGCGGACATGAAGAACATTTTACAAAGTCTACCCCAGGTTACCGTTTATCTAGATGAAATGCTAATAACAGGGAAGACCAATAAGGAACACTTAGAGAACTTGGACATAATCCTTAGACATTTCTACCAGGTGGGCGTATGCCTTAGAAGGGAAAAAAATGTGTTCCAGGCACCCCATGTGGCCTACTTGGGCTACAGAGTTGATAAGACCAGGTTACACACGTTGGAAGATAAAGTGAGGGTGATAAAGGTGCCCCGGCTCCCATGTCTGTACTGGAGCTTAGGTTCGGAGATAGTAGGAACTGCAGATGCTGGAGAATCTGAGATAACAAGGTGTAGAGTTGGATGAACACAGCAGGCCAAGCAGCATCAGAGGAGCAGGAAGGCTGACGTTTCGGGCCTAGACCCTTCTTCAGAAATAGGGGAGGGGAAGGGGGTTCTGAAATACATAGGGAGAGAGGGGGAGGCAGATAGAAGATGGATAGAGGAGAAGATAGGTGGAGAGGAGACAGACCTTTGGAGCTTAGGTTTTTCTTTTTGGTTGGTGAATTATTTCAGAAAGTTCATACATAACCTGGCCTCGATCCTGCCAACTTTGCATCAAATCTTAAAAAACAGTCAGCCTTGGAAATGGTCATGTAGCCAAGCCATAGCTTTCAGGCAAGTGAAGAAACAGGTGTCCTCTAAAATGTTGGCACTGGTATTGACATGCGATGCTTCCCTGGAGGCCACCGGGATAGTATTAGCTCATAGGTGGCCCAATGGAGAGGAATGCCTGATGGTGTATGCACCCAGGACTTTGGGTAATGTAGAGCGTAAATACACCCAGATAGAGAGGGAAGATTTGGCAGTCATCTTTGGGAAGTTGCACCAATACCTTAATGGATGTAAATTTTTAATAATAACAGACCACAACCCCTTGTTAGATCTGCTTAAAGAGGACAAGGTAGTGCTACCGAGATAGTAGGAACTGCAGATGCTGGAGAATCTGAGATAACAAGGTGTAGAGCTGGATGAACACAGCAGGCCAAGCAGCACCAGAGGAGCAGGAAGGCTGACGTTTTGGGCCTAGATGCTTCTTCAGAAATTAAGCTTTTCTAGCAATTTCTGCTTTTGTTCCTGATTTACAACAACTGCAGTTCTTTCAGTTTGAGCAGCCTCGTATATTGGTACAAACCCTTAAGGGTATTAATTGTAGCATACTTCTGGGGATCCTCATCTAATCGCAATTGCAAGTACGCATGGCTCATGTCCAGCTTCGTGAATGACAGTCCACCTGCCAGCTTTGCATTCTTCATTTCTGAAGAAGGGTCTAGGCCCGAAACGTCAGCCTTCCTGCTCCTCTGATGCTGCTTGGCCTGCTGTGTTCATCCAGCTCTACACCTTGTTATCTAAGGTAGTGCTACCCATAGCTTCAGGCTGAATTCAACAGCGGGCTCTCATACTAAATGCGTATAATTACAAGTTGGAATTCTGTCTGGGAAACCAAGTCACAAATGTGAATGCATTGAGCCACCTCTCACTGGCAAGACACAACTGATGGTACTGCCACTGGAATAGTTCGTAACAGTTTTACATTTTCTAGACCCGCTTCCAGTCACAGCTGACAATATCAGACTTTGGACACAGAAAGATCTGAAACAGCTGGTGGTGATGGGGAAAACCAAAGGGTTGTCACAATCTGAATTGATACTTTTTTGGACCCAGAGTGACCGGATCAGATTGCAGGATAGCATATTATTATAGGGAGCAAGAGTATTTATCCCGAGTAAAGGTCACTGCTAGATACTGGCTGAACTCCACCAGGGTTATCCAGGGGTTTGCAAAGTGAAGATGTTGACGGGAATTATGTCTGACTGCCAGGATTGGATGCAGAGATAGTTGTGTTGGTGGGGTAGTGCGCAGAGTGCCAACAAGAACAAAAACTGCTGCCAGCAGCTCTGCCACATTTGTGGGAATGGCCAGGTAAACCCTGGACTCAGTTACACATCAGCTACGCAGGTCCTTTCATGGGCCCAATATTCTTAGTCACTGTGGTCGTCCAATCAAAGTGGCTGGATGTGCACTGAGTTCATTTGTCAAACACTGGGATGATGATAGAAAAGCCGTGTGCATCTTTTTCAATACACAATCTCCCAGAAGTGTTGGTCACAGATAACAGGCCATATAGCAGCAGGGAATTTGAGTATTTCCTAAAATTGAATGGTATTCGACATACAAGGACTGCTCTACACTATCCAATGGTCTGGCAGAAAGAGCAGTCCAAACTTTGAGGGCAGGCTTCAAGAAACAGCTTACAGCTTCACAAGATCCCAAACTGTCCTGCTTCCTATTTGCTTCTCATGCAACCACAGGGATAACTCCATTTTTTCTGAAGAAGGGTCTAGGCCCGAAACGTCAGCCTTCCTGCTCCTCTGATGCTGCTTGGCCTGCTGTGTTCATCCAGCTCTACACCTTGTTATCTTTACTCCAGTGGAGGAGTTGCTTTTGGGGAGAAGACTCTGCACCAGGTTAAATCTTATGTTTCTGGACCTCAGCAGTGGTGGGGTTGGTGAAGCAGCATCAGGAACGTCAGTACCAGACACAAGATTCCTTAAACCGAAAGAGACAGTTTACTTCAGGAGGCAAAGTTTGGTGTAGGGTCCATGGGAACACCCTGCATGGGTAAGGGGCATGGTTGACATGAGGTCGGGTCCAGTGACTTATAAAGTTCAGGTAAGTGCGATAGTCCTGAACAAGCACGTGGACCATATGAAAGCTGCAAACTTGCAAATGGTGTGGGAGCAGAACATGCCCAGCTCCTTAACAGCTTTGCCAACTGTTCCGGAACCTGTGTGTTTTCCCTCTCCGTCAAGCATTAAATTCCTTCGGAATCTGAGATGGAAGCGGCAGATGTTGTCACCTCTACACCTTTGCCGCCTAAAGAAGAGAATGTATTTCTTCTGAGATGCTCCGGGCGCAAGGTATTGTGCATTATATGCCATCCATATCAGTGGCAGAGTTGGAAGAACTCTTTCTGTGTCCAAAGTCTGATATTGTTGGTGCTAAAACGGCCCAGGAGGAGCTACAAATAAAAGAACTGACGTATGTCCTCAGACTCAAGGGAAGGGATGTAGTGGTTGTAATGAGGTCAGCGAGGTGGACCTCATAGAATATTAGCTCCCTGATTGGACCAGATTAACAGCCCCAATCAGGGAGCCCTAGCTGACAGATGAGAATAGCAGTGTCAGACATCCTGACACACAGAGCTGGCTCTGAGGAAGCTGGATCAGTGTTAAGGACTCTCCACCTGTAAATAAAGGGTAATTTGGTGACAAGAAACTGGCCTCTGTGGAGTTACTTCAGAGGCAATTGCAGCAAAACAGAGTAGTAGCATCACGTGGCTTTTTTGACGCCATTTCCGAAAAGTAAGATGGCAGAATCCACCTATCTCTGGACGTAGGTAAGGTCTTATCAGTGGTTTTTTTTGTACTTTATTCTAGAATCGCCTTGTTGATCGGAGCAGTCTTTTGGAACTTTTGGCCTTCCATTTTTTAAAATTGGATCAAATACTAAGAAATGAATGAGTGATGGAGTACTCGGAAATCTTTCTTCTCTAAAGAGGATATTATGTTTCAGTACAGGTTGTAGCACTTTAATCTTGATTGTTAATTTCAGTTCTGGACTCACGTTCACATCTTCACAACTTTTACTGCTACTATCATCTTTTAACACCAACCTGCTGTCAGACACTAGCTATCATCAGCAGCTTTTAATGCCCATTTGATGCCATCATCATGTGTTTGTTTTTGCATCAAACATCATTGCCAGCATGATATGGTTTGAGTGCTGCCCTATGTTAGTGCACATAACATATACCACAAAGACTGTGTTCCTGTTGAGACCGATGTCTTGATGTTTAACAATACTATTTACATTGCTATCACATTACAGACTTACAGTTGGTCGGGAATCTGTGCTCACTGATGTTATTGTACATTACATACACATGACTGAAACACACTACACTACCTCCATTGCACATCTTTATACTGGAACATCACATGTCATGATGTCATGCAACTGTCTTAATGGTACATTGCCTGTCTGATATAGAATTATTGCAATAACACAACAACTAGTATGTATTACTATGCAGTTACATCATGACACAGAGCAAAAGATGACAGCTAGTTCTACGAGCTCTTTTAGGGAAAAGGCTGTTTCAAACAGCCAGCCAATGCAATAAAGGCTGAATAATTTCCATCCACGCTGTGAGATTCTATGACTTATTTTAACTGCAGGAGACAGATACTTACATTAGAGGCAATGACTGCTGGTCTACAAAAAAATCAGCCTAAATGACTGAATAATTCTGCATATAGGAATAAATATATACTTTTAAAACTTCAGTTCCTATCTTGAATTAAGGAATTTATCAATAGACAGCAAGACCTGTTGCAGCTTCCACAAGACAAAGAAAAAGTGAATAAAATTGGAACATATTGCTGCTTTACATTGAAACAAGTTTTAGCATGGTGAAAATTTAATTCAAGAGCTTTGGGAATGGCCAATTCAATTGTACAAATTCATGATTCTTAGTGCTTCAAAAATATTTATATTTCGATGTAGTATTCAATTTATCTCAATAATTTGCAAGTATTTAATCTAGTATGTTTTATATTAAACAAATATTTTCAGTCAATTGTTCCTCAATATCTTCTGTAAGTTCCTAAGTTTTGTCAATTGCTGTGTTTTTTTTAAATCTAGTCAATAGTGATACCAGGTGAGAGAATGAAGTAAATTAAACAAACAGCAATTCAATCATCAATTTTATAGACCTAAACAAATTTCTTCTAACAGAAAACATAAATCAGTACACCAATGTTTCTAAACTAATTTTTCCTGTGTCTTTTCCAACATTAACTTAGGAGTCAAGATTTTCCTTTTTGACTAAATTCAAAGATTAAAAGATGTCTCAACTAACCTGTGATACTGTGATACTGCACTTCTTTGCCAGCTCTTCTTTGGCTTCTTCACTGGGGTAGGGATTGCTGAGGTGCGAGTAAAAATACTCATTCAAGACTTCTGTTGCTTGTTTGCTGAAATTGCGTCGCTTTCGTCTGTAAACAAGAAAGATTTTGATTTTTTTTATGTTGACATAAAGCAATTTGATCTTCCGGTTTAGTCTGAAAACTTATTCTTCAGACACTTTTTTTCCAAAACACACACAAATGAACAAGCCATGAACCAAGTCTGAATAATTCAAAAGGAACACTTCATATTTTTGCCTCATTTGCTTTCTTACCACAATGTTGAATCAACATCATTTTGAAAGTTTTTCCAATAATTTTTAAACCTACACTTTAGCTAAAAACCCAAAAGTCCACTGACACAAAAAAAAGCAAAGGAACAGCCAATGACAAGACCTCAGAAAGATAATAACACTGAAAAGAACTGTTAAACTGCAGCTAGGCCTGTGAAGACACATCATCCAATACTCAAGATAATTGGCATCTCTCTAAATTCTGCAAGCATCATATCTTTAAAAAGTGTAAGCAGAGATTTTCAGTCTAGGTCCTATATCATACTAAAAATATATACATATCAATAGCTTTTCTATGGGCCTCTTGACTTGAATGTAACCTAAAGAGGCAATGTGCCTGTGGAGACACTTGTTCTTGTACCCTTCTGGATTACTTTCTCTAGGCTTTCAGATAGATTAAATTGAGGGTGCCTATGCCTTTTACAACATTACAACTCTGCATTATTCCAACAACGAAGTGCCCCTTTGGTTTTTCTGCAGTGTTACGATGAATGCTCATTCCAGCACAGCACATGGAATGTCCCTAGGGTAACATTCATCTCTCCATTGTGCGACCACTCTTATTGCCTTGTTTACTCTCTCTTCCCCTTTGAATAAATCATTTTAAAAATGCACATCTGCTCAATTTAACTTGTGCAAAGTTATCCAAATTCTCTAAAGACGTCTTCCAACTGTTTTTAATTATTATAATTTACCAACACCTGCTGATGACCTGGCTGCCAGTGAAATTACTTCAGTTTGTTTCAGTCTCTAACTGTCTACAGGTGCAAAGTGTGCTGCATTAATAGAATCTGTACATTTAACAAACCAGTAGAGATCTTGATCTGCAGTTTATCACAGAATGGCAACAGCCTTCAAAACAGATGTTTGTAATGGTAACTACGACATTACTGTTGTAGTTGGGCGGTGGCTCGTGGCACAGTAGTAGTGTACCTATCTCTGAGCTAGGTCATCAGGGTTTGAATCCTTCTCCCGCTCTGGAGGTGTGTCACAATGTCTCTTAACAGGTTGTTCAAAAATATCTACTGTTGTATTTGGGGCTCTTGTGGCACAGTGACCAGGAGGCATGGATTCAATTCCCAACTGCTTCAGAGGTGTGAAATAATACCTCCGAAGAGTTTGATTAGAAAATATCTATTGTTGTACTTGGTCCACAGATTCAAGCCCCACCTGTCATAGCAGGTTGACTAAAAATGTCTACTGGTGTATTTGGGGCATTTATGATGCAGTGGTAATACCCCATCTCTGAACCAGGAGGCTTGTATTCAAGTCCCACCTGCTCCAGAGATGTGTCATAACATCTCTTAACAGACTGAATAGGAAAGTATTTGTTGTTGTATTTGAAGGTCATGTGGTGAAGCCTGGATTCAAGTCCCACTTGTTCCAGTGTGTGTCATTACATCAATGAACAGGTTGATTTGAAAATATCTACCGTTGTATTTGTTTTACAATCTTCTGAGAGGAAAATAAGAAAGGCTGGTCTGTAAACCTCTCACCATTACAACATTACAAGCTGTTCACTCAGTTTATGGAAAATATGATCACAAACAAAACATCACTCTGCATGTAATGTTAAAAAATTCTGAAAGTGAATACTTTGACTGAAAGTGAATACACAGGATATGAAGAAGCCATTTAAAATCAATCATTTAAATTATATACTGAGTGATGTAAGAGCAAAAGCACAGGAGTTGGCCTTGACCACTTCTACATATTTAAAAAATAAAGCTGCTCTCTTTCTTTCTGTTCCTCTGCATTGCAAACATGGCCTTAACACATTTGAATTGAATTCAATGAACTCAGAATGAAAAGCAAAATTTTGAAATATTAGATCTCAACTTCTTTGTTATTATATTCATCCAATTATTCAAAATCATCAAGCAAGGTTGTATGCTTTTCTACCATCTCAGTGGCAGCAGTTTGGATTTTCTAATTCCAATTCTTGGCTGAGTAGCATGCTCATACATCAACTTTAATTGCACACCAACTGTCAGCATGGAGCACCATTGGAGCTTTCAAAATGTTAAGACATTGTGATGCTTGGAAGAAAGTATTTAAATTTCAGGTTGAGGAAGCCCTGGATTGAGCATGAAATACGTCTCAAATATATTCACAAAGAAAATGTACTTCAAGTTACTTAGGTTCACAGGCCTGCATTCTCCTGCACAATAGCTGCTTTACTCTTCTTCTATGCTTCCATATTATTAGAGGAGGTACACGTGAACTGCCAAGTGGCAAGTACGAAAGAGGTTCATGTCTGTTTGGGAGCTGTCATGTCAGCTTGACTTACTGACAGCACCTTCACCATGGAGCAGGAAGACTGTGGGCTCAATTCTCACTTCAGGATTGCAACACCCAATCTTAGCAGGTGTTTGCAATCAATATAAACAAGTGCCACATTATTAAGGGATGCCATCTTCTTGTTCAAGTGAATGCAAAAATTCTCACCAAATCTTTCTCCAGAGCGCATGTAGGCTCTCCTGCTTTCCTAGAATACACCCTCAACCAACCAAGTCAAAACTGATTAACTAATTATTTATTTAATTTCTTTGCTGTGCATATCATGATTGTCACATTTACAAAAAACCTAAACTTCAAAACTAAGTAGGTGTTGAGCACGTTAGACTATCCTGAGGCATGAAAAGTGCCATGTAAGTCCATGGGTTTTTTTTTTGACATAGTATGTTTGGGACCCGAATGTTTGATGGCCATGGATTTTAAAACATGCTTTTAACTCAATTTTAACCACTACAACTTCTCAATTTAGAGATGTTCACCAGTATTCAGATCTATTTTCATCCTTTGCGATTCTCACTAATATGTTCAATCTGTTATGTACAACACACTCCTTACTGGACCCACTATATGAAGCTTCAGATAATGTGGAAAAATACATACATCATTTTTTTGGGATTTAGATTTTAAAATAGAGGCGGATAGACATAGGTCAGTTCATAAAAAAAAATTCACAGAAAAGGCAGAAAGGTCAATTTGGAACAGTAGCCTAAATACATCAGTTCCAAGAAAGCATGAGATTACAGCAGAATACCGGGGAGATTTCCCTTTAGACCTAATGGATAACATTTATTTTATAAACACCCAACATCATAAAGTAAACATAATAAGTTAATTAGTTTATTTTTGACTTCGAAACAGAAGGCTGAGTTTCAGTTCAGAAGAACTCAAGAGTTCAATTCAGAAAAGAACTGTTTCTCCCAACAGAACAACCAAGTCAGTTTAAGGGAACAAGTCACCCGAGCTGAAATGCTTTAGCGTGTGGCCATCAAACCAGCAGAGTTTGGATAGAAATCATCAAGTTGTTAGAACCGAGGATGTTTAGGCCATTAGAATTGTGAAAGGTAAATGCTGACTGACTGGAAAGGAATTGTAAATTGTCTCTATACTGCAAGCAAAAGGAACTAGAAAGCATCAGTTAAGATTTAAAAGCCGAGACTAGGGTGTTATTGGGAAATTGGTTAAAACATTTTGTTGTTTGTATTAACTATTTTTGCAACTATTTTCTACACATACATAGTTTTGTTTGTTTATTTCTTCTTTCATGCAATAAACTTATGTTCTGTCGTTAAAGAACATCTGCAGCCTCATGTGAATGTACTTCAGTGGCCAACCACTATGTTAGACAACAGCAAACAAAAAACTATATGATCCATCAAATCAGGTTTCATTATGGGATCTGACTTGTCCAGTATTACCATCAGCTGGGATCATAACAATAAATTATTTTTAATAATTGTGTCTTTGAAATGTTGGCCACATCTGAACTAGGACACACATCTTCAAGTAACACATCCTTATTGTTTGTCAACTGAGACACTTTCCAGTATGCATGTGCAGTCCACATTGATAAAGCTATTTTATAGATTTTAATTGGAATGGATGGGTGATTTTCTTTCTTTTCTTTTTCTTGGTTTATGCATGTTTTCCAAAAAATTAATAATTTTACATACAGGAAATAATTTGCTATAAAAACTCTTAAACAAGACACAAGTATGCAGAAATAAAAATAAAAGTATACAGGGGAAAATATACTTAAACATTAAATTGCATTTATTCTAAATCTGTAACAGTATATTACAGCATTGGAGATTAAATCAGTTTTTTTACTGTATCACAGTCATTACACATTGTGCAAAGTTAGCTTTAGATATTGCATTTTTAGTGTTTTAGTGCTGCATTTATGCTGTAGCTCCTGGTCTCAGACTATTGACTTTGAATTCCTATTTTCGATACCTGGCTGGAACTCCAAATCTCCTGCCCAGGAGAGAACTTGGGTGCATGCTTGGTTACATCACTGCACCAAGCTCCTCTCCTAGGAGCTAACATATAAATGTTAAGATTGTGCAAATGCAAGTGTCTGTGCTCTGAACATTTAAATTAACTCCAGATAGGCTTATGGTATGCCCTCGGGATCCAAGGACTCTGAAGAGACATCTTAAACCCATTCTGGAACAACAGTGGAATTCCAATGCATACATCCCAATGTATCAATATGAATTGAGTTCACTGCAGAAATAGCAAACATAAGAATTTGTCTTAATTGCATAAACAATCTTTAAAAAAAGCCTCAAAAGTACACTTAAGAACTATAAACTTTTATTGGCTTGTGAATTGTTTAGAGTGCTATCAGCTTTTGTTGTAATCTAGCCACCTGGCTAACAGGTGGCTGAAACTGCACCATTTGTGTTGTCACATCATCAGTTTATTTGAGTAAACATGGTAGTTACTTTGTTCATGCATTTGTGAGGTAGTACAATTGTGTTTTAAAATCTTCAGCACCCAAATTGTTAACAAATACTACCACTGGAACCTGCAATTCTCGAAGGAACAACTAAAACCAAACATGCTCATCCAAGATTAACATTTTAAATCATTGCACAATTTCCACAGCCGTTTACTTTGCTCCAGTTCTTCAATAATTTCTTTTTTTAAAATTATTTTTCCTAAGTTAATGGATCAAGAATGATAGTCTTTAAGCATATTACTTACTTTCGACTTTTCAACAACATCCCTCACTCTTTAAACACATTGACTTATCTTGCACTTTAAGCTGCATTTTCAGAAGAGTCTAGGAACATATAATTGTATATCAAGTTTGGTTAAATAATGCTATAAATTACAGTTTTCAAAAACATATTCCTTCAGGAACAATGGGACCAACAAGCATAGTTCTAGCAGCCCCAGAAAAGGAACAGAGTAATACAAAGGCTGTAGGAGGTGCCATTTTCAGCAGCTTGCAAAGGACTGCTGACATGTTGAGGAAAGTCGGTCAGAACACTAGATAGTCAAGTCGAGGGGGGGTGGGTCATCAAAATCATGAATTAGTTTTCAACAGAGGAACTGAAACAGGGGCAAAAAGCAGGCCATCAGTCTTTTGAGCCTGTGGCTCCACTCAATTAGATCCTGGTTGATATGAGGTCGGAAACTCGGGTGCGGAATCAAACAGGATGCTGAGACTGGAAACACAATCTGCTTCATTCTGAAATAGTTGTTGGAGAGTGGTGAGGGAATGGGATTCGTGGCTGAGGGCAAGACAAAAGTTTTTGTCTTCACAACGTTAATTTGAGAGAAACTGCAGCTTATCCTGGACTGTACAATGTACAAGCAATCTGACAACACAGCGGCAATGGAGGGCTGAGAGTGGAGGTGGTGATGTGCATCTGAGTGCCATTGTGTTACATGTTGAACCTGTCATCACATCTCCAAATATTGTGGGTGGTGAGAAGCATGTAATTATGATATGGAGGGAGCAAGTACAGATGATGGTGGGGAAATCAGAAGAAAAGCCAATGTGAAAGATGTTTTTTCTACAACTGGATACGTAAAATTGGTAGTAGGCAAGAGTTGGACAACATTGGAGGTGGATGTTGTGATCAAATGTGTCAAAGGCAGCAGATAAATCAAGTTAGCATGGTGACCAAAGATGATGATTTGGGCATAAAAATATACAGAAAGATATTCGAAATGGTCTCTGATGTCCAGCAGACAACAAATCAGCTGGAGGAATCCTTTATATCCATCTGCAATACTATGGCAAATATCTTTGCAGAATTATTCTAACATGCAGTGGGGAGCCCCAGGACAGAAGTCGCAAGGGCAGTTTTAGTTTCTGACATGAAACATCAGAGTGCTGCCAAAGAGCTCCGAGTGTTCATCTGGTAAAGGCTGACTCTCCTGATTATCCCAGTTTTGGTGAACAACTGCACACAACCATTTCCCACTTCTTTACTAATCTGTAAGGTCTACTTTCCAGTGAATAAATGTTCACGTAGGTCCAATGCCAGTACAAGTGGCAGGACAGGAATGAATTGAAAATATGCAGCTAACATAGCAGAAAGGAAATGGGACCAGGATGCTCTTACAACAGCATGTGAAGTGCAGCCTTACGAATGGTTCACTGCAGGCTTTAAGCACCCTGATACAAAACGACCTTTGTCTCAGATGATCCAACTGCATTGGAGGAGAATGCTGTGATGAAACATGTCAAAGGGTGCAAACAGGATGAGAAGGATAAGGAAGGAAAGTTACCTTTGTTGATCGAACAGGATCTGATTTGTGACTTTGATGTCTATTGATTTAGTACTGTGGCAGGAGTGGAAAGCTAATTGGAACAATACAACCACGGAGTTCCAGGAAATGTGGGATCAAATTTTGGAGGCACCAAGACATTCAAGGTCTTTGAGGAGGAAAGGGAGGTTGGATATGAGACTGAAGTTTGCAGGGACAGTATAGTCAAGGGTTAGATTTTTGAGGAGGAGGTGATGAAGACAGATTTAAAGGTTAGTTTGTCAACATGCATTGAGATTGTTTACAATATTGGCTAACACAGGAGCAAGGAGGGGAAGTTGGGTGACCAACACTTTGATGACAAAGACAAAATACTTTTTTCAGTTCGTTCATAAATGCTTAGCTCTTTAAATCAAATTCTATTTCACAAATAATAGGCAACTATTTTAATAAGGATGATACAGGGTGAGTATCAATGAAAAGTAATGAGAGAAGACAGGTATATGAAGATAATGTTAACTAATTCATTGAGCAAGAAATCCATGGGATTGGACAGAATTCCATCACTGAACTGATTTGGTTATGGTGTTCAAACAGTGTTGCACCTGACCCCCTCAGTTTCCTGAAAAGTGGGTTAGGCTAAAATGTCAGCATATTATTTCCACTTCATGTAAACACTGATAAGGTTGGCCTGAAATGTTGCTGAAAAGTTGATAAGCTGTGAATTTCAGCAATGATTTTATGTAATGGATCCCTGCAGAATACCCAATGCAAGTCACTGAAAAAGATTAAAATATTTGTTTATTCCCATGATTGACAATTGCTAACAAAAGTGTGTCTCAAAAATGATCTGCTTCAAAACTACTTGCCCATGATTTTCTTTACTAAGTATGGAAATAACAGGCATTCGTCTAACTTTTTGTGAGAAGAGTTTTCATGCTATGGACTCACATAACAAAAAAAATTTAATAACCAACAATACACTGCTGTTGGTTCAGTCATTCCTTAGCTGTTTTTTCATTTGGTAGTCTCTCTTTTCCGGTTTGTGGCAGAATGATCTAAGCGTTCAACACTCAGCTCCTAAATGTCAAAAGTAAAGCTGGATTCAATACAGATCAGTTCTCGATTGCAATCTCAAAAATCTACACATATAACTGGTTGTGATCCATGGACAGTGTGCACAAGTAAAAGTGTAGACATAATGTCAGCAATGACAAATGTCTACCCAGCATAATATAAAGGAAACACAAGTGCTAGGCAAGCCACAATGCATCCTCACACAGATGTAACAAACTATCATACTGTAGTATTAGATTTCAAACCGGCTGGAAATATTCAGTGGACAAATTCATAAGCTCCTTAGAAAGACCAAGTGAAAACAGCACCTGTCTCTCACCATGATCACTGAATCTCGTAGGTTTATCTTTGGGTCCAAAATCAGCTTAATAGGATCAGTATGTTAAATGTATTTCAATTAAGATTAATTGTATTTAGATACTGGCCATTAATGGGATTAATTAATTAATCTGTGCTCATCTTGTGGCACAGTGATTGTATACCTCGCTCTGGATCAAAAACCCTGGGTTCAAGTCCCATCCACCATGGACATGTGTCATAACATGTCCAAATAGGTTTCAAAAATAACTGTAAGTAGCTCCTTGGCTGTTCCAAGAACAAGAACAATACAGCACCAAGCTTGGCCCACTAAGCCTACACCATGACACCATTCTAAACTAAAAATCTTTTGCCTCTACATGGTCTATATCCCTCTCATCCCTGCCAATTCATATATCTATCACGATGCCTCTGAAATATTGCTATTGTATCTGCTTCTACAATCTCTTCTGGCAGCGCAGTCTAGGCACTTATCACCCTCTGTATGACAAACTTGCCTCTCACATTCCGTTTAAATTTTCCCCTTTTTACCTTAAACCTATGTTCCCTCGTAATTGACACGTCTACCCTGGAGAGAACTGTTCATGCCTCTCGCAATTTTGTAAACTTCCGTCAGGTCACCCTCAGCTTCTGACGTTCAAGTGAAAACAAACCAAGCTTGTTCAATCACTCCTCAAACTAATACCTTCCAAACCAGGCAGCATCTTGGTAAACTTCTTCTGTACCCTCTCTAAAGCCTCCACATCCTTTCGGCAATGTGGCAACCAGAACTATACACAATATTCCAAATGTGTCCTTGGTAAATAGTTCTACACAGCTACAACATGACTTGCCAATTTTAATACTCTTATGCCCCAACCGACAAAGGCAAGCATGCCAGATGCCTTCTTGACTACCTTATCAATAAGTGTTGCCACTGTCAGGAAACTGTTGACCTGTATGCCGACATCCCTCTGTATGTTAATACATGTAAAAGTGCTGACATTTACTGTATACTTCCCTCCTACATAAAACCTTCCAAAATGTATCATCTTGCATTTGTCCGGATTAAATTCCACCTGCTATTTCTCTGCCCAAGTCTCCAGCCTGTCTATATTCTGCTGTATCCTCTGGCAATCATCCTATCTTCACCTCCCCCAATCTTTGTGTCCCTCGCAGACCTACTAATCAGACCACTTCCATTCTCCTCTAAATCATTTATATATATATGTTACAAAACAACAGGGATTCCAGCACTGACCTCTGCAGAACACCACTGGTCACAGATTTCCAATCAGACAAAAAACCCTTCCAATACTACTCTTCTATGAGTAAGCCAGTTCTTCAGCTATCTTACTAGCTCACCATGGATCCAATGTGACTTCATCTTCTGTATCATCTATGAGGGACCTCGTCAAGACCTTGCTAAAGTCCATGTTGACAACATCCACCACCATGGTCTCAATCATCTTTGTCACTTCCTCAAAAAACTCAAATTTGTGAGGCACAACCTCCCCCAGACAAAGCCATGCTGTTTATTGCAAATAAGTCCATATTGTTTCAAATGTGAGTACATCCTGTCCCTTAGAATCTTCTCCAATAATTTCCCTACCACTAATGTAAGACCCACCAGCTTGTAATTTCACAAATTATCCTTGTTGTGCTCCTTAACCAAAGGAACAACATTAGCTATTTTCCTATCTCCAAGTCCTCACCTGTGATTAAAGAGGATATGAACATTTTGTCAAGGCCCACCTTGCAATTTCCGCCCTCAGCATTCTGGGATATATCCCAACAAGTCCTGGGGACCAGTCTACCTTAATGCTTTTCAAAACACCCAACATCTTTTCTTTATCAACCATGCCCTATAAAAGTTGCCTCTAAACTCACCACCCACTATGTCCTTTTCATTTTTGAACACCGATGCAAAGTATTCATTAAGGGCCTCACCCACTTCCTCTGGCTCCACACACACATTCCCTCCTTTGACCTTGAGTGGACCTATCCTTTCCCTAGCCATCCGCTTTCTCCTTATATAGTATAAAATGCCTTGATACTTTCCTTCATCCTCTTTGACAAGGATGTTTCATGGCCCTTTTTAGCCTTCCAAACTCCTCAGTTCTTTCCTGCTTTCTTTATATTTTTCAAGCGCTCTGTCTGTCTTCAGTTTCCTAAACCTTACATTTGCCTCCTTTTCCTTTTTAAAGAAGCTCAATTTCTCTTGTCATCCAATGTTCCTGAATTTTGCCATCCTTATCCTTCATTTTTACATGAACATGCTCGTCATGAACTCTAATCAATTAGATTTGAAAGATTCCCACATACCAGATGTGAATTTACCCTCAAACAGCTGCCCCAATCTATATTCCACAGTTCCTGCCTAACATTGTCATTGTTAGCTTTCTCCCAATGTAGTACTTTCACCAGAGGACTACTCCTACTCTTATCCATAAGTAACTTAAAATTTAATGGAACTATGGTCACTGTTCCTGAAATTCTCCCCTCCCGCAACATTGTTCACCTGGCCAGGCTCACTCCCCCATACCTAGTGGAGTATGGCCCCTTCCCTATTTAGATTATTTACATATTGTTTCATAAAACTGTCTTAACAAATTCACCCCCCATTCAAGCCTCTGGCACTAAGGGAGTTCTAGTCAATAGGGGGGAAATTAAAATCACCCACAAGAACTCTGTTGTTTTTAACATTTTACATTTCCATCTGTCCACATATCTGTTCCTCTATCTCCCACTGGCTGTTGGGAGGCCTGTAGCACAACCCCATCAAAGAGATCACACCCTTCCTCTTCCTGAGCTCTACCAATATGACTGTGGCAGGTTGATTAAAATTGTTTTGGGGCTCTTACAGTGCCATGATAATCACTCTACTTCTGGATCAGAAGAACCAGGTTCAAGTCACACACCGGATGAGATGGCCAGAGAGATATATCATTACTCATTCGAACAGTTTGATTAAAAATATATGAACTGGAACATACCAGTGCACGTGGTGCAGTATTAGAGTTCCTACCTCTCAGCCAGAAGTCTGAGTTAAAATCCCAACTGCCTAGATGTAGTTTCTTGAGTTGTCCAAACAGGTTGATTTAAAATTAATTTTGACATAGAAACAGGCTGAAAGATGGGTTGATAGTTGGAAGTGCACAACAAGTAATGTGTGTCACTGTAGTCAGAAGTTCATAAGTATATAAAGGCTCTGTTGCAGTTCTATTCTGTGCTGGCTGAGCTATCTGAATTCAAATACAGTATGTCAGGAGTCAGTGCTGCTGACATAGCATAAAGGAGGTTCTGATTGTAAGTTTTTTTTATATCTGCAAAGGTCAAGTTTACTTCCTGTGTATTATTTGGCTAACGTTTTTGTCATTTAAAATATTATCTTAAGTAAATACAAACCTATTAAAAAAATAGAACTGTAGAGACTGGAAATCAGAAAGAAAATGAAAAATTGCTGGAAAAAGTCGGCAGATCTGCAATATCTGTGGAGAGAAAGCACAGTTAACGTTTTGTGTCCAGTGATTCTTCTTCAAAACTGATTGTAGCTAGGAAAAGGCTGGTATATAGGCTAGACAAGGGGTGGGGTTGAGGAAAAGAGTAAACAATAGGTGGAGATGAAGTCCAGAGAGACAGAGACAGCAAGTGGGCAGACAAAGGAAAGGGTAAAGGTCAGCTAGGAGAATGAATAGCTGCTAATGGGGACTGTTAGAAGCTGACAATGGGTTTGTGGTAGCAAGTCCATGTGATGACAGGGCCTGGTGTGTGGGGGTCGGAGGTAAGGGCATGGGAAAAGGTGCTCAAGCCTTACAATTAGTGAACTCAATATTGAGTCCAGAGGTTGCAGGGTGCCCAAACAGAAAACGAGACATTGTTCTTTCAGCTTGTGCTGAGCTTTGCTGGAGTACTGCAATGAGCCTGAGACAGAGATGTTGGCCAAGGAATACGGTGCTGTATTGAAGTGGCAGGCAACCGGAAGCTCGGGGTCATTTTTGCAGGCAGAATGTAGGTGTTCGGGAAAGCCCAGGAGACCACATTGTGAGCAGCTAATACAGTAGACTAGATTGATTGAAGTGCAGGCAAATTGATGCTTCACCTGGAAGGTGTGTCTGGCACCTTGGATGGCGAGGAGGGAGGAAGGAAATGGGCAGGCATTACACCTTCTGTGATGGTACGGGAAGGTGCTGTGGGGCTGTCTAGGAGTGTTACAGGAGTGGAGGAGAGTCCCTTCCCACTGACATTCACAATTCTCCTGATGCTTTATGTCAGTTTCAGAATTTCCAGTTCACAGGCTCTTACCATTTCCTCTTCATCATGGGCTTGCAATACTTTTTATAAAATTTGTCCCCCTTCAGGATGATCTCAGGGCTCTCTGCTTCTTCCTGGAGAAAAGGCCTGAACCATTCCCATCCACTACCACCCTCCTCCGCCTGGCCGATCTCATTCTCACTTTGAATAATTTCTCTTTTAGCTCCTCCCACTTCAAGTCAAAGGGGCGGCCATGGGTACCCGCATGGGCCCCAGCTATGTCTGTCTCTTTGTGGAATACGTGGAACATTCTTTATTCCACTGCGTTTCTGGCCCTCACCCACAACTCTTTCTCCAGTACATTGGTGCTGCTTCCCTATCTTGTCCAGAATTGGAAACAGTAATCAATTTCATTTTCAATTTCCGCCTTGCTCTTACCTTTAACTGGTCCATCTGATTCCTCTCTTCCCTTCTTTGACATCTCTGCTCCATTTCTGGACATAGACTGGCCACCAACATCCACTACAAACTTACAGACTCCCACAGTTACCTCAACTATGCACTCTCATACCCTGCTTCCTGTAAAGACTCTATTTCATTCTACCAGTTCTTCCATCTCCATCACATCTGTTCCAATGATGCCAACTTCAACAAGGGACCCTCCAAAATGTCCACCTTCTTCCTCAACCAAGGATTCCCAACCACCATGGTTGATAGGGCCCATAGCTGTGTCTAACTCATGATAGAATGATAGAATCCTAACAGTGTGGAAACAGGCCCTTCGGCCCAACAAGTCCACACTGACCCTCAAGAGTGCCCACCCAAACCCATCCGCCTATAACCCACCTAATCTACACATCCCTGAACACTACAGGCAATTTAGCATGGCCAATCCACCTAGCCTACACATCTTTGGACTGTGGGAGGAAACCAGAGCACCCAGAGGAAACCCATGCAGACACGGGGAGAACGTGCAAACTCCACACAGACAATCATCCAAGGGTAGAAGTGAACCCGGGTCCCTGGCGCTGTGAGGCAGCAGTGCTAACCACTGTGCCACCGTGCCACCCCTACTCATCTCCCACACCTGCCCTCAGTCCCTCTCTGCCCTCCTAAAACAGCAATATGGTCTCTCTCACCCTCACTTACCACCCCATCAACATTCATATCCAAAGGATCGTTAGACACCATTTCCAAAAAATCCCGGTGGAAGTAAACACCAGACACATATTCCCCTCTCCTATCCTCCCTTGTTGGCCTTCCACAGGAGCAGTTCCCTCTGGGACACCCTGGTCCACTCCTCCAGCACTGCCCCACAGCCTAACAACACCTTCCTATGCCATCGCAGAAGGTGTAACACCTGCTTGCCTACTTCCTCCCTCCTCATCACCCAAGGTGCCAGACACATCATCTAGGTGAAGCAGCTATTTATCTGCACTTCACTCAATCTAGTTACTGCATTTGTTGCTCACAATGCAATCTCTTCTACACGAGGGAGATGAAGCACATACAGGGCAGCTGATTTGCAGATCACCTACATTCTGTCCGCAAAAGTGAACCTGAGCTTCCAGTTGCATATCATTTCAACACACCAGTGTGTTCCCTGGCTAATGTCTGTCTCAGGTTTGCTATAGTGGTCCAGTAAAGCTCAGCGCAAGCTGGAAGAACGACACCTCATTTTCCGTTTGGGAATCCTGCTGGACTCAATATAGAGTTCAATAATTTTAGGGCCCAAACACCTTCTCCCATCTCCTTACCTTAATCGCCAAACACCAGGCCCTAATCATCACATGGATTGCTATGACAAATGACCCATTGTCAGACACTAACAGTACCATTAGCAGCTATTCATCCCCCCTGGCTGACCTTTATCCTTTCTTTTGCCCAACTGTTCTTCTCTCTCTGTCTGGGCTCCATCTCGACCTATCATTTACTCTTTTGCCCTCTCCCACCCCTTCTCTAGCATATGTACTAACCTTATCCCAGCTACAATCAATCAGTTCTGAAGAAGGGTCACTGGACCCAAAACATTAACTCTGCTCTCTCTCCACAGATGCTGCTAGACCTGTCATCTATTTCTCAGATCTAATTGGTATCCTGTTGCAAACTAAGAATTCTGTAAAGTAAATTAAAATTTCACCATGAACTAAATTTTATTAATCAGGGGCTTTAGAATCCTAAGATCCTATGTTACAGAAAAAATCACTATAAAACAGGATTCCATCTCCATTAGTCTCATAATTTGAAAAGATTCTACTTTTGAAAAGTTTTTTTGCAGTACCTTTGGCATCACACAAAGAAACTTATTTTAAGATCAGATGAAAACTGTATTCCTTATTTTCCCTCACGTTCTGCTGAAAGTATACTACCTCCAATGGTCAGGAGAGAAGTTTTTCAGGCCAATGATTCCTCCACAGATAACAATATGCATTTTCAGGAAGGAACTGAGCATGATTAACACATGAAGGAATTCATTCAATGTTTTAGCTTTCTTTCCTGACCTTATTGTACAAACTGTAGAGTCTATATCTTCGATGAGCTTCGCCAGG
This sequence comes from Rhincodon typus, assembly GCF_021869965.1. NCBI lineage: Eukaryota > Metazoa > Chordata > Chondrichthyes > Orectolobiformes > Rhincodontidae > Rhincodon > Rhincodon typus. The sequence continues at coordinate 25,208,897 of NC_063359.1, read as the reverse complement.
TAGGAAAGAAGGCCAAACATAAATAGAGACTTGTACCTTATTAAAATGTACTCTTTTTGGATCTTTGACTATAAAAACTGTACCTGGCATCAAGAAATCGTGACCGCAGGATCATGACCGCTTCACATGTGCTCTGTTTTAGTTGCATTTGAATCGAACTGAACTTTCGATGGATGATGCTAACCATTCTTTCAATCTCCTTTGGTGAAATTGGACGTGTCCGGCTCTGTTCTCGTAGAAGGTTCATCACGTGTGTAGTGAACTCATTACATGCCTACAATAGAAACAGCACGATTTAAATCATTGATATATTCCAGCAGGGAAATTGAAGCAGTGTATTATTTCACACTATTTCCATTTGTTACAAGCAAATTTAAAATAAATAGGACAATGGCTCTTCACCTCCTCCCCCGCCCTTAATGGGAGAATGGAATGTTTGTGTTATGTTCATGTGAAGATCTCTGTTCTTCCTGATACAAATAAGTAACCTAGATTTTAGTGTACAGGATATAATTCAAAATTTGCAGATGTTGCCATAAGGAAGCTTGATCTCTTAAGTAGCAAGTAACATTGGCATCACACAAGTGTCAGACAATGACCAACTCTAACAAGAGAGAATCCAATTCAATTACATTATCATTGTTCAATTTTCTACTATCTATGTTCTGGGTGTCATCATTGAGCAGAAACTGAACTAGACCAGCCGTATAAATACTGTGGCTACAAGGGCTTGACAGAGGTTAAGAATTCTGCAGTGAGTATTTCATTTCTGAAGTCCCCATTGCCTGTTCATCATCTCCAGAGTACAAATTAGGATTGTGATGGAATATTCCCCACTTCCCTGGTTGAATGTAGCTCCAACAACACAAGAATGTCGATATCATGTATGACAAAACAGTCTGCTTGATTTGCATCCTATCCAGCATCTTATCATTCATTCCTTTCACCACCAATGTACAATGGCAGTGGTGTGTACCATTATAAGATGCACTGCATCAACTCACCTAGGCTCCTCACAGCACTTGCCAAAGCCTGCAGGTCCTCACCCCTAGAAGATCAAGGGCAGCAAATGCAATGGAACCCCCGCACCAGCAAGTTCTCCTCCAAACCATACACACCAGCTCAACCTGGAACCATGTCACCGTTCCTTTATTGTTGTGGGGTCAAAATCTGAAACATCCTTCCTAATAGTACTATGGGTGTTGTCACTCTAAGGACTGCAGCATTTCAAGAAGGCAGCTCACAACCATCATTTCAAGAACAAATAGGGAAGGGCAATAAATGGTCACCTGGCCAGAAATGATCACATCCCATGATTAAATACAAAAAGGAAATGTGGAATGTCAAAAGACATTGTTGAAATTGACAAATGGTTGATGCAACTTAATGCAGACAAGTGTGAAGAGTTTTATTTTAGCAGAAAGAACAGAAAGCCAATCAGAGTTCTGCTACTTTTATTTTCTTCTGTGAAGACTTCTGAGAAATGCACAGCAGCACCTTCCAGAACCTGAACACAATGCTGTGAATGGTATCAGCATGCCAATTGCCCTGCACAGACCCTTGGAACAGCTGAGAGTTTGCATAGGTTAGAGGGAACATTGAGATAATATAAAGTGAAAGGTACGATTCTAAAGGGGTTGCCAGAGCAGAGGGACCCGAGAGTCTATGTGCATAAATTATTGAAGGTGGCATGACATGTTAAGAGTGAGGTTTATACAGCATAGAGCATCCCATGCTTCATTCATAGAAGTACTGAGTATAAAAGCAAGGATGTTAAGTTAAAAACATAAAACACTGGATGGTTTTAAGTGGAGTATTGTGCCCATTCCAGTGTAGGAAGGCATTATGGGGGGTGCAGATAAAATTCACAAGAATGGTTCCAAGGGTGAGGAATTTCAGTTATATAGTCAGACTGGAAAAGTTGGGATGTTTGCCTTGGAGAAGAGGAATTTGACAGGAGACTTAGAAGAGATATTCAAAATCATGTGGTGTACCAACTGTTTCAATAGGGAGAAACTGTTCCCATTGGTGGAAGGATCGAGAACCAACTTTAAGTAATTGGCAAAAGTAGCAATGACAATGAGGAAAACCTTTTCGTGCAGCGAGTGGTTAGAGGATCTGAAATGCACTGCCTGAGTGTGTGGTGGAATAAGGTTTAACTGAGGCATTCAAGAGGGAATTAGATTATCCGAAAAAGAAGAATATGCAGGGCTACAGGGAGATGATGGAGGAGTGACTCTTGGTGAATTGCTCCTTCAGAAAGCCAGCACAGCCAATGGCGAGGTGAAATAGATTTCTTCCTATGATATAACCTTCCTGCAATCATTGTGGTAAAATGGCACTATTTTCTAGTTTTTTCATCTAGATCATCTTGTAAAATTACTTCAATTATTTAATTCAAATTAAAATCACGCCATTTGCTTGTTTCAACAGTCACTTCAAATTATCAGAATAAACTGTTATATCCATACTGCAAAATACCAAATAAAATCATTTATAATGGCCACTTGTAAAATTTACATAAACATTAGCATTTGTGTAATACCATGCAAATGACACCGAAATTTCTGACTGGTTTTAAAACTTGTATACTTGTAAAAAATGATATCTGAAAAGCCAAATGTAAGGATTCCAATAAAAAAATAAATTACCCCAGTTGTAATCAACAATTTTTCTTTATTCCTTCTGTGATTTTGCGATAACACCAAGACTCTAAAGGCTATCATAGTGGAGGCTTGTAAAGGATATGGCCAATTTTGTATATTTTCACAAACATATATGACAGGAGATCAAGTATATATCCTGTGTGCTGTAGTCAGACATTGAAGTAGCCCAAGGATACCTGAGTGTTTGTTAGGGTACTAAATTTCAAACTCAGCACAGTCATGATCCTAATAAAGTAAGAGCATTCACTCAAACAGCAATAATTTCCACTCGGCTAAAGGGTGTTGATGGTATTCTATTGCACCCTGCAGTAAGCTGGGAATGCATGGCTCAGTGAGCTCTTACAATCTGATGACTCAAGCTATAGTTCAACTTAGCTGATTTAGGAGACCCACATCTTTCAGATGGCGATTCTGTAAATTTACAGCTCCAACCACCAGCCAATAAAATGACTGTTTACAATGTTCAGCAATTTCACCAGCACAAGGGAGATGTAGGGGGTAACACATTGGCAAGGATAAAAGATTGGTTAGCTAACAGGAAACAAGGAGTAGGGATAAATGAGACATTTTCTGGTTGGCAAGATGTAACTTGTGGTGTGCTACAGGAATCAGTACTCGGCTCGCAATATTTTACAATGCACATAAATTATGTAGATGAAGATAACGTTCAGGCATTTGCAACTATCTTCAGCCAGAAGTGCCAAAGGTCCCCAGCATCACAGATGCCAGTCTTGAGCCAATTCAATTTACTTCACATGATATTAACAAACAGGTAAAGGCACTGGATACTGCAAAGGCTGTGGGGCCTGACAACATTCCAGCAACAGTACTGAAGACTTATGCTGCAGAACATGTTGAGCCATTATGTAAATTGATTCAGTACACCTACAACACTGGCATCTACCCAACAATGTGGAAAATTGCCCAGGATGTCCTGTATGCAAAAGACAGGACAAATCCAAACCGGCCAATTGTCACCCTATCAGTCCCCATTGATCTACGCTTGATCATCAATAAAGTGACGGAAGGTGTTAACAGTGCTATCAAACAGCATTTGCTTAGTAATAACCTGCTCATTGATGCCCACTTTGGGTTCTACCACTCAACTCCTGACCTCACCATAGCCTTGGTTCATACATGGGCAGCTGAATTCCAGAGATGAGGCGAGAGCAGCTGTCCTTAACATCAAGGTGACATCTGACTGAGTGTGGCATCAAACAGTTCTAGCAAAACTAAAGTAAATGGCAATCGGGGGGAAAAGAATCTCTGCTGGTTGGAGTCATACATAGTACAAAGGAAGATGTTGTGGTTATTGGAGATCAGTAATGTCAGATCTTGGTCATCTCCACATGATTTCTTCAAGGCAGCATTCTACCTTCAGCTGCTTCATCAATGACATTTCCTCCCTCATAAGATGAAACATGGAGAGGCAGTCTACATCTAAATGCAGCAAGAACTGGACAATATCCAGGCTTGGGCTAACAAGTAGCAAGCAATATGCATGACTTGCAAGTGCCAGGCGATCTTCATCTTTGGCAAGAGAGAACCTAACCACGCTCCTTGACATTCAATGGCATTATCATTGCTAAATGCCCCACTATCAACATCCTGGGGCTTACCATTGACCAGATACTTAACTTGCCTAACTATTTAAATTCTGTGGCCACAAGACCAAGTCAGAGGTGAGTAATCCCGCATTAGGTAACTCACCTCATGACACCCCAGCGCCTGTCCACCATCTACAAGCCACGAGTCAGGTGTGTGACGGAATAATTCCCACTTGTCTAAAAGAATGCAGCTCCAAAAATACACCATAAGCTTCACACCATCCACAACCCTTGATTGTTTATGGATGTGGTGCCATTTACCTCCTCTACCAATGCACACTTGCAGCATGTACTATCTAGAAGATATACTGCAGAATTCACCAATGTTCCTTAGACAGGACCTCCCAAACCCATGACCACTACCATCTCGAAGGATATAGGCAGCAGACAATGAGATCACCACCACTTGCAAGTTCCCCTCCAAGCCTCTCACCATCCTCACTTCAAAATATATTGCTCTTCCACAGTGTCACTGCATCAAAATCCCTAACAGCATTATAGATGCACCTACACCAAATGGATTACAGAGGTTCAAGAAGTTAACTCACCACCACCTCCCAAAGAGTAACTGGGGATGGGTCATAAATACTGGCTGAGTCAGCAATGCCCACATGCCTTGAACGAATTAAAAAAGGCATCAAAAGATACAGTTGTTAATTTTGCTGTGGACATAAGGATAAGTGGAAAGGTAAGTTGTGAGGAGGATATAAAAATCTAAAAAAAGACATAAATAAGTTAAGTGAGGAAAAAAATTTATAAAGTGGAGAAAATGTAGGAAAATATGAAATTATCCAATTTGGTCAGAAGAATGGAAAAGAACCATAATATCTAAATGAGACTGCACAGATGTGAAATGCAGAGATCTGGATATCCAAATGCATCAATCAAGAAAATGTTAAGTTGCAGGTGCAGCAAGTAATTAGAAAACTTAATAGAATGGTATCATGTATTGAAAGGGGTATTGAATATAAAAGTAGGGACATGATCTTTCAGTTATATAGGGCATTGGTGAGAACATATTTGGAGTACTGTGTACAGGATTAGTCTCCCTATTTAAGGAAAGATATAAATTCACCAGAAGAAGTTCAGAGAAGATTTACTGGACTATCATGTAGAATGGGCAGGTTGCCTTATGAGGAAAGGTTGGACAGGCTATGCTTATATCCATTTAAAAGAGTAGGAGGCAACTTGATTGAAACATGCAAGATCCTGCAGGACTTTTTCTCAACAGGATGGATGTGGAAAATATGTCTTCTCTTGCAGGAGAACCTAGAACCAGAGATTACTGGTTAAAAAGAAGCAGTCAACTATTTAAGACAGAGATGGGAAGAATTTATTTCTCAAAGAGACTCATGAGTTTTTGGAGCTCTCATCCTCAAAAAGGTGGTGGAAGCAAAGTCTTTGAATATTTTTAAGGCAGAGACAGATAAGGTTCTTGATAAGCAAGGAGTAAAATATTATCAGGTAGGCAAGAATATGGAACAGTTAGATCAGCTATGATCTTATTGAATACTGGAGAAAAGGCTGATTGGTCTACTTATGTTTCTAATTTGTATGTTCATAAGAAAAGCAGCAGTCAAAAAAAACCCCAAGTCCTTGGGTATTATTCTAACCTGCAAGCACATAAAGGAAATGTACAGATTCAAACTGAACTTCAAAGGGCATAATATAGGTGGTCACAGATTGGTCTAACTAACTTTACATTTCATGCACTTCCAAATTGAACTTCGTGCCCAGAGTTACAAAAGCTTTACTTTTAAACAGCTATGTATCTGAAATTTATCATCAGCATATATTAGACTCTCCAAGTCAAACTAGTGAAGTATCTGCATGAACAGCATACATTTTTGTCCAGTATGAAAGTCATGGTTGCTTGTACACAAATAGAACTTGGTGATCCCATGTGTGTCCATAGCTGCTGTTAAAGTTAAGCCACCACTACAACGTACTGATAGGCCTCCCACTACTGGTTAGTCTGGTTACTACCACCCCACCTGTTAGATCATATCTTTGGTGTTCTCTGGAGCCATGCGCGAAAAATCTTGTCCCGAATAAATGTCCACTCTTCAGTTACTCATCGATCAATCAGGCTACTAGTCAATTAATGACTAATGCTCTATAGCATTGCAGATGAACCTGACTCATATTGGATTACCATAGTTCCTGGAATATTTAATTAGCTTCAAACCACCATGGCAAGGTGTGAAACACACTGGGGCTAGGTTGAGCCCAAAATAACATTAGTTAACTCCTCTTAATGTCATTACTCATGAAGAATGGACTGATCATTGCCATAACTTATATTAAAAGACTGAAATCAGTGGTTCAGTTTAGTACCTTTAACATCAAAATGGTATTTTCTTTTGAATTAATTAGTGAAGACAACAAAAGGTGCTGCATTATATATCCACCATTTTTGATTCCTTCAGCATTCATTGGAAACACTATATGTAACAGGACAGTTATGGAGATCAAGAGGTTGATATATAGCACTGGATAGCAGATACTTGGGTAACAAATCAGCTCTTACGAAAGGGTATGGATCACACAAAAGTAAGAGAATTTCTAATAGACAAAGTACTGAATATTTATACACATGTAAATACTGGAGACTATTTTGAAAATGGTTAGTCAAATTGTATAAACCTGTATTAAATGAGCTTATCTATGAATGCAAATTGTAATTTGCTATTGGGCATTTTACCAACATTCTCAGACACATGCAGCACTCCTTTAAACCAGCAATTCATGTATGATTAATTAGAATATCTCATTTATACAGTGTGCACTTTAGCTCATTACTCAAAGTAAAATTTGTTAAGTATTTACATTTAGATAATTAAAGTCTGGTTACACCCTTAAGAAACATGTACGCACTTCAGGCAAAAGCTTTTGTGACTACTTACAGTAAATTACCAATTTAAATAGCTTCATCTGCCTCAATGTAGTCTCATTGATGCTACATTTTGCACTAAGGGATCCTGCTGTAAATCAGATACCACATGCCTCTTGACGAGTCAGTTTTCTGACTTAATTTTTTCTAACACTCCCTCAGATTTCTGCATTATTAATTCACTGCATGAGTGACCCAGAAGAAAAACTTCTTCCTCAACGGTGAGGTGCCAACTTTGATAGGCCACCTGGAGGAAACTGAATAAAGTCAGAGGCCATGTTCATTAAGGACACAATTGTTTAGCACTTCAGAATTGGTTTAAAAGCAGAGAGGAGAGCGTTTTTGATGGATCAATTGGTAAATACATCACCTGCTGTCATCCTAAGCCATATTGGCCAGGAAGTTCACAGGTATGATTTCTAAGCAGCACTGAGTTTGCTAATCAGAACTATGCTGACAATTGGAATACTTTAGTTGGGTTCAACAACCCCCATTAGAACTGCAGCTTTCAGATCTGTATCCTGTCAACATAGTTGAATGTGTGTATCTTAAAGGACTGAGTGTGAAGACATAATTGGTGATGCCTGAGAACACAAGGTGGGGGAGATTTTGAGATGATTTCTAGTAGGTAGTCGGTCCCCTTCTGGTGCTGCTTCCTGGCAAACCAGAGGCCACCTGCTTGTAACTTGAAGTTGGAAAGGTCCCCGACAGCAGAAAGGCTGAAACAGCAACAGCTTTGCAGCCCAGAAGTTAATTTGTTTGCATGGTGCTGCTTCTCCTGCGACAAGCTTTATTGGGTAAGATTCCCTGCTCTGTTGAACCTAATGTGCCCTTACTTCCACATGCAATTGTAGGATCCTAACCAGCATGTTTTAATGAGACCCCACCTGAATCAGATCCACCACCTGAAGAAAATGTTCAGTGAAAATGATGATCAGCTAGAATGGAATAGGAACAAGCGGTGTGTTCATGGAAGAAATTTTATTCTCGCTGGCTGGAGCGGGTAAGTTAAAATTATGTCCGTTTCCCTTGAATTCAAATGTTGAAAGGCCAAGTATGTGGTGTAGTAGAAAGTTGCTAATGTCCACAGAACAATAATCTGGGATGAATCTGTGTTGAAACATATGGAGTCACATGGCTTTTTGCCTAGAAGAGGATATCTGTTCACTAATTTTTCATTTGGAATGCCGTGCAATAAAGGTAACATTACTACAGATAAATACCAGTGGGAAAGGCATCTCTGTATTTCATATGCAGTCCACACTTCTGCTTTTTGAAAAAGTGCAACAGTAAATGTGGATAACGTCATGCTGTCAGAGTTCCAGAGGTCAGTATTAGCGATTGTCTTCGATAGTAGCAGAATTGCATATTTGCAGTTATTCTTTATTTGTTCATTGGATATAGGCATGACTGACTAGACCAACATTTAATGCCCATCCTAACTGTCAGGGGAGTTACATGTCACACAGACGAAACCCCAAGTAAGGACAGCAAATTCCCCAAAAGGACACTAATGAATCAAATGGATTTTTACGATAATCAGCAGCACACAGTCACCATTAGGCTGACTATTAATTCCAGATTTTCACTAAATTCAGATTTCACAATCTGTTATGATGGGATTTGAACCCATGTTCTCAGAACATCAGACTGAGGCTCTGCGACAACACCACTTCACCAGTGTATGTGATTAGGAATGGAACAGCAAGGCGCCAACAAAAGAAAATGCATAAATTATCCTCACAAATAAAAACACTTCATGAATAAAGTACTATACATTATGCAGTTTAAAAACATACAATGAAAAATTTACTGGAATTAGCTTGTCCTAACCTTTTCCTCCCTAAACTAAAGTATAATGTTGTTCTACCTGAAACACCAGGTTTGATGTCTACTTTCTTTTAAGCACTAGATAGCATAGCACAAATTTCAACAGGGTTTAGCAGCTGGAAATTGATCCCCATTTGATTTTTTAAAAAAATCATTTTGCTACATTGCCTCTCTTTTACAACTTTTTTTGCTACCTGGCATCAACACATACATCATTTATATTAAAAGAAGCACTGGATATAGTACCAAGGACAAATACAAAATCTCATAGTTCCTGTAGCTCCTAAGTTCCATCTCACCAGGGATCAGAGGTTTCATTGCTAGAATATTTTAATACATTGTCAAATTGTACCAGATTGCACAAATAATTTTGCAGGTTTCATCTTCAGCACAGTTAGTTGTGACAATAGCAGTGCAAAATTAGAGCTAGGCACTTAAACATTATTACCAATGCCAATAACAGAATTATTTTTACTGGACTAGTAAATGTCTTCATTTCCTAATGTCTATAACAGTTCTCAACATTCTCACACTTACAAAGACAGTCCAGAATTCAGGAAAACAACACACCCCTTTGACTATTTGCAACAAGCAAGGTGCTGACAAGCCTGCTTTCATGGCAACACATGAAATAGTTTAATACTGGAAGCCATAACAGCACCAACAATTCTGAATGAGTTTATTTGGCTGTCTGAGACCAATAACACTACTGGGCACAATTGTGCTGAACTGAATACACATTGGATTTGCAAATCAGTCAAATGCAACTGTGGCTGGATGTTCTCTCATATGTCTTTCACAAGGTGGCAACCCTACTATACATATCAAATGCGTTTTAGAAGAGCAAGTTTGGAGGAGGTAGCATCAAGCACAATGAGCTAGATGCAACCTGCAAGAAGAATGCCACTGAAAAATTAGTGATGTTTGCTACTAAAACCAAAGATAGTACTATTTGTTTTACAAAGAAAAATCTTAAATACATTTTGAACAGCAAGAATGATATCTATCTTGAGTAAGAGATAGCAGGAACTGCAGATGCTGGAGAATCTGAGATAACAAGGTGTGGAGCTGGATGAACACAGCAGGCCAAGCAGCATCAGGGGAGCAGGAAGGCTGACGTTTCGGGCCTAGACCCTTCTTCAGAAATGGGGGAGGGGAAGGGGGTTCTGAAATAAATAGGGAGAGAGGGGGAGGCGGATAGAAGATGGATAGAGGAGAAGATAGGTGGAGAGGAGACAGACCGGTCAAAGAGCCGGGGATGGAGCCAGTAGAGGTGAGTGTAGGTGGGGAGGTAGGGAGGAGATAGGTCAGTCCAGGGAGGACAGACAGGTAAAGGGGGCAGGATGAGGTTAGTAGGTAGGAGATGGGGGTGGGAGGAGAGGATAGGTGGGACGAAGGAAAGGTTACAGAGGCGGGGACGAGCTGGGCTGGTTTTGGGATGCGGTAGGGGGAGGGGAGATTTTGAAGCTTGTGAAGTCCACATTGATACCATTGGGCTGCAGGGTTCCCAAGCAGAATATGAGTTGCTGTTCCTGCAACCTTCGGGTAGCATCGTTGTGGCACTGCAGGAGGCCCAGGATGGACATGTCGTCTGAGGAATAGGAGGGGAGTTGAAATGGTTCGCGACTGGGAGGTGCAGTTGTTTAGTGCGAACCGAGTGTAGGTGTTCTGCAAAGCGGTCTCCGAGCCTCGCAGAGCCTCCAGCCTCCCTAACCTGTACTTCCTCCCACCTATCCCCTCCTCCCACCCCAAGCCCCACCCCCATCTCCTACCTACTAACCTCATCCTGCCCCCTTGACCGTCCGTCCTCCCTGGACTGACCTATCTCCTCCCTACCTCCCCACCTACACTCACCTCTGTTGGCTCCATCCCCGCCTCTTTGACCTGTCTATCTCCTCTCCACCTATCTTCTCCTCTATCCATCTTCTATCCGCCTCCCCGTCTCCCTATTTATTTCAGAACCCCCTTCCCCTCCCCCATTTCTGAAGAAGGGTCTAGGCCCGAAACGTCAGACTTCCTGCTCCTCTGATGCTGCTTGGCCTGCTGTGTTCATCCAGCTCTACACCTTGTTATCTCTATCTTGAGTAAAGCTAGTTCATAAATAATGGTGATCATTTCAGTTAAAATATACTTAGCACTAAACACCATCAGAAAGGTGGTTGGCTAAGCCAAGAGGAAGGATTTAATATAAAAGATGAAGAGTAAATTATGCTGTCTTAATTGATATCAGCGTTTGTTTTAAATTGACACACGCACTAGCTTTTGTAACAATGGCTTTTGCTATAACATACATTATCTTGAAATCAATGCAGAAACCTGAAGCAATATCAAACTGAAATAAGTACTAACAATTTTTTCAATACATGACATTTTAAAGAAAGCAGCTTTCAGATTAAAAGTATCTTTTAAGATGGCAATTATAAAAATGTACATTAATGCATCCAATGAAGCCCTCTGGCTACTTGGGCTGTTAAATTTTCACACTTGCTATGGTTGCTAGGTAACATTAAGATAGCAAGTAAAGTTTACATGACCAAGCAGACTGGAAACTGTAGTAAGGTTCCTTTAATAAAGCACTCAAAGTAGCTTGTACACCCATCAAAAGACTTCAAGTTCCAAGAACCCTGTCAGGTTCCATCTTGGGTGGGAAGTGTGGAAAAACTGACCTGTGCAGAGCATTTGAGATTTACTTGCTGCCAACAATGACGTCAACAGCTTAGATCCCTATAACTGTGGGAGAATTGACAGTGAGCACAATGAGGGATACTGTACTATTCATATTCCTTTTCATGGGGGGAAGGGAGGAGTAGCAGAAAGAGGAAGGTGAGCCAGGGAACTTTCACAGATGTGGCTGAGGTCAAACCTTTTTTCTGGTTTTCTCTACGTTGTTTCATAGGTATTGTCTCCATGTTCCTGGATTTCTTTCTGTTTAATTCTTGTACTTCATTTCATTGGTAAAGTCTGTAGCTTTTTATTAAATTTATATGGTTTCACAACATCCACAGACCAGAGTACTTGTACTTGAGGAAGGCCATTCAGGTCATCTTACCTCATATTCTGCTTTGCATTTTGGGGTGGACAACAATGATCAGTAACTGAATGTTTCCTTTTCTAGCTCAGTTCAGTGCTCTAATACGTTTCCATGACACCATAAGATATGAGGGCAGAATTAGGCCAATCAGCCCATCAACTCCACTCCACCGTCCGATCGTGGCTGATACGTACCTCAAGCCATTCTCCTGCCTTCTCCTCAAAACCCTTGATCCACTTACTAATCAAGAGCCTATCTATCTCTGTCTTAAAGACACTCAATGACATGGCCTCCATAGTCTTCTGTGGCAATGGGTTCCGCAGATTCACCACCCTCTGAAATAGACTGATCAAGTCAACGCAGATCACATCTGAGACTTTACTGGCTGTGACAGCTCAGTATGACTTTATTTGTTCACTGGAGTAGAAGTGTGGATGTGTATTTTTTGTTCATACCACTGGTTTTAATTTGTCTCCTAAACCAGATTATGTAATTTCATATACCTGGACCTCAAAGAGGATAAAACAAAATGAGGGCACAAATATATGCTGTATTATCAACCAAGTCACCATTCGGGTGAAAAAATAGTTCAGTCAATGATGTTTCTGCATAAATTGTAAAATAATCACTGAAGAAGGGAGAACACTGCTTGAAATCTTCCCAATGTACTCTGACTCACTCCAGGAAGAGCTACATGACTCACTGTTAAAGTCTCTCAAAATGTGCTGGATTTGGCAACCTCTCCCTCCCCGACCACAGTATTCTTTTTCAGCTATTTTCTTGACTTTGGGAACTCAGAAAAGGATGAAAATACTTGAAATAATACTGACACAGTTTTTAGCAAGGATTTTACGGCAGGTCTGGAAGGGGTAGCGTAAAATTACGTTGGAAGATGGCCATGCCTATCCCTCACTCCTTTCCACTAAGGACTTCGTACGTGATGGGGAAGGTGGTGGGCAGCCCACTGCCCTTCTGCCAACTGGACTCTTAAGTGGTCAACTAATGGTAAAGGTAAGAATTTTACAGATGGTTTAAGGGGAAAGGCAGGGTCCATGCCACGTGCTAGGACCAGAACATATATCCTGGTGGCATGATTGTGGGAATCAGGATGGTGGTGGTGGTGGTGAGAGTGGACTGGTTTGAGGGATGCTGTTCTGGCACACCATGCCTTCAGAACAGAGCCACCAATTGAAGAACTGGTCCTCCCCTCTAGCTGACCTGCCTGACAGACTTCAGTAGGATTTACTCTCAGTTTCCTGTGTTGTTGCTGGTCAGCAGCAAAATACATCATCAAAAGTGATCACCACTCTCCATGGCACTGATTAGCCAGCAGCTGTTGGACAGGGGCATACCAGGGGAAGAAGCCATGATCACAGGCAACTAACTGCCTCAGCTTGTCAATGCAATTATGGCTCCAAGGGCTAAAGGAAGCAGGTTACTCCATCTTTCCAGCTGTTAGAAAGGCCATTGTCTCATGTTAAATCTTAGCCCATGTCTTTGTATGTTGTCCACTGTAGCAATGAAAGCACTTCCAACTCAGAGGGTTCAGAGTGTGTGCAGTGATCGACTCAATTTCAATGACATAGGACAAAATTTTCCTAGCCCTGGATAGTGAAATAAATGGTGAGAAAGGTGGGAAAATACAAAGAGACTCAAAAAGTAAGAATCTCAATGGCAAGAAAACACTTTGAGACGTCCCTCTCAAGCCTTAAATGGCATCATCAGAACCTTGGCACTGAATGGCAGCTGCCTGATTTGTATATATTTACATGCAGTTGTATCTCATGAAAATCTCAAACTGTCTTAATTTTTTGCCACTTCCAATTCCAAACGCTCCCTGGGAAACCAGATGGTGCAAATTCCCAGCATAATATTACATATAATGTGAGTATCCAGTGGCTGCAGCTCACTGAATGCTTGTCCTGGGGGCTGTCATCCCACTGCTTCTTAACAAGGTTCCTGGACATTCCATGGTCAACATCGTCCTCATCCACCAAGACCTCCAGGATGCCCATTCACAAAGCAAGGAACCACCTTTCCTTCCTGGGCCATATCCTGAAATGTAGAGGTTTGAACACCATAGTGTCAAGTGTTGTTTCTGGCTTTTACAATGTCTGAAATGGTGAGCAGCTATGCTTTAAATATGGCAACAGTGGCATGAATCATGAAAAATCCCAGCAGTGATGAACACTTTCCCACCACACCACAATTACCCAAGAAAGATGCTCAACAGCCTGGTTGCATAATTAATTAAGTAAAGAGCAGAAGATTACATGAGAAAAGTCACTCTCAGCCATGGAGGACTGGACACCATGAATTTCATTTGATGAAATACTCTAAATGAATATGGGAAAATTCCCCATGATCTTAATGAACAATGTGAATTGTGCTCAAGATAGATATTTGAGTTGGATTTTTGTTACAACTTCCTTCCCTCCCTTTGGTGCTGCTTGAGATCATGGTGCTAAATATGGCACGTAAAAGTAAAATCATGAATACACATTCCAAATAGATATTACATAATTGTAGTATCTTGGAGTAACTGATATTAGTGCATAACTTAGGGTATATGAAGAATGAATGAATTAAAACTCCATGGAAACATTTGCTGATTTTAGCACAGCCATTTTCTCTCCTTAGATTCAAGGGATGGCATTTTTCTGATATTTTAATTTGAAAATCGAAAAGCGCAGTTTAGTGAGAGTAAACATAATTTTTTGGCAATGTGTCATTTTTATCAAGATTTTATATTTTTTTATTCAGATATTGAAAGTTTACTTGAAAAGAAAAAATGAAGGATATGTAAGGTTTTTTTTTCTTTATTCCTTCACAGGATGAGGGCGTCGCTGGCTAGGCAGTATTTATTGCCCATTCCTAATTGCCCAGAAGGCAGTTAAGAGTCAACCACATTGCTGTGGGTCTGGAGTCACATGTAGGCCAGGCCAGGTGAGGACGGCAATTTCCTTCCCTAAGCGACATTAGTGAACCAGATGGGTTTTTCCCAACAATCAACAATGAAATCACAGTCATCATTAGATTCTTAATTCCAGATATTTTATTGAATTCAAATTCCACCATCTACTGAGGCAGGATTTGAACCCGGTTCCCCAGAATGCCATCTGGGTCTCTGGATTAATAGTCTAGCAACAATACCACTAGACCATTGCCTCCCCTAGGAAACTGAAATCAGACAAGGCCCTTGAGGATATAAAAGAACTGAAACAAGGAATTAGGAGGGCTAAAAGGCCATGAAACGTCCTTGGCACACAGGATTAAGGAGAATTCCAAGGCATTTTATACGTATACTAGGAGCAAGAGGGTAGCTCGGGAAAGGGCAGGTCCATTCAAGGACAAAAGGAGGGTATTTGTGCACAGTGCCAGAGTAAGTGGTTGAGGTCCTTAATGAGTACTTTGTCTTGGTGTTCACCAAGAAAAAGGAAACAGATGATGGTTACATCAGAGAGAGGTATTTTGATATTCTAGGCCATGTCCATACCAAGAAGGAGGTGGTTTTGGTTCTCTTGAAAAACACTAAGGTAGCTAAATCCCCAGGGCTTGATGAGATCTATCCCAGGACACTGAAGGAGACAAGAGAGGAGACTGCTGGGGCCCTGACAGAGATCTTTGTATCCTCTTTAGCCACAGGCAAGGTCCCAAAAGAGTGGAGAATAGCCAATGGTGTTCTTTTGTTTCAGAAGGGTAACAGGGATAAGCCAGGAAATTATAGGCTGGCGAGCCTTTAATCGGTGGTAGGAAAATTTTTGGAAAACATTCTTAGGGACAAGATTTACTTGCACTTGGAAAAAAATGGACTTTTTAGGGACCGTCAACATAGTTTTGTGCTGGGGAGGTCTTGTCTCCCAAATCTGATGGAGTTTTTTTTGAGGAAGTAACAAAGATGATTGATGAGGGTACGGCAGTGTATGTTATCGATACGGATTTCACAAAAGCATTTGACAAGGTAATTCATGATAGGCTGGTCCAGGAAATAAGTAAATGAAATCCACAGTGAGTTGGTAAGTTGGATACAAAATTAGCTTGATCATAGAAGACAGAAGGTAAGTGCGCAGGGGTGTTTCTTCTGAATGTAGATTTGTGACTAGTGGTTTCCGCAAAGATCAGTGTGGGGACCGCTTGGTGTAATATGTTTTATACATATATATGAAATGTCGGTGGTCTGATTAGTAAGTTTGCACATGACAAGAAAATTGGTGGAGTTGCGGATAGTGAGGAAGAATACAGATCAGTTAGAAAGTTGAATGTAAAAACGACAGTTGGAGTTTAATCCGGACAAGCATAAGGTAATGGATTTTGGGATGTCAAATGCCAAAGAAGAAAATTATATAGTACATGGCAGGACCCTTGGGAGCAGTGACATCAGAGGGATCTTGGGGTGACAGTCCAAAGCTCCCTGAAAGTGGCAACACAAGTGGATAACGTAGTAAAAAGAAGGCATACGGCATGCCCCCCTTCTTTAGTCAGGGCATGAAGAAGAAATTTGCCAAAGCCTGTTTCAGCTGTATAAAATTTTAGTTCGGCCACACTTGGGAGTACTGCATGCAGTCCTGATTGCCACACTACAGGAAGGATGTGGGGGCTTTGGAGAGAGTGCAAAAGAAGATGTTCCGTGGATTGGAGTGTACTAGCTATTCGGAAATTTTGGACAGACTGAGATTGTTTTCACTAAAGGATTAGAGGCTGAGGGGCGACCAGATAGAAGTACATAAAATTATGAGAAGGATGGATTGGGTAGATAGTCAGAGTCTTTTTTCCAGGGTGGAAACATTAATTACTAGGTTTAAAGATGAGAGGGGAAAAGTTTAAAGGAGATTCATTGTATTGTATACTCATCTGTATTTTTATACAGATGGTGGTAGGTGCCTGGAAGGCGCTGCCAGGGGAGGTGGTAGAAGTAGATTCAATAGCACTGTTTGAAGAATCATTTAGACAGACATCTGAACATGCAGGGAAAAGAGGGATATGGACCATGTACATGCAGATGGGATTAGTTTAGAGTGGCATCATGGTTGGTGCAGACATGGTTGGCCAAAGGGCCTGTTCCTATGCTTTACTGTTCTATGTTCTTTTGAGCTTTTCTCCACAAGGACAAACAAGTTTTCTTGTGCAATTGCTCCAAACTCTTGTCCAGTGCTAGCCTGATTCTCCCACTTGCCGTAACAGAAAGTACTCACCATTGACAGGGCACTGCAGGATACACCAGCATCCTTGACCAGAAGTCATCTTTAAAAAAGGCAAGGTTGGCAGTCTGGAGCTGCCCAGCATGTTTACTGATGTTTGTCCCAACCATGGCTGAGAAGGGGAAATTGGCATCCTGCTCCATGGACATGGATATGGA
Organism: Rhincodon typus; assembly: GCF_021869965.1. Taxonomy (NCBI): domain Eukaryota; kingdom Metazoa; phylum Chordata; class Chondrichthyes; order Orectolobiformes; family Rhincodontidae; genus Rhincodon; species Rhincodon typus. The sequence continues at coordinate 25,191,514 of NC_063359.1, read as the reverse complement.
GGGCCCTGCCGATAGAGTGGGACAAAGGAGGACTGTCATTTTCCAAGAGGACTGCCAGAGGAGGCCATGTCACCAGGTGCTGCCAGTCCAATTTGAGATCACTACCTGGGTCAGTGCTCTACAGGCTGGAGAAATGCCAGTGTAGGAAGCAGGTCAATGACCTTCCCTGCTCAGCCAAGGGAAACGTTACCATTTTCATCCTGCTAACTCACACTCACTCTATCTTCACAACTGCATCCACTTCCCACCAAGGTCCATGCCCTACCACTCCCCACTATCACATGCAACATATTGCCTCACTCGCTCTCACACCCCAAATCCCCTCACCCACTAACTCTGCAGTGTCTACTACTCACTTTACCACTACTCTTCTACTTGCACCAGCTGTGCCAGCTAGCAGCTCATCATATGGCCGAAAGGTCATGGGATGCTGGAAATTCATCTCCTAACTCCCTACAAGAAGAGGATCTTGGTGCTGGCTGGGAAAGACCGGGACTATTCCTGTGGGGATGCTGAAATCTCCTTGTCCCAGCAACTGAGTCAGAAACATTGTACATTGCTGGGCTACTCTCTCATTTATCCCCATTGTGTACTTAAAAGTTAACGTGTCACTACTTGTATCCCTCGGTCGCGACATTCACTCTTTTGTCTACTGCAGGCACCACTGGCAAATCCATGGTGTCCATCATCAACAGGCTACCCTGCAAGACATGTTCTCTGCCACCCGAGGAAGACAGTGCAGATGTCCCGGAGGAGACGAGCGCAGATGTCTCGGAGGAAGCGAGCACGGGTGTCTCGGAGGAGGCGAGCGCGGGTGTCTCGGAGGAGGCGAGCGCGGGTGTCTCGGAGG
>NC_063359.1:25171684-25190654 GCF_021869965.1 Rhincodon typus | reverse complement strand
GGCGAGCGCGGGTGTCTCGGAGGAGGCGAGCGCGGGTGTCTCGGAGGTCGCCAGCGCGGGTGTCTCGGAGGTCGCCAGCGCGGGTGTCTCGGAGGAAGCATCAGCAAGGCTGCCACCTGCACCCCGGTCAGTACAAATACTGGCACCTCAGTGAGCATGTTTTCTAGATTAGAGTTGGGGAGTAAGTTTTAAAATCAGTATGGAAAAAGATAGATCTGATCTAAATGTTAATGTTTGCAAGTAAAGGGAAGGTTGGAAAGCAGGAGGCCTTCAAAAATGAGATAATGAGAGTTCACAGACAGTATCTTCCTGTTAGTGCGAAGGGCAAGGCTAGTAGGTGCAGAGAATGCTGGGTGACTAGAAAAACTGAGGCACTGGTCAAGAAAAAGAAGATGGTATATTTCAAGTATAGACAGCTGGGATCAATTATACTTCTGGAGGAGTACAAAGGCAGCAGGAGTAAACTTTAGAGGGGAATTAGGAGGGCAGAGAGGGGTCATGAGATAACTTTGGCAAGTAAGGTTAAGGAGAATCCAAAGACATTCTACAAATACATTAAGGGCAAAAGAGTAACTCGGGAGAGAATAGGGTCCCTTAAAGACCAACGAGACCGCCTCTGTGTGGAACCACAGAAGATGGATGAGATACCAAACAAATATTTCGAGTCAGTACTTGCTATAGATGAGAACATGGAAGCTAGGGAACTTGAGCAAATACATAGCATCCAAATTACAGAAGAGGAGGTGCTGGAGGTTTTGAAATGCATAAAGGTAGTAAATTCACAGGACCTAATCAGATGCATCCAACAGCTTTGTGGGAAGCTGGGGAAGAGAACGCTGGGCCCCTTGTATCATTGACAGCTACAGGTGAGGTGCCAGAAGACTGGAGGGTGGCTAATGTTGTGCCATTATTTAAGAAAGGTGGGTAAGGAAAAGCCAGAGAACTATACACTGGTGAGCTTGATATCAGTGGTGGGTAAGTTTTTGGAGGAGATTCTGAGGAACAGGATTTACGTGCATTTGGAAAGGCAAGGACTACATAGGGACAGTCAACATGGCTTTGTGCATGGGAATTTGTGTCTCACTAACCTGACTGAATTTTTTTGAAAAGGTGACAAAGAAGATTAATGAAGGCAGAGCGGTAGATATTGTCTATATGGATGTCAGCAAGGTGTACAACAAGGTTCCACATGGTAGACTGGTTAGCAAGGTTAGATTATATGGAATCCAGGGAGAACTACCAACTGGATACAGTTCACAGGATACAAAATTGGCTTGAAAAGGTAGGAGACAGAGGGTGGTGGTAGAACGTTGTTTTTTCGGACTGGATGCCTGTGACCAGCGGTGTGCCACAAGGATCAGTGCTGGGTCCACTGACTTTCATCATTAATATAAATCATTTGAATGTGAAAATAGGAGGTATGTTTTGTAAGTTTGCAGATGACACCAAAATTGGTGGTGTAGTGGACAGTGAAGAAGATTATCTCAGAGTATAATGGGACCTTGAACAGGTGGGTCAACGGACCAAGGAGTGGCAGATGGAGACTAATTTCGATAAATGTGAGGTGCTGCTTTTTGGTAAGGCAAACAAGGACAGGACTTATACAGTTAATGGTAGGGCCCTGGGGAGCGTTGCCAAACAAAGAGACCTAGGGTTGCAGGTGCACAGTACCTTGAAAGTGGAGTCGTAGGTAGACAGGGTATGACGAAGGCACTTGGTCAATGCATTGAGTATAAGAGTTGGGACATCGTGTTGCGACTGTACAGAACATTGGTGAGGCCACTTTTAGAACAGTGCATTCAGTTCTGGTCTCTCTGCTACAGGTAAAGGTTCAGAAATGATTTACAAGGGTTGCTGAGATTGGAAGATTTAAGATATAGGGAGAGGCTGAATAGGCTAGGGCTTTTTTCCTTTGAGTGTTGGAGGCTGACGGGTGACCTTATAGAGATTTATAAAATCATAAGGGGCATGATAAGGTGATCAGCCAAGGTCTTTTTCTCAGGGTAGGGGAGTCCAAAACTAGAGGGCATAGGTTTAAGTTGAGAAAACAAAGATTTAAAACAGACCTGAGAGGCAACTTTTTCATGCAGAGGGTAGTGCACGTACAGAACAATCTGCCAAAGGCAGTGGTGGAGGTGCGCAGTAGGATAAATTACAACATTTAAAAGGTATCCGGATGAGTACATGAATAGGAAGGGCTCAGAGGGATATGAGTCAAATGCTGGCAAATGGGACTAGATTAACTTAGGCTACCTGGTCGGCACAGACGACTTGGACCGAACGGTCTGTTACCACGCTGTATAGCTCAATGACTTGCTGGTAAGACTTCACTGCCACATCTCCACAGCTGGCCAAGGAAGAAATGCTGCAGTTCACCAGTAGTCAGAGGACTGCCAGAGATAAGGCAGCTGCTCGCTGCCAGGCAGGAGGGCCTCTTGGAGTAGGAAATCAGGTACTTCATTGACATGCACAAGCAGACACAGGAGCGCAGATAGGTTTGTCAGAGACACTGAGAAGCCAAACAGAAAGGCAACAGCAATACAGATAGGACCCTGCTGCCTCAGGCATGTGATTGTCTGGCTGACTTCACGGATAGGTTGGCAGCTGCCATGGAGAAACAGATCTGGCAGTCTCAGAAGCTGCTGGATATGCACACAGGCCTGCTCTCCATCACTCTAGTCATCAGTGCTCAGCAGCAATGGCAAGTGACAGGGAAACAAGGGACCCTGACCTCATGCGACTGCTCCTTCCTCACAAAGACATGAGGCAGTGTCAATAGGCATCAAGCCAGGGAAGGGGCCATAGACAGGCACCACATAAGTTTCCTCTCAGGACAACCTAGAGGTGGCTGGGTCTTTCACCTCAGCCTGGCTTGCCATCTCAGGCCTGTGGGAGGTCAAGTTGAGGAGAACATAATTGCTTCTAGTTGGAACACACTTGACATGTCTGGGCCCTCTGGACAAAAATGCCACCCGAGTCAATCAACCAAACTCCAAGGCCAACAGGCTACACTTCCTTCTATTGGGAACTGCCCTAAGACATAGATGGAGCGAAAGAAACAAGACAAACTTCTGAAGGCACATAGGTGGCATAGGCGAAAAGTCACTGTAAATACATTATCACACCGATAAATGTATTTTGTCTTTTGACCAACATGTGTGTGTGCAAGTGCAACTGCAAAATTAAGGTACAGTCATCCTTGGTGCTACAGGATGTTCCCTGGTCCAAGATATAAAGGCTCCTGCACCATGCAGGCAGTGGTTGAATCACAGGTTAGAGTTACTTTGACAACTTGGCTCCATCTTTCCAGATAGAAAAACATTGCTGTTGCATCATAGCACTGGTGGGATTCAGTCGCTATCTTGCATGATAAGGTCAGAAGGGCTGAGAGCAAGGATTTGGACTCACAATGATGCCTATTGCTCATAAAGCATGTACAGCTCACAGGTGTGTTTCAGCTTCATTGCATGAGCCCAGAATGAAACACACACACCCTGCCCACTTTGGGTGTGATCACAACCATTTTTGTCTTCATTATACATGGGTTATTCACAGCATGCCGAAAAGCAACAGCGGTCACTCCTCAACAGCAACTCTCAGGCTCCATCTCTCTGTTTTGGAGAACCCCAAACATTAACATCCCCTTCTTGGTATCCTGTCAACCTTACAGGCTTTTCACTTCCAAAGTGAAATCTATCTATCTGAGTTTTCATTTGCCCATTTTATCCCATCGGCACCAGGCACATCTTGTAAATCTAGTGCACATTCAGCTCTCGGAAGCCAAGGTGCTGCTTACCATCAACCGCACACCTCCCCATTCCCAAGTGACCCATTTTTCTCTCTCATGCTCTATCTTCTCACTGCCTTGTGTACCGAGTGTTCATCTTCAGTATTGCAATGTCCTGCATTCCAGCATTCAGGCGCCAATCCCAACAATCTCCTGTCCAATCCAGACTCCAAACTCCTGTTTGCCCTATTGCAGCTGTTGTCCCCAGATAACAACTCCATCCCCTTGACCAATAGTGGACAGACTCCTGGGACTGATTGGAAGCCGAATCCCTGGATTATAGAGGTAAAGATCCCCTGATTGTGACCGCCTTGAGCAGCCAATTGACTGTCCCCAAGCCCCTTGACTGACACCAATGGTTATCCTCGACCTACTGTGCCAGTGTTCCCTGACAGAAGTGTGTCTCCCTGGCTTTGACTAGGGACTACATCCCTTGGACTTTGAGAAATGGCCATTTGCTATTGAGATTGGTGAAGCACACAGCAGTTCAACTGCATGTCCAATCCCTTGACAAAGGCAAAACAGAAGTGCTGTGAGTCTTTAAAATGTACTTGAGAGGTCAAGTTGCCTAAAGGCAAGGCAGGGATGTTGTCAGCATCCAGGTGGGTGTTAAATAAGTAAGCGCCAAGAGGCCAAACGAGAAGCCCAAGATGCAGCCAGGACCAATCCTTGAGCTGGGTACCTGTCCCTGTGCAAAAATATATCTGCAGCAACATTCCAAATGAAAGCAGTCAGCCGGTTCCAAAGTGCAGCATGGCAGTGCAGAAGTGTACTGAAAGTGGACTGGAGATGTGCCATGAGGGTACAGAGAAGCTGGCATGTGTTGAATGCCTGAGTCCATGGACATGGAGCGCATGTTTGCTGCCCAGAGAGAAAGCCCTGAGACTCTGTGATGAGCATCTAATGTGGAAGAGCACATGGCAAGCTGGAGTCACCAGGTACCTGTTCTGACTTTCATGTCAGGAATTTTCAGTGTCAAGTTTCTATCCAGCAAGTAGTAGTGTATAAGAATGCATGTGATAACCCCCATTAATAGGCCTATCACTGCTTACTAGTGAGAATCATGTATCAACATCCGGAACTTAGTTGGATAACATGACTTGCTGCTCCTTACATCAAGAAAGGCCTCCTCCAACTTTTCATGCAATTCTCCTCAATTTTCTGTCATCATCCTACACTGTTCAGAGCCTGGGAAGATTCTGCCAACAATCTTGGTTCAGAAGACAACAAACAAGCTTGGCTTAGCTAGAATTCTCTTGCCTTGGGCTCAGAAGGCTGTGGGTTAAACTTTCACTCCAAGAATTTCAAGGTGAACAGTTTGTAGAGTCCTGTGTTATCAGCGGTGCCACCTTTAGACATGGTTTGTGTGTTTAGATAGAAATAAAGATCTCACAGTATTTCTAAAAGGTCAGTTTTCTGAACAACCTCGATCCATGAATTAACGCAACAAAAATAAATTAAATACTCACTCATTTCATTGCTGTTTATTGGACTGCATTGTGCAAAAGTCATGAGCATTTGCCTGCACAATAACAGTGCCTACACTTCGAAAACCATTCACTGGCTGTGAAGTACTTTGGGACATCCTGAGAACACAGAGTTGCTACATAAATATTTCCATCCCTTCTTGTATTTTCCAAACTGAAATTCAGGATTTTGGTTTTTCTGATTGCCTATTACTGAACTATACAGACCACCAGTTTCCAGACTTGGTCTGCAGACACCATTGTGTTTGTCAATCTCAACTCAGGCACCACAACTTCAATCCTTTCAGGAAAGTTAAGATTTTTTTTTGTTTGGTGGCCTGCTCAGCCTCAGAACAATGTATGGATCCTCAGAGAGAGCCAGAAGTTGGGAAGTGCTCAAGGCATACTTCCTCATGACATCTGTCATTAGGAATATGCTAAAAAATCCTCTTCTGGCTCTTTCTGAGGAATTGTACATTGTTTTGAGTTGAAGACTTTCATTAAGCAGGCTGTGGTTTTTAAATAACTGCTAACTGCATTCATACAAAATGAGTAAATGCAAGTTTACCGTATTCATTCACTATCTTCACTTCCTTGATTTATGTTACATGCAAGAAAAATCCACACAAAAGATACAAGCCTTTCTTTCTCTAAGGTACTAAAGACGATTTACAGAAATATAGACAGTTCACTCTTCCAATATCAGGACTCTAAGTTGTTCTCTCAGAATCTACTTGTCTCATTTCCACTTCCAAATCTGTAACAGATTATATTCTGACTGAAGGGTTTTAGGACAAATTGAGCAGCATCGTAGGTTTTATATTTCGTGCAAAAATTGGCACAATGAAACAGTACAGCTGGAGACAACTGTTCAAGTCAAACACTGTTCCAATTTGCTCAAGTTCATAATGAGTTAGTGATAATTAGACTGTACAGCACAATATGGATTTCAACTGGCTTGAGAGCAGTTCCCGCCTTCATTGTACAAGATCAAAATATAATCAAAAAGGAACTGTAGACAGCAGGCACAACCATTTATGATAGTTAAACTGCCCTTCCAATATTACCATGGGATTAGATGCATCAATGGCACAACAAAATTTGATTCCATTGATGCTCATACCTGTTCGTATTTTTCAAGCTCTGTGTGGTATATCTGTCTGATCTGGGATAATTTGGCTCTGTAGTCCGAGTGTTCTGCAGTATTGTCTGATCCCGATCCTCCAGATGCTGCTGCTGCTGCTGCCGCCGCTGCTGCCCCGCCACCTTTCTCTGGTCCAGAAACCCCTTCTGCCAGCAACATGTTGTCAAGTCTCATCAACTGGGGATCCGGTGGCTCCTCCTCCTGTGCACCTCGAATACTGAGACCTTCAAAAAGAAACCAGGCAATATTAAGCACTCAGATGAATTGAACCAACCCAACAAGAATAACTGGCATCCAATCAACTGATTTTTTAAAAAAGTTGTGAAACAAGTGCTCACCAAGCAATTTCAAAACAACTTTTAGGGAGACCAATCTTGGCACCTTACAAACAGCGATGTGTGTGTTAAAAGTCTGGCTATGTTTAGTTTATTTATACAGTGCATTGCACAATCTGTGGAATGATACTTGCAGGAGAGGATCATTCATCTGCTAATGGTTCAGATATACAGGAGTGTTATTATTATGTCAAGAATAAACTAACCAGAAAGGTTATTGGAATGCATTTCAGACAGAAGAACAAACTGCTTATTTAGAATTTGATACCAAGCTGCTCCAGTAAGCAAATATGAAGTAGTTGTGATCAGTTTAGTTGAAAGCGCCAAATGGCACCATATAAAAAATAATAATTCTCAAATAATTGGAAATATGGTTACAACTAAATCAATCTGCAGTATTCCTACGTGGAAATTGTTCTGACGTGGATACCATACTACACAGATGGAATATTATTTATCACTATATAGAATTAGTAATCCAGTAGAGATTAATTCTTTCGTGTTGTCTCTAAATTGAGATTAATGAAATATGATTTATTTTGTTAGATTCTGTCCTACTTCCCCTCATGTCAAACAACAACTTAATAAACTATACAACAAAAGGTAAGCTATAGTGAAGCAAGCAAATGAGTGCACATATAAATGAGTGCAAAAACCATACGTACAATGTGCTTATATTATTAAATCCCAGCTGCAAAATCAAAGATGCTTGGCCTCAGAGCATTGGATAGTGACACCAATATAAAAACACATCAACCAAGTACAAAATATCACACATACCAGAGTTTAAAAACTACCACTGTACATATGCTAAACAATGCTGGTACCCATGTGTAAAACTATCAAATCAAGAACATAAGGCTCCAAAATGTAAATAGCTCTTTTAGATAGTCTTACTTGTCCACATTATCAGCAATACTTATACAACAAGTATTTAAATTCATGTCACATTATCTTTCCTTTTTATACTGATGGGCAAAATATAATATGGAGCTATTGCTAATTTACTGCTAATGGTTGAATTGTATATTCATTTTAAAGTACTTGTGTTCTGGCCAAAATACAGAAATATTGTTTAATAGTGAACCTGCTTTTCTGATGACACTAGGTTTTCCTTATCTCTCAGCAAATCCTAATTAGCAGTCTTTCAATATGCAGCACACCTGCCCTCTTGAATAATAGGAATGTACATCTGCACTGAGCACTGCATTCACAGGCTGATAAATAAATTACAGGTCAAAAATGTTGCAAAAGCATGCTCCAAAGAAACTTGCATCCTTTCAATTCAAGACAGACAATATGAAAACCCAAATTCCAGTGAAACTGAATGATTACAAGGGTATTTACTTTTAATAATCTGACTGCAATTCAGAGATTTTCAGCCATTCAACAATACATTAATACATGAAAAGCTTTTAATTTATAAACAAAGATTGAAATCCAATGAGGTTATACAGTACTGTAGAATTTGGAAAAAAAAACTATCTTGCATGCACGCATCGAGTTTGTTTAGGACATTTTAATAGGATAGTAAATTTGTGGCCACAGTCAGATCAGCTCAGAAGTAGCAGTGTGTACTACAGATATTCACCAAAGTTCCTTAAACAGCACCTTCCAAACCCACGGCCACTTCCATCGAGAAGGACAAGGGCAGCTGATACATGGGAACACTATCACCTTCAAGTTACCCTCCAGGCAACTCACCATCCTGACTTCAAAATATATCACTGTTCCTTTATTGTCACTGGGTTGAAATCCTGGAATTTCCTCCCTGAAGACATTGTGGTTCAACCTGCAGCATGTTGACTACCACCTTCTCAAGAGCAACTAGGGATGAGCAATATACCCATATATACCCATATACTACTGCGATAATAAGCCATGACCTTATTAAATTGTGAAGCACACTGAAGGGGCCAAATGGCCAACTTCTGCTCCAAAGTCATATATTTGTATGAGACACTGCAAGGGTAATCAGTTAACACCAATATGAACTGAATATTTGTCCCTCATCATCTATGTGGCCCAAAGACATTTGTCATTGAATTTTCACACAGTGTTTATGGGCAAATAAAAGTATATTACAATACAATTAGTGACCAAATTATGTTTCTGTCATCACTGTTCCAGCTTGCACAGAAAATTCAACAGTTGAAAATTGATCAGTGCTTTCTTTAAATATTGCAACTATTTCTATATTGTTTCTCCAGTTGGAAATGAAGTGCTTTCCTAAATGCTGTATTTTTTTATGCTGGCTTGATTTCTATTTGCACTATTTAAAGCGACACAATGTATACAGGAATTAAGAAAATGAAGCAAAGATGCTACAACATTTCTGACTCCATCCCACCCTCAGATTGACCTTACATACCTGAAATGAGATAAACTGGTATTAGCCATTACATTGGAGACCTTGGGCATGCAAATCCACTGCCCAAGTGTTCATATTTTTAAGCACTTTTCAAGAATGCAAAAGCCTGATAGTAAGACTTGTTATAGTCTCATTCCCATTTGACCTCATTGCAATTTGAGGAAATTAGTAACATCAATACTAAAAAAGAGCAAAGCAGTTATTTTCTTGGAAGACTAATTACTGAAAATAAAAGTATTTTTCTCCAAGTACTTAATTATTTTTCTCTGAAAATAAGAGTGCTTTTAAGAACAATACATTCTAAACAAATCTGATCTTCAATAGCTTTGAAAAACTGCCTTTGGTAGGCCCAGGTGCTGCCTTCCTGTCCAAATCATTGATGGAACAGATGTGCATTGACAGCACTGTTAGCTGAACATACACTGTGAGAGTCTGAGAGCTAATGTCACTTTCACTCTTGCATAAAGCATCGGTGTGGTACTATATGTGCACGTTTCTCATGTCAGGTTTATTAAGTATAACACATTCTGAAGCACTACGCATTCCACTTTCCAGGCTAACCCAGTTGTCACTTTCACTTGTCTTGTTCTGTATGGAGGAAAAATGCAACACTGGGAATTTACAAGACTTTTCTGTTAAATGGCCATAAATCACAGGTTTCATTCAAACCAAATAATCACTGGCCATAAAGAGCTACTTGTCTCTTACCATATATTACAGTCAAGTTCCTGTGAGCAATAATGCATCCATTCATAGAAAAGAAAAACAGAGCTAGACATTAAGAACTGACATCTAATTCTGTTACAGAGGACAATGTGTAGAGTATGGATGACACTTTTATCATACATGTCTATTTCCATTTGGAAAATAAGCTGAATAAAAATGATTACCCAACTGCCCAAATTCAAGTTTCCCAGAGACATCCTCTGAGGTCTCCAGATGCCAGTTTTATAATGTTTCATTAAATGTGGAAGCTCAAAAGCAGAGTACTGCCTTGTGGAATAAACAAAGAAAATAAAGCTGAAATTGCAGTGGATTAACCATTTATATGTTCTGACGTATATACAATACAAATTGATGAGAATATAAAATCTAACCTGGGGATTAGATAGGCCAAATCTCCTTTCCTTTCCTCCTTTCATATTTCATTATATCCCAAATCCAAGCTGGCATGAAGAATGAATACAAGGCTGTTTGTTTCAGTCACTACCCCCTTCATATTTCACTGACTGCTATTTGCAGAAGTCAAATGTTCATAAATCCAAAACATTCTGCATTCCAAATTAGTGGAGGATGAAGTTTTATTGATCAGATACAGGATAAAAGAAAAGACATGCGTTTATATACCATGTTTCAGAACTTGAGAATATCCATAACACCTTACAGCTAATTATGTACTTCTGAAGTGTCGTAATGTAGAAAACAGGGCCGCCAACTTTCACACAACAGACCCCCATAAACCATGATGTAACAATGATCACCTAATCTGTTTTTTCAGTCAAGAATAATTATTGGCCAGGACACTAGGGATAACTCCCCTGAGAACAAATAGCACCTTGTTAAACATCTTATCTGAAAGACAGCATCTCCTACAGTGCAGCACTCCCTCAGGACTAAAGGTTTTGAGTGTCAGTCCAGATTTTAATGAATAAAGAGTCACAGAATCTCACAGCATGGAAACAGACCCTTTGGTCCAACTCGTCGACGCAGACTAAATATCTCTGGAGTGGGCCTTAAACCTCAACCTCCAATTTTCAACCTCAGAGGTGAGAGTGTGACCAACTAGGACAGGGCAGGCATAATTTTTCTCGGAATGTTTTGTGTAAAACGATGAAACAGTGAATCAATATGAAGGTGTAAGGATTTTCAATACAAATGTAACATGTTGTATATTTGTTTTCGTAACAGCCTCTTTCTTTGCACAGCTTTAAATTTCACATCCTATTCTTTGGTACATAGTCTTTACTATGTACTTCCCTTTTACAGTACAGACGCAAATAAATTTTACTTTCGAGTCTCATGATCTAGGTTTTGCCAATCCACTGAGCTGGAGCTAATATTACAGACTGTACAAAAGTCAGACAAAACTTATGATCCACCTGCTTCGTCATATCTTTATAAAATGGTGATAAACAAAGCCGTATACTCTCCTGACAGCTATAACTTTGTGTTGCTACAACAGAAACAGGTCATCAATACAGTCTGGTGTACTGCGCTATCTCACTTTCAGCTTCAAATCCTTGAGATCTGTGGATTTAATCAAACCTCTCATTTTATGCCTGTTCACCATTATCACTGAAGTGCAATTCAGAGTGTTGTAAAACAGTAACATTGTTGATCTAAACAAAAAGAAAATGTGATGGATAAGTATTTTATTAAGCTGTTACAAACTTTAGAACAACCTGTCCAGCTTTTTGCATTTGGCCATTTCACTTTAAAAGTTCAGAGTTGTGGAAACCATTCCATTAAACATAGCAAAATATGTTCTGATCAATAAACAGCTAGATTTGGAATTTCTAATTGGCTTTGAAAATATCAATTTTGGATCATTAACCTAACATTTGATATACCAATAATAAAACTCACATTAAATGTATTATTTGTGAAAGTCTACAGTCATCGCTTTCCTCACTAATTCATGATATTGCAGGAAAATAGATGCAAGGTGAGAGAGGAAAAATTCTTAAAACAAACAGACATAGTTCACAGCATGCATTACCAATCCATTTTCATCATAGAACTATTAAGCAATAATGTGAAAAAATAAATTAGAAAAGAGACAATAGATTTTTTTAAAGAAATTTAATAGTTAACTTGCTGCAAACAGCAATGATTCAGTATTTCTGATTTACTCCGTCAGTAATGTGCAGATAAACTCTTACCATTTGAATATTCCAAATGAATTTATGACATGCATGACAGATTATATGATGTCCTTTAAAACTTGCCTTAGGGGTGCTTGACATGTAAGGCAATTAACACTTCATTAATATATTAACGTGCACACATTAAGTATCATTACATTAATAACGTAATAATTATTTAAAGTGTGATTGAAGATTTTGGAGCTATTTTGAAAGACATGGTGTGCTGAGAAAAAAAGCCACAAACGTACTGATACTATATAATTTCAAGAGGAGGTCGGTTAGCTCAGTTAGCTAAAGGCCTGGATTGGGATGCAGAGTGATATTTTTAGCATTGGTTTAATTCCCATCCTGGCTGAGGTTACCATGAAGGTCCCACCTTCTCAACCTTGCCCCTCGCCTGAGGTGTGACGACTTCCAGAACTATAAAGTCATAGAGTTATCGTAAACTGATCTAGTCCCATTTGCCATCATTTGGCCCATATCCCTCTAAACCCTTCCCATTCATGTTCCCATCCAGATGCCTTTTAAATTTTACCTTTACCTTTATATATTTTCAAGGATTAGTCCATTCTTATCCCCAGTAAGATAAACTTAAAAAATACCAAAAATAGAAAATGCTGAAAATATAAGGCAGTATCTACCAACTTATCAGCTCTAGACTTCACTATGAACTAATCTTTCCACTTTATATAGGTTGCTGAATTGTTATTTATTTCTAGCTTTCTCAATTTTTATTGGAGTTCCTTTTTTTATTTAACCATTCACATATTCCACAAGCACATCTTTTCACATTCATTGTTGTAAAGAAAATTTAAATGTGCAGTAAAAAAGGATTCCGGTGGGATTTTTCATAGAAGCCCTACAGTGTAGAAACAGGACCTTTGGCCCAACAAGTCCACACCGACCCTCAGAGTATTCCACCCAAACCCATCTCCCGATAAACCAGCTAATCTACACATCCCTGAACACTATGGGCAATTTAGCAATGGCCAATCCACCTAACCTGCACATCTTTGGACTGTGGGAGGAAACCGGAGCACCCAGAGGAAACCCATGCAGACATAGGGAGTATGTGCAAACTCCACACAGACAGTCACCCAAGAGTGGAATCGAACCAGAGTTCCTAGTGCTGTGAGGCAGCAGTGCTAACCACTGGGCCACCATGTCACCCCATCAAAACAAGGATGCAAGAAGGAAAAGAAGATCTTCTTTTGTAAAAGTACAGAAGCTCAGAAATACTGGTTAAAGCCCTCAAATGATTGAGGCAGAGCAATTAGAGTTTGTAGTTTTCAGACGCACTTACAAAAGGACCATCCTGGCATTCATCTATATTTAGTGAAAGGAAAAGCAGTTCTTTCTGTTGATATCTATTGATAGATATTGATCACAAAAAACATACTTTTTAACATCAACTTATTATGATGCCTGATTGTTAGTACTTAAACTATATTTTTGACTCAAACCACTTCACAATCAACATATTTTTAAATGCTTTGACTGTTATATAGCAAACTTGGTAGCTATTTTGCACTCAACAAGATCCCACAAATAACAAAGATACAAATGATCAATTAGCTTGATCTTGGTGGGCACTGATTAAGAGAGATCTTATTCTTTAAAATTGTATTAGGAATTGTTAATCTTTACCTGAATCATTGGAATTGACAAATATGACTTTGCTTTAACATTTCTTTGTTACATATGCCATTGACAATGCAGAATTGCAATGAACAGGCTGTTCATTTAACACTGTTAATTTAAATTTTGGACTGAGGTTTATTCTTGCAATCTTCTGGCATAAAGGCAAAGAATGCTACAAATCAAACTGAGGAGCAATTTGTAGCTACAAATAGGACTTAAATTAATGGATAATTAACGTCATGTCCACCCCATCCCTTGCCTTGTCCTCCCATGTGTGCCCTTGCTACCACAAACAATGCTTCTCCAGAACTGGGAGAATTGTAGTCAAAATACTTCAATTCTATTGAAAAGAATTGCATTTAAATAAGAGATAGTAGGAACTGCAGATGCTGGAGAATCCGAGACAACAAGGTGCAGGGCTGGATGAACACAGCAGGCCAAGCAGCATCATAGGAGCAGAAAGGCTGACGTTTCGGGCCTAGACCCTTCATCAGAAAAGCATTTAAATAAACACGCTTAAGCTTTTCTTTGAAGATTTTTCACACCACAATGTGATCCATTGCTAGAAAAACACTGTTTTCCTAATGAAAATATTCCCTGTATTGAGCTTTGGGCTTTATATAGTTGCAAAACAGGAATAGACTTGCTGTAACCTGATATGTGATCTGATGCTCTAAGAACAAAAGGGGAAACAAAGACTCTCACTATTTACACAAGTACTCTGTCAGATCAGGTAGCTTCTTCCCAGTGTCTTGAGCTTGAGAGTGTCAACTGCAAGAGGCTAACACTTGTGAAACTGTGCAGTGGGATAAGATAACTGAAACAAACATCTTGTAGCCATTTCATCAGGCACACCAAAATTAATCACTGCCCTGTTGAAACGCTGACAGTTCAGGAAAGTGTCATTAGAAAAAGTGACAGCCCACTGGGAAATGTGATAATTGGTAAACAAGGTCTATCACCTATTTTGTGACCTTTTGCCTGAGTGGGCACGCAGCCAGTGAACAGTGGTCTTAGTGATCACAAACAGTAGCAAGGGATAGCACCATTACCAGCCATTGCAACCTCATTATGGCATACTCAGATTTTGTTTAGGTGATTCTTTATTCAGACCCCAGGCAAAGATGCAAATGTATTACTGAAAGCCCTCAGAAAATACCCACAGGCTAGTTCTTGGTATAGCAAGTGGGCCAGGTCTTTTCCGTGCCCTAATTAGACAAGTAGGGATTCAGAAGACTAACACAAAAACAGGTCAAGCAGCAAAAAAAAATCTGTGCACGTACTGCCCACAATCAGAGTTAATCGCACACTATGAGTGCACCAGTAGATATACATCAGTTTGATTTTTGGGTACAATTAATCTTTGGCAGCCGATTCAAGTAGTGTTTTCTATTCTATTCTTTGGTTCAAGCATTGAAACTCACTGGCTCCATGCTGGAAAAGGAAATCAAGAGCTAATTACAACATGAGGCAATAGTCAGGAACATTGCTTCATGCTTTAATTAGATTGAGGTCCTCATTAGTAATTAGGACCCACACGTTCCTCCACTACAGCCATTAGACAGTTTTGTGACATGATTCCTCAAGAACACTCAGTATCATTTTTCAAATTTAAATTCAGTTCTTAGAACATAGATGTCTACTGGGGATTAACGCCTGCTTTCTATCCAATCGGGTTACATTACCTTAATAGACCTTCTAAAGCACTAATGCACATTAAAGACATATACTCTTTTGAAGTTGGGGCTACAGGGAATTTCTTTTCTATCTAATGTATTCTAAATAATAGATATGGTTTTATAAAATTATAGAGCCCTAGGTTATAATATCCCACTACCACACTCCCTTGTAGAATTCTCTGCTGTTATTTGAATGAAACATGATAAAAATGGAAACAAAAAAATATTTTGCCACACATTTTCCAAATATTGCTCCATTCCTTTATGTCAAACAGTAATGTTTTAATCACAAACTCGTAAAATTACTAGAAAAAAAATTACATTTAGTAGACCATTTAGCATTGTTGGAACATTACAAAATCATTATAAAAATAATTGCAGTATCCATCAAATTGCATCTGAAATAAGCAGGAAGTAAAACAGGATAGGGAATTTTCAGCTGGGTTATTTTCAGGACAAGTCAATACATGTTGAAACTTGTTCTATTGTTTGACAATAGCTAAGGAATTGCACTATAACAACTACCTGAGCAAGGAACTTTTCTATAAAGGACTAATGTCATTGTCCCGAACAGGGATTAAGGTTAGAGTAGTTTACAAGTAAAACATTAACTGAATTGGGCCAACAAATGTCATATTTCATTTTCTTAAATCATTTCACATTTACAGAAATTAAACTACAGATTGGCTTTGAATTGATCAAGATCCAAGCCTATAGAATGGTTTCTGACAACTTTTAAATATTCCTCACAGAAGCTAAATTGTTGAATTGACCAAGTTACATTACCATTGAAAGTTCTGAATAAAAAGCAAATATAAAAAAACCTTAATATTTCTGAGATTCTGGTGCACTGGTGTGTGACAACAAGACGACGAGAGTGGATCTCTCATTAGAAAAACCAATTGGTCTTTGACGTTTTGAGGTGTGAAGATAGAAAACACAGCATTAAATAAAAATCAGCAACTTTGTCGTCACAGCTCAGGATCTAAAACGACTTATTCTTTCTGGGTGCAGGTGTGGTGCCAAAGGACTGCATATGTTGTTTTGCTGTTCAAAAAGGAGGGCAGGATGGACCAAGCAATTACATTCAGGCTAACCTATGTGATTGGGAAAAAAATAACTGAGACAGTATTGACTGGATTTAACACCTTCCCACTGGCGGTTTTGAGACAAAGCA
The DNA here is from genome assembly GCF_021869965.1 of Rhincodon typus. NCBI lineage: Eukaryota > Metazoa > Chordata > Chondrichthyes > Orectolobiformes > Rhincodontidae > Rhincodon > Rhincodon typus. Next base: position 25,174,187 of record NC_063359.1, on the reverse strand, counting down.
TTCACATTAAATTCAGCAGACAACCTGCTTGCCATCTTCCCACCTGCACTTGCCCCATTGTAATCATACCAGCGGTAGGGGTAGTATCAGGTATCCTGCCACGGGTGGTACGGTTGAAACCATTAAGGGGGCAATTAATTAGCATTTAACTAATAGTAGAAGAGGCTCATGCCAAACAAACCACCTGGCAGTTTCCCTGCAAAGGCTGAGGTTAAGTAGGTGCACGTTGGATGGTCCTTCTTTAATAGAAAGGTAACCTCAAAGTTTGGTCCCACCCCACAGTGCCTCTCAAACCCTGGCCATCAAGGGTAGTCAGTATGAGTTTGCTGAGGAACACTGCAACTGGCTAACTTCATTTACTCTTTTGGGGAGATGTCAAGGCATATAAAAGATTGTAGCACATTTGACGTAGTCTACAATTATTCTGGAAACCCCACATGGCAGACTGGTCAGAAAATTAAATCAAGGGATTCAAAGCAAAATGGTAAGTTGGTTCTAAAATTGGCTCAGTGGCAGAACAGAAAGAGTTACAGCTGATGATTGTTTCTGGGATTGGGGCCTTTTCCACTGAGGTTCCACAGGGCTCAATCATGGCTCTCTTGCTGTTTGTGGTAAATGTCAATGATTTAGACTTATATGCAAGGGTAATGACTAAGCAGTTCACAGATTATATGAAAACTAGCCGTATGGTTGATAGTAAGGGAGATATCTATAGTCTTCAGGAAGGTATGAGTGGACTACTCAGTTGGGCAGAAGCGTCAAAATGGAATTCAATCCAGGGAAGTGTGAAGTAATGTAATGAGAGAGGATATCAAGGCAAGGAAACACACTTCAAACAGTAGGATTCTGAAAAGTGTAGATGTACACAGGGACGTTAGCAAGTACATCTACAGATCCCTGAAAGGAGCAGGACAGGCAAAGAAGGTGGCTGAGATATTTAGTTTTCTTATATAAACAGAGGGGAGGTTAAGCTAGACAAGTATAAAACTTCAGTTAAATCACAGTTAAAGTACTGAATCCAGATCTGGATACAGGACACAGGAAGGACATAATCACACTACAGAGGTCACAGAAATGAATGTTGCCAGGAATAGAGAATTTTAGCTACAAGGAATATTTCGATAGACTGAAGTAATTTTCTTTGGAACAGAGAAGGCCAAGGGGATGTTTAATTAAGTGCACAAAATTACGCCAAGATATAGTGGATAGGATGGACTGTTAACAGTGAGTTCAGTAAGAGAGAGGCACAGATTAAAATAATTCGTAAAGCTGAGGAATAATTTTTCTACCCAAAGAGTGATGGGGATCTGAAATTCAAAACTGTAAAGGGTGAAAGAGGCAGAAGCCATCATCACCTTTAAAAACAACACTTGCATATGCATTTGAGGTGCCATAACCTACATGGATCTAATAGCTCTTTTTTGGACAGCAAGACACTGTAGGCCTGGCTTCCTTCTGTGTTATAATCATTATCCCAAGGCCATAGGAATAGCTCAAGGAAACAAATCTATCCACAAAATTTATCAATGTGAAAATAAAAGTTTGAAAGAAATACCCAAGCTTGAAGCAAACTGAATAGGAAACCAAACAAACCTTTTCAGTTGGACCCTTGAAGGCATCACTGTCAAACGAAGGGCATTATGAACCAAATTTGAACAGAAATAAACAAACATTATTTAAAAGTAAATACAATCTGGAAAGGTTTTTAAAACTCTAAGAAATGTATGAATAAAGTTAGTAATTCCAGGAAAAAAACTCACAAATGTTGAGCTGCTGGAAGAATCATCAAAGCTGCAAGTTCCAATTTGAAGCAAACAGCTACATGGATATCAGCAATCATAGATCTGTGGACTGGGACATGATACCACTGACCAATCAGCTCACCACCACTCAATTTAGTTTTTTGCTTACTGACAATATTCTTTTCTTCCAAAGAAGTCCAATATAACCAGAGGAGAACATGAGCTTGGTTTTAACCCAGGCTAAAAAGTGATGATATTAAACAATACAGAGCAAAATTGAAAATTCTTTACAAACGTTTCTCTCATTGCCCATCCTGAAAAGTGATTTTACAGCTTATAAACAATGGCTGAACAAACAGAATTATTTTATTCATTCTCCCAGTTCTGACAATTTGATAAAACAGGCTACAGAGTTAAGATGGATATATAGAGTTACTTAAGTATAAATTTTCTATAAGCCTAGAAATTGTTTCCTTAGAAGAAACACTTGCATTTATATATACAGCAAACTTTGTTTGACCAGCACCCTAGATAAACTGGCAAAACTTCCTACAGACAAAGGGGGTAGCCATGGGTACCCGCATGGGCCCAAGCTACGCCTGCCTCTTTGTAGGTTACGTGGAACAATCCCTCTTCCGTACCTATACTGGCCCTAAACCCCACCTCTTCCTCCGTTACATTGATGACTGTATCGGCGCCGCCTCGTGCTCCCACGAGGAGCTCGAACAGTTCATACACTTCACTAACACCTTCCACCCCAA
>NC_063359.1:25154541-25161684 GCF_021869965.1 Rhincodon typus | reverse complement strand
CCACCAATGCAATGAACAAACATGTTGAAATAGACCCCATCTACATACCACTATGAAACAAAACTGGAAACAAGACTGCCCACCATGACAGACCAGACCATATAATTTCAGAGTAGGACAGAACAACAGCACTTCAACGGAGGCTACGAAGCACTCACGATGTCACCTAGAAGAGAGATGAAACGTTTGCATGAAAATCAATCAGCTCGGCGAACCAACCAACAACTCCAATCATAACCATCTTCCTCTCTGCCAGGTACGACACTGACCAGTGGAGAGATTTTCCCTCAATTCTTTATACTTTAAACTGTAGAAAGTGACGATCCCTTTTAGGCTTACCAATAATTACACTCTCTGCAGAATTATAATCTTTTAGCAAACATTTCAGTTACTGCCAGCTGTCAGTGAGTCCCCAAATTCCCATTTTATCAAGCGGTAACTTTGAGACATTGTTTCCAGGCACTTTGCTCAGTTTTCAGAGAATTCCTTAAATCTAACCTAAAAAGTAAGGACTGTTCCAAAGATTCTTCTACCTCTGGCCACGGCGGAACAAATTTCCCAGAATCCTGAACTGGCTGTAGTACTTTCATTAGCGATTACCTCCCTTCTGCATCCAGCTGTGCCAGCTTGTAACATCAAACACTCTTTTCTCTCTACTGACCACACAAAATCTCCATTGTTTGTGGCTGATGTGTAGGGATGCTTGTAGCCTGATCTCAAAAATGGCATCTTCTGCCCTCTTTCCTGTGGTAACTGAAAATACACACAACTTGACATTGAGGTAGAAATGCTAATTAGCTACCGTCAAGCCCTTTTAACTTGGAAGTAAATGGACAGTTTACAGCACAGTGGTTTATAACCGAATACCAACAACAAATTGCTGGGAATTAGGATACTTGCATTCTAGTCAGCGTAAAATCAGTGACTGCTGCCATTGTCTCTAAGTGTCAACAGCTTACACAAAGGCTCTTGTGGTGCAGTGGTAGTGTCCCTATCTCTGAGTTTGGAGACCTGGGTTCAAGTCCAGAAATGTGTAATGACATTCCTGAAAAGGTTAATTAAAATATATCTAAACACCTTGCACTTTCATCTCAGTAAAATAAACTAAGCCTTCCTTCGATCTGTAACAATCCAACCACCAGACTTACTGTCAGGAAGACTGCAGAATGGGTTACACGAGTTCTTTCATTTAAAGCTACAGTCTCAAAATATAATAATCTTATAAATCTCACAACTATTAGGCCTATTCCAGAACAGCAACCCCAACTATTGCATATAGATGCAACAATTGGCCAGCCAATTAGCAAATACCTCGAGCAGACAATAATACCACACAAAAAATGTTACTTTCAGACAAGAAACATTAAGTGGTGAGATCTTCTAACAGAGGCAAGGACAGAAATCATGGGACCTGGTGCTGCTCCTGCCAGTGTCCCCAACTTGAGCAAAGCGGCTCTGCCCATATCAGAGGATTGTGGCCCTGACCACAACCGGAGGGTAGTGGGCCCACCCACAACCCAAGCACAGCGACCTCACCTCCAACACAAACATAGCAACCCTATCCAAGCCCAGCAGGCCTACTTATTGGGCCCTGAGATGTCCTGCTGAACTGGTCCTATCTCCGGGACCAGAAAAGGGAGCGTCTAGAGCTTGAAAAGGGAAATGTTTATTCCACCAAGAGATTATAAATTTCAAAGAAATGATACGTAAGGAATGAACATGGATACAATGGCACAAAGAAAACATCTGAGATAACTTATAGTGCTCAGTGAATGTTGCTGTTTCTGATCTTTCAGCCATTATTTTCAGACCTTGAAAATTTATAGACCCAGTTCTTCTCACATGTTTCCTGAAAATTTGCACAGAATATTGACAGTGGAGTTATGGCTGTGTCGTTGGCACCAGCAATGATTACCAGGACCTGGAAAAGCATTCCTGCAACTTGTGCAAGTAAGACCTAGGTAAGGACTACAAATCTAAGATGAAAAACAATCTACTAATTCATGCCAACAGGCCTCAGCAAAATTTAATGAACACTGTATACAGAATCTACTTGGCATGCTGGAGGAAGCATCATAAAATCTTGATTGTTCGAGATGACATGACAAAAGAAAATGTAGTGGGGACTGAGATTCATGAAGTGAGATGATGCAGCGTGATCTTAACAAAAAAGAAGTCAAAGAGTCCCTGGGCGGTCTGTTATGTTTCATAGGTCTGTAGAAAGCTAAGAAAAATTAAGCAAGAATTGTGCTCTGAAGGTTTGAAAACTCACACGAATCTAACAACTGGTAGGGCCAGATCAGTGCTTTCACGGAGCCTTCTTTAAAAGAAAAATCAATTGAGAGCTCTTTTGTCCCCCAGAAACTATTGTGCAATTAAAATATAGTACAATATTCTGTGCACTGTTTGATAACTCAAACGTCAATCTGAACATCTGTGTAGTATAATGTCTGGGCATGCATCCATTTTTTTCCCACACTAATTATCGATACATCAGCCAAAAATAAATGTCATATTCCTCGCAGAGCACTGGAACTGAACACAGTAATGTGCTTTTAGTCATTTGCCTAAATCAGTGCAATCCTCTCCTGAAAATAAATCTTTATTCACTCCAATGTCCCAACAATAGCATTTATACAGCAGCAAACTTAATTTAGTGAATTTTGGGGGTCAAGTAATTTGAAACAGATTATTTATAACAACTGCAAAACCTCACTGCTCTATTCTTTCTATATTTGATTGCATTCACACTTAAAATTTTGTTAAGGAACAACATTCTGTATCTTCCAAAGGCAATAATTGCAGATTTTAGATTACCTAAATCATATAAATAACATTTGTGGAATGTGGTACTCTGGTTTCTTATTGCCTACACTACCTATTAGTTACATAGATGGTATGATAACAGGTGTTTTCCATTTTAAGCTTGTCACAACTTGCCAAGTACAGATTCACCTAGTTTGGTGTACAAAAATATGTGCTCAGTAGCTATCAGAGAACATATTTTAAAAATAAATTCCAACTATTTCTCAGTAACCTAAATTTACATGATTCTTAAAATGCTTTCCAATTTTTAAAAATAATTCCCTTCTAGGATTTCTGGTCCCATTCATTATTGCTCACCTGCTCTGACTATCTGGAATATGTATTGATTATCACTTCTAAATATTACGTTTTTAGGGTGGCACAGTGGTTAGCGACTGCTGCCTCACAGTGCCAAAGACCCAGGTTCAATCCCACCCTTGGGTGACTGTCTGTGTGCAGTTTGCACATTCTCCCTGTGTCTGCGTGGGTTTCCTCTGGGTGCTCCGGTTTCCACCCACAGTCCAAAAATGTGTAGGTTAGGTGGATTGGCCATGGAAAATTGCCTAGTGTTGAGGAAATATGTAGATTAGGTGGTTATAGGGGGAAGTGTCTGGGGGTGGGATGTTCCGAGAGTCGGTGTGGACTTGTTGGGCCGAAGGGCCTGTTTCCACACTGTAGGGATTCTATGATTCTTCTTTGATATGTCTCAACTAATTTCAGTGGTATTGGAACTATACTGCAGTCTCTAAGTGATTGGTGAATCCAGTATTACCCCAATGATTTTAAAAATATGAAATGGTCATTAAATTTGGCTCTTTTGCCCTCGGTTTTTCAATGTCATCAATGTTTTTTGACTCCGAATAATATCCATGGTGCACATGCACAATTTTGGTGCAAGTCGTGCCAAACAACATTTTGATAAGAACATTGATACATGCACTGCGAATGTCCAAAAGGAGTATACAGGAGCAGGCAAGTCATAATGGTCAATCAGCTTGTAAAAATGATTTGATGCTAGCATTGCCATTTCGGATCTCAATGTTTCAGTTAACACCTGTCTTAGATCTCCACAGCCAAGCACATGTTCAGCACAGGTAAAAGCCCAAACCACTAGCTCTATTTAGAGGGCTAAATGGCTGAAAGCAAAAAGCATGAAAATTAATGGCGGAATACAAAACAAAGCAGTCTGTAAAGTTGTGAGACAAGGGATCATGTAATAGCACTTTTTATAATCAGTAATGAAATGCAAAAGCTTCTAGGCCACTTCAAATAGGTGGAATTATTGGACTTCAAATGGGTGGAAACATTAATGTTCCTTTTGTGTGCCTTCTTACTATCAAGACTGTGGACTAATTTGTACAAAATCTCCAAGTGACCTCAGCATTCAATGCACATAATATGGGATAAAGTCCACACAAACCATAGTACATGACATTCCTGGATTTATGTACATGAGAAGCAAAGCAAAGGACCACGGAAAGTGTAACTATTTTCCAAATTTTTTCCTCATACATGGGATGAGGGCTAGGCCAGCACTTATCGCCAATCCCTAACTGCCCAGAGGACACTTAAGAGTCAACTACACTGCTATCGATCTGGAGTCATATGTAGGCTAGACCAGGTTAGGATGGCAGTTTCCTTCCCTAAACATTATTGAACCAGATGGGTTTCTCCTGATGATCAACAATGGATTCATGGTCATCATTAGACTCTTAATGTTTATTGAATTCAGATTCCACCATCTGCCATGGCAGGATTCCAACCTGCATCCCCAGAACATTACCTGGGTCTCTGGATTGACAGTCCAGAGATAATACGACAAGGCCATCACCTACCACTCATTTTAACTCACTCGCCACTCAAAGAGAGTTTGGAATAGACAAAGCGCTGGCTTTGTCAACGACATATGTAGCCCACACAAAATATATCTTTTAAAAAGGCTTTTGAAAATTAATATGATTCCAGATCCCAGCAAAAGCAAAACAGTAAGAAAGCAGCATAGTAGCATTAAGTACATAATTAAAGTTTGTGTATTATAGATCAACATATAATGATGCATCTTATAAATATGAACATATGTTTTTAAAGTAGATTGTAAGAATGATGTTATGTTATATGTATGTGGATTTCAGACAAGCCCACCATATTCCCTTGTGACAGAAAGGTCAGTAACGCACCTTCCCCCCATCTCATATACACTGTAATCTGTCTCCTCTGACATAGCTGCATTGGACCCCATTTCACTAATTTAGTAATCCTTCGTCCCAAACCCCTTCACTAACTCAGCCACACTCTTCTTCCAAACTCACTCAAACTCATTTACTCAGATTTTCAGATGAGGCCAACTTCAAAAAGGAAGCCTCCAAAATGTCCACCTTCTTCCTCAACCGAGGACTCCCCAGCACCGTTATTGACAGGGCCCTCAACCGGGTCCGACCCATCTCCGGCACTTCCGCCCTCACCCTTTCTCTTCCCTCCCACAACAGCAATAGGGTTCCCCTTGTCCTTATCTACCATCCCACCAGCATCCACATCCAGAAGATAATCAGATGCTATTTCTGCCACCTCCAATGAGATGCTAACACCGGACACATATTCCCCTCCCCTCCCTTGTCTGCCTTCCTCATGGACTGTTCCATCCGGGATATCCCGGTCGACTCTTCCTTCACCCCCAACATCACCCCCGACCAGCCCCAAGGCACTTTCCCCTGCAACCGGCAAAGGTACAACACCTGCCCATTTACTTCCTCCCTCCCCAGTATCCACGGGCCCAAACATACCTTCCAGGTGAAGCAACACCTCACCTGCACTTCTCAGAATCTAGTCTACTGCATTCGCTGCTCACGATGTGGTCTCCTCTACATTGGGGAAATGAAGCGTAGACTAGGTGGCCACTTCACAGAACATCTACGTTCTGCTCCCAAAAGAGACCCTGAGGTACCTGTTGCCTGCCACTTTGTTTCCTGGCCAACATCTCTGTATCTAACTTGCTGCAGTGTTCAAGTGAAACTCAATGCAAGCTGCAAGAACATCTCATTTTTCACTTGAGGACCCTGCAGCCCTCCAGACTCAATATCAAGTTCAATAATTTTAGGGCCTAAAGTCTCCCATGTCCTAGCCCCCTTCCCCACACACCAGGCTTTGTTATCACATAACCTGCCATTACGCACTACCTATTGTGAGTCACTAATAGTCCCCATTAACAACTATTCTCCCTCCTAGCCAGATCATTATCAACTCCTTTGTCTGTACAACTGCTCTTCTCTCTCTTCAGGCTGTATTGTATCGTTTATTCCCACCCCATCCCCCTCCTTATTTTCTGCATATAAACCAATGTTTTCCCAGCTACCATCAGTTCTGAGGACGGGTCACCAGAGCCGAAATGTTAACTCTGATTTTTTTTCTTCACAGATGCTGCCAGACCTACTGACCTTTTCCAGCAACTTCTGTTTTTGTTCCCATTTATTCAGAACTTGTCTTTCCTACCGCCTTACACAATAACACCTAGCTGCTCCTACGGCTCATTTTGGCCAGGGCACTGTAAGTGAAAAACAGTACTGATTGAACAGAACCAGCCATGACTCTCTCATATCCTACCCACTGCTGAACCTTACTGAAATTTGGACTCTACCAGTCTAGGCCAGTACTCTTTTTCTTGCGAAACCCAGCAACAATTTGTGCTCTGCTTCCTCTCCTATCACCACCCTCACCTGCTCTGTCCTGTGGAAAATTGGACTTCATTGTTCCCTCTCTGCTCTCCCCACCTGGCAAACATCATAGGACTCAGGTTCCACTGTTCCCTCCCCTACCACATGCTAACGCTGAAAGATACTGCAATCTAAAGGGATTCCACTGCCTCAACATGCAGAGTAGTATTAAGGTCCAAGACGCCATGCTGCATGCCGCAAAATCTCACCTACGTGAGGGAGCAGCCCTCACCAGCTATACAGTGACAAGCTGAGGAGCAGGCGCAGGAAGAGGAAAGGAGAAAGCAATTCACACATCCTTTTTCTCACCAGGAGGAGGCAATCAACCCAACATCTATCTTGCCAGGCTGCCCACGATCAACTCATCCATCTGCAAATGAAACTCTATTTTCCCATTAACCAATAATTCCACATCTCACTGCCCGCTTCAGTCACTGTCCATCATGGTGTTAGCTTGACCACAACACAAACAAAATCCAGCACAAAATAAGCATTCCAAACCAAATTTAGAAAATTAAATTAAATTGCACACAAATATCAATGAATCGTCCTCATATATTCCATAATGCCAGTTTTTGGTTTGCCTTTCCCTGTCCTTAACTCGGACAGAGTGCTTCCCCAGTGGCTGCAG